>NC_084466.1:92604150-93211650 GCF_027409185.1 Cynocephalus volans
TTGTTCTTCCTGAAACTATACCCCATCTTTTTAATAGTTTCAGCCTTTGTTTAGATACACAGACGGACAGACTGAAACCTGGGACGGGATGTATGTGCCAAGACCGCACAGTTGGTCATCTTCAGTGCCATTCTATTCACTGCAACGTCCATTCCCCATTATTCATCCTTGAGTTGCTCGGTTCCTCTCTGCCAGGTCTGCCTGCCCAGTGACATTGTCCCGTCTCAGGACACTAGAGGGGAGGACTCTCCAAGGCAGCCATCACCCAGTTAAGCTGAATGTAAACAGTCCAGCACTGCCCCCTGGATTTGCTTCCTTCATTCAAGCATCGAAACATTTGTTGGGCCTCAATATGCATCATCCTCTGTGCCAGGAGCTGGGGCCACAGAGGGGATAGAAGAGGTTCCTGCCTCCCAGGAGCTTACAGTCTCATATGGAATCTGACAAGTAGTAGCAGTGGTAACAGCAGCAACAAAAGTATATTGAATCTTTCCTACGTTCTAGTGTGCATTTTAAGCATTTTCTTCTTATGAATTCATCTAAGCCTTACCACATCATCATCCTCATTGATAGGAGAGGAAACTGGAGTTCAGAGAATTTAAGTAGCTCTCCCAGAGTCACTAGGTAATGGGTGACATCACCAAGGTCTGAGTCCCAGGAGCTCCAGCTTCAGGGACAGACACTAGAAGTTGGCAGTGCAGTGAAGGAGAGTCAAGGAGAGGGAGTGGTCAGTACCTCCAGGGGTCAGGAAAAGCTGCTGGGGGCAGCTGGGTCCTCAGCTGGGTCCTGAGTCTTCCCAAGGCTTTCTGGTTTTTAACATTGATGAGAAACAGCCCAACTTTCCTGAACTCTGGACTCACTGATTAAGTGCTGGGATTGCCCTACAGCCCCTTTCTTGTAGTGTGAGGACCTTTGCAGAAGAGATGAGTTCACCAGCATTCTCCCTTTGGATCCAGGGACTTGGGAGCTGCCTGCAAAGAGAAGATGTGTAAATCCATGTGTTTTACTCCATCCTCAAAACACCACTTCAAAAGTCAGTGTTGTGGGGTTGAAAGCCTTTTAGGAACTATACAGAGGGAATGTGGCTCCTCTCCCAATCTGGGGCTATGAGCCATGGGCACAGGCCATGCCTTCCTGGTCAGAGGAGAAACTGAAATAAGTGACTCTCTATTCTGGGAGCAGACACATCTCGGGCTAATTAGATCTGCTGAAAACCAGGTGTGCCCGGGTCCATGGAACTGTAATATCCCAGATATACGGCAGATATGACAGAGAGAGAGAGAGAGAGATAGTGCTTGTGACTGACCGACTCAACTCATGGAAAGCATCCTTTCCCTGGGCCTTGATAGCAGCAGCAGGCAGGTAGCAGAGGCATAGTGGGGCAAACAAGTGTGTGCTGGGTGAGGCATGGCAGCTTGCTCCAGGACTACTCTATTCTGGAATTTCTCTGATATTAGGCAGATATTCCACGTCATGAAGACTCCCATACACTTACTTACTAGATCTCTGAGCCATTGTGCTGTTTGGTTCTGCAGGTGAACCAGCGTCACCAAGATTTTCTACCTCTCTCTTCACTGTGCCCATGACCTCTGCCAAATCTAAGCATACCTTCCTTGAAACTGTGCTGCCTAGAGAAGCTGTCCTTGGTTAGAGGACAATCCCCCACAATGGAAGAAGGAAAAGAGGCATGACAACCAGTTAGAGCAAGGAGAGAGGGCAAAACACTACATTTGAGAAAATGAACTTGTGGCCTAGTAAGTTTCATTCACCCTGGCAGTGACTCTTCCAGCCTTCATCCTGACCTTCCTGGCCTCTGAGTTTCCTGTCACCATGTCTGCATGTCCAATCAAGAAGACATTTCAAGAGGCCACCATTGTTATGGGATTTTCATTTTTGATTCTTTGTAGACACATTTTGACTCCTCTGCACTTTCTTTTCAACTTGTTTTTGGGACAGACAGCTTCTTTAGCTGGAGAGTGAGGCTGATAAGGACTTTAAAGACAAAAGTACAGATGGGTAAGGTTCATCTTTCATACAAGATGAGAAAGTGGCTGGGTACATGTCATCTGAAAAGCCAACACCTTCTGTGTTACAACATGGTCTGATGAGAAAAACTCAACCACTATAAATGGCTTCCAAATTATAATTCTTTATAGCCAAAGAGAAATTATATGGCATTTCCCCAGTGTTTCTTCTAGTGGTTTTATGGTTTTGGGTCTTACGTGTTAGTTTTTAATCCATTTTAAGTTGATTTTTATATATGGTGAGAGATAGGGATCTATTTAAATCACCTGCATATGGATGTCCAGTTTTATCAGCCCCACTTATTGAACAGATTGTCTTTTCCCCAATGAATATTCTTGATGCTTTTGCCCAAAATCAGTTGGCTGTAAATATATGGCGTTATTTCTGGGTTCTCTAAATGCTTCAGGACATTAGGCTGGACAAAGACTTTATGAAGAGAACCTCAAAAGCACAGGCAACAAAAGCAAAAATAGGCAAATGGGATTATATGAAACTAAAAAGCTTCTGTTCAGCAAAGAAAACAACAGAGTGAAGAGAAAGTCTGCAGAATGGGACAAAATATTTGCAAATTATACATCAGAGAGGGGGTTTATATTAAAAATATACAAGGAATTCAAACACCTCAATAGCAAGAAAACAAATAACCTGATTAAAAAATGAGTAAAGGACCTAAATAGACATTTCTCAAAAGAATACATACAAACGGCCAACAGGTATATATATATGTGTGTGTGTGTATATATATGTATATATATGTATGTGTGTGTATGTGTATATATATTTATATGTAAAAAGCTCAGAATCACTAATCATCAGGGAAAGGTAAATCAAAACCACAATGAGCTATCACTGAATAGCTGTTAGAATGGTTATTATCAAAAAGATACATATAAGTGTTGGTGAGGATGTAGACCAAAAAGAATCCTGCACACTGTTGGTGGGAATGAAAATTAGTGTAGCCATTATGGAAAACAATATGGAGGTTTTTCAAAAAATTAAAAATAGAACTACCATATGACCCAGCAATTCCACTATTGGATATATACTAAAAGGAAATGAAATCACCACCTTGTAAAGATATTTTCATTCTCATGTTCACTGCAGCACTGTTCATAATAGCCAAGATTCATAATCAACCCAAGTGTCTATCAACAGATGAATGGATAAAGGGGAAAATGTGGCATACATACACAATGGAATACTATTCAGCCATAAAAATGAATGAAATGTTCTTGTTTGTGGCAACATGGATGAGCTTGGAGACATTACCCATGTTCTCATTCATATATGTAAACTAATAAAGTTGATCGCATAGAAGTGGAGAGTAGAATGGTAGTTAGCAGAGGCTGAAAGGGGGAGGGGGAGGGGAGATAGTGGGAGGTTGGTCAATGGATACAAACTTATAGCTGGATAAGAGGAATAATATCTAGAGTTCTATGGCACTGTAGGGTGGCTATTGTAAGATCCGTGCACCATGCACAAATCCCACAGACTGGGACAGCTCACTTCACAAAGACCATGAGACTGAGACCGATGCAATCAAGCAAGGGGGACTTTATTCCAGCATGCTGGGGTCACTTAGTCTCCTGGACAGAAGCGACCCCGAGCTTACAATACAAGCAGCTTTTATACAGTTTTTCTGAACAGATCTTTGTGACAGGATGAGTTGTTGGTTATCTGTGGCGCCTTTAGATTTATTGGTAGACTTTAGCAGGCTGGTACCCTGATAGATTTGTGGCACCTTTAGATTTACAGGTAGGCTTTAGCAGGCTGGCTGGTACCCTGATAAGGAACATCGCATTTCTCAATCGTTTATCTTCCCTGGGGTCTGGCCAGGTGGCCTTTAGATAAGGAACTAGTCAGTTCCTAGAACCGGGTGGGGGTCATTCCCTTCCTTGGAATGTTTAGTGTGCTCAGGCCTGACCTTTGTATGGCCCCTTAGAAGCTGCTTTACTTAAAATGTTTTTAGCAAGCATTTGTTACAAAACTGCATACATTAAAGTTATATTTTTCAATAATTCCACTACAATTTTCTATGTCCCCTACACTATAATTAACAACAATTTATACTTTTAATTAGCTAGAAGAGAGGATTCTGAACATTCACAACACTAAGAAATGATAAGCATTTGAGATAATGGAAATAAAAAAATAAACCCCAGTGGTTACCAGTTTCATGGGGGAATGAGGCAGGGAGGGATGAATAGGTGCAGCACAGAGGATTTTAGGGGAATGGAACTATTCTGTATATACTGTAATGGTGAATACATCACTATGCATTTGGAAAAACCCATAGAACTGTGTACCACAAAGGGGGAATACTAATGTAGAATTGAATTAATAGTAATAGACCAGTATTGATTTATAATGCCACAAATGTACCACACTAATGTAACATGTTAATAATAGGAGTGTTACTGGATCAGGTTCTTGGGTCTCAGAGTCATAGAAATGAGCAATGTACCCAGCAGTAAAACAAACAATGCTTTATTTGAAGAGAAGAGAGCTTATGCATAAGGGAGATAGCTATAGAGAAGCTAGCTGCCCAGGGGAAGTTGGGGGAGGGGTTTTAAAGGCAAGCAGTTCCTCAATTGATGTCAACTTCTTGCTTTGATGATTTCTGGTATTTTTATGGTGGTTGTGAGGGAGGTCAGTTCCAAAGGAGGTCGGTTCGGAAGCATCGTGCATGTAACTTCTAAAGGAGTCTTTTTTTTTTTTTTTTTTTTTTTAAAGATGATGGGTAAGGGGATCTTAACCCTTGACTTGGTGTTGTGAGCACCACGCTCAGCCAGTGAGCGAACCGGCCATCCGTATATGGGATCCGAACCCGGGGCCTTGGTGTTATCAGCACCGCACTCTCCCGAGTGAGCCACGGGCCAGCCCAAAAGGAGTCTTAAGGTTAATCTGTAACTTAATCTTTACAATTACAAGAAAAGAAAGAATGCATACATAAAGATAAATTTTAAACAAAGCTAATGGTTCTATTTTAACAAGTCTTGGGGAAGGGGTTTAGCAAGTCAGTAAATATCTGTTCCTCTCTTATCTCAGTCTATTTTATCAGGAGGTTATGCTCAACTGGTTTCTTTCAGTCACTTTTATCAGGCCATGAGGTAATCATGCACCCTGGGGGGTCTCATGACTGAAGAGTGGAAGCAAAATGTCCTCTGCCGGGAAAATGGAGTCAGTTTGGTTCACAGGCCTGGCCCATCCTGTCTGTCTCAGGAGAAACTGTGCGTATGTGTCGGGGGGCGGGGGGGTTGGTGTGTGGGATCTATCTGTACTTCCTGCTCAGTTTCTCTGTAAACCTAAAACTGTTAAATAAATAAAGTCTATTACTTAGCAAAAAGCACAAAGACAATAACAATGGGAAAAGACACATTTTCAACATGTTTGGCATAAATAAGACCTGTCCTTCCTTAAAAAAAAAAGAAAGAGTAATGATATAATTACGTCAATGCAGTTAAACCCCACAGTATAACACCTCACTATCCAATTTATAATGTGAAATTAGATCTAAAGAGAATGACAGTTCTAGTACCCTATTTCATCTTAGTTAATAAGGCTAGAAGAACTTTAGTTCTTTTTTTTTCTAGGAATGTGAGCAACTTTGGCTTGGGAAATAGAATTGCAGAAGGTGGAGTCCTCTTGTCCCCTGTATTTTTCTGGCCCAATCTCTCTGCAATCTGGCCAACAAAACAGACACTGACTAATCAGGCTGCTCCTGGAATCATTGCAGCTGTTCTAGAAGCCCCAGCAGCCAAAAGATCTAGAATCACCCTATTGATATTTACCTCAGAGCAGCCAACTGGCCCAGGTAGAGCCAGGCTGCCACTGGGATGGGAAGATGTGGCTCTTACAGCGGGACCCCTGGTGGCTGGCTATGCAGGCTCCCTTGGTCATTTCAGTACCTTTACAGTGATGCAGCTTCTTATTTTACATGGTTGAGAGGTTTAGACCCGTAGCAGGTGGAGAAGGAGGTGGGGGGGTAAGATGGGTGGGAATAGAGGGTTGGAGGCTTATTTTAATTTGGATTGGGCACTTCAGGGTAAGATCTATAAGAAGGATTGTAATGTAATATGATGCTAAAGAAAGAGTGCTCTTCCTATCTGTTCATATGGATTCCTCTGTGGCTATTTATTCCAATCTTATTGTCATTGTAGCATGGTGACTTTCATCTTTAACAAAGCCTGAGATGCACTTCCCAGACAGCAGAGCAGCTTCTCTGCTGCAGAGCCCAGATCTGCCTTATTTTTTTCTCCTGCAGAGAGGATTTTCTTTTTGCCCCTTCTGTATATGAATGCAGTGTGCTTTCTTGTATTATTTTGTGTAGTTATCCAATAATCCTGTGATAAAGTAGTTATTAGATCATCATTTTATAGATGACAAGACTGAGGCTCAGACAAGTTAAAACACTTGTCTAAATTCATGCAGCTTGGAAATGACAGAGCTGGGATTTGAATCGGGGTCTGTCTGGTTCCAAAGCCCAGGCTCTCCCATTCTGCATCATAAATGTTCTTTGTGATGTGGTGTTTAGGTAAGTATGGAAAAGTGCCTAATGCTCTTTTTTTTTGGGGGGGGGGCAGAGACAATGTAGAACTGCTTGAGGATTTGATAAAAACTGTGGGTGCACAGAGAGTTAGGAAGCACCCCTAATCCCACAGTTTTACATAAAATTTCAGGGAGTTCATGGAACCCCTGAAGCCCATCTATGTATTATGTAGGCCTAAGGTAATCCCTGTATCCCAGGTTAAGCTAATTAGAATCTTGGGAAGATTAATTAAAATTTTTAAAGAAGATTGTGTGATTGGAAGACCATTTCCAGAGATTTCCTTTTTGCTCTTCAGGAATAAAGAGCCAGAGTGAGGACAGAGAAAGATGGTGAGGGGAAGAGGAAGCAAGATGAAGGCACTAAGGAATTACCTAGCAAGCAGTGAAAGCAATTGGCATTGTGAATAATTAAAGTTGTTCAGACCCTATGGACTTGGCTGAAGCACCATTCACAAGCACTTTCTTTCCAGGTTAAAATTAATTGGAGTGTTGGTTTATTTATCTTTTCCCTTGGTGAACCGAATGACTCATCCTGATTTATAAACCTTCCACCTTTCCACTCTCTATTAAGATCAGTGGGGGTGAGCGATTGATGATTTTATTAAGTTCCTGGGGCCATTTGTTTGTAGAACCCAGTTGCTAGTGGCTGGTCAGGAACCGCTAGAGAATTTTCAGAGCCCCAGATTCTTTAGTTTCTATGAAAAGACAAAACAGGTGGCCTTGTGAGTTTGGTGTCATTTTTGTCTTGAGGCAGACTTTTTAGCAGAAACTAGAATATATGGCTAAGGGGGTAAGAAGGATCAGATCCAAGAGTTTGGGGATTTTTAGATTTCAAAACTAGACAGAGTTTTAAACCCACCCGGAAGGGAAGAGAGGAATGCTGATTCAACCTCCTGCTCTCTGTATCTAGAAAAGACCTTTTGAGACCACCGCTAGAGTGGGCCCTTTCTATGCATAAAAATGACCCATATTTCCTTCATATCACTTATCCACTTCTGCTAGAAGTTTCTTTTTAATCTCCTGACATTTCAGAAATAAGATGAGGAAGCATTTTCCCCCACCTAGCTCTGAGAATGGCAATATATCCATCCCAGTCTTTAGAGACACTGCAGATGTCAGGAGGCTGCAGAGCACACGACTACCCCTCTGGCTCTAGATTCTGACCCCATGGGGTGGACTTCCTGCTGTAGCCTTGACCAAGCCAAGGCTAGAGGTAAAAACACAGCTTTGGTGTCAAACCGCCTGAGTTCAAATTCTGCCTAATCATTCACCAGCTAAGTGAACTGGGGCATGTTTATCTAACCGCCTTTCTGTGCCTCAGTTTCCTGATTTGTAATATGGAAGACGATAATATAAATAATTACACAAAAAGTTGGGATGAGGATGAATCGAATGAACATATAAAAGCACTTAAACTGTGCCTGATGTGTTTACAGGGTTAGGACAGTGCCCTTCATGAATTTTAGTTATTGTTATTTAAACTCTCTGTCAGTTTCTCCACTTGTAGAATAGAGATGATAATAATGGAATTGTCATGATGACAATGAGGTAATGCACCTGAGGTGCTTAGGACAATGCCCAGCAAAGCAGGGGTGCCCAGACAGTGTTTGGCAGAGGCAGTGAGAACTCTGCTGACAAGAAACAGGTCAGGCAGTATCTTGACACTTCCCACGTGGATTAAGAGTTAAAGTTGCTGAGAAACCTTGCAGAGGTTGAGATCCCTTAAAGCACTGATCTTTCCTTATCTCTTGTGTCCTCATGTGCTTGGGGACCGACTGTGGCTGTGGGGCTTAGGGCTCAGTCCAGAGGCAGCACGCACGGCACCCCCTCCCCAGTTGGAGCACGGTGGGCCAGGGCACCTGTGCCCTTCAACTATTAAGTTTTTGCTGTCAGCTCACTGGAAATAGTGCTTCGAAGAAATAAATGTATTAGGATTCCTAGAAGAATGACTTAAGATTGTATTACACTGATGAAAGCAGACAAAAAATAAAATCAAATCAATGTTCCTTTCTAGGCCATGTGGTCTAGAAGGGTAAACTGAACTTATTAGGCGTGTCTGTGAAGGGAAAGCGCTGGTGGCCAGGCTGCAATGTTGATTCCTAGAAAGCAGGGATGTGGAGTAATGACTGTCCCCAGACCAGGAGAACCAAGTGGGCACGTCAAGAGGAGAGGATCTGAAAGAATTTAGGGATAGGGCTAAAAACTGTAATACATTTTTAAAAAAGGAAAAAGCAACCATCTCATCAATGTTGAAATATGCCCCTTCTTGCGATTGTGTGTATTTGTGGGCTGTTCATGGGACTGGCTGAAGCTACACTGCCTCTCAGCTGAAGTGGTTGAACCCAGTGGTGGTGGGGCTTAGCTCTGAAGGGCCTTCTGCTGGGGTTAGAGGGAAAATGCCTGCAGCAGCCAGGCTGGACGGATTACAGGAAGGAGTAGCGGGGACCTTGCAGACCCATCCACAGGGTGCACCTGCTCAAGTCTAGAGAATGATTCCCCAGTGGGAACGCAGAACAAGTCTTTCACATCTTCCATTTAGTTGAGTGATTCTGAGAATCAAGTTTTTATGATTAAATTAAAAATGTTTAATGTAACACTTCTGATTTTTTAAAAACTGTGGGTGGCCATTTTGCCACCTTAGACTGTAGAAGACAACCAGGGAGCTAGTGACTTTGTATTTGTAAGGAGGCCAGAGGAGTCATCTGGAAACAGGGTGCTAGACTCCTTCAACTTCTCCCACCCCCTTAGCTGTCAGCAGAGAGGGAATGAGAGCTTTGGAGACTCAAGGGAGATTCTCTTCTCCTCCAAGTACCACCCCCCGACCCCAGCCCACCCCCGCCAATAATCTCCACCAGTGGTGGTCCTGGTCCTTTGTGTTGAAAAATACATTTAAACATCATGGAAATGGCTATTATATATAGGATTGATAGGCAAAATTTTTAAGCCTCTACAAAACATTTTGGTCTTGTGACATTCCTACACATTAAGAGCACCAGGAGGTTATGGAATGTCTATTGATAGGTAGGCCTTACTTGAAAAGAAAAAAAAAAAAAAGAAAATTAAGTTTAGAAGAGAGATTGGGAATTGCTATTCTGTGCCATTCTCAGCACAATTGAGTTTTTCTCATTATAAAAGTTTACAAGGTTTCATCACAACGTTCTCGTTGAATTTATAATAGGGTCTACTTTGTAAATCAATTTGATCTGCACATAATTTTCGGGTAGACATCTGCTGCATAAATTGAGGTGCACCTGCACTTCAGGCCACTTTCTCTCAGTTTGTTTTTCATTTTCCACGTTGTTCTCTCTGTGTCATCTTTAAGTATCTCTATGTTTTCATTCTTGCTGCTCGTAGAGACTTCATATCAAACCCACATTTTTGATCACCTTTGCAAAAGGTAGGAAATGCAAAGATACCAAAAATACTCTTACAATTGATGGCTTCTTTTGGCTATAATTGCTTTTTTTTTTTTTTTCTTTCTTGGTGGTATATAATATATATTTTTATTTTTTAATTTTTTATTGATATTTTATTGATGGCAATGTGGATCAATGAGATTGAGTATTGACATTTTTAAAGGTGAGCATATAGTTACATATTATATGTGTATGATTCATTTTATTTAAAATTTTAAATTTATTATTAGCAAATTCATTCTTACAAATCGTTACTTTTCTTTATGCCCTTTGCCTGACCTCCCCCATCTCTAGTGTCCTTAGGTTTGTTCTCTCCTTCTGAAAGTTCAATGTATTGTTGTGGTCTGTTCTTTCTTTCTTTCCTTCATTCCTCCCTTCCTCCCTCCCTCCCTCACTTCCTGCCTTCCCAGCAGCCAGTTATGAGTGAGAACATGTGGTATTTCTGTTCTTTGTCTGGCTTGTTTCACTTAATGTAATTTTCTCCAGACTCATCCGTGTTGCTGCAAATGGCAGAATTTCATTCTTTTTTATGGCTGAGTAGTATTCCATGGTGTAGATATGCCACAGTTTCCTTATCCAGTCATCTGTCGATGGACACTTAGGTTGGTTCCAACACCTGGCTGTTGTAAATAGAGCTGCAGTAAACATGGGAATGCAAGTATCCCTTCGACATGATGATTTCCATTCCTTTGGATGTACACCCAGTAGTGGGACTGGTGGATCATATGGCATTTCTATCTGTAGTTGTTTGAGAAATCTCCACACTGTTTTCCATAGCAGCTGCACTGATCTGCAGTCCCACCAACAGTGTAGGAGGGTTCCCCTCCCGCCGCCCCCACATCCTCGCCAGCATTTGTTATTCAGATGTGTATGATTCTTTACACACCTCAAAACACTTGACCTTAAGCCATCTTATTCGATCTGGGTAACAAAAGGACCGGTATTATTTTTGGTAGCCGGGTGACATTGTCACTGAGCCTTTTGGTTAGGAAACTACTCCTTTTTCACATTATCACTTTGGTAATAGAGGTATGGTGTAGAGAGTTGTAAAGTGTCTTGAAGACTGACTGAATGGATATTTGCTTGTACCCTCTAATCTTCATCTCCCAGATCCCTAGTCTCTTCCGTTTGTCTGTCTGCCTAGGCAGGCCGGTCAGCACTCTGGTCATGAGTCTGAGTGCTGAAAGCCGGGGAGTGAGTCCATCAGCTAACCCGGCCTGGCACTTGCCTCTAGCGGTTGCTGTCCTCCGCCTTCTTCTCCTCTTATTCATGGCCTTATTGAGACGTATCTCGTATAACATAAAATTCACCCATTTAGAGTGGTTTGGTGGATTTCAGTATATTCAGAGTTGTGCAGCCATCACCACAATCTAAATCCAGAACATTCTCAATACCCCCTAAATAAACCCTGCATCCACTAGCAGTCACTCCCTGGTCTTCCGCGCCCTCCAATCCTCCCAGTCCTAAGCAACTACTAAGCTACTCTCTGTCTCTATGGACTTGCCTGTTCTGGACATTTCACATAAATGGGATCTTATAATATGTGGCCTTTGTGACTTCCTTCTATCATTTAGCATAATGTTTTTGAGGTAGAAATAGAATTGCTGGATCACATGAGGGCTTAGTCTGCTTGGGCTGCCTCAGCAAAATACAATAGACTGGGTGGCTTAAACAACAGGTATTTCTCACAGTTCTGGAGGCTGAGAAGTCCAAGATCAAGATGACAGCATGGTTGTTTTTTGGTAAGGGCTCCCTTCCTGGTTTGCAGATGGTTACCTTCTTGTTGTGTCCTCAGATGACAGAGAGAGAGAGACAGAGACAGCCTGCCTCTCTGGTATCTCTTCTAATAAGTGCACTAATGCCATCATGAGACCCCACCCTCATGACCTCATTTAAACCTAATTATCTCACAGAGGCCTGATCTCCAAATACCATAATACTGGGGATTAGGGATTCAGCACATGAATTTTAGAGGGACACAATTCAGTTCATAACACAAGTATCTCTCTGTTTAACTTTTGAGGAGCATTTAGCTCCTTTTATTATTATCTCTGTTCTGGCCCCAGCTTTTATGATGACCTTTATAGGTTTACTTTGAGGCTCATACTCTGCAGCTTATAGATGCCAACACCATGGTCATTTGTTTATTCAACAGAAAGTTAATTACCTGATCTGTGCTGGATGTTGTAAACAAGTGAACCAGTAAACATAATCAGGGAATACTTACAGTCTAGTGGGGAAAGAAAGGCAAAAAATAATTATATTACATTTGGGAATTATAAAGATGATTTTGAACTACTAGGAGTTGATAGGATCATCTGGGGAAATAGTGTAGAGAGAGAAGAGAAGGTGGCCCAGGTAAAGGCAGGAGGATCCCTAACATTCAGAGTAAAGCAGGAGGAGCCTGAATAGGAAACTGGTGAGTGGTAGGGAGGGGACCTGAGGCGGGCAGAGGGATGGAGCCTATGACAGTCTTTGGAAATGTGGCTGGCTATGGAAGGTAGCTGAGCAAGTTCATGGTATGGCACCAGAAGTCCAGTAGCAAGGGAGAGATTGCAGAGGACCACAGAACAGTGCTGGGAGAGCACCTGTAGAGGGCTTGGCCTTACCCCTGCACTGGAGGAGGAGGCTCTGCGTGCATGTGAAAACAAGGTCCGAGGGCTGCTGGTAGGAAAAGAGTGAAACTTGATCTGATTTTTTTGTATGGCTTTTAATGACATTATGAGGTGAGGCTGTCAGCTAAGCGTGGTGGTGCAAAAAAGGACGTGAAGTTAGAGGGGAGAAAGGATACGCTTGAATTTCTGAAGTTGTTGTGCCTGCAGGAGCTGCAGGGGATGCAAACCATTGAGAAAAATAGCTGTTTGTGGGCCGACCCCGTGGTGCACTCGGGAGAGTGCGGCGCTGGGAGCACGGCAGTGCTCCCGCCACGGGTTCGGATCCTATGTAAGGATGGCCGGTGCGCTCACTGGCTGAGAGCGGTGCAGCCGGTCACAAAGGGACAAAAAAAAAAAAAAAAAAAAAAAAAAAAAAAATAGCTGTTTGCCACTCAGTAGTGTCAATCGGCAGTTTGATATTATGGATTGAAAGTGAGACCTGTCATTGCACTTGTGTGGTTTTATCCAGGAACCTCCCGCTGCCCAGGGGCTGATGTGGAGCAGGGAAGAAGACTTCTGTTAGGGACTGAGGGTGGCTGTGTAGGGGGTGATAATGACGGTGGGCTGTGGGAATTAGCCTGGATAAGGAGGGTCGTGAGGTGGGGCAGAGAGCAGATGGCCAGCCAGGATTGGGGCAGGAGAGGAGGGGGTTTGAAATTTGAAGTTTCTCTGAGGTTGAAGAATGACGCCAACGGGAATACCTGAGCAGGTGAGCATACAGGGTGAGATGCTGCTGTTGAAGAATGGGGTGTTTGAGGCCAAGAGAGTAGATGTTTTACAGTCACCGCTGCTCCCCAAGGTGCAGAGCATGACTGTGGAAGTTGCATGGAGTAAAGGAACAGGTCGCCAACAATTAGCAGAGCAAGGAACTGGGAGGCCAGCATTCCCAGCACTTTGTCTATGTCCCAATGATAAATGACAGGAGTTGGGGGGATGGGGAAGGCTGTAAGCTAGGAGCTATGTCCCCAGTTGTAATCATTAGGCCCATTTCTAATTGTGTGTGTGGCCACGAGACATTTTCCAACCCCATTTCTTGTGCCTTGGTTACAATTTCAAATTTAAAATTGACATGCAGGCATGACAACTTCAGAAATTTAAGTGCATCCTTTGCACTCCTGCTTTTATGTTTTAGGGATGCTTATTTTGTTGATTTGGTTCTCAGAAATGTGGGTGCTTCTGTTGTCACCAGTACCTTTTTCAGGCCTCCACTGCTGCCTTTGATTTGCCAGGAGCAGAAACATCGAGGGCTGGATTAGTGAGATGAAGATGAATGGAAGTCCAAGTCTAGATGCTGAAACCTACTTTCCGGGTCTCCAGCCTTAGCTGCACTGCACACAGGCAGGACTAGAGAGGTTTCATTCCTCACAGGGTACCCTGAGAATGTTACCACATTGCTACACATCATAATTGTATCATTACACGTCATAACAATGGGATTTCAACAGTTATTATTGCACATTCTAATTATGTGATTACTCAGTCTTTCACCAATTATGTAATTAGATATAATTACACCAATTGCACAAATAAACGATAGTCAACTACAAATTACTTAAAATAAAATCCAAAACTGTGCATATGTCGCAAATTGCCCCCAAAACAAGAATAGAAAACAAGAAAAAGAAAAAGGCTTATGAAACCAATTATCAAGCAAAAGGAATTGTGAGCTCTGGATAGACGTTTTAAGGGTAATGGCAAGGAATCATCTTGTCTGGAAGTTTCCTGTCATTTTTTCCTGCAACAATGTGTGGTGTCATGAATTGAGGATGTCATCGTCAAGAACACTGATTCCTTTTTGCCTTGAAGCAGAGATTGCTCTTACCTCCCTAACCATACAGCTTAATGAGAAAGGGAGAAGACAGGAGAGAAGGGGGGATGCAGGGGAAGGAGAGCGGGAGAATATAGCAAGTTTGACATTTAGTAATTAAAAATAATATAGCATATTTTATTTTTATAACCACATTAAATATTGCTAATGTTATTCCTTTTGTTAGATTCACTAATTTTTTTTTTACTCTTTACAATTTATTTATTTATTTTTCTTTCTTTCTTTTCTTTTCCTTTTGTTATTTTTATCATTACACAATGTAAACCTTTTTTGTGGCCCTTTACCAATTTCTCCCTAACCCCCACTCTCCCTTTCCCACCTCTGGTGGCCTCAGTTCTGTTCTTTCCTTTTGAAAATTTAAGGAATTATTATGACTGCCGTCTCTTTCTTTTTTTGTTTGTTTTGTTTTTCTCAGCTCCCACTTCCGAGTGAGAATATGCAGTATTTCTCTTTCTTTGCCTGGCTTATTTCACTTCACATACTTTTCTCTAAGAACATCCATGGTGCTGTGAATGGCAGAATCTCATTCCTCTTGGTGGCACAGCAGTATTCCATTGTGTGATGTGGAGCACAGAGTCAGTGCCGAGACAAAATTCAAATTTATTATTTGAACCTTAGTCCTTACCTAACTCATTCTGATATTTCTGACTTTTTCTTTCCTTCACTCTTGGCTTAGTTCCCAAACCGCTTTTGAGATTGTTATCTGAAGCTAGAAATTTAGGGCCAGTATCCTATCATGTCCTCTTCCAGCATAATTTGTGAGACCAAAAATTAATAGGCGAGAGACCCAGTAATTGGTTCAGGAACAAATGACCTACTCATTATCGGTTCCCTCTTGAATTATCTTGGGTTGTTGGGTAGCTCTGAACTGGGGTGCCTCCAAGAACTTGAAAACTTGGGGCAGTGTTACAGGTGATCTTTCTTTTTCCCTAGGAAGGGTGGTCTTTTCTGGAGAATAGGTTTTCTCTGGCTTGACTTTCAGAGCCAGGACAGAGAACAGCGAGAACTGCACTGGGCATGGAGTTTGCTCAGCCGCTTCTGTGCCTGGAGAGAGGACTCCCCTCGAGCTGCTAGCAAGAACCGGCAAAGAGGGGGCTCGGGGGTGGGCTGGGAACGTGCATACATCTGGGAGAGGGGTCACGCCACATGTGCGCTCTTCCAAGGAGATGTAACTGGAAGGTGCTGTTTAAGTACATATATACTTAAAAGAAATTACCTGCTTAGCCTTGCCAAGGACGGCATAACCACTGAGTAGCAGGATTCTCAGCATCTGTTCCGGGATTTTACAGTGGTTGACAGCATGAGGATTACTTCAAAAGAACACATAATAGCTGGTGTGTGTTCTTAACACTGCTATAACAATAAGCCTCGCTGCTATTGAGGGTCACATTGGGGATCAGTGCACTCGGTTAGCTCTTGCCTGTACATTAAATATTAACAAACTACATAACTGCAATTACACACATGAGGAAAAAAATGTGCTTTTAAAATCTAAAACAAAGGCATTTTAATTCATTTGCTTCTACTGTATATTTTTCTATGGAAGCCCCTAAAGTGAACGCAAGAAGTTAAGGGAACTTACTCTAGAAGTATTCATCTGCCCTTTGGTTTCTACATAGTTCCAGGACTGTGCTTCATTTTTTGCTCTGCTATAATGGGCTTTTATTTCTGCATGTAGGTTTAATGCCTGTTGAGGTCAACCCACAGCTATGGTAGGTGGCATCTAGAAGAGGATAGTACAGTTATGTCGGAAACTTGAGCAAGCAAATCCTGTGAAGTTGGAACTAAGAGAGGGGGAATTGGGCTGAAACTTTGCAGCCCAAATATCTTTCTTCATCTCCAGAAATCCACCAGAACAAATAAGGGTAAGCCAATGCTTATCAGCACGTTGGCAACAGCATGGCATTCCACTCTCCACTGTTCTGGTCAGAAACTAGGAATGTGTAAAAAGGAAGATGTGCCAATATTAAGCAGTCAAAGCTGTTTTCTACATGACAGCTTAAGAAGCATAACCAGTTTACACAAAACAAGTGAACTCACTGAGTAGTTATAATCTGATTCTCGGCCCAGACCCGGTCAATCCTGCTTTGTTCTTCTAAACAGAAATGACAACACAAAGATTAACGTGGAAAGTCCTGAGTGTAGGGGGCTGAGCAGGAACTAGTATCAGTCTTACAGAAGCATCTCCCTAATGAAGCATTTATGTATGCATGCAATCCTGGCTACCATAGGTCCAAGGAAAGAGATTCTACAAAATGCATCACATCAGTGTAGGAAGCGGCACACAACCTCAGCAGACAGCAGGGAGAAGGGAGGGGAGGGCTGGCCAGTCACCAGAAAGCAGTCATTCATTCAGCAGATATTTGCCAGATATTCACTAGGTCAGGTGTTGGCTTAGCTGGCTATCATTAGGGGATTCTGACCTTAGTTCTAAGTTGCTCTCTCTAGGTCTACATGCAGTTTCTGTATTTATTGAGAACTTACTATATGCAAAATGCTATGATAAGCCCTGTACAAACATGTCTTACTGTCCCACTCAGTAGCACTACTGTGATTTTCTCCATTTGGTTCATGAAGAAAAGAAGCCTCAGAAGTGTTAAATAACTTGCCGAGGTCACATGGTTAGTAATTGGGACCAGAATTTGAGTCCCTGGTCTGAATCTGGAGTCCTTTTTCTTAATCCTTACGTTACATAGCCCGTTATATTCCAATATCTGTGGAAACCAGGACAGTCTTGTTATTATAAGGGCACTGTATGTGTGGGACTAAAATTTTTTTACAGACACTGTTAAATTTGTATAATGAATTTGTATAATGAGCAGCGATTTGGATTAACATGGGATGGACTGTCAATTTCTTCTTCATATAACCTAGAAACGCAGTTGACAAGGACATGTTCTGTTTTGCCTTCAAGTCTAAGTAAAAAATTAGATGTCAGACATCTTTCCAGGTGCATACGTTATGAAATATGAAGTTATCAAGGGACTCCTTGTGTTGGAATATGAGAGAAGAAAATGCTTTCATGGGGGTAGAAAAATCATATATACATAGGGACTGAGACAGGGGCAACCTCATGCTAGTAATAACCATGGGTTGACAAGGAAAACACTAGCAACCTAGTAATGACTGTAGATTGCATCTTACTGAGGTTGAACTAGGACTTGAATCCTCCTTCCGTGTCTGTCTCTGTCCTTTTCTTCCTCCCTCCCCCTCTCCCTTTCTTCCTTCTCTCGATCCTCCATGTATTTATTCATTTGTCTAGCAAAGTTTGTTGAGTACTTACAGTGTGCCAGGCACTAGTCTAGGCTTTGGTGAAACAATGAACAAGACACATAAGTTTTCTGCTTCCATAGAGTTTGCATTCCAGTGGAGATGGCCAGAAGCAGATGCAGAGAAACAAAAAGAAGGTGAGTGTGGTTGGAGCTTAGTGGTAAAGGAGGAGAGGGATATGGGGTGTAGGAAAATTACGTAGAGGCAAAAGCGGTCCAGTTTGCAGTTAGACATGCCCAAGAGCAGAGGGAAACTTGGTTCACGGCTTTACATCTAACAGCAACAGGTAGAAGTTAAAAAGCTCTTGCCAGGGCGTTGCAACTGTATAAGGACTGTCGCGTTTTAACTCATTTAAACTTCACAACTTCACTCAATGAATTATAAAACGTCTCTACTAGGATGAAAAACAATGGATTCAACGTCAGGTTGATAATTTTAAGAATGCTTTTCTTGAATTAACAGTGAGTTAGGACACAATGAGATTAATTAAAAATTTTTTTCAGTTTCAGTAATGATACTATACTAATATAATTGCTTTAGCACTAAATAGATCACTTTTTGTAACTGAGGAAAAGTATTTTGTATTTAATGGGATTGTTTTTAGGCTTTAAATTAAGCTAGAGTTCTCCCTCCTTATGGTGAAACTGGCTCATTTGTCAGTGGGTTCACTGAATGCTTTATTTTGTTCTGTTCACACCATGGTATCTTGCTATTCATAGTTTCATTTGAGCAAAAGTGGTATATTGATTCATATGGTTTCGTTTTTGCTCATAATAAACAAATATTACATCTTTGCTTCTTTACTAATAGCTCACACATAATTACAAATAGTCATTTTAGAATTGCCTATACACAGAGCATGGCATTTCAGAAGCTAGTCACAACTTTAATGATTTTTATAATCTCATACCATTTTAGAAAATAATCCTGATTTTTTTATCCATTTAATATTTAGGGAGAACGATGACTAGAAGGAGCTGTCCATCAAAATCTATGCTGGTTTGAGAGGACAGATTAAAGGACAGTCAATGTTAAGTGACTTAAATGCTTGGTTCAGATGGACTCCCTAATGGAACCTTCATCATATGTGCAGAATGTAATAAAAATATGATAGAAACAACCTTCATCTATGTAAGACTGCCTTAAAAATTGCCATGTTTTTGAAAGCTGGAATTTATTCTATTCAGCCTTACTTGAAGAATTAGAGCATGTTGGTTCGTGCTGGGTCTAGTGCTGGGAAAAGACTAGTCTCTTTCCAAGGAGACCCTTTAGATTCAAGCCCTCATCCTAACTCCATGGATTCCTATATGGGCGCTTGAATGTGTCTCTTTCCATTGTTACTTGAGCACTTTTGTTCTTTGGGTTGGATTCCTGAAGAAATGGATCAGCAAGTGAGACCTGAGCTGATTTTCTAACATCTGATGTACACACATCTCTAGATTTTTAGCTTGTGCTAGCATGCTTAATGTCAAGTTTGGATCCAGCTTCCTGAGCTAGAGCCCAAAAGAACATGTATCATTTAAAGGAAAGAGAGAAGAATGAATTGGGGCTTTAGTCATCTCTGTGGAGGATTTTCATCCTGGCCTCCCACTTATAGAAGATAACCCTCATATAAAGAGAAATATGTGTGTCCATTAGTTTAAGGGAAATGAGTTTGAATTTGGTTTTAAACGTTTAGTTTTGTGATGCCTAATGACAGAGAGAAATCAAATGCCCTGGGGGAGAGCTTTATAGTATAAGAATCAAAATCTCTCCTAACCCTCACAGGGCTTTCACCTTTCATGGCTGGTAATGTCAGATGTTTTTGCTGAGTGGCAAGTCCTGCTACCTCCAAGGGCATTACTATTCTTCTCCTTACACATGCTAGGTGAGATAACCTGTAACTCTCCTGGGACATGGGAGGAGTCATTTGAAAGCATCATATTCTCTAGGGATTGTAGTAATATTGTAGCTGATGTAATTGTTGTGTGATCTAAAATTTGAATCTGTACAGGATCCTGGGCCATTTGAAGCCATGTTGGAAGACAGGATTTCTCTACTAGGTTTAGCACGTCATCTTGGTGTTGTTGCATTACAGTCAGATTTCCCCAGGTCCTTCCATTTCCTCCCTCCATCCTTTTGTTTTTGTCTCTTCCTTAAACATTTAGCCTCTCCCCTCAGGGAGCTCACAGTCTAGCGGGGAAGGGAGACAGATACACCACAAATAAATCGCACCGCCTGAGTGATGAGTACTACAACAGAAGCACCGTGAAGAAAGAGAAAGCCTGGGAAAAGGCTCAGTTACCTCCAGCTAAGGGGAGGATCAGGGAGGACTTCCTGGAGGAGGGGACCCCTGAGCTGGGTGTTCAAAGGTGAATGAGGAAGCGTTTGCAAGGGGATAGCATAGGTGTGAAACAGCGGTGAGTGCAGCAATCCATTCATTCTTCACTGGCCTTCGTCCTTGCGGATGCCAGATGTTTCTGGCAGTCTTCGGTCTTCCACTGGTTATGAAATTCCTAAAAAAAATATTGTAATTAGGATAGGATCCTCTTCATAGTAGGAGTTTCCCAGCTGTCCAGGAAATGCTTTGAAAAATTCATTTGTTTCCAAGTTGAGTTGTTCTGTTGTTTATCCCTTAAACACTGAGAAAGGTGGAAGTTCCAGAGTCCACCTGCAGGTAATAGCAGCGTCAGGTGAAGAGCAGTGACACGTCTTCTACTTCAGGAAGGAGTGACTTAGCTCTTACTGGATATTCAGTTGCTGAGGCTTCAGTTTGGGGAGACTTTATTTTTTGTGCATTTCTCCATTTTTCTTTGGTTCATATTAGAGGAACCTTCTTAGAAAGATAAAACCTGTTAACATGTTCCTTGTAAATGCGTTGGCATCCTAAGGATCCATGCTTTATCACCTCATTTTGGCCTTGACTTTACTTCTGATGGAATTGCCTAGGACAAGAGATATTCAGATGTATAGAGTGGACAGCCACCCATGGGTGATTTAAGGGGTGCTGTAAAGACGCCTACACTCTAAAACATCTCCCCTTCTACCTTGCAATTTACTTGAAATTTCATGACGAGGCATTTGCTCTGGAAGCCTTTTTGGGTGTTTCTTAAAATCTAAGTAGTTCTTAGAATTATCTTGCACCTTCACTAAGCAGGTATCAGTTTTTGGCTCTTAATGTAGTGAGCATTGAGCTCTGGGAAGAGAAAAGGAGAGACTGAAAAAAAAACAAAAACAAACGAAAGGATAGCTTAGTCTGGGACCAGCTCTATGTGAAATAAGGGAGTTATTATATTGCCCGTAGCATTATCCAGCCCAGCCTGTTACCTGACATCTACTTATCACATTAACAACCTGTATTTATTGACAGATGGTTCTGTCTTGAGGGATTGTCTCTAAGAATTTGCATAGTAGGTAAATGATGTCTTTGCTATAAGTAGTGTTTCTTGGAGAAAAGGAATAAAATAGTTCATATTGATTTGTACGTCCATTTCTTATACCTCTTTGGTATATTTTGGAATTGAACACTGTACTACACGTATAACAGGTGCCAAATAAATGCTTTTTAAAGAAATCAGTTTGTAGATTTTTTTGAGGCCCATATATCACCACAAGTAGACCACTTTCCTGACACCTGGCTACAATAAAACCAAACAGGTGAATTTTTTTATTATGGCTTTATTTGGACATAGTTTAAGATTCACAAGAAGTTGCAGAAACAGTACAGAGTTGCTGTGTAATGTACCCTTTCCCCAGCATCCCCCAGCATCAATACTATATGCTACACAGCCACAGCATGTTGTCAAAATCAGGAAATTGATGTTGGCACAATGCTGTAACTCAGGTGCAAACCTTTTCTGGGTTTTGCCAGTTTTAACAAGTACTTTTTTTTCCTATTTAGTTCCATGACATTTTATCCCATGTAGATTTGTCTGAATATCTCCCCAATCAATATACAGAACTCTTCCATCAGCACAAAGAAACTCTCTTGTGAGAAACTGAATCTTAAAAAGAAAAATAAACAAAAAGCCAAAATTTTTGTGAGGTCACATTAAAGAATTTTAAAATGACACAAATTTCAAAATGGCTCGGATTGAGGTTTAAAATCAACTAAAAAAACAGTTGTTATTCAGCTGACTATTTTTAAATGCAAGATGTGTGGGTTAAAAAAAAAATCACTTGTTTTGTTGTTTTAGCCACCACCTCTCCCCAAATAAAGCATCTCTGAACCTTGGTCTGTTCTGTTCATCAAATGTAAACTTGCTACCTACTGAAAGGTTACTTCTCTCACTTTGGCATGTTCATCCGAAACCCCACACAGATGCATACATGTGGAGGTGCACACGCTCCTCACTGCAGGTGAAGCCGACCTATTTCCATTGGCTGAGTTTTAGGAAAAGACATAGAGAGAAATGGACAGGAGCTTTTAGCCCTTGCTATTTCCCAGTTGGTTTCCATCCAACAAGTACCAGGAGGGTCACCTGGGGAAGGTGAGGAGACGCCAGTGCTACTTTATATTGTTACCTGTTTGGTGTTTCGTGTGTGTGTGTTTGTTTGCCTACTGGGGGCAGCGGTTGGAAGAAAAGTGCTTTTGTGGGGTCTCCATCTTTCCACCCAGCTGGGAGAGAAAGGGAGAGATAGCAGGCAGCTGGGAATGATTTATGCTTTTCCCACACCCAGACAGTCTCACCCCTTCCTCCATTCTTCAGAGGTAACAGCCACCTGGACTGGGTCTTTTCAGCTTTAGTCAAGACCTGTTATAGTCTCCTTTGAAGTGAGGCCATTCCCCAGTGAGCACCCCACAAAGATGCCTTTCTGCTGAGCGATTGGCCACTGCCCTTGAGCCGTTCCCCAAGCGTCTGCTAAGCCACAGAGTTGCCGCCACTTTAGGACACCTCAGTCTGTGTTCCTATCATGACTTCAGTGCCCCGTGTTTTCTTCTTCTCCATAAGTCCAGGTGGAGTGGTTCGCTGTCCCCACGTCAGCATTTGTCCTCTCGTCCTGGCTTCACAGAAACTCCAAGTTAGAATGGACTTGGAACAAGTGGAAATCCACCAGGCAAGTAGGGTGGCACAGTCACAGCGGCACGTAGAAAAAGCGTTCCTGTTTCTGCTCCATCAGCTGAGGGGACACAGTTCCCACCACTCTTGTACTTGAGAGTTGAGCCAAGTGCGCATCAGACATTCTTGGTCACTTTCTAAAGAGAAGGCACATTTATCAAAAATAGCATCTTCCCTCTTGTTCTCTTGCCTCCGACCAAAAATAAATAAATAAATAAAAGAAAAGCATCAGCCTCCCAGTACTCATACTATCAGGCAACGCTCTGGGAATGGAGGAGGAGATCTAAGTCCCGAAAGGACAGAACCCTGAGGGAAAGCTAGGACATCCTGCTCACCGTAGCTCGGCTGTGCACAGGGTGGAGCGAACATGTCAAGGCAGTCAAGACCGAGGGCTGGGTGTGCGGCAGCACGCGAGCAGTGGAGGCAGAGAACGTGGTAGCTGTGACTCTTCCATATGCCTGCCTGTGACCCCGTGGAGTTGGTCTGTAATTGTTGGCATGTGCCTAGTGTGGACAGGTGCCCCCATTCGAGGTACTGACATATGTCCATTCTATGTAGATTCTAGCTGTAATTTAGAGACCGCTGCTCTCCGAATAGCAGATAGCGGAGAGAACACCTTCTTAACAGGTGAGTTCTTTCAAAAGATAAAGAGACACGTGTTTTAACTTCTTTGTGACACAAAGACTCCCGCAAAAGATGCAGAGGGTTGTGGTAGGAAAAAGAATCAGTTTAGGAAACTGCTTCAGTGATCCTGTGGGCCGCATCCCCTCTCCCTAAAGAACCCCTCGGCAGCATGCAGCCCTGAAGAAGGGACGTTTTCCAGGTTATTAGGATACTTTAATTGTACTGCAACAATGATTTTTATCTTAGTATTTGCATAGGTGATTTTTTTTCCTCTGGGATTTAATTTGACTAATTGACCTGTTTGCCTACCCCTAACCCTAGCTCTAACCTTTGCCTCCGTATTTTCTCGCTTCTAACTCCTTCTCCATATTGCCCCCAGAGCTGGCTACAAAGCAAAGATAATGGCATCACTCTTCTGCACTTAAACTTCTGTCGGCTCCCTGTTTCCTATGGGACAAAACCTAGACCTGCTGCCCAGATGCCCCACGGCCTCCTGGCTGGCCGCATTTCTTGCCAGTCCTACCGTCCACTGAGGCTCTAGTCGCATGGGGCGTCCTTCCACTCCCTGAATGCACCAGGCCCTCCACCCATGCTTACCCCTCTCCTTCAATGCTCATCCTGCCTTCTCTCCCGGATAAATTTTTACTCTTCACTCAAGACCTACCTCGAAAGTTAGGCAGACGCCATCTTCTGCTTCCAGAGCCCTTTGTTTCTTACCTGTCTTTGACTGTCAGTGATCGTAACAGCTAGCACGGACAGCATACCAGGTGCCAGCCACTAACAAAGCAGTTAGCAGTTACTAACTCATTTGTTTCTCTGGTGGGCATTATTTGCCTGTGATAGCTGAGGAGACAGAGAGATTAAGTAGCTTGCCCAAGGTCATACAAGGTGGTCAGTGGAATTTTGAAGCAAGCCACTCTTCTGTATGTGCTGCCAGAAATGAGAACCCGGGTAGACTCCTCTGCTGAACAGAAAACTACTCAAGAGCAGGAACCATGTTTTATTGAATTTTATGTCCCCCAAACTAGTATAGTGCCTGTCACCAAAGAAACTCAGAGATACTTGTTGAATGAATGTACAGACTATTATACTTTCATTCAAACTTTTAATTTTTTTCATCTGTAAAAGAGAATAAATGGTGATCAGGTGGGAATCACTTGATCAAGTGCATCTTGAGGAACGAGGAAGATGGTGCGGGGAGGAATCCCGTGTTCCGTTTCTACCTGAGTCACCTGCACGTTCCGACATTCTGGTGGTGCTCGGGCCCTGGTGGGTGTGCGGCTCTCGCCATGCGTAGGAGTGGAGACAGTGCACTGCTCGTTCACGCGGGGCCTGGCTCCCTATCAAGGCTGTCACCGTGCATGCAGTGGATAGGAGGGCTGAGCTCCAGGGAACATTTTACGAGCAGTGACTTGTAAGCATGAGGCTTGCTCCCCCCCACTATTTGTAGTCAGAACCACAAGGTAGGACTAGACCACACCATTCTTTGACTTGTGTTCAACATGTCAGCCATCACAAAAGGCAGAAAGCGCGGGAAAAAGGAAAAGGCATGATGTTAAGCAGGCAATTTATAGGAAAACAGTTTTCAGATATCCATTGCAGCCTTGGCATTAGAGGGGAGCTTGATGGGCCCCTGCTGAATCGGTAGTGTTTTTAGTCCTTTAAGAACTTTGGTACATGTGTGCATAGATATATTTATATTTTTGATTTTTGATTTATTTTTATTTTTAAATTATTTTTGGTCGATGTTGATAAACCCCTTTGGGAATCTCACCTGTCACTAAGGTTCTGTTAAATGGCCAGTGGAGGGGTGAACTCGCTGTTTGACCTGTCGTGCGTGCTGACATGAAGAAAACAGGGCTCCGTCTGGGAACGGGTTTAAGTTCAGGGTCCCGGTGGCTTTTGGGGGTGCAGCTGCCTAGAGTTGCCTACCCCTGCATCCCCTGAGCTTTCCTGACTGCTGGGTTCCTTCAACACCATGCTACGCCCTGAGGGTCATCATGAGCTCCAAAACCGAAGTGTTAAAGATGTTGCCACTTAACTGTCTCATTTACCTGACCAGCTTCAGCTCTGCTTCTATAATGAACCGTAACTTCAGGAAACCATGGTGTGTATCTTTCTGTAACTGATGCCTTGCTTCTCCTGAATTTTCAAAACATCTTAACAGTTATGGTGGATGTTAAAAACTCTCCTGAGGTTATCTGGTGAAGCAAAATACATTATAAAATACACGCTTAACGAAAGGATGGCCTGGGAAACCATTTTATCAGAGTAACGACTGGTTCCGTCCTCAGCTTTCCTCCTCTGTCTCTCCCTCCTCACCCCCAAAGCTGCCTCTTTTCTCGTGTAATGCCAGCGCTCTGTACCGTGTTCTGTTGATAGTGGTTTGAACATTTTTCTGCCCGTGTCTTTCATTGCTGAAGTAACTCACCTCTCTCATATCGACTCTTACCCAGGAGCCGCACTGCAGACTCTTTGATGTAGGTCTTTTCTGCATGGCAGTGGAGGCCGAGCTGTGGCATTCGTTGCATGCTGCAACCTCACCCTTTCAGTTGTCACCTCCAGGTTCAGCAGACTCTGCTCTTGCACTGCCCATGCATGTCCACGTGCTTCCTCCACGGCCCTGAATGCAGTGAGCACGGGGCGCTTGCATGGGAGGAAAGCGGGGAGCTTTCCAGTACACTGAAGCACTGGGGTTGGCGGTTCTCCTTGGGCATCCCTGCAGGTCCCCGATTTGCTGAGATACCACAAAGGCCACTCGGTCCCTTGGAAGTTCAAGACAAGAACGCTGGGAAAGAGTGAAATAAATCTCCTGTTTTTAGGCGTATGCTGAGCAAAGGCAAACAATAAGCAATTTAGAAGCTAGGGTCAGCTTTCCAAGTAACAACCTACCTGATGATCACTCGTACACATTTCCAAGTCTCCATGGATGTGCCCAATGTCACCACTACTACCATACCTTTCCACATCTTTCTGAACAATGTTACCTAGCTTGGTTTCACTTAGATACAGTAAATATAGAAATATATATGTTCAAAAAAATACCTCTTAAGCTGAATGCCCCGAGAAGTATAATCATTGGCCTTTCTTATTGTTTATTGTGTTTAGATGCAAAGTGGTAGTGCTGTAAAGGAACATCACGTTGTTGAAGCACGTTAGTACTGCATTCAGCATCACTAATCGGTAATTGTTATCATTTCTCTCCTTGTCGAAATGTATTTTTTTAGGGCTGTCTAATGACTTTCTTTAAAAGATTTCTGTCTTTTTAGAAAATGTGTACTTCTTTTCTCTCATATTCTCAGAATGGGCTTTCAGAAAACGTAATTGTCAGTATGTGTTTTATCGCTGGATTTTTTTTTGTATGTGTCATTTCAAATAAATAGATGCTTTACATTTTACACGTACCTTGGTTGTATAAAGAGAAAAATGAAAGGTGAGGTATTACCAATCTGATAATCCTAGGGGAGAGATAAGAACTCCTGCAGAATTCCTTATGGTACTAGCTTGTCAGAGCCCCTAAGATTAAAACTATGCACTAAGCAGTCAAAATGAAACAAAGCCAAAGGCTTATCTTATTTTTATTTTTTCCTCACGAGTCGTGGTTTCCTCCCATCTGGGGGGCTTAGTAGATTGAAATTCTGTTCACACTTCTTCCTTCCCCTACTCTATTAAACATATCCTATTCACCCTGTTGAAATGGACTTTGCTTAGACTTTCGTAACATGGTCTTTTGGTAACCAGTAAAAAGATCCTTTGAGTGGGAACATTTCCCTTTTTGAAAGGAACTTAGATGGAATTATAGTACAGACCTGTGCAAACAAGTGATTCTGACCAGCATGGTGAAATAGTCTGACTTTATGAGAGCTTTCATCTGGGGGGTTGGTAAAAAAGAAAAAAAGAATCTGATTCTCCTCTGTGAAGTTCTTCAGTAAAGAAACCCATTCCTCTTTCTCAGAAAAATGCAGTGCTTCCTGATAAAGTAAAAGGGTTTCTGAGGCCCAGCAGAGACTGGGGATGAGTGGATCCATTCGCGGAGACAAAGGAGGAAATGTGAAGAAATCAGCTTCCTAGGGGCATCCTAGGTCTCTCACAGAGATGCTTTTACACCGATGGGGAAAACTTCTCTAGAGAAAATCAAAGATGTGGCAATAGAATTAAAAAGAGGAACTGCCGGAGGAAGCAAGGAAAAAGAAACTTCACCTTAGTGAGCATGTAGTTCATGATTTGGATCCAAAAGTCAAGTAGACACCACTGACGTGGTGGAGAGAGCTATTTATTATGTCTGAGGCATGAGCAGGACACAATTAATTTTGATAAATAAATGATTTCCAGTGCTAACCAGAAGGAAGAGGGAAAGAAAACGATGAAGAAAAAGAAATATTTGAGGACATAAGACTTTATTTTCATAAGTAGTTAAGGAAATTAAGAGTGTATACTTGAAGATATGATTGTATAATCATAGGGTTTAACAAGGCATTACCATTTGCTCCATGAGTGATGACAATTTGTTTTTGAAGGTAACTTGTCACATCTGATTTTCTGTGGTGGTGTTGGATGCTATTGCCCAGATCGCTTTGTGACATTCCTAAGGAGTGACTCCAGCCTTGTACTCAGCAGGCGCATGACTTCTAATCAGCAATATCTCAGACGCTCCTTTTTGGCTGCGAGGCTGCAGGGCTCTCAGCAAAACTCCTAAATAGGAATACTTACAAAACTTCTATGCTTTAGCTGTCACCCAAAACAGAGCTTAAGGCACAGCTATTTTATTTCCTTGTCAATAAAGGTATAATTGTTTTCTACACTAGATGTCAGAGACACTTGGCCAGGTCTTTCTCTGTGTCTTCCTTAAAAAAAATCCTCAATAGCAACAACAAAACAACCTCAGTAGGTCAGAAAGAAAGCTGTCATAATTATCCTTTAGGACGACATATAAATTCATGTGTAACTTTTAACACCAGCGACCTTGTTTTCATTCTTCAAAGTGAAGCAGCAGATGAATGAAGCAACTGTTTCTTTACATAATTATTATTTTCCCCAGATGTTCTCAGGCGTCCTAACATCAGTACCAGGCAGGTTTTCAGCATTGGCATTCTTTGTTAGCATAGACCTTGAATGGACAGCTGAGGGGATTGTGTGCCGTTCTGCTTGAGTGCAGATGTAGCTGGGAGGTACTGGGTTGGAACTGTTCAAGGTCTCTTAGGCTACTGGCTGACTACTGGGATTCATAGAAGGGAATGGGAAAGGGATCTGTCTCATGCATTCCCATTACCTCTGCCCGTCTGGGACCCAGAATAGGCTGGGCCTGGCTGTGGAGTTGATAGTTTTAGCTTCCCCACGCTAAGTCCTGGACGGTAGAACCCTAGCAAGGAGGCATTGCCAAGGTCAAGCTGTCCAGATGTGTCAGGATTATGTCAAGGCCAGGGAAGAGGAGAAAGGAAAAGAGCACAGGGCTTAAGCTACGTAGGGACTAATGAAGTGACCAGAGGATCCCCTCAGAGTCCCAAACAAACATGTGGAGAAGAAGGCTTAGACAAAGAATTTTGAGGTCTGCATCCAGTAACTGTCCAAAGCGGTCCCACACTGATTTGAAAGCCTGCTATGCTGTGGGAATACTAACCTATCTGCTCAACCTTGCCCTGGCTGGCCAGCCTTCAGAGGGCTCACGCTTGTTCTTAGGAGCTGGTGCTGAGAGCACCAGCACGTGATTATGAGAGCATCTTATTCGGGAAGGCTTGATGCTGAAGTGTCTTGAAACTGTGCCCCAGGCTGCTTCCTCAAAGATGCTCTCTCCTTCAGAAACAGTGACACCAGGTCATTATTCCCAATGTCCGGGAGCTGACTCCTGTTTGGAGATAATTGTTTATGGGCCTAACACATGTGTGATAATATTTAATATTGAGGAAAAAAGGCATTAGAGGCAGAAGGTACTGGTTGGATGAACCTTCTTTTCTTGCTTCACCAAGTCAAAGTTTCTGCAGATGTAGAAGAAGTATGGATCCAGGGGTCAGCAGTACCAACCCCCATGCTAGGCTTTGTGCCTGGGTTTCCAGCTCTCTATTCACACCCAGGACTTTTCCTCTTCCTCCTTTCCCCCATTTCTGATCACCTCATCCAGACTGTCCTGTTTTGTGGGGGCCCCAGGGTGGGGTTGGTGTTGGGTAGAAAGCAGATGTCTATGCTGGAGGGCTGTGTATGTGTGTGTGCATGTGTGTATTCACTTATGTGTGTGTGCCCACCCACATGTACCACCCAGTGCCTATACATGGCTCATTGATCTGCCTCTGAAGAACTTTTAATCCGTTTTCAGGTCTGTGTCCATGAGTGCATATGTATTAAGTGCTATTTGAATCATCTGTTCCATTGCTTTCCATTATTAGATAAACAAGAGGTTACTAAGGAAGAGATGGCTGGAATCAGTGGAGGTAGAGAAATGAGTGCTTAAGAATCAGTCTGTCATGATTCGTCAGACAGTTTAGTGAAAACTAAATCAAGCAGTGCTTGCTTGGCAAGACTGTTTTATGTAGTAGCTTTACTCTGATTTATTACACTAAAGTTACTGGCAAATATGAACACTCATTCTACACTGGTAACAACTGTGATTGAAATCATGGTAGTCTGTAGATAAGCTGGAGAAAACAAGCATTAGTGGGTGGGTTATCTTAGACATCATGCCCAGAGTCCAGCAGTGAAGAAATACATATTCTTAACAGAAGTAGAATTGGAAGAGATGTTTAGAAAACATATGACTTGTTCAGCCCCCTGCCTCCCCTCCAGATCCTTGCCAAGTCAACCAGGCAAGCAAAGTTCTCTCCTCTGCTTTGACCTGGGAAAAGGGGAACACACGACTTCCAGTGGCCACGCACTGCAGTGACTCATGCCTTCCTTTCTCAGGAACTCCCGGTTAATTATTTAGTATTTATGAGTCTGTGGTTGCCTTCATGGAAATATAATTTTCCTTTTGTTTCTTTTTAAATACTGTACAGAATCATACCAGATGTTAGTGAGGTTTCCTCACAATAGCTCACTGCACATCCTGTTGGGCTTTTGGATTACATTGTGATACCTGATTAGGAGGCAATAAAGCAGATACACATGGAAAAATAAGGTATAGAAATAATTGAGATGTGTCAGGATTATGTTTTTGTTCATTTGGATAATTCCCTTTTTTGAGTGTTTTCTACAAATAGTTATCATTATCACTATTGTTATTACCTTAATTTTAAAAAAATAACTGTCACTTATTGAGTGCTTAGTCATCTGGTTTCATTCCTACAACAGTCTTTGATATTTGTATCCTTATCCCCAATTTACAGATGAGAAAATCAAGGCTTGGGTCAAATTATTTGCCCAGAATCATGTAGCTAGTAAGCAAGAGAGCTGGGATTTTAACTCTTCCATTGAACTCCAAAACTACCTATTAACCGCTAACTCTCCTGAGGCCAACTTGTAATGTCCAAATTTTGCTTTTGATTTGCGTATCTAGGTGCGTTAGTAGAGAAAACGCTACCGAGTGAAGACAAGAAAGGAGAATCTGAGCACAGATGAAAAATTGAAATTTTGAGAGAAAATTTAGAAGAGCTTTGTAAGAAAGTGACAAGGATCTCACCACCTCAGATTCACGAAAATGAATTATCTGTGTTTCATTGAGAAATCCGGTGTGTAAAGAACTGACATACTCTGTTCTCTCCATCAGCAATCTGTGTCATTTTCTTTGTCTCCTAGAAGAATGCTTCCTTCTTAGGGCTAATTATTCAGACAGATGCCTTGAGCCTTACAACTACTCTGAAGTCTACTATTATTATTGTTCCAAGATTCTCCATATTACACAAAGCTCAAAAATACAAAGCACATAAGGATCCCAAAGAGTAGTGAGGGTTTATATACCATCTCTCTATATGTTGCAGTTCATTTCAACGTGATTGTAATGGTGTGTATGTTTGTGGCTATTGGACCACATCTCATCAGTTGAAGAGAGGCATAATTGAGAGCTTGCTGTTGTCAGAAAGATTAATAGACCTATTGATACAAACCCATAACTGAGGACTTCCCAACAAAGCCATTTAACCAACTGGCTTGGAATCATGATAGATCAATACTGCAGAGTAAAAAAAAGTGTTTTCTATTCACGTTAGAAACATCGCACGGTCTAAAAAAAGTGCTTTAAGAAAAAAACAAGGGGCCTATTTTAATGTTATTATCAGTATTGATTAATGATTAAACACAAACTAACCCATCAAGGATAGCAATATCTTGAAAGATAACTACCCTAAGATGTTCTGGGATAAAGTTCTAATGCTAGTCCACAGAAGAGGGTTGAGTCTCTTTGGTGAAACTAATAAAAACTATCAACTTATTGAATACATGTCCCACCCAGTGTAAACACCAAAGGAACCAATATTGGAAAGATAAACTCTTAAGTACCACCAAAATAGGGGCAGAAAGAAAAGCAAAAGGGTAAAAAAACTTTCAGTTTGGATCCATTCAGGACCTGGCAGTCCTGGGGTGCTATCCACTTCAGCAGACAATGTTCTACGTAAAGATTATTGCTTTCTCAATGACTAATTAGTATCATGTCATTCACACCAAATTCATTATTGTTATTAGCTTACAAAATATTTTTCTAAGACCTTAAATTATATGAATAATAATATTGATTTCTAGACTGGAGCACATTGCAAAGACTTGCCCCCCCCCATTTAAAATTAGTCTCATAATATTCTGGCTGGCTAGGTGCTTTTATTTCCATTTTGTAGGTAGAAAAACTGAAGCACTGAGTTTATCCAGTATATGTCAGTATATCCAGGAAAACTTCAAATCACTTCGATCTACCCCTTCTTAGTTGTAGACGGATTCCATAAATCCATGTCTATAGGATGTTATCTTTTTTCTTCATTTTGATTGGATGAAATGGGATGCAAAGCTTATTAATGGTCTAGTTGATAATTAGAGGTGTTCAAAGTATCTACACATCATCAGTTTTCACTATGTTCATTCTTATTCTTTCAGAATAAGAGAGGGTGAGAGAAAATGGCAGCACCTTAAGGGTCATCCATCTTTAAGCAGAGGGATAATTAGGCGCTACTCCTCTACAAGCAGAAGAACTTCCCTGTAGCAGACTGCATCCGTCTCTATGATGTCATCACCACACAGTTAGTTCCTGGGAGGACTTCTGGGGATTATTAAAGTCCCACACAGTGGTATTTACAGAGCAGGGTTAGGTACAGGTTGGACAAGTCAGCTTTCTTTGAATTTTCTCAGACAACTCAACAAACATGTGGATTTTTTTATAGCGTGGTTCGACCTCCTGCATAAATCAGTCAGCGCCTACTGTTTCTGCATGAACTGTGTGCCAGGCTCTGTAAATAGCAGACACTATGTCTTACGCTGCTTCTTCCTCTCTGAGGAGGTTGCAATCCATCTGGAGAGGGAAGGTGGTATGGTAGTAAGGCCATAGGGTCTCTGTCCCTTTTCTACCACTTAGCTACATGTCTTGGGTAGGTATCTGAGCCTCTGCTTCTCTGTCTATGAAATGGGGATTGTAACAAAATATCTGTTTTGCTATTTTGTGAGGACCAAATGGAAGAGTATGTGGGAACTCTACACAATCGCCAGGTCCAGGTATTATTATACTGAATTGAAGAAGAATTTAATAGGAACATAACGAGACAGTTTGGAATTCCTTGCTCCCAATACTATGGGAATTCAGAGACAGGAGAGGTCAGTGAGGGCATGAGTAATCTGCTGGGTCAAGCCTTTAGGTTGGCCTCGAAGGCTGCCTAAGCTTTGAACACTAGAAGGGAAGAACATTCGAAGAGGCCCCAGCATGAGTGTAGATTTAGAATTGGGAATACATGGTTGCATTCACGAAACAATGAAAGGACTAGGTCATGGTAGTACAGGGTTTGGAAGCACAGCAGGAAATAAAGTGGGAGACGTAGGGCAAGGCTGGGTTCTGGAGGTTCTTCACAGCCAGACTTAGAGCTGATGGATGAGACAAGACGGAGCCATCACAGTGTCTGAATGACATCTTTTAATTAAATTAATCTGGCGACATTGCAGAGGTGAGACCAGGAGAAGAGTCTGGAATCATTAAGCTTATTGAACTGATGCGTGTCTGTGGTGCCGTGGGCCTGAATTCTGGTGGTTCATAATCCTGGTGGGAAGTGAGAGGGCCCCATTCAATTTAAAAAGGGGCTAGCTACATGGGTGAGGAGAATTTGAATACTGGAAATTATTTCACAAAGTTCTGTTTGGTTCCTCAGCCAGTCCCTTCCCTGCTAAATCATTTCAGACATTTGTTGTTGTTGTTGATTCTAAGCTGGAAATTCTTTAGCCCTTCTAGAGATGATCGTCTCCATAACCTCCCCCAAACTACACTTTATCATTTTTTCTTTTAATCTTAAACTAGAAATGTGCTCAGCAGGTACTCTCTGATTGGAACGTCCACTGGTGAAGCTTGCCTGGTGGTGTGTAATTACTTCCCTGTATCTTTTAAATTTTTTCCTCTTGTTCACATCTGAAAGTGAAAAGATCTGTTCAACACCTTGATCTCAGCAATTAGTTAAGTGGTACGCAGCTGGTTATCTGGGGGCAGTCACAGATGCTTAGTCATCTCTGTTCAGGTCTGAATGCCAATCTTCTCAAGCAGCATCCCCTGTAATTAATGTGTAGTTGCAAGGAAGTTCTTTGGGAGCAGTGGTTCCCAAAGTGGGGTCCTGGATGAGCAACCTCTGAGCATCAGCTGGGAAATTGTTAGAAATGGAAATTCTTGGGCCCTCACCCCAGACACTAAATCAGAAACTCTGGGGGTGGGGCTCAGCAAGGTTTTAACAAGCCCTCCAAGAGCCTGCTAAAGTTTGAGAACCACTGTTCTGGAGAATAGCCTTGCAGAGTTGAGCAGTCAGACCCAGGGAGGTAGGAAAACAGACTTCAGGAAACACCAGGGATGTCTAGAGGCTGAGAAGAGGGAACAGTACTTCCCTCTTGGAAATGATGTAGATGTCCAGAGAAACTTCTAGCAGTGAGACTGTCCTTAGCCCCCTGCCCCTTGAAAGAACACTGAGTAGCACTCGCTTGCCTTGTGCTTTGGGCATACAAGCTCTTAAGTCAGTCTCTTGGAAGGTCTGTTGCATTTTCCCACTCAAGGATCTTTATTGGAAAGTATATTGTTAAATAGATGAAGAAAGAGATACACTTCCTACTCTGAGTCTCATTTTCTTCTATAAAGACATGTAAATACTGAGGATATACTCACTTCATGGTCAAGAGGAAAAAGGAGTTTGTATTTTAACCTCTTTCCCACACTGAACATTAACCCCGTAAGAAGCAGCTCTTTATCTGAGGTTCTTTTGAAGGTGCCCCAATGATACAGCCTTGATCAAAATGCTAAATTGGCCAAAGGTTTTAGTAACACGCTTGATCCAAGGACTGTGGGAGCCTAGGAATGGATAGTTCACCCGCCTACCAAATATTTTGTGTCCTCTAATTATTAAGTTATTAGTAATCAAGAACAATTTAGGGTAAGTCAGTTTTCTACTACCAGAGTCAGAATTAGTGTCCTTCCTTCATTTCTAAAAACCGCACATTTTTTTTTTTCTACTGGCAACATATGCCCACATAAAGCCTTTATGATGTGAGCATACCTTATCAGAATGGCAATCTAAATTTAAGTGTGTTAAGAAAAAAAAGAAAAAAAAATGAAAAGAAACTAAAAAAAGGAAAAAATAAAATAAAGATATTTAAGTGTGTGGTCCAGAGTCACTTTCCCTTGTAGCTTTTTAAAAAAATGCATGATTTCTTTGCTAGCTCTTGAAACTTCTGTATATCTAGACAAAGAAACTCTCCTACTTTACACAAGAAGGAGGAGTTTGTATTTCATTCTGCATTTTGCAATGAGCATTACTCATTAAGATAAAGTCTCTTTGGGAGGAAAATGAATCCTGGTTGATACAGGCAATGCTTTTTTGTGGAATTATGCATTCTCTTTTTAAAAGATCAATGAACTTCTCCATGGGTTGTTTCCATTTGGGGAATGAAATAATGGCGCTCTGGAAGCTCCGCTCTGTGGTCTCTGATTGTGAGTCCACAAACTATAGACACTCAGAGGATTTATCTCAGAGGGGATCCTGATAAACAGTTCTGTTGCCACTTGAAAAAACCAGGCAGGACATTTCTTCTGGGGATCTCATGGCAAGCAGGAAATAGCTAAACGGGCTATAAAATACACTCCCTGATCACTCTGGTTCTACTCGGGTCCCAGGGCCTGGCCCGCTTTTGTCCCAGAGTTTCTGGCTTCTCTCCCCGTGCCCTCCTTCACCTTATCAGAGTGTGCTCATGTTACCCGTGAGCTTCCACCAGAGGAAAAGCCACCTGCACTAGCAGCATAATTTACATCCTTTATTATTTCATCTCAAGTCTAGGACTAAAGGAATGATAATGAAGCAGACTGTCAGTGCTAAATTTTTGAAAGAAGGACTAGAGGAAAGGTCTGTTATGGCTTCAACATCCTTTTCTGTACGTCAGGGGTGTTGTGAAGTTTTTCAGCTCAGTGTCCTTAGCTTCCAGCCCCCTCATTGTGGCCTTTGGGTATTGGTAAGTAGGAGGAAACAACAGAAATGACCAGGAAGGCAAGGGACAGTGGAGACAAGTTGCTGCAGCTTGATTCCTTATGTGCTTTTGAATGTCTGTTTCCGTTTATGCCAAACCAAAATATCCTCAGTGACATTGAGATAACATCTCTCTCTCCCCTACTTCATTCTCTACCACCGCCAAGCAAATACTTTTCCAACTCGATGTATTTCAAGGTTACCACCAAATTAACCACAGAGGCCATGGAATGAATAGAAGCTAGGGAACTCATGAGAGTCCCAAATATGCCACCCATAACTCCACCAATAATTATTGTGAGGGCAACAGCAAGGTTATCGTTTGGCCTTGGTGAAGTGATAGTGGGTTTTCCATGACAGACTCGGGAACCCAGCCTCTGTTTCTCCCCCCTTGAGTATGTGTACATCAGTCTTGATGAATATGAATTTATAATGCACAGCTAAGTCCCTGCTGGCACAAGTGAACACATGAGTGGAATATGTACCTCCAGATCTCCTCATTCTCGCTTGCTCACACACACATACACACGCACACACATCTATTGTTCAGTAACACATCCTGCCCGTGGCTTCCATAGCACAGAGACACAAAGTCTCTTCAACCCTGGAAGCTGTAGTGGCGTTCTGGTCAAGCTAGTTCATGGACTTCTTTTCATTACAGCTACAGTGGCTACCAACTCTGATACCTTTGGACCTTGTGGGGCTTGTTCTTGAAACCAAACAAAGCACCACCATGGCCTGGAAACGGCAGAAGTGTCACTTGACCGCAGGCCTGGATTGTCCTTGTTTTTCCTAACTTAGTGCCTGTGTGGGACAGGAGGCAAAGGGCAGTGGCAGGCTGGGAGGCTTACTTAGTCCCCTCAGCATCGCACCAGCTGAGTTCCATGCTGCCTTTCCTCCCACCTGCCTTAGCGGAAACCTGGCAGTCGTCATTTCCTTTATAAAAAACTGTCTCTCAGTGTTGTTTTTTGTTCAGTCCGCTTAATTTGTAAATGCAAATGTAGGGTTACTCTTAATGCTCGTCTGGAGGTTTTTCCACATTTTTGTGATTGGGGAGATGACAAAGGGCATGTTTGACTTGTGATAGAGATGAGCAATGAATGGATAAATCCAGTGCATGCAACATGACCGGAGAGCCTATGAGTGGGTCCTGCATTCCCGTACTGCACAGATTCCTGCTGCCTGCTGAACGGCCGAGCATTGTCCTTACAGAAGTACGACTATACTAACTGGTATTGCATACAGAGATTTCCAAAGTGGAGATACTCGGAAATCCTTCATCTTGCACTTCTCAAGCTAACCCACTCCAGGAGGGAGGAAACCCACCTGGCTTCCCGTCTGGGGAACGTATTTTGCTTCTCCCCAGACTGTCTGCCCTTCCTGCACCTCACCTTCCTTATGTTCCTGGCCTGGGTGTTACCATTTGCTCACTGATGACATACTATAAACTTTCATTCATGGCTTTGAGATGATTAGAGGCTTTCCTGCTTCCCACCCAGCCCAAGCCTTGGGACTTTTAATACACTGATTCCCTGATCAGCTTGACACGGGAAAGCGCATAGAAGCCTTGTACCAGTTTGTATCGTAGTACCCTTTTGAACTGCCTACTCTTGAATGAAGTAGAATGCCAGGGGTTGGGGGTTTGCACTGGCTGCTTGACACACACACAAAGCAAATTAACCTGCATGCGGAGTAAAAAATAAAAGAATTAACCCTTAGAGTACTGCTTCAACATTTTGGTTTAATGGTCTTAAATTTGACCACTTGGGCAATGTTTCTTTGCACAGACAGTCCAGACTTAGTCTAGCCAGAACACCAACCACGATCCTCTCCTCCACAGCTTTCTTGAGATGCTCCTGGGTCCTTTATTCATCATCTAATGGCTTTTTAAAAGATCCCCAACACAGCCACTGTGTTTAATTGAAAATGGGCTCCGCTTTCAATGTGCTGGAGGGTATGAGGGGCTGTTTTTTAGCTCTGGTATGTGTCCTCTAAAAGAAAGAAGTCGGTTCTTTAAGGGTTAATGTGAAATTAAGGAATTTGGTGGTTTCTCCTGCTTGCCCTTCCTCCAAGGTGACAGCATGATCCTCTTTAGATGCTTAGTTCAACGGCTGAATGACAATAAAAATAATATATCTACGTAATTACAAAAAAGAGGAGGAAACATTGAATGGTTGAATGGAAAGGCCCCCGGCAATGCTTGCTTGATTATCACAGGGGGTAGGAAGACCAAGTGTTTTATTTTATGGACATCCCTCTCCTCCTCCACCCCTGCGCACAAGCACTTCTCAGCGTAATGGAAGACTTGAGGATGCTTTTCATTTACCTCTTGCTTTTTCTTCTTCCTGTCAATAGCCCAATAGAATCCTGCCAGAATTTCTACAAAGATTTCACATTACAGATCGACATGGCTTTCAACGTGTTCTTCCTTCTCTACTTTGGCTTGCGGGTAAGTTTGAGCAACATTCCTCAGGATCACAACGGGGCATGCAAGGCTGATATCCTGGGATCATCCCCCATCAGTGTCTGCTCTCACAGGCAAGGTGAAGCCCAGAGTTTCCAGGAGGGACAACTTACCTGCCTTCTGATTTTCAGTCCACGAGAGAACCATTTCCTTAGCTAAGCATTTTCTGGAATACTTGTTAATTTTGTTTCAAGAAGTAGAAATATGGGTTGAAATAACTAAGATACCTCGACTGGCTGACTATTCCTCACCTCTCTATTTAAACATGAATGCATCGTTCTCTTAAAAATTAAACAGAAAAACACTTTTCAGCTCTTAAAATTATGTTTAGTAGTGCTCATGTAGCTGCATCCTGAGAGAGCAGATGTGAAGGTGAGCTGGGGGTTAGATTGGCAGAATTTGGGGCTCAGAGGATTTATACCAGATCCTGTTATGAAGGGTGCCACGTCGATGTACTTGATAGAGATGTGTGTGTGAATGAATGCATACATATGTGCTCTGTTTACCATTATAGTTACATTAGAAAGTCTAGTGAACATGAGCTCACTCAGTTTTCCCTGTGAGGCTGTTGGAAACCCCAGAAAAATGTACTGCCTGATCTTTCTCCAAGGCTAACATAGCAAACGGTCACTCTCTAGAACAAGCTGGGTATCCAGCAAAATAAACATGTGATTGGTGTAGATATGAGAAGAACACAGCATCTCCCTGTAGACTCCCACAAAAACCCAAAGTTTATCCTTCCGCAGAAGAGTGTAGACTGAATGCCGGCACCATGCCTCTCATTTTTTCTTCTTCTTCTTTCTTTTTCCCCCTAGTTTATTGCAGCCAATGACAAGCTGTGGTTCTGGCTGGAAGTGAACTCCGTAGTAGATTTCTTCACGGTCCCCCCAGTGTTTGTGTCTGTGTACTTAAACAGAAGTTGGCTTGGTAAGTCAACCTCTCTTCCCTTCTCCTTCCTGGTTCCTGAGCCATGGCTGAAATCTAGGCGGTGGGGGGGCTGGGCTGTCTCCATGCAAAGAAAGTTTTATGTATCAATGTGAACAGCTCTCGTGGAGTTTTAGAAGTTGATGCTGACAGTTCGTTTTGGGGCTAGCCAAGAAAGAGTCGCAGTTAGTGCTTCAGGTGATGCAGTTTTATGATTGTTGAAGCCCAGAGGTCATCACTGTCACAGCCAGGGACTCTCTGTTAAGGGCATTGTCATTTTTCATTCAAGAACTTGGAGTCAGGACTGGATAAAGAAGCCCACTGGGAGCAAGGCCAATTTCCTGAGTAGCTGGTTCAGGTGCCCCAGGAGGCCTGCCTGCCAGAGTTAGCTTCTGTCTGCTTCTGAGTCTTATGAAGAGTGGTCTGCATGATTTATCCATAGCTGCGAGCTTGTTGGTGGGGCAGTGTGAGGTGAGTCACCTCTCCCCTTGTAGGAGACCCAGCTCCCTCCCTGTGTTAAGGGGAGAATTTTTACTGGTGTTGTACTTGGCAGGTCACTTTCTGTATCAGAACAGGGACCGTTTGGTGAGAAAAGTAACTTGCTCAGAGGATGGAGCTGAGAGCTTAGAGAAAGAGCTTCAAGGTTCCCTTTGTTGCATTGATTATTTCCCTAAAGTATTGTAATCAGTGAAAACATTCAAAGATGTGTAAAGAAAACGTTAATCATTTCTTCCCCTTCATCTGTCACTGCTTTTCCCTGAAATGCCAATTGTTAACAGACTTCCATATCTTTCATGCTCATTCCACACAGACAAACATGGATGTGCACATATAACGATGTTTTAGAGGTGGTGGTATTTGTATAAGAAATTGTATCAAATAATCACATTGCACAGCAATGTAGCTTTCTTACCAACTGATACATGATGGACATCCCTTCAGCTCTGTAATAATTCATTTTATAACAGTTACATAAAATTCTGTAATTGGTTTGTACCACAGTATATTCAGCCATAACCCTAACAATAGACCACCTGAATGTTTTCTTTTTCCTTTTTTGCCACTATAAACAATGGTTTAATAAGCACTCTTATCCATTTAGCTGTACAATTGTTTCTTTAGGTGTTCCTGGTTCCTGGAAGAGGAATTGCTGGATCAAACAATATGTGTATTTTAGAGACTGATGGATAACTTTCCAAAAAATGTGTCAAGATATTCTTCCACTAGCAACACGTTTTAATGTCCTTGCTAGCTAACACTGTGAATTTATTGTATACCTAGAGTCAAGTACAAGTATTTAAAAAATAAGCATCTTTTATATAAACGTATGTGGTAATCACACATGCACAGACATGCATGTGTGTGCATGTGTGTGAGTCTATGTCCTATAAGGGTTCTGTTTTCTACTACTTTTTTCATTAGAATTGTATTCACTCACTCAATGGAAAAGTTTTCATCCTTGATCTGAGATGTGCTTGCTTAGATTGGGTTGTCCAGCCAGCATGATGAGGCCACAAGAGCCACCTACAAACCTGAGAAGTGTCCTGAGTTGACAGCCTTGTTGTAGATGTTAACTGGCTATGTGACCCGGAGCTCACTTTTCTTCACTAGGCCTGTTGTTTTTCATCTGCAAAATAAAGGATAGGCTAGATGGTCCCTAAGTTCTTTCAACTCAGAACATCTTTAAGACTCTTGAGTCATTAATGAGAAATTTGGGATCTAGGTCCTTGGGGAGGACGAAGAAGTTAGTGATGTTAAATCACCAACATCCCTGAGTCAAAGTATGGATGAGCTGTTGACTGGGGCTCTTTTAAAACATCCTGTTTTTAAGAGTTGACACACGTAGTCATGCGCACACCAGGAAAGACAGGGAAGGGAAGAGAAGGGAATGGACCTGGCTTCTTCTCCCAGCTGAGCTCTCATTGCTCTGTGCACTTGGACAACCACTTAGCTTTCCTGGATCCTCAGTTTTCCCATCCGAAAAATGGGAGGTTTGGACTAAATTACCTTTCAGTCCCCACACTTCATGAATATGAATTTTATGCTGGGTGTCCATTTTTTCTTGGTCCCCTGTTGTCCCCTTCTTGACTGTGGTGGAGACACCCTCCTCTGTAAGTGAGCAAATCCTGCCCCAGGTGAAGGTGTGGAGCCAAGTCCCCTTGTTTTGAGCAAAATGTTCCCTACCATCTTAGTGTCAGGGGTACTTGGATGCTCTTAAATCTGTGGCCTCTTTTGCATGATTCAATCCTGATTTCTGGAGGTGTGTTCTGATCTACTGAAAAATCTATCAGAGTAAATAGAAAAAGTAAAAGGAAAAGAACAAAAAAAGGAAATAGCTGAGGTTTAACTGAATTTCTAATGAGATATGTCTTTGGCTTAACTGTGGTTGCTTATCTGAAGAGAAGTGCTCTAAAATATGCTTCAATTTGTTCATTAATTGAAAAATGCTTATTGAGCACCTATGATATTCCAGGCACTATTCTAGATGATGGGGGAACAATAGTGAAGAAAATAGACTAGGAGTCCTGACCTCTTATGTTGCAGCATGGGGACAGGAGGAAATGATGAACCTTCTAAAAACGTAAATGATGAAGTGTGTTAGGAAGTGCAAGTGCTATTGAAACTGAAAATGTAGACTGATGACCTTTTGGGCCATGAAATAATAGCAATAAACATAACCTCTCTCCTCTTGTAGGAGAAAACACCTTTAGTGAAATGCTTTTGGTTCTTTGGTAACTCATCTCCTTGGTTGAGATCCAAAACTGATCTGCATGTTATGGAAGAGAATTCAGTATAATAATATTTCAAGGAGGTTCCCGTGTCTCATTTAATACATGGGTTATTACATCGTGAAAGAATTACTGTACTGTACTGATGAGCTACCAGAGATAAAATGAAAATTCCCACGAGGTATGGCTTATAAAGGAGGAGGAGTAATCCCATTAAATGGGGACATTTGGGGCAGTGCTGCCCTTCTCCTGGAATATGGAAAGTTGCTGCCTTGACTGGCTGAAGTTGGGATAAGATGTAGGAACCCGCAGTCTATCCTAGTTTTCCTGCATAAACTTCCTGAGCCCTGCTGACGGTGGAAGGCTGTACTGTAGGTGGCGCCATGGGGGATAAAAACCAGAATGAACATCAGGGCCCCTTCCCTCACCTTTCCCAGAGCAAGACCCACTCCATGTTTGATTCCTTATTGTTCCTATACAATTGCATGTTATACTTCTGTACAACAGTGTATATTTACTTTATTGCATATGTCATCTGAGTGCATTTAACAATGTATACATGATAACACCAATATGTATTCAGGTTCTACTATATGCTGAACATTCTGCTAATCCCCCATTTACAGATAAGGAAACTGAGGCTCAGAAAGGTTAACTCTCCTGTTCAAAGTCCCACAGCCTTAGGCGTGGTGAAAGGGAGATGTACCCCAGAGTTGGTCTGACTTTATTTCCATACCCTTCCTCTGCTCATCTACCTCTGTCCTTACCCACGGCTGATTTGGTGTTCTGAGGACTGCGATGGGAATGACCGGGCCAATGTTGCTGCTTTGTGTTGGCCTCCCTCCATCTCTTCTTACTCATAAAGGGCTTCACTTCAGGCAGGAAGGGAGGGGAAGAGATCTTGTTCGAGACTACACATGCTCTTTCCTACTCCTCCTCGCCCACCTGCAGTTTCTAGAGATGCCATGAGGACCAGGGAAGCACAGAGCTAGGGTGGTGTCTCCTGCGTCCCAGTGTACCTCAGCAGCCTGGGGGTCTCACCTGCTCTACCTGGGAGAGAGAGACCGACCCGGGGCTTTCGCAGAGCAGTGTGGATCTGAACCAAGCTCTGGGCTCGACTGCCTCAGTTCACAGCCTGGCTCAGCCACTTGCTCATGGGTCACCTTGAGCAAGATCATTTTACCTGTCTCCAGCTCAGTTTTCTCATCTGTGTAATGGGGATAACAGCACCCACCTCACCGGGTCGTAGTGGGGATTCAACTAGGTGATGGGGTACCATGCACATGGTAGAGCTTAATGAACAGAAGCTCTGATTATCCATGGCCTCTTTCTAACCCACTATCCTATTTTAAAGCACCAGAGGAGAGAACAAACCAGAAAGGAACCAAGAATCCACATCGGCAGGTGGCAAATCGCTGCTTACTTGAATTCCTTGTTCCCACACACCAACTTACGTGTTTTCGTTTCCCTTACAAAATCCTTATCTTACCCCACTAAAACAAATGCAGATTGAAACAAGAGAAGCCTTACTTTGAGACTTAAATAACATCCTCTGGAGAGAACGCATTTGCCTCATTCTTCGGGGAGCTGCACCTCCAAGGCTGGTCAGTGGGCTCTGCTTCGTTCCTCTGTGTTGAGGGTCATTTTTTGTGGTTAAAAGAAGAGAGTAGGGAAAAAGTGATAATGCACTTACTGCCCAGTTGTCCAAACCACTTTTATTAAGCACCTACTGTGTGCTCAGCACTGGGATAAGAGGAACTGTACATGCCTGGTCACCTACTCTCCTAGTTTTACTATGATTTTCAATATCATCCCCTCTCCTCTGACTGCTAAAACCAGAACCCAGTAAGGAGTCATAGTCACTGGAGCTTTGGTTGGAAAACTAAATCTGGCTTTCTTATCCATGACAGATCTGGCCTTAGCCTTGAACCTTGGAAAGCTTCAGCAAACTTTGCCAGAAAATAGAAAACTCTGCTAGAAAATAGAAAAATGAGCTAGTGCCCAGTCACAGGGCAATTAAAATGATTTTGGGTATCTGCTTATAAATATAGGCCTGAGCAGTCCCTTGTTGTATCAAAAGGTGGTAAAAACAGGGTTATAAAAAAATAAGTACAGCTCCTTAAAAACAACAACAAAAGGACAAAACATAGTTGCTGTTTGAGACCAAGGTTTCAATCTAGTTTTGGAACCAAAATAAACACACATGCAGCAACAGCAAGTAACACCTCCCACTATATATAATTACGTCCGAAATTGCAAGGTACAGGCTGTAAAGGCCGTGGGAGTTCAGAGGGGAGAGCTCACGTGGCTGCAGGAAGGCGGGAGGCTTCTGCGAGAGACTGCGGCTCTGCTGAGGCTGTGATGCTGGCTAAGACAGGCGGAGCAGGAAGGAGGGGACAGAGCCCACCTGTGTGGAGGGTGAAATGCCCATGGATGATAATACCATCCTAGATAAGAAAGTGCCCTTTCCAGGTCCCAAGCATCAGCCTCACAACCCTGCAAGACAGTTGTATTAGTTTTCTTTTTTTTTTTTTTTTTTTTTTTAGTTTTCTTTTTTTATTGAAACATATTGATCATACATATTTGTGGGGACAGAGTTGCATATCAATAGATGTATACAATGTGTGATGATCAAATCAGGAAATTAGCATATTCATCATTACAAAAAATCATTTCTTTGTGATGAGGACATTTGGTCCCCTTTCTTCTAGCCATTTGATAACATGTAGTAAATTACTGTTAGTTATCGGTGCCTAGCTGGACTGTGGGTGTAGTGGTTTTCTATTGCTGCAGTAACAGTAGTGGTTTTCTATTGCTGCAGTAACAAGTTACCACAAACGTTGTGCCTTGAAGTAACATGTAAGTACGTATTATCTTAAACAGTTCTGTAGGTTAGAAGTCCAGCGAGGGTCTCAGGGCTGTGCTCCTTTCTGGAGGCGCTAGGAAGAGTCCATCTGCTCTGTTTCTTGGCTCTTGCCTTCATCTTCAGAGCCAGCAGCAGTGGGGCGAGTCCTCACCTTGTGTCAGTATGATCTTGCTTTCTGTTGTCTCCTCTCTCCATCTCCTTTCCTGCCTCCTTCTTCTATTTTTAATACCCTTGCAATTACACTGGGCCCACCTGGATAATCCAGGATAATCTGCCCATCTCAAGGTCAGCTGATTGGCAACTTTAATTTGTCTGCTGCCTTGGTTGTCCTTTATCATGTAAGTTACCATATTTACAGGTTCTGGAAATTAATGTGGACATCTTTAGGGGGGCATTTTTCTGCCTTCCAAAAGGTGGTATTATTATTATTATTATTATTATTATTCCAAAGGAGAAACTGAGGCTCAGAGGGCTTAAGTGACTTGCCCAAAGTCACAGAGCCAGGAAGACTTAGAGCTGGGATCTGTGTTCTCATGTGTCAGTGGCTTTGCTTTTGGAGTTGCACAGCTCCAGCGGGCACCCAGGACCCTTTAAGGCCTTGCTTCAATGTGTGTTACACTTCTCCCTGTGTAACAGAGATGCAAAAAAAGGATTTCTCAAAGCAACATGAAGGCAATGAGAAGCCCAAAGGAACTGCACCTCAGCAACTCCTCTGTTAGCAGGAGAAAACTGGGTACAGCCCTGATTCAAAGTTAGCTTCTGTTTTTTATTGTAAAGACAAGGAAGTTTCACAAGAAAAATCAGTTGGTTCAATCATTTCAAAAGGACACAAAGACGTGGGCAGTGTGACAAAAGTTATCTATGGCTAAGTATAGTTTAAAAAATGGAAACTAGTAACATCAGTAAAGTTAACATGACATTCCAAATCCCAATTTGTGAAAAACTAAGTTGGCCAAATTGCAGTCATTATCTAAAATATAACCTCTCCTTAGATGATTTAAGTAAAAGTTACATTCTTATGATTAAATCTAAGTATCATTGTCTCTAAAGTTTCTACCAACAGACAGCTTACCCTTAGCAAACACTTTTTCACATTTTCCCCTTCAACAATTCTTTAAAATCTCTTAACAGGATCAGTATGACGACCACCTGTTAGCTCTAAAATAATTAAAGTATACAATCCCATACCTAAGCAGTGATTACAGTTGATTAGATGGGCTGTTGCCGTGCTACCTGTGCGCTATTGCTCCCTGGCCAGAGACTTTTGCCTCATACATGCATTACCTAAAGACCCTATCCTAAAAATCAAATGAGAATCAAGATTTCTAACTCTCTACAAATGCGCTTTTCCAGTCTGTTATAGGAGGAGACCCTCGGGGAGATTGGAGATTGGAGCCTGAGACCCTCCCGCACCTCTCACTTCGATGTAGTGGTTTTTTCCCTTTTCTTGGAAACAGGTGAATTGCTAGACAGACTTGCCTGTTGTCCATTGTCCTTAAGCAACTTACACTGAGGTCTGGGTGCCCCTCCCTGTGTGGCTGCAGCAACAGAGGGGAAGACGTTGATCTGTGTATCCTCTACTTAAAAAGCCCCCTTTTCCTTACGAATCATGCTTTCTTGCTTTTTTGGAGTTTACAGAGAATTTAAGAGCGCCAAATGAAGTGAAAGAGTTGTGATGAGCGAAATAGTCAAGAGTCAAAGCCATGGATTGCCTGCAGTTTCCCAACGTCGGTAATTTTCAGTGTATTGAGATTTAAAGAAACAAGCAAACAACAGAAACAAAAACAGAGCATGGTCTGGCCAGAGAGTGGAGCCTGCCCTTGGTGGGCGCACAGCCCACCTCCCCTGCCCTCTGCTTCCTGCCTGGCTCCTCCAGGCTGCTAGCTGCATCTGCCCTGTGGCTCCTTTCCTGTGCCTGGTCATGAGGAAGTTTCTGCCCCTCTGCAGGTTGTCCTCCTTCCCCCAACTAAGGTACAGCTCTCACTCCACTTCCTATGTCAAGCTTTCCCATTCTTCCAGTTGAATGAATTTCTCTCTGACCTTTTTCCTTTGCTTTTATGATTAGTACTGTAAAAGCAGGACAATCAGTCTGCTTTGTACTGTCAGGTTAGATGGCAATGTTGCAGGGACCTTGACCACCTTGTTTATTTGTTTTGTTTTTGCTGTATCCCTAGTACCTGGAACAGTGCCTGGCACATAGTTGGTGTCTGCTGAATGAATGAGTGAGTCTTCTTACAATAACAACAATAATGAACAATTATTGATTGCTCATTAAGAGATGCTCAGCATCTCATAGGCATTCTCTGTACTAATATTCACACCAACTCAATGAGTAAATAATCAGCCTAGTTTTGCAGGTTAGGAAGCGGAGGTTCAAGGGGTGAGTAACTTTCTCAGGTGCTAAGTGGTGGATCCAAGACTCATCCCAGGTCAGTCCAATTCTGGAGCTGATGCTTTCAAAATTACTAGACCAGTGGTTCTCAAAGTACGGTTCATCAGCAGCTGTAGCAGCATCACCTGGGAACTTGTTAGGCATGAAGATTGTTAGCACCCAATTCAGACCCATGGATCAGAAACTGTGAGTTACATTCAGCAACCTGTGCTTTAACAAGCACTCCTGGTGATTTTAATGCTCACTCAATTTTGGGAGCCACTGTCCTAGACTATGCTGGGATGGTTCTCAAATTTGGCCCCAGAGTGCTTTTAAAACTCTCAACGTTCAGCACAAATCTCTACTTAATTAAATCAGAGCCTCTGGTTTGGGACGGGAGGCGACCTAAGTTCAGCATTTTTTAGTGCTCCTCAGTTGTGTCTACAGTACAGTGAGAATGAGGAACACTTGTACGTATCTGCTAACTGTGAATTTTGAGCTAATTCCTTCTAGAAAAGTGCTTTTCAAATTTAATGTGCATACGAATCACCAGGAGCTCTTGTTACAATGCACCTTCTGATTCAGCGGGTCTGGGGTGGGATCAGAGATCTGCATTTCTACAGGCTCCCAGGTGTAGCTGATGCTTCTGGTCTGGGGACCCCACTTTAAGTAGCAAGGCTTTCTAGTCTAGACTGTGCCGTCCATCATGGTAGCTACTAGCTACACTTGGCTATTTAAATGTAGGTGAATCAAACTTAAATTAAAAACTTTGTTCTTCAGTTATACCAGCTACATTTCAAGTGCTCAGTAGCCCCACGTTGCTGGTGGCTACAGTGTTGGATAGCCCAAATGCAGAACCTTCCATCATTGTAGAAAGTTCTGTTGGACCGTTGCTGTAGAATGTGATTCTGTGATCATAAGTTCCATGCCTTTTTATTTTTTGCATGGCCAGGACACTCTTGCATACAATGGAGGTATAACAAATGTTTTTTGAAGAGATTTTTGGTGGAAGGAGCACTGGTAAAAAGTCTATATCTAAAAGAAGTAAATGACTTTCTTGAATGGATGCTAGAGAAAACATTACTACACCTGACAGATAAAAGGAAACCCCCCACCACCCTACCCAAATTAAATTAAACATACTTAAGGACCTGCAGGCAAAAAAAGCCCCAAATAGGCACTGGGCCTGGCTTCAGCCCAGCTTCTCTTGGGCCCCCTCCTCTCTGCAGGTGAAATGGTCTTTTGGGCTCTAAAAGAAAAGGTCTCTGGTTCCCCCTACAGGATAGTTCTGGAATTTGCTGGATTAGTGTGAGATTAAGTTGCAGGTGGGAGCAGTTTGTGGTGAGCAGTGGTCAGGGGTGGGCTCACTAGAACTCCCCAGAAGCAATTTGGCATCTGATAACTTGACCACTGTGACCATAATCCCCAATTTCCTCCTCCCCCAAGGGGGTTCTCAGTCACAGTGCCCAGGGTCTGGAAGGAAGGAAGCTCCAAGAGGCCACCTGCTCCGTATCCTGAGGCAGCTCAACCTTCAGCTCTGACATTTAGATTCTCTAGAGCCCAAAGCCTTCTAAGTCAGCCTCTCCCTGTAGTCTGTGGTTTTATTTAAAATAATAATAATACAATAAAGAAAAGAAAAAGTGTGACGTCCCTTCTTGGGGCCAGGTGAGAGGAGAAAGAGGAGGTTAGAGAGAGAACAATCCAAAAGAAAAACTTGTTTTATAACCAGAATAAAGTTGAATGTGTTCATATTTTATATATGTGTGTGTGTGTGTGTATGTATGTGCATATATGCATACATATAATATCATGCACTCTTCCAAACAATGATATAAAATAGGTGTCATTTTTATGCCCATTTTACAGGTGGGGAAACTGAGGCTTAGAGAGGTTATGTAACTTGCTGAGAGTCACATAGGCCAGGCTTTGAACCCAGGCACACTACCTCCAAGGTCTATGTTTCGCGGTATCATGCTATGCTGTCTCTCAAACTATAAACTTATCTAGCTCTTATATTTACACTTAAAATAAGTCTAATAGCTTGTCCAGTTAGATCAAATACTAAATACAACTTCCTCCTTGTTCCAGTCCCCTGACAAACGGCAGAGAGACTCCCTAACAGGATTTCACTGGTACTCCCGGATGAGAAAGGGAATTAGTTACTTGATCCATTTTCTTTAGGTTGAGTTAATAAATTTCTATAACTTGCCTCCAAACTACTTCTTTTCTCCCCTTTTCACCGTTCCTTCTTCTCAGCTTCTTGGCCTCATCTGTACAAGTAGCCAAAAAATAAAAATAATCCATGTTATACTGTTAGTCATCTTGAAATAGTATCATTCTAGAGAGTATGAGCTGCTATGGCTGAATGTTTGTGCCCCCCCAAAATCCATATGTGGACACTTAATCCCAGTACGGTGGTGTTGGGAGGTGGGACATCTGGGAGGTGATTAGGTCATGGGGGGGCCCTCATGAATGGGATTAGTGTCCTTATGAAAGATGCCCTAGAGGGCTTGTTTGTCCCTCTCACCATGTGAGGACACAACAAGAAGGTAGGTGCCATTTATGAAGCAGAGAAAAAGCCCTCGCCAGACACTGAATCTGCTGGTGCCTGATATTGGACATCCCAGGCTCTAGAACTCTGAGGAATAAATTGCTGTTGTTCATAAATTACTCAGTCTAAGGTACTGAGTAATTTCATTGCAGCAGCCCGATGGACGAAGACATGGGGCTCCACTCTTGCTGAACCTTTTTTTGAAGGAGAACTTGGTGGCACCATGCAGCTTGGGAATAACACTGAGACTGAATTGCTTTTGTATGGCAAGAGAAATGAACTTATTATTTAGTTCTGCCCCTGGGACTGGGCTCTGAAGAAGGCAGCCACAGCAGAGTGGATGCTAAAAGTTTGGATATATTTCAGGGAGCTCATAGCTGTTCTGGTAGCTGCTGTGGCTGAAACTGCTTCTAGAGAAATTATGCTTCTCTGAGAGATTTCCAATTGTTCCCTTCATATTGCTTTGTCAGAGACATGCTTTAAATAAGATACCCTCCATAGGTAGCAGATTCTAAATCCTCATTGACTTGCACGGCTCTGTTATATGCCAAATTGGAAATAACATTCTAAAATGAATGTTTTCAAGGAACCAATTCAGCAGTAGGTTTTCATAGATGCCAAAACCTCTCCAGATGGCTGTACTTCATCTGGGGTATTATTGGAACAGCTTCCTTGAGCAACCTAAATCTCTGGGACTGGATGTATATTTACCTTCACGTCTTAAAAAAATAGATGCCTTGATTCTTTTCCATGGGATCTAGGCCATGACGGATTGATCTGGCTAGCAGACCAGGTAGGGAGAAAATGAGTACTCAGAAGCAGTTCTGAGACTCTACCACACTTATTCAATGGAATACATATTAATTATATGCAAATCACTAATTCCTAGGAGTGACCCAATGACGGGGAAAACACAGCCCTGCCTTTATAAGATGTTGATAATTTAATCGGGCAGGTTCTGTATAGGAGGAACAATAAGTTTATAGGAATTTAGAGAAGGAACAGATGGAGGAAAGTCGGCTATCCCAGCCCAAAGCAGATTTCAGGTATCTAAAAAATAAACATATTCCACCTAGGGCAGTACTTCTCAAGGTGTGGTCTGCAGTCCAGCATATGACTTTGGAGCTTATTAGAAATGAAACTTCTTCAGCCCAAACCCTAACCTACAGAATCCACCTCTCTGGAAAGTGGGGCTGAGGAATCTGGTTTAACAAATCCTCCAAGTGATTCTTATACAGGCTAAAGTGACCTTGGCCGTATATTAGCATCGCCTAGGGAGCTTTGACACCTCTTCCTGGCCAGGCTGTACTTCAGACCAAGGACATTAAAATTGCTTGGATGGAACTCAGCCATCAGAATGTTTTAAAGTTCCCTGAAAAAATTCAAAGTGCAGCCAGGGTTGAGAAGGCAAGCACAGTGGTAGTTGTTAAGCCAGAGGAGCACACCTGAACACCTAGGAAACCTAAAAAAAAAACCCATAAAAAACATTTAAGCCCCTTCCTAAATTTATTGAGTCAGACTCACTGTTCTTAAGGACAGTTGTCTTGGAGAACAGACACTAAATATTCTAGATAGACCAGTGGTTCTCAAACTTCAGTGTGCACCAGAATCACTTGGAGGTCTGGCTGAAAAATAGTTTCAGATTCAGTAAATGGGGGGTGGGGGTGGGGTGGTTAGTGCCTAGGGATTTGCATTGCTAGTAAGTTCCTAAGTGATGCAGTTGGTCAGGGGCCGCACTCGGAGATCCACTGGTCTAGCGTGAGGTTGCACTTGAGTTCCAGTCGTGGCTGCTATACTGGACTCCAGGATTCTTGTATTCCAGTAAACCTTGCTGTTTTTATGCTCCAAAATAGCAGTATTTGGGGGTGGGGGGGAGGGCTCTTGTGAGAGTGGAATTGTCACTATTTTTATTGATGTAATCCCTTATATCAATATGTTTTTGAAATTAAAATTTGATTTTTATGGCTTGAGATATATCCAGCATATTGTATTCCACATTGTAATTTCAACTTGAACTGAGGAGCCCTCTTTAGAAAATCTTCTGACCTCCCATATGTAATCCCTTGCTAATTTATTCCAAATCCTGGGTTACTAGTGAGAATGAACACCTCTGCTGGGTGTTTATTTATATGAGTGAGAAAAACAAAACACAAACTCCTTGTTTTCCTCTACTCTTACTCAGCAGCAGTCAACACAGAAGACAGATTTCTGACTTCCATGACCAATGTGTAGGGTTTTCTCCCCAATGGCAGGAAAACCAGCAACTCTCCAGCAGACACCAGCTGGGTGTCCGCTCATTCAATTCAATTCTGACACTGTCTGCCTGGAGACAGTGTCAGATCCCACAGGGAGAGGGCTCAGTCCCCAAGACTGCGCCCCACTGCAGATGCCAGTCACAAGTCCAGGCCTCTGCAACTTCTGACCAACCAGCTAAAATCGGGGTTCCCATAACCTCCTCCTTGGGTTTGATTAGCCTGCTTGACTGGCTCACAGAACTCAGGGAAGCATGTACTTAGTTTACCAGTTTATTACAAAGGATATTACGAAGGATACAGATGAAGGGACGACGCACAGGATGAGGTAGGGGAAGGAGCACGGAGCTTGCATGCCTCCCGGGAGCACCACCCTCCAGGAACCTCCACGTGTTCAGCTATCTAGAAGCTCCCCAAACTCAGGCCTCTTGGGTTTTTGAGGCAGCTTCGTTACGTAGGCATGACTGAAGCATGGGCAACTGTGCAGAAATGTGACTGGAGAAAAAGGTGTGATCTAACACGAACGGCCGGGGTGGGGAAACCCAGCAAGGCCTGTCTGTTCAGATTCATCTCAGCCTCTGTGCAGCATTCCTTCCTCCTGCGTTTGGGCCAGGGCCCCTCAAAAATTTCCTGCCTCGGGGAGAAAAAAGAGCAGGTGAAAGGAGAGCAGGAAAAGGTCAGAGAATAGTTCAAGCCAGGAACCAAGGAAGAAAACCAGGATATAAATATCGTAATGTCACATTACTAGTCACTAGTATTTCTTCCAGAGCCAGTTTGGTTACTTCCTGGAATTGGGATAGGCTCAGCTCATTAAGAAAATAGGAAGAGGGTGTGTTGGAGATTAGGGAAGGACAGGTCCCCATTCTCCTCTCTTCCCTGGGACCTGCCCTTCTCCCTTCCCTCAGGGATACAGCCCCCAGCTTGCTCCTCCAGGGAGGATTCTCTGAGAGCTCAACAGCTCGCTACCCAAGGGTAACTCATTTTAATAAACCTTCTCTCCCAGTCATCTTACCTGGAGGCACCGATATGCCCAGGCCTGGGCCAGAGTAAGGGCAGGTGATAGGTGATGAGCAGAACTCCAGTTTTAATAAAACTCATTGTTTAACTTGAATTAATATGAAGGACAGTATGCTGCCATTTTTCTCCCATATCACAACCAGTAAATTCAACTTATCTCTTCAAAGCCAAATAGGAATTTAGCAATCACCTAACAAAGGGTATCCTTAACTTCTCGTTTCCTGGGTAGATTGCATAACCTCCTCCTGGCCAGGTTGGGCAGACAGCAAACTCTTCCTTTTCATAAAAATTCATTCTCCTAGTCTGTCCTTTGTATTCTCATCCAGCCTTCCTTTCCACCCCTGTGGTCTGCATTTCTGTGAACTTCTTCTCTTTTGGCTCCAGCCAGCCTACTTACCAGCCACTCCCACCCCAATCGCATATACAAGTGCATTCCGTCTCCATGACTGTGGTAGTTCCCTATCCAGCCGGTGCTCACTTATCCTCTCTGCTTACCTGTTATGTTCTTGCCTCTTCTAAAACCTTTAACATCTGAATCACTCCTCTGATCATGGGTGGTTTTCTGATGTGGCTGTAATTTTATAAGTAACATGTACAAGTAATGACTTATCAACTACATCAGGAGTTGGCCAGTGTGGCCCACTGCCTGTTTTTGTAAACAAAGTTTTATTAGAACACAGCCATGCTCATTTGCTTACATATGGTCTGTAGCAATGAGACAGAGAGCCTAAAATATTTACTACCTTGCTTTTTACAGAAAGTTTGCTGATCCCTGATCTAGATTAGCAGCTATGTTATATATTCTTTTACATTCCTCTAAATGCCCGGCACAGTGTTTTTCATATAATAGCTACGAATCAATTTTAATAAACTGGTCATGAACTTTGTTCTGAAATCATTAGAAATGACATAATAATAAAATAAAAACTTATTTTTGCCATTATTATTATAGCTACCGTGCATTATATGGCAAGTGTTGAACTAAGCTCCTTAAATGCCCATCTCATATAATCCTCTTAGCAGCCCTATGAAATAGGTAGAAGAACATGTCTTATTATCTGTGTGACTTCAGCAAGTGATGCAGCAAGAATGTGAATCTTCGCAATCTCAGAGCCAGGGCTTTTAATTACTACGAGATGCTCACCGTTGAGTACTAGATCCTTATATATGATGAGAGACAGAAATCTTATCGATGAGATAGGGCACATGAACAAACTGTCATATGTTCTGAACAGCTGGGACTAGGACGAAGCAGGTGATCCTTCCGTGGGTGCCTCACTCTCTTACCCTAGCCTCAGCCCTGGTTGAGAAGGTCTTTGTAAATATTGCCATGATTACCGTGATGATGATCTTGATTATTATCTTCCTTCACTCAACAAACCTTTAAACAAGTGAAATGCATTGGTGGGCTGTGCTGGGCTTGGAGCTTAAACTGAAAAATGTATGATTGCCTTACTGTGGGAAAGATGAGTCTATAAACCCTGTGTTGCAAATACAAATGTTGACAGGGACGAGCAGATGACAAATGAGCGGAGCGCACCAGGGGGAGGCTGGCTCTGGCAGGAGAGGGAAGGGTGGCTGTTGCCTTTGGCTGATTCATGCCATCTCTACACCTTCTCAACGTCCAGTAGCAGGACCTGTTCCTCCTCCTCTTCTTCCTCCTCCAGATCTCTTATTTTTGGCCACAGTGACTTGCCCTTTGCAAACTGGTATAGGTTGCAGTATTATTATTTCTCTACTTGAGAGAGAAAACTCTGATGTCTTCTTTATAGGAAATGGTCATCTTAGACTGTTTTTCTTCTTACCACATCTTTTGTCCAGGATCCAGTACAAAGCCTGTAATTTGGCATCAGCTGACAATACCCACCAGGTTACATCAGATAACAAACAAAAATTCTTACTGTAGTAGGTGAATATTTTAGCCACCTTAAAAGACTGTAACTTGAATTTGCAAACTGAATCCGAAATACTTTTTCAAATGTTATGGTGTCTGGAGCAAAAAAAAAAAACAAAAGTTATGGTGACTGAGGATTTTTTCCCATTTGTCTGTTTTTATCCACTTTATGCAATAAATAGCCTCTTCCATTTACAAGTGCTTCTAGTCTGGTGGGAAGGAAGGGCCCAGGCTTCATTGGGAGCACACGGGGACCTCGGGGAAACACAGATGTTACAGGCTTTTCCACGCACAGAACTGCCCCAAGTGTGTGTCTTCCTCCCATAACCCTCCGAGGCTGTCCCCAGTCCCCCACTTCAGCTCAACTCTGTTTTCCAGACCACTGTTCTGAAAGGATTTGTTGTGGAGTTCTGCCACCTAGTGAGAAAAAGTAGATATGGAAAACAGGGTGGTTGTAGCTCTCAGCGTTCGTCTCTTTGAATCCTGGATATATGAACCTCGGCTGAAATAAAGCCCTAAGATTTTAACTCTTCGCAGAACCCAAAAGGTTCCATGACTATGTAGAGAAGTCTGACAAAGACAAGTGTCAAGTGATCAGCTAGGATTTTGAAAAGTGGGCATATGTGTTCAGGCTGAGCATGAGCTGGAAACAGCTCCCCATACAAAACCACCCTGAGTGGACTTCCCAGGCCAGCCAAGGAGAGGGATTCTAACCTGACTTCAGAGTAAAGACATTACCTGTTTTCACTGAAATAGAGGGCCATCTTTAGTTGTTGGTGCAATGTTTTTAAGCCCAGTAGGATATTTTCCTTCTGTCTTTTGACTGAATTGGTTTTGAATTTTAAAGAAATATTGCAGTGATCTGTCATTTTACTTTTTGCATGTCAAGCTTTCAGCTTTGAAAAATGAAAAAAGGCACAGAATCTGAATAGGTATGTTTATCAAAGCTAAATAGAAATAGGAACTTTATTAATAAACTTTAGTCTAGTTATAATATGTGTACCCAAATAGAGCTGAACTGAATTATGCCCTAGAACTACAGTATTTAAATGAGGACTGCACTGTGTTAGTATTATAAGTGTTATTATTTCATTCTTTCCTCCTGGGAGGCAAGTTAGTATAATATTACCATTGGACTACCATTGGACAGGGGCCAAAGGTCATTTCTGTGGAAGATAATAGAGCTTTTTATATGATTTGCTACGAACCACCTAGCAAATGTAGTAGAGTTTGACAAGAGGCCAAAAAAAACTAGTGAATATTTTTATTCTGAGTTGTCATTACTTGTATCAACTCATTTTTAGGGAAGAGAAAGCCTGTTTTCTTTTTTCTATTATGGCACTTCTGTCATTTCCTTTGACCCTCCGGCTAGTCTTCATCTCAGCAAAGTGAAAAAAAGTATTTTAGACTAGAGAAAAAAGATGAGAAGAAACTGAAGGAGGGTTAAGAGCCATGGCACAAGGAGAAACAGAACTCTGGATTCCCTATTGCTATATGGAGAGTTTAGGATTTCCAAGGAGGAAACACGTTCAAGCTCTTGGTTCTGCTATTCCAGGACTAACAGGAATCCTGGAAGGTCAAGGAGCACGTTGATTATGTGGCTATGGCTGCTGTATAACCAGACAGTTAACAGGGCATGAAAAAAAATAACCCTGGTGCAAATGTACTTTTGTCAAAACCACTTCCATGGGGTCTAGAAAGCAAAAGAAAACAACTTCTTCCAGAGGGGGCAAGAGCTACAAAGTAATCCTAGAATCATGTTCAGGGCTTCTTATATTCCAGAATCTTTAAAAAATGATCAGTAGCATGGGGACAGAGGGACAAAGAGGGTGATTTAAGTGTATGTGCATGTGTTTAAAATAACCACCCATATTGAAATAGCAATTTAGAAATGTGTGTGGAAAGAAAGTCTTCATGATTCTTAGTTCTAATGGGCCAATTTATGAAGTCTGTGTCACCTCTCCTCCCCGCTGGTGTGTGTTCAGCCTGGCCATCCTTTATGCCAAAGACCTTGAGCAGACCTTGGCTGAAACCCCAAGGTCTCCTCCCTGTTCACTGTCAGCAGTGATCTGTGGAATGGATTGGTGTGAGCTGTCTTGCCTTGGGCAGGGCTCATGTGTCACTCAGGAGAAAATGCATCAGGCTGCTGAGTCAGAGGGAGGCTGCCTTATGTCCAAGGAGACGAATGAATCAGAAAGCCTGATGGGGACCAGCTCTCAGGACAGGAGGAATTAACTAGCCCTCAGCTAGAGGGGCTTAGGAGCATCACGCCCCCCTTATTTTACTTATGAGAAAACGAGAGCCCAAGAATGCCAAGGAATTTGCCCATGTTTCTTCTGCTAATGAATTAATTCTTTTATATATTCAGCAGTGATGCCCTGGGTGTCTCCCACGTCAGGCGTTGCACTAGGTGCTGGGGTTATGAAGAAGAGCAGTGTCACAAGTCAATCTAAAAGAGAAATCTGACTGAGAATGAAAAGAGTCTCTGTGCAGACACAGAAAAGAGCAAAGAAATCCACCTTAGCACTATACAGCTTGAATGTTGACTTGAAAATCTTTAATGATTGTAATAACTGTTAGCGTATAATGGAAGGTTACCCCATGTACCATTTCCTAGCACTCATCACAGTTGTAATTGCAGAGGTACTTGTAAGATTACCTGATTAGTCACTTTCTGCTACTCCAGACCCCGACTGCGAATCCCATCCTGGCAAGTACCTTTCTTGGCTCTCTGTTTTATCCCCAGAACTGGACAGAGCACTGGACACATGGGAGATGCTCAGTTAATAGCCATTGAATGGACAGTGGAAGGAATGACAAAATGATCAGGGTACCCAGGTTCCATTCTGTAGGATAGGAGTTGGCGAAATTCTGTAAACGGCCAAATAGTAAATGTTGTCAGCCTTGGGGGCCATCCCATCTCTGTCACCACTATTCAACAAACGGAAATATGATTAGTCACCAGTATAAAGACAAGATCATTATCCTTCATGGGTCAGATCGTCGAGGATGAGTCACAGCTGTGTAGTAAATGAGAAGTCCACAGTCTGTCTAACGTATATGAAGCACTCTAAAATTAATTGGGGATTTTTAGGTAACACCTTCCAAACACCACAAGCATCTTTCGAACATTCCTTATTTACAAATTAGAATATCAGTGGAGATGAAGTGGCTCTTCCACTACCTCTAAGTCAATTGGCCTGTCTAATGCTTAAAAACTTTCTGCTACTTCCATCTCAGGCTTTGCCCATTGAAAGTGCCAGTAGATTTTCAGATCACTTCCTTAGAGATCAGAGAGAAAGGTCTAGAAAAAAAATTTCAGCTCCTCTCATTGGCTATGCTCTTCCCAGTCTTCATCTTGATTGAAAATAGAAGTGAAGATGTTATCTCTGGATTGTAGTCAGAAAACAACAAAACTCCCTATCATTTCCCGAAGGTGGAAAGCGGTCCAGGAAAATATTAGTAAAAATAGAAGTAAGGAGAGATTAGAACCTTAAAAGTTTTTGCATCATACTTTTCTTATTTATCTCTGGCCTGTCTTAGTTCAATAATCTATTATGGTCCAGCTAGTCGTTTCTTTCTCCATCACCAACAATCTTGCAATCCTCCAGAATGCTTTTGGGAATTCCAGGGCAAATGGCCTTAAACAAGAATTTAATTGTCTGAGAGATTTTGTTTGCTTCTTAGGACTGTGTGGTTCACAGCACTATCTGCATGTGGGAATAATTCCCTTAGCTGCAGTCAGTTTTACAGTTCCTTGCTCATAGGATTACAGTTCTTTTAACATAAAAGGCTGCTTGGAATTGGGCCACCCAGAGTTCCAATATTGGGTGCCTTTAATTGGGCCCAAAGTAATAACAATTTAAGTAGAACTGGTGTGCCTCTTGATGTCTGGAAAAAAAGGCACAGAGAGGAAAGAGTAGGATTTGGGGATGTAATCTGAGATTAATAAATGATTCATTCAACAGATATGTATTGATAGTAGCACTGTGCTTGTCGTGCATGGTATCCTGTGAAATGTAAGACACAATTTCAGCCTAGCTTAATCTAGTTATGGATATGGGAATTCAAAATACCTCATCTACAATGGGAGTTTAAAGTCTTTGATGAGTAAACATAACAGAGGAATGAATAAACAGTTAAATAGTAACACCAAAGGGTAAACATGAGAAGATATGCATTTAAATGCATGCAAATGCAATTTTGCTTTGGATGTAATCCACACATTATCTGTGTGTTAGTTGCATGATACATATGCATATCTGTACACACACATAACTGAGTTCAGCTTAGTAGGATAGCAATTGAATGATGGAATCTAGAGTGGCCGACTTTTCTCAGATCAGGTATCTGCTTGGAACAATGCAGTAACTAATACTAGAACTGGTGGGATAAACCAGTGAGTCCAAATGGAAAATCCTACCTGTCCTGTTTACCTTGCCCTGAATGAATGAATACAGGCATCGGTAAAACAGTTTGTTATTTATTTCCTTATCCCACACCTGTCCCTGAAGGCCATTGCATGGGCAAGGACCATGGAGTGGGCAGACAATGTTTGCATCAACAGACAGTTCCAGCCAAGCCTGTGGCTGACCATATTGAGTGGATGAAAGAGCCTTGGAGGGTCTGGACCTTCTTGAAAAATAGGCTCATAAGTCAAGAGCAGGGTGTCAGCTCCCTGAGTGTATTTCATGGTGAGAGTGAAGGCAGATCTAAGTTATGAGTTGTTGAGTCTTCTGCTTGAATCTGTCCAATTCTTAACTTCAAAGGAAGCTCAGTGCCCAGAGGGCATAACACAGGAGAGGGTGGCCTCACTGACTAACAGAAATCAAGACTACCGGGACTGCTCGAGTTTACTTATGTGCGCTTACGAGACATGCAATATTTCTGTAGTTGGTCAGCTATGTAAAAACATTTTGCAAACACTATTATATTTATCAGCTCTGTGAGGTGAGTGTTATTGTTATCCCCGGTTGGCAGATGTGGACACGGATGTTCTGCGAGGTCTGCAGTATCACACAGCTAGTAAATAGCATAAAATGAGCAGTCTTTTAACCAATCACATTCCCACTACGATATGAGAGCTGTGGTATGTCGCTGCCCTCTAGCGCTGACCAACTGGTTTAGGTATATGTTTAGATGGGGTGAGTTATGATCTGATTAAGCACCACATGTATTGTATGCTGTAAGTTGAAAGTAGGTGGGTGTGCCTGCAGCCATGGGGACTTGCTGGGGGAGTTGGACTTGAATTGAGCCTTAAAGCACAGGTTAAAAGGAATTTCATTAAAAGGAATGCAGGGGCAAGGGCATTGCAGACAAGAAGAAAAGGTAAGCGAACTTACTGGTTTGGAGAACCAGTAAGTAGACTAGTCTGGGTATTTCAGGGTACTTGTGTAGGGGGTAGTTGATAAATTTGCAGTGGGTGGTTATAGTAACTGGGGTGGATTTACTCCGAGACAGGCAGGCCCATTGAAGCCTGTGGGGAGGATCGGGGGAACTGGAGGAGAGCCTTCCCTGTCACCCTGTAGGTTCTTTCTCTTTGATCCCTTTCTGCAGGTACATGGTAGGTGGAATTTGCCCACCTATCCATCCACCCATTTCTTCATTTCATGTCACTTTGTTTCAGTCACCGGACATTTATTATATACCTACTGTGTTCCCAGCACTGTGTTGAGTCTTAGTGAAGTAAATAAAAGGAACCCTCAGTTAATGTTTGGTAAGTTCATACATGAATGAATGAACATAAGAAAAGGGATGGGGGCTGGTGGGCTCATTCATGGGGGAGGGAGAAGTAAGTAAAGAATTCCAAGTATGGCAGTGGGGTGCTGGAGAACAGGTGGAGAAGAGGCAACCTGGGGTCCCCAGGGAAAGCCTTACAAAAAGAGGTGGCGTTTTGGTTGGTTCCTGAAGTCTGAAGTAGAACTTTCCTGGCTAGAGAAGGAGAGAACAGGCAAGTCAAACTGAGGGTTAGTGCTTGCAAATGCACAAAGCCCTAACAATTTGGAGAAAGGCAGAAAGTAGATGTAACTTAAGTTGAAGCGGGGAGGAAGCTAAGGGTAGAAGATGCAGGGAAAATGTTTCCATGTCAGACCAAATGGGACGACCTGGTCCAAGGTCATTTCTGCATCACCTCAGGCACATCCTGGTCAAAAATGGTGTGGCTTTGGGAAGTTTTCTAATTCAAAGCCTAACACTAAACCCATCTTTCTCATTAGAAGGCTGAGGAATATCTATCTAAGACGAGATTTTCAGTGATTTAAAGCAGAGAAAAAAGGCAAGGACACAGTATAGAAGAAAAGAAAGAAAAGAACAGATGGTGTTACTGGAGTATTGTTTTCCTAAAACAAAAGCAAGGAATGAAGTATCTTTTAATAGTTGGCCTCAGATGCCATTCTGGGAGCTTAGGAAAAAAAATCAAAATGTATTAGAGCTCTCTCAGACCTTGGATGGTTTATGGCAGCATCTAAAATTGCTGGTGAAATTATGACCTTGTAATTCACAGTGGTGTCATATATTCTCTAGCACACAGTGTTATTTATGTGTCAAGCCAGTTGCTTTGAGAAAGAATAGGGGGAAAACTCACCCAACACAAAAATTTATAAAGTGTTGTTATTTTTAATGTATAATGTCTTTAGCCTAAACCTGTGCTATTAGGAGGTGGGTGTGCTGTTGGACAAGGTTTTTACCACAGTTCTTGCTGGGTGGGGCAGGGGGTGAGGATTACTTACTACACTTCTACATTCGCTGCACAGGCTACCATGTCCAGAATGCACAATCCTTTCTCCTCCCCTCCCCCAAAGAGAGCTGTTCCCTTGAACCCCTTCTTTCCTTGAAATAAATCCTGGGCAGCTACCAGCACTTGACCTTGACTCATGCCTTAAACCTGAGCAAGGAGCTTAACCACCCCTGGAAAACCTTCCTCCCTAGGAAACTTGGTAGGAAGCCATAAATGGGATTTCCACCAGCTTCTCAGGTCAGCATGGCTTTGACCTTAGTAATGGAGCTAGAGAGGAAAGGAGCTAGGAGCAAGCTAGGACTCCTGGAGGAGGGACTGTGGGAAGTACCGGATTCATACAACTCTCACAGCTGAGCAATCGGGTGTAAAAAGCACTGGGCCTGAGTGGGGAGATGGCCCTGTGGTCATGGCTGCACCCCGGCTGGTCTAGTTGACCTTAGGCAACAAGGCGAGGTCTCTGGCCCCTAGCATTCTCTCCTGCGATGAGGAGGTGAGCTCCTGCCTTCACTACCTAAGGGAGTTATTGTTAAGATCAGAGCAAATGTCCTGTCTTTTAATCCAGAGCTAATGACTAGGGTGCTTGTGTTTCTCCTGCTCTGCCTGGTTCATTTCCCCTCATTACATGCAGCCCTTTTACCTCAATGAAGATTCTTGAGAACGATTACCTGACTCAGACCTGCTTCTCCCTAAATGTGTTTTCTTTTGTTCAGTCTTATTTCTGTTTTTCCAGTTATTCCTGATGGTTTTCTCTGAGCCTCTTAGAAATCTGATCCCTTTCCTGTCTAGGACTGTTTACCCTCTCTCTTTGATATGACCACCTGCTTCTCCAGGTTTGAGTCGTCATTTTCTTGGCTCACTTCCTGCCTGCCCCCAACCCACGGGCCACCGGAAGCTGTGACAAGGGAGGCAGCTCAATGTGGAGCAGGAAGACCTTGCTGGGGCATTTGTGACGCAGGTGACCGGAGGCCAGCGCTCACTGCCACGGTCCTCGAGAAGGTGCCAGGACACTGTTCTCATTCAAGGCAGTGGAGCCTGACGACACTGCAGCCTCTGCTCAGGACCTACCAGACTTTGGCCCTCACTGTGGAACTTTGCCTGGCTCAAGGCTGGACTTGCTTTTTTGGTTGATATATTGCATCCCAGAAACCGGAAAAAGGTTTCCAGTCCCCCCGAGATAAGGAAGCTCTTATTTTGTTCTAACAGGAGGAGGGTTTTTATTTTATAGGATTGGGTGAAAGGAGTCTGGACATCTTCATTATGTATTTTCAAAATAATTCTTTCATCATTTAAAAAAACGACACTTATTTAAAAGAAAGGGAAACAACACAGAAAATACGATTTGATCATAGGTGAAGATCATTCCAGATCTTTCTATGCATTAGATAAATAAATAAGTTAGATAAACAGAAATTATATAAAATTAGTTCGTACTCTACATGGTTTATAAAAAATAAAAATGTTAGATTTAAGCTTATTTGAACATAGGAAAAACATTGGAGAAAAATGAAGGCCTTGCTAACCTTTGGTAACGTTTAGTTCCTAAGACATGCTGGTATTATTATGCAAAAGCAATTAGAAAAACTAATGAAGGGGCCGGCCTGTGTCTCACTTGGGAGAGTGTGGTGCTGATAACACCAAGGCCATGGGTTCAGGTCCCAATATAGGGAAGGCCGGTTAGCTCACTTGGGAGAGCGTGGTGCTGACAACACCAAGTCAAGGGTTAAGGTCCCCTTACCAGTCATCTTATTTTTAAGAAAGAAAAGAAAAACTAATGAAGGTGGAGTCAAGTCAGGCTCTTGTTTAACTTAATTGTTTAATTTGCTGTAATACAGATGAGCTTCCTGCTATGAAAGAAGAGAAAATGACCACATTTACATTTCTTCCCACATCCTTTCTCCTCACTTCTTAGTTATATTATTATTTTTACTTTGCCGGGATTTTATAACATTCTCTTCTAGGGCTATAGTTCCCATTTTTATTAGTCTCAGTTAAGTATTTTAAAGTATTCAGTACTCACCCCACATCTGTTTCTCACTGTTTCAGTTCGTATTGTAATGGTGGAGAAACTGTCTCAAGGACGCTGGGAAGGAGGACATTTGGGTTGAGGTTCGGAGTAATGAGGGATGAAATCTCGAGGACAGCATGGGAGAGGCGGCCTGAGCAGTGACTGAGTTTGCTCCTTCGGGGGGCACAACAGAGCAGGTGGGCAGATGGCCTCTGAAGCCTGCCTGCCTAGCCTTGAACCCCTGCTCCATCAGCTGATTGCTGGGTGAGCTTGGACTAGCTGTTTAAACTCTCTGTGCCTCAATTGCCACATCTGTAAAATGGACACAACCACAGCCACCTGTGTAAAATATTGTGGGGATTAAATGAGTTATTTAAACCTGATTAAAAAGGTATCTGTACCCACTGCATGTGTTTGCTCTCAGTATAGAATCTCTTTTTGGAGATCAGTAGCAGATGGGAAGGAGTGCTCTGAGTCTCACACCCATCCCCCCTCTCTAGTCATTTCCAGGAATCTTTTAAACAGTCAGCTCCTTTTCAGTCTGATTCTGTCATTCACCTCTTTAAGCTCTTATATGGCTTTCCTTGTCTTAGACTAACACCCAGTCCTCCCTATGGCCTGTAAGGCCTGTGGTGCTGTTTCCTGCCTTCTCCTGCAGCTCCCAGACCTCTCCCTGCCCCAGTTATCATGGGCAGCACCCACCCCTCTCCTGGCCCCTGAACATCATAGCAGGAACTGCTCCCTCTGCTGGGTGGCACTTGCCCCTCTCCCCCATGTATAGCCCGTTCTCACCCTTCAGTTCTCAGCTGATCTGTCCCCTCATTAGAAAAGCCTGGTCAGACCACAGTCTAAAGTGGCCACCACTGACATGTTTTCTTTGAGGCCACCTGTAGCAATTTGTAGTTACTTATTTGTCTGTTTAATTGGTTAGTTGTTTATTTGTGTCTGTCTTATTAGTGATGCATTCCTAGCACATAGCACAATGCCTGGCACCATTAGGTGCCTGATAAATATTTATTGAATGGAATATCTATCTATCTATATTTTTATACAGAGATGTAGATGGACATTGATTGACTATATAAATCTGGCTATCTATGTATAGATATTCACTAAGTGGCCCAAATTATCCAGATAACAATTCTTACCCTCTGATCATTCCATTTTCTCTTCATATGACAATTATCTAAGTCAATAAGAATTTGAACCAGAGCTCGGTGGTGCATAGAGGAGCTTTGAAAGGCAGGTGACATTCACTGAGTGTCAGCTGGTGGCTGCACTGGGCTGCAGGCTTAGTGCTGTATTTCACTCAGTCTTTATGGCAACCTGTGAACTAGAGTCATTTTTCCATTTTACAAATGATGCTGGGAAAGTTAATAAGCAGCTGAGCTGGGACTGGAAACTCCCGTCCACTAGGTAATGCTGCCTATTAGAGAAGTAGGACAGAGTAACCGCTACCCAACTTCAGGCAGATTGCAGTAAGCCCTTTCTCTGGAGGTAGGAGCTGCGCGTGCGGGAACCAAAAAGAGTCATTTCAAATGGCAAGCTGGAACCAGCGTGAACCTGAGAAAGCAGTGAGGGGATCGTCAGGATGGGCTTGGCTGCACCAAAACAGGAGGTGAAATCAGAGGATTTGAGTGGAGCTGAAGAAATATACTTGTCAGCAGAATTTTGGGAGTGAGCTGGAAATTATGGAATGCTTTCCTCAGTAAAAGTCACCAGTCTCAGACCTTCTTTTCCTGAAATGTGCTCATGGAATGCTGGATTACACTGAAAGTTGGTAGGCATTATGTGGAAAGAGAGCTCTATGGTCAAGTAAGTTTGGGAAGTCCTCGTTTAATTAAAGAGTTTCTTAATTGTAAGACTTCTCAGAGCCTTTAATATGCGGGTGCATATTGTCAGTTTCCGAGGATGTGGCATCCCTCTGGACCTATAATGTCTTCCAACGCCTTTGGGACAGTTTCTACTTGACACATGGCCTCTGGGGGGCATCAGGGAGGGACCCTCACTCTTTCCCTGTTCCCTCATAACAGCAGGAAGCTCTCCGTAAATGGCATGTTGAGAGTAGCAATAATAAGTCCTTTCCATACACCGTTTGATTTAAGCCTCACGGCAACCCAAGAGGCAGGTTTCATCACTCCTGTGAGGTAGGCCCTTTTTCTGCCCTACCCTGGCCCCCTTGCCCTTACCTTTGGTGCAGGTGGCTGGATTTTTAATTGCCAGCATCAACATTTCTGTGCCTGAGGGCTTTCTCTAGTCACTGAGTGCTGACTCTGAGCCTGCCTACAGGTCATAAGCACTAGGAAGTTAATGCACCCCTCAACCAGTGATCATCTGGAGGTGGCGGATGGATCCCCCCAGCTCCTTCTCCTCTCCGAGGAGGGATCTGCCATGTGCACCTGTAGCCATGGTTAGACAGTGGCTGCCAGAGCTGCCCAGAAGGTTTTTGTTTTAGTTGCGCACAGTGATAACTTGCTTGATAGCAAATTCTTTATTGATGCTTTTCCATCCCTTTCTCACTTCCCCATTCCCTTACTGGTGCTTCCTGAGATCACCTCCCATATACACTCTACATAATTGAATGATTTTCTCAGGTGTTGCTCTGGGGAAAACCATACTGAGACATCCCATTTTACAAAACAACAACAACAGACACACTCGCAAAACACAGAGTCTCCAAGAAGTTAAAGAAGGTACCTCAGGTCACAGCGTATAAGTGGTAGAACAAGATTTAAATGTAATCAGCACATTTATTGAGCATCTTGAACTCTCTGTCTTGAACACTAAACAAAACTAAATTTGTTCAGGCCCGTCTTTAAGGTGTCTGCCCTTAACCACACGGCTCCATTAATTCTCCAAGGATGGACAGCTGACCTTCTTTTAAACTGGGAGTCTCTTTCTATACTAGTCTCATAATGATCTCTGGGCCAGAAACTGTGGATTTCAGCTCCTACACTGTCCTCTAGGCCCTCCAAAACAATGAATCAGGTCAAGGCTTTTGGTTCATGAAACATGCTGGAGAAAATTGCTAGATTCACTGACTCAACAATTTTCCTGCCCAGTATAACATCTCTCTTAATTAGTGAGTTGCAATTAGCATTTAGAAAAAAAAATAATCATTCCACAAGGTGAGTCCACTGAGATGTAACATCTTGTTCTGAATGCTCTCCTCCTGGTGTGAGTGGGATCATTCAGAAATTAAGCATTTTAATAAGCCTAGAGCTCCAGCATTCAGGTGCATCTGGTCCAGCTGGGAGGGCAGAGTGCGCGGCAGCGTAAGGAAGTTTACAGTAGGGAGTCAGTGCTCCGTAGATGATAGTCTTTGTTCACAGCCACAAAGTATCTACAGAAACTGCAGATTTATGAGAATGATTTTGATTTTGCCTACTTTGGCTATTTTTAAAGTATGTAATATTTCTTTGTTCATTAGTGACCTCTAGGAGCAAAGAGCCACATGGTTACAGAAATTTGATATGAAAGGGACATTAGAGATTATCTACTGCCAGCGCTCCCACTTCCTTCCTCCTCCTTCCCTATCTCTCTCCCTTCCTTTCTTTTCTCCTTTCTTCCAACCAGAAACCTAGTCACAGACAGGGAACGTGTCATGTTTAAGTTAACACATTGTGTTGGAACACTCCTGAAATTATAACCCACTTAGTTCTTCAAACTGTCACACAATTCTTTCCATAGCCACCAGGAACCTTAAGTTCTTTTTTCTTTTGATTGTCTTCTTTATCTCTCTCGGCAGTTCTGATATAAGAACTGTGTTTATGATGTTCTTACATCATAAAAGGAAGTTTAAATTGTCAACCAATGTAAGGTTTTGCATTATCCGTGGACTTCCGCCGTGTGTACCATGCTCGCAGCACTTAAAATACCCAGTCTGCTCCAATAAATAATCATGATTATCTATTTTCTGTTTTTCATTTTTGCTTTTCTTTTTGTTATTGTTTGTGCTTCTTTAGAGCAGGGACCACGTCTTGCCGTGTTTTTGGCTCTAACAGCTCCCAGAAAAGACCTTAACATGTCATAGGCGTGTGGTGACTGATTGCTGATCAATTCATTTTGTGTATCTAGATTCTTTCCCCTTGCTTACTGGGTTTGAAAGGTACGCCCGTTCATTTCCTCTGTTGGCCCCTCCTGTGGTCAGTGAAATGGCTACAAGGAAGGCATGTGATGGGAGAAGAAGAAAGGACTGGCCTTTGTCACCCCCTCATTGGATAATCAGTTCAGAATAAGGGTGGTTTGATTGGATTTGCAAACCTCCAGCTCAGGCAGCTGGGACAGAGAAAGCATGAGCAACAGTGCGAGACCCCCTCCGTTTATCTGCGGCAGGAAGTATCCACTCATTGCTAACGATAAGGTCGTAGACCCACCTCATTTATTTTCCCATAAATCATGTCTTGACAAGCATTTTCATAGTCCAAGACCAAGCTGCTGGAGTTTCTCTTATCTGTGAGATTGCTCCCGTTGTGTAGGAACTGTTCTGGAGAGGTCAAGAGTCACTGCTCAAATGCGATCCATCTTCATCGCGGGAGTGCTATGCTGTGGGGACTTCCAAGACGTTATCTGTTGCTACTGACCATCGAACAGATGATTTTGTGTCTCTCGCACTGGTTCTATGAAAGGACGGAGACTCCAGTCCCTGTCCCCTGTCACTCTGAGTCAGCATGCAGAAATGGGTGAGGCTAACAGAATTGGTGGGTCAATGAAGCCTGATTTCACTAGGCAGTGCTGAACGTGAGTGTGAACTAGGCAGCCTAGCTACAAGCTTTTGTCTAGCAGTATTGTAACTGCCTGAACCAGTTGGCAAAGGCTTTTAGCGCAACAAAGGGTTTAGGAGGCAAGCCAACTTATGTTGATTGCCTCATTCCTTCAACACATATTTGTTGAATGCTGGTCATTGGGGATATGAACGTAGATAAGGAGACAGAAGTTATACAGCCATCTATTTATGGGAAAAAATGCTGAAATAAGCACATGAGCCAAGGACTTTGGAACTACAAAGGGGGACTTGCTAACTTGTTTTTGGTTGGAACCAGTTAGTTTATGCCTTTAACATAGCTTTATTCAAGACTGATTAGAAGCATGGTGCACGTAGGGAAGGGGGTGACAATCCATCCTTGGGAAGAGATTCTTTCTCTTCTTAGGTTAAATAGATCTCCAAGTCCTTGAATGTCAAAACCGGAGATGTGAATCACCCTCGTTCAGCAAGAGAAAAAAAATCATTTTAAGCAAGTGCAAAGTTTCTGGCTGGGCTAGGCACTATGGATTATACACAAAGAAGAGGGACAGAGACCTTGACCTCAAGGAGTTCATAGTTTGAGTAGAAATTATTTATCTATACCTGAATTAAGCTAGAAAAATAAAAGCAGCATGAGATTAGGTGCTAAAGTAAATGTTCCAGAGAGCAGAAGGAACTACCAAGTGTTGCTAATTACAGACATCTACCTTGTGAGAGGTAAAAGCACCTGTTGTCAAATGAGCCATTCTGTTCCTTCCTCCCTCCAAAATGTCATCTGGATCAGAGGTTGGCAAACTATGGCCTGCAGGCTAAATCTGGTTCACCGAAAGAAGGTTTTATTAGAAGGAAGCCAAGCTCATTTGTGTATGTGTTGTCTATAGCTGCTTTTCGAGCTATAGTGGCAGAGTTGACTAGTGGCAAGAGATCATGTGGTTCACAAAGCCTGAAATATTTATCTTCTGGCCCTTTACAGAAAAAATGTTGCCAACCCCAGATTTACATTATCCAGCTTGATCCTGGTGTTAATTTAGGGCATCAGAACAAAACATAGCTGAGGCGCACCTGGTGGCAAATTAATCCCTCCCCAAAACATACACTTCATTTTTGTTTTCCAGGTTAACCTTACATTAATTTTGAGCATCAGAATTAAACATAGATATATCCTGTAATACCTGAGGCCCTTGTGAAAATGTTTTTACTGACCTAAGATTCAGTGTTATGCTTTCTGCCTTTATGGAGAGCTAAATCAAGAGTGCCCTTTTGGAAGGAGTACCTCTGTTCTTTGTAAACTGTAATTGAAGATATAATTCACTGAGTTCCTCAGTCTGTATTCAAAGCCGCTGGCACAAAAGTTCTGTTTGAATTTAACTTTAGGATAAAGTTGATCTCTGAATTGGCTTTATGGGTTATCCCAGTTCACAATAATCATAACCTAGTGTGTTTCTGTCTTGGCATAGGTGACAGGAAATGCAGAGCCAATTTCAGAGATGAACTTAGTAGTAGACTCATGGCAGAGGCCAGAGCTGAGGTTAGGAAGAGCCACAGGGACCTGGGGTGTAAAATTTAAGGAGGCACTCACTCTCAGGATTATGCAAAGGCAGGGTCAGCCCCAAACGGGAGTGCCTCCTTAAATTTCGTGCCTAAGAAGTGTCTCTGTGCCTCACTCTTGTCCTGGTGCTGGCAGGTGCCTGGTAACATCAATCCTTTCTACTTTTAGAGGGTGTGGTGGGAGCCCTGTCCTCCTGGTTTCTGCCTATATATGGGTTTCGCCTTTTTTTTAACCATATACATTGATTCAGGTCTTCCCTGCAGTAGAGGGGGGCACAAATTCCAAAAATCAGACCTGTGAGCACTGCAGTGACCCCAGGACTGCCATCTGTCCCTTTTGGGTCCAGATGTCAGATAGGAAGGAAGCATGGGGCCATGTGTCAGCTTCCCGGCTGAGATCACTGTGGGAAGTGCGATTAGGGAGGATTATTCCAGTTTTCTTCTTTGAGCTCAGGTTTTCATCTTGGGGAAGGGAGAGGGGGAGATTGGACTAGGGTGGGTTCACTTGTGCCAGGGCAGACAGCATGTGCCTGAGGCTGTTACCTTGGGGATGAGAGGAGACTCTAGGGACCAAGATGCTGGTGCTGTGGGGAGGATGAGGAGGGAAAAATGGTCTGATTTAGAGATTGCTCTGCCCATCTGATGGTTAGTTCTCAGGAGGAGGGAATGAGGGAGGGAGGTGGACAGGGTGCAGGAGGCAGGTTAACGGGAGATGAGGCAAGATTCTCTTAAATAGTCAAGTGAGAGGCCAAAGCGAAGTATCTTTTTCCCTTGTAACTTGAGGCCTGTGCAAATGCCTTAGGCTTCTGGTTCCCAATTTTTTTTTTTTTTTTAAATTTTCTTTTCTCGATATACATTGTGGCTGATTATTGCTCCCCATCACCAAAACCTCCCTCCCACCTCCCTCCCCCCTCCCCCCAACAATGTCCTTTCTGTTTTCTTGTCGTATCAACTTCAAGTAATTGTGGTTGTTATATCTTCTTCCCCCCACCCAGGTTTTTTTTTTTTTTTTTTTTTTTTTTTTTTGTGTGTGTGTGTGTGTGTGTGTGTGTGTGTGTGTGAATTTATATATTAATTTTTAGCTCCCACCAATAAGTGAGAACATGTATTTCTCTTTCTGTGCCTGACTTGTTTCACTTAATATAATTCTCTCAAGGTCCATCCATGTTGTTGCAAATGGCAGTATTTCATTCGTTTTTATAGCTGAGTAGTATTCCATTGTGTAGATGTACCACATTTTCCGTATCCACTCATCTGATGATGGACATTTGGGCTGGTTCCAACTCTTGGCTATTGTAAAGAGTGCGGAGATGAACATTGGGGAACAGGTATATCTTCGACTTGATGATTTCCATTCCTCTGGGTATATTCCCAACAGTGGGATAGCTGGGTCGTATGGTAGATCTATCTGCAATTGTTTGAGAAACCTCCATACCATTATCCATAGAGGCTGCACCATTTTGCAGTCCCACCAACAATGTATGAGAGTTCCTTTTTCTCCGCAACCTCGCCAGCATTTATTGTTCAGGGTCTTTTGGATTTTAGCCATCTTAACTGGGGTTAGATGGTATCTCAGTGTGGTTTTTATTTGCATTTCCCGGATGCTGAGTGATGTTGAGCATTTTTTCATATGTCTGTTGGCCATTTGTATATCTTCCTTAGAGAAATGCCTACTTAGCTCTTTTGCCCATTTTTTAATTGGGTTGGTTGTTTTCTTCTTGTAAAGTTGTTTGAGTTCCTTATATATTCTGGATATTCATCCTTTGTCAGATGTATATTTTGCAAATATTTTCTCCCACTCTGTTGGTTGTCTTTTAACTCTATTAATTGTTTCTTTTGCTGTGCAGAAGCTTTTTAGTTTGATATAATCCCATTTGTTTATTTTTCCTTTGGTTGCCCGTGCTTTTGGGGTCATATTCATGAAGTCTGTGTCCAGTCCTATTTCCTGAAGTGTTTCTCCTATGTTTTCTTTAAGAAGTTTTATTGTTTCAGGGTGTATATTTAAATCCTTAATCCATTTTGAGTTGATTTTAGTATACGGCGAGAGGTATGGATCTAGTTTCATTCTCCTGCATATGGATATCCAGTTATCCCAGCACCATTTGCTGAAGAGGCAGTCCCTTCCCCAGTGAATAGGCTTGGTGCCTTTGTCAAAGATCAGATGGCCGTAAGTGTGTGGGTTGATTTCTGGATTCTCTATTCTATTCCATTGGTCAGTGTGTCTGTTTTTATGCCAGTACCATACTGTTTTGGTTATTATAGCTTTGTAGTATAGCTTAAAGTCAGGTAGTGTTATGCCTCCAGCTTTATTTTTTTTTGCTCAGCATTGCTTTGGCTATGCGTGGTCTTTTATTGTTCTATATAAATGTCTGAATAGTTATTTCCATTTCTGAGAAAAATGTCTTTGGAATTTTGATGGGGATTGCATTGAATTTGTATATCACTTTAGGTAGTATGGACATTTTCACTATGTTGATTCTTCCAATCCAAGAGCATGGGACATCTCTCCATCTTCTTGTATCCTCTCTAATTTCTCTCAGCAGTGGTTTGTAGTTCTCATTATAGAGATTTTTCACCTCCTTGGTTAACTCAATTCCTAAGTATTTTATTTTTTTGGTGGCTATTGTAAATGGGCAGGCTTTCTTGATTTCTCCTTCTGCATGTTCACTATTGGAGAAAAGAAATGCTACTGATTTTTGTGTGTTGATTTTGTATCCTGCTACTGTGCTGAAATCATTTATCAATTCCAAGAGTCTTTTTGTAGAGGTTTTAGGCTGTTCGATATATAGGATCATGTCATCTGCAAACAGGGACAGTTTGACTTCATCTTTTCCAATCTGGATGCCCTTTATTTCCTTCTCTTCTCTGATTGCTTTGGCTAGTACTTCCAACACTATGTTGAATAGGAGTGGTGAGAGTGGGCATCCTTGTCTAGTTCCTGTTGTTAAAGGAAAAGCTTTCAGCTTTTCCCCATTCAGGATGATATTGGCAGTGGGTTTGTCATATATGGCTTTAATTATGTTGAGATACTTTCCCTCTATACCTAACTTATAGAGGGTCTTTGTCATGAATGAGTGCTGAACTTTATCAAATGCTTTTTCAGCTTCTATAGAGATGATCATATGGTCCTTGTGTTTGACTTTATTAATATGGTGTATCACATTTATTGATTTGCGTATGTTGAACCAACCTTGCATCCCTGGGATGAATCCCACTTGATCGTGATGAATAATTTTACATATGTGTTGCTGTATTCTGTTTGCTAGTATTTTAGTGAGGATTTTTGCATCTATATTCATCAAGGATATCGGCCTGTAGTTTTCTTTTTGTGGTTCCCAATTTTAATAAGAGTAGGAGTGTCGGGAGGTGACCTGGAGGCACTTAATTCAAACGATCTGGGATTCCAGAAATAAATTATTGTGCAAGTAATATGTGCCTCATTGTAGATTCAACCTCTACACTTGTGTTCCCTATTTCAAACCACAGACATTGGATGACTTTCTTGTCAGCTAAAAACAGGGCCATCGCTTGCCCACAAGTGGAGTGAGGTTTTAGTTCCCTGTTGCTTCACAGTTGGCCCCTTGCTGCTCCTTCCTGTGTGCCTGCCCCCGCCCCCATGCCCAGGTGGCTTCACAGTTCCCCCTCCCCCATCAACACTTCTTTCTAATGTGCATTTCAATGAGGACCAGGCCACTAGACCCAAGGAAGAGGGGCCAAGTGCAGGGGCTTTGGGGGACACCAGGAATGAGTGTTTATATAGTGCATTCTGTGTGGAAGGCATTTTAAAATACGTGTTAAATCAATTTATTGTCACAACTTTAAAAACATATCACTTTTTATATAACATGCTTTTTATATAAACATCTTGCGGGTTTCCTGTGTCCAGACCAGGATCTCACAGTGCATAATGAGTCGAGCCAGGATTCAAACTCACATCTGACTCCAGAAGCACAGGTCTTTCTTATTATGTAACGCTGCCACTCTTACGTAGGAATTTCAGGCATTAGTAAACAAAGAAGGGAAGAGGGCTAATTTGGGGGAGTGTTGCACTAAAATAAAATTATGTAGGTAGTCATCTCTCCTATCTTAGCTAAATACAATTGTAGATTGTAAGCTGTTCCACAAGACTGTAAATTCCTTGAAGATGGATTTATAGCAAATCCCACTGTATCCTCATATGCCTAGTCCAGTATCTGGCTCATAGTAATAATAATAATAGCAAGCACTTATCGAGCACTTTCTGTGTGCCAAGGACAACTTTAAGTGTTATTAAAACTGTTACATTAATTCGTTTCTTACAACAAACCTATCAGGTAGGTTACTATTACTATTCCCATTTTATAGTTGGGGAAAGAGACACTTGGAGTTGAAAGAATTTGCCAATGCTCACTCCCAAGTAATGGCAGAGCTGAGAGTTGAATCCCTTAACTCAGGGTCCAGAATCCTGCCTGTCTTCTAAATAGGTGCTTAATTAAAATTTGTGATTGAATAAATGTACGATCATATTGTACAAGGCCTAGGGAATTAGATATGACTCCACTGAAGAGGTTGATTGCATCTGAGTTCATTGCTTGGTCAATATATGTAAATGGGTGAATGAATATTCTCACGTTCTTCTTTCCTGACCACCTTCTTCTCAGAGAAACAAGCCAGGAGCAGAAGAGAAGGAGCAGGCAGTTTTCACATAGTGAATGTAGATGAAGATCAGTACTCTGTGTTGGCGACACCATACCTTTGGAGACAAATAAAGCCCTCATGGAATTCCTTAGGGCAAATGATATAGGATAGCACTGTGGGACACTGAGGGGAAGGGATGCAAAATGGGGATTCAGTGTACGACAGTTTTTTTGCAATAGACACATGTTGAGAGAAATGAGCCCAAATTCATTCGTGTGTGTGCATATGTTTGCATAGAATTCTCTTTTAAATGTTTTAAACTTATAAGGAACTCTTTCTTTTGGGGAACAGATTTATCTTGAGAAGTTTTTCCCATTTTAACAGTCAGGGACTTGAAGCAGGGTTTGAATAACTTCCAAGAGCAAGTGGCTCATGAATGGGGATGCCAGGATCCAAGTCTCAGCAGCTGGCTCCAGACCCCACAATTATTACCATGCCAATGGGGCCTTCAGAAGGAACTGGCACACCTGCTCTGTTGAGATAGGAAGGGTTTTGCTTGTTTACGCTAGCAGACCTAATTGCCCAGTATGTTGGTGCATTCGGTGAGCTGAATATAGACCAGTTGGGCTGGGTCCCAGAACCTCAGCAGACTGATGGAGCAGGATTTGCTGTGTGTCGGTTCCTGTGCAGAGCTTTGCAAACATCATTTCATTTCATCTGGATGGTCTTCTGTGAAGTCGATGTCATAATCTCTATTTTAGAGATGAGGAAACCGAGGCTAGGGGTTACATAATTTATTCAACCATGCTGCTGCTGGTTTCAGAGTCTGAATACAAATCTTTTGCTCCTTCCGTCAAACCAGCCATCTCTCTGAGATGCTGGGGTTTTCATGCCCCGATTGCCCACTCGAAGTTGGGAGGGGATATAGAGGGTTACAACAGATGATCTCTTTTTGAAACATCAAGTTCAAGGTTAGTCCTCCCCAAGTTGGCACAAGCAGCCTCTGTTTCAGTTCCTCTGGTGACCAGAGATCACCATCTTACCTGGTAGCCCCTCTCAATATGTTTAATGAGGTATATAGATCTTCAGGGTGCAGTTGAGTGAGTTTTGACAGGTGTATGCACCACTGTCAAGCGGTCTGTCATCTATATCAACATAGAGAACATTTCCATTACCCTGGAAAGTTTCCTTGTGCTTATTTCTAGTCAACATTTGCCTTCCTCTGTCAACCATAGACAATCATTGTCCTGATTTCTGCCACTATAGGTTAATTTTGTCTGCTCATGAACTTGATATGAATGGAAGCATACAGGGTATGTGCTCTTTTCTATGTAGCTCCTTTTGCTCAAAGTAAGATTTCTGAGGTTCATATATGTTGCTGTGTATTTCAGTAATTTGTTCCTTTTTATTGCTAATGGTATTCCACTATAGGGATATACCACAAGGTGTTTATCAGATCACCTGTTGATGTTCATTAAGTTGTTTCTGACTTTGGGTTATTTTGAATAAAGCTGTTATGAACATCTTTGTACAAATGATTTTGTGGACATTTATTTTTCTTTTCTTGGGTAAATACTTAGAAATGGAATCTCTGGGTCATAGGATAGATGTATGTTTAATATTATAAGAAACTGCCAGTTTTCCAAAGAAGATGTACCGTTCTACCCTCCCACCAACAGTGTGCAAGGGTGCAAGTTAGTTTCCTCACCAGTGCTCAGTGTTGTCTGCTTCTGAATTTTAGCCATTTGAATGAATTTGCAATGGTATCTTCTTGTGGTTTGAATTTGCATTTTTGTAAGTTCTTTGTCAGGTAAGTGTATTGCGAATATTTTCTCCCAATTCGTAGCTTATCTTTTAATTGTCTTAATGGTGTTTTGATGAGAAGTTTTAAATTTTAATAATATTTAAATTATCACTCTTTTTTTAAATAGTGAATGCCTTTTGTGTCCTATCTAAGAAATCTTTACTAACCCCAGTGTCTTCTAGATACTTTCCTATATTATTTTTCAGAGGCTTTTTAAATTTTAACTTTTTTGGTAAGAAAATGAAATACATTGCTTATGGTTCCAGAGGCTGGGAAGTCCAAAGTCCAGGTAGCACATCTGATGAGAGTCTTCCTTGGTGGTGGCTTCAGCAACACAAGGTATCACATTGTGAGATGGCAGAAGCAGCTAGAGAGTAACCCCCTCATTCACTCTCCTTTTAAAACCACCAGAACCACACCCATCATTCCAAGAATGGATCAATCCATTCACAAGGATACAGTCCTCGCAATCTAATCTCCTCTTCAAGGCCCCACCTTTCAATAACCATAATAGGATTTCCCACCCTCAATAGGTACAGTGGGGATTAAACTTTAATGAGTTTGGGGGGACATTTAATCTGCTGCATTCTGCCTCAAGCCCCCCAAAACTCGTGTTCTTTTCATATACAAATATATTCATTTCATCTCCATAGCCCCAAAGTCTTAACTTGTCCCACCTCAAAAGTCCAAAGTTCAAAGTCCCATCTGTGAAATGAAAACAAGTTATCTACTTCAAGATACAATGGTGGGACAAACATAGGGTATATATTCCCATTCAAAAAGGGAGAAATATGCCATAAGAAAGGGGTAACAGGTCCTAAGCAAGTCTAAAACCCAGCAGGGCAGGCATCAGATCATAAAGCTGCTGAATCATGTACCTTGACTCCATGTTCGTTGTCTTTTCAGAGGCTTTAGATTCAGCTTTTTCATTAAGTCTGTGATCCATCTCAAACTAATTTTGTATATAGTGTTATTAAGATTGGAAAAGAGAGTCATTTTTTTGCCTTACAGATACCCAGTTTTTCCAACACCATTTGTTGGCATGACTTTTCTTTTTCTCATTAAATTGTATTGGTGCTTTTGTCATAAATCAATTGACTGTACAAGTATGGATGAGGGTTTATTTCTGGACTATCTGTTTCATTAATCAACTTGTCTTTTTGGGGGAGGGAGCCATAATACACTGTCTTAATACACAGTAGATTTATAGGTTTTATCATAAAGTGGGTTATTGTAGTTTGTCAGATTTTTTTGTTATCTGTTAAAATGGTCGTATGATTTTTCTCTTTTAATTTGTCAGTGTGGAGAATTACATTAATTGATTTTCATTTATTAAACTAATACAGTGTTCCTGGGATAAACTTCACTTTCTTGATCATGCTGTATGATTCTTTTTACATACTGCTGAATGTTGTACATACTAGTAAAATGATTGTTGGGTCTGTGTTGATGAGATACATTGGTCTGTAATTTTTGTAATGCTTTCATCAGGTTTTAGTGTTGTGGCTGTGCTGGCATCATAAACCAAGTTGAGAAGTGTTTCCTTGTCCTCTGTTCTCTGAAAGAGTTTGTGTAAGATCAGTGTTATGTCCATACATGTTTGGTAGAATTCTCCTGTTGAAACCATCCGAACCTGATATTTTCCTTACGAGAATGTTTTTAATTGAAGTTTCAATTTCTTTAATAGATATATGGCTTTTTAGATTTTCTATTTCTTCTTGCATCACTTTCAAAATGTTATATTTTTTAAGGAATTTGTCCATTTCATTTCGTTGTCAAATTTGTAGACATGATATTGTTTATAATATTTTCTTATAATACTCTTAGTGTCTGTAGGACCTATAGTTATGTTTCTCATTTCCAGACAACTTTAAGTGTTAAAAAGTTAGTGTCTCATCAATTATTTTATTTTAAACACAGTGAATTTCTTTCAAGTCAGGAGCAGGCCATTTTCTCCCCTCTTCAGGATATTTGTCATGCTGTTCCCTCAGTCTGAAAAAATTGCTGTCACCACAACCCTTATCTCTTTTCACCTGGCTGTCTGCTACTGAACCATTAGGACTCAGAACTAATGTGAAGCTCTTTCTGATATGCACATCACAGCATTTTCCACACACACGCACATCCAGATACACATTGATGTAATACACACATACATGCATACTCATGTAGCAACTTAAACGATTTTCCTTTGAAGCACTTTACCGAAATTATTAATTAATTACTTTTATGATAGAGCCTTTACATTGTTTTCTTCTCCTGTTAGACTCTAAATTCCATCAAGGCTGGAATTATTTTGCTCTGTGTAATCACTGAATGCCCAGCACCTAGCACAATGCTTGACACGTAATAGATGATCAATGAATCATGATTAGGTGAATAAACTAATTTGCATTGAGGAGAAATAACTTATTCTCTAAAAATTTTACCTAATAATGCTAGCTTTGCTATAAAACTGGAAAAATAGGTGGGGACCAAATTATGGGGATCCTTGACTAACAACTTACAGAATCCAGATCTTTCTTTATTTATATTTTTTAATGTTTTTTTTTTCTCTCTCTCTCTCTGTCCCTGCTGTATTATTATTTATAGCAGTGCCCTGGGGATCGAAACTGTCCTAGTCAGTTTGAACTGCCATAACAAAATACTATAAACTGTTTGTTTTAGTCTGTTTCTGTTGCTTATAACAAAATACACAGAACCAGGTGATTTGTAAGAAAATGAAATTTATTGCTTACAGTATCGGAGGCTAGGAGTCCAAAGTCCAGGCAACACATCTGGTGAAGGCTTCCTTTGGTAGTGACATCAGGGTGTCACATTGCAAAAAATGATGAAGCAGAGAGAGCAGAGAGACTAACCTCCTCATTCACTCTCTTTTTAAAGCCGTCAGAACCATGCCCATGACCTCTACTTTTAATCCATTCACTGTGGCATGGTCTTATAATCCAATCACCTTTTCAAGGCCCCCCCTTTCAATTACCATAATAGGATTTCCCACCCTCTTAACATCACAGTGGCAGGCAAGTTTCTAGTACATAAAACTTGGGGGATACAATTCAAGCTTCAATGAGTTTGAGGGGAACATAATTCAATCCACTACAGTGGTCACTTAAAAAACAGATTTATTTTCTCACAGTTCTGAAGGCTGGAAGCCTGAAATCAGGGGGCCAGCATGGTTGGTTTCTGGTGAGGGCTTTCTTTCTGGCTTGTAGATGGCCACCATCTAACTGTGTCCTCATTTGGCAGAGAAAGAAAAAGCACAACTCTTTGGTATTTCTTCTTATAATGGCACTAATCCCATCATGAGTGCCCCACCCTTGTGACCTTACCTAAACCCTTGCTTCCCAAAGGCCCCACCTTCAAATACCATCACATTAGGGATGGGGTTAGGACTTCAGCATGTGAATTTGGGAGGGGGTGCACAATTCAGTCTGTAGCAGAGACCAAAGAGGGGGCTGTGGATGGTAACAAGATGGGATGCTGAGGACTATAGGACAAGGGGGTGTACAGGCCAGGGGCTCTAACAAGAGCGTCTCCTCCCATCTTCCTTTGGAAAACCGATTCTCTCCCCACCTCAGTCCTAAATGTAGGATTAGCAAAGGATTTGTGTATTTGGGTTATGTTGGTGATGGGAGGCGGGACAGAAGGAGTGGGACCATTCAGTTTTTCTCACTACTCGAGCATCGCATCCTATAAGGGAGTCCTCTCTATAAATCCTTGGTTGTCAAGCAGGATCATTAAAATAAAAGAAATGTGGGGTTCCTGGGATGGGCTTGGGGTGAGTGTAGTTCTGGGCTAGGAGCATCCTCTTTTGTGGCTTGTTCTAGTGTGTGTTAAACTTGACTCAGTGGGCCCCAAACTGCAGCCTCTCCCACACCCTATTCTGTATCACCTGATTTGAGGAATTATAGCCTTTTCTCTTTCCATCCCCCTAAACCATGTCCAAAGGAGCTTAGATGGTAATTTCCAGAAGGAAGCCAACGGATCAGCTTGTAGGACATGATGGATCAGAGGCTTCCCCCTCCCTTCTCACTGCCTTTCTGACGTGGCTGTGTGCATCTGATGCCCAGAGCATGCTGTTGTTCTTGGGAGTGGGGCTGGTGGATGAGGGAGGAGGAAGTGTCAATTTGCCCAACTGGGACACAGATGCTGGTAAGCCACACTGTGCTGGACAGGGGGACCTGTCTGCAGTGTGGGTCAGAGGAACACAGGCTCCTCCAGGTCCTTCCAGAGCATCGGCCTGTGTAAGAAGTGAGTTGAAAGGAGTCTCAGGCCTAGCCCATCTGTGTGCCACGGCCATGATCCCCAGTAAGATTCTGGTGTACCATCACCCTGCCAGCAACACCAGCACAGAGGTCTACAGACCCAGCCAGCGCCGCAAAAAGTCCCTGGGAGATTTGTTCCATAATGGCTACCGGGTGAAGTCTGGGCCTGCTGCTCCTGAGAAGGAGGAACCGCAGAACTTCTGGCAGTCTTTGGTGTCCTGCTGCAGGGTTTGCACCTCTTGGGGTAAGGTCCCTCCCAACCCATGGCTCTTCTCCTCCCAAGGGTATCCTGTATTCGCGGAGGCTGCCTAGGAAAGCAATGCCTCCCTGAGGGCTGGATTTAGGGACATGTCCAGTGGAGAATAGGTAGCCACCTCCGTTCCTGTTTCCTTGTCAATACTCACTGAACTCAGTTGTGCTGGGTGAGGCAGGGTTCTTGCCTTTCCTTTTTAGATGAATTTAACTGGCCTCTAGGGCTCCCGGATATTATTGAGCTATTAAAGAATATATTTCAGAAACGTTAGGGAAAGTTTGGAAAATGACAGGAACAGCCCACTTCCTATTTGTTATGTGGCAATAATTTCCAGTGAGTCGGCGTTTTCAGAAGAGGCATTTGGGGCTGTCGACAGTATTCTTTTTCAGGCGCACCAGTGAAAGCTGCGGTTTGCTTTCTTCTGTCCTTACATTTGGCCGTGGCAGGGTGGTCTTGCCTGTCTTGGGTGATCCTTATTATTCTCACCCAGCAGAAATCATAAGAAAAGTCCTCGGGGCAGATATTCTTTTCTCAGCTGCTTTCTGGTAGGGATTTGGCTTTATTTCAGTGTCCATAATATATAGCAGTTTCAAATAAATGGCTTAAATTTACATTTCTGGACCTAAAAGTTCCAGTCTTAGGGAGGGATAGCTTTTACTTCCAGAAAGGTTAGCAGTAGCAAGAGCTTCTTTAAAATGAAATATAGTCCCTATGAAACTTAGCTTAGGATCCTGATGTGGATAGAAACAGCTCAAATACCTATGTATTATATAATTATGCATAGCAAAATTCCAATTAGCACCCAAATGATAGAAGAGTCCTTGTCAATCCTTTTCATTAGAACTGGCATAAAAGATCTCCTTTGGCTGAAACATCTAGAGCCTAAATATTCATGACTCTGTGTCTATAACCCTAGAGTCGGCTGGCCAGATTGTTATATTCCTTATCCCTTCTTTGCAAAGAAGAGCTGCTCCATGCTTTGTAAGATCGGCATTAAAAAGAGCCAGTACTAAAAAAAAAAAAAGAAAGAAAGAAAGAAAAGAAAGAAGAAAAAAAAAGAGCCAGTATTGAAGCAGCTAGAGAGAGAAGCACAAATGATGGGATTATTAAGTTAAGAGAAAATAGGCTATTTCCTGAAAAAAAGCTGGATAATAGAGTAAAATCATGGGTTTATTTTAGTATCCTTCTTACATTTCTGCTGAAAGGCTTTCTCGGAAATGCATTCATTCATCCAACTTCAGGAGGGAGCGCTCACTACATGCCAGTCAACTCTGTTCTAGATGAGGGTCGATGGTGAGCAGGGGAGTGAGGTCCCTGCACCAGTGGAGCAGACACTCTGATGAGGAACAGGCAGACACATCTAAACAAGCAAACAAGAAAATTTTATATAGCCATGAACACTAAAAAGAAGAACAGGGCAAAGGTGGTGGGGTGGGGCTGGGCGACTCCTGATTGGGTGGCAGAGAAGACCTTGATGAGCCAGCCTTTCCATGATCTGGGGCGAGAACATTCCAGAGAAAAGAAACAGAAGGGAGGGACCTGAACTGAAAACCAGCTGGGGAATGGAGCAGAGACCAGTGTGGAGGCTGTGAGGATGGGAGAGTGGTCGGGAAGGGAGCGGAGTCCAGCTCCTGGAAAGCCTTCCACAGTGAGACAAGGAATCTGAAGTGTATTTTTAGTGAGATGGAAGCCCCGTGACAGCTTTTTTCAGGGAGTGATGTGATCTGATCGATGTTTGAAAAGACCATGCTGGCTGCTTGCTGGGGAAAGGCAGTGGGGCCTGGTGGGCTGGGGGAGTAAACTGATGCAAGAGGACCACCCCGGGGGCTCTTGGCCAAGCTAGAGGTAACGGTGGTTTAGACCAGGGTTCTGGCAGTGGAGTGGGAAAAGACGAATTATTTCACTTATATTGGAGAGGTAAAGTCCATAAGACTTGTATGCTTACTTTAAAAAAAATGTTTCTCTATCTTCTGGCTCCTGTATTCAAACAGAAGACCCTCGAAGCAGGAGCTTCAACCCTGTACCTTCAGTGTCTAGACCAGTGAATGTCTGGCGCAGAGCAGGCACTCATTATACAGGCATGGCATGAATGAATGAATGAATGAATGAACGAATGAATGAATAGGGGACAATCCCCATTTGAATATCAACAGATGTTTAGTGTCTGTCAGGACAGGAACCAGGACTGGGATAAGGCATGGAGCACACAGCCTGAAAAATTACCAAGGGAAAAGTTGGAAAAGGTCAGACAAGCAAGAACTGTTTATAGAACACACGTTCTGACTGAAGGAACAAAGCCCAGGGGCATTTGAGAGCAAAGAAGACAGCCCTCTCCCTCCAGCTGGGAGGAGGAGGCTCAGATTCACTCTGGCTGAGGCTGAGAAGCAGGTGGTCCCAGCGGTGACCAAAACTGGGGATGGGAGGTGGGACCTGGTGATGGCAGCACCGCCTCTCCCTGCTTTCCTGCCATGCTTGTGTGTGTCGCCCTTTACTCTGGTCCTCATGTCCTCGGTTAGATCCTGCTGGGCTGCAAGGCAAGATGACAATGACCTTTTCAGACAACACAAAAATCATTGCTCTTCAGTATTTGCATGGGAATGCAGGGACTGGAAATGACACTGGTTTATTAGAATCTTTCAGCTTTTTGGATTTAAAGATTAAGGAGTGAGAGGGAATAGGAAATACTGCATGGGTAAACGCGGGCAGGTTTCCACCGAGGGCTGGGGTGTTTGCTGTTGTGTTTTCTGTCTTGTACTCTCCTGGGATCTTGTGTGCACACATCTCCTGAGTCTTTCCTGTCTGCAGATCATAGGAACTCTGCACAGTGGATAATTTATCATTTACCTGTTTATCCGTCCATATCTGTCAGTATAGCAATTCTGCTTCCATCTGAGAGAGGAGGTGGTCCTAAATCCCTTATTCTGTCTAGTTGGTCATTGCTGAAATTCCACGGCACTGGTTTTCCAGATAACCCTAACCTGGTTCTCCAGGCCCTGGCCACCAAGTTTGACCCTCTGAAGGGACAGCACCGGCTGGGGGTCCTCCTTGAGAGGAGCCAGGGGCCTCAAGTGATTGAATCTTGGACGTGGGCACAGACAGGGCTCAGAGCCAGAAAACCTGTGCTCCAGTCCTGCTTTGCCACTGACTTTGTAACAATAGCAACAAGTAATTGTGAATAAAAATATAAATTTTAATATAAATATTATAGAAAAATTTTAAAACTCAAGAAAATTAAAGAAATAAAAAAAATCTGCCTTCGTAACACAACCACTGTCACCATTTTATGCTTTTGTTCTACTTTTTATATTTTCATATATTTACAGTTTTCATAGTTTTATCATAGGAAACGTACAGTTTATATTTTACTTCTTTGTTTTTATTCAATGTTTCCAGTTTGTTACTTAAAAAAATTTTTTTTTGTAGTAAAGAACATATAACAAAGTTTATTGTCTTAACCATTTTTACATGTATAGCTTAGTAGTGTTAAATGTGTTCTTGTTGTTGTGGAACAGATCTCTGGAACTTTTTCATCTTGCAGACCCGAAACTCTATACCCGTTAAACAGCAAGGCCCCTTTCTACCTCCCTTTGCTCCTCCTTAACCACCATTCTAATTTCTATATCCTGCTTCTTTAACTTAACATTATATAATAAGCATTTCCCTTATTACATTTTTTGAACATGCATAATATCCCATAAAGAAGATAGACTATACTTAAGACACCTATTTTTAGTTATTAAACTGCTTTCTATTTTTCTTGTTCAATGAATAATTTTGCAATAAGCATCTTTGTTCCTGTAGCGTTTTTCCATATTTTGTTATATTTTCTTAGGCTATATTCCCAGAAATGGAATTAGTTCAATTCATAATGTTAAATTACTTTCCAAAAAGGTTTTATCAATTTATAATTCCACCATCAAATTATTTCATTACTTCATTATTTCATTATTTTATTGAGATGAAATTATAAGATTATTTCATCTCCCCTAGGCAAAGCTCAAATATATTTCTAGTTAAGTAGAATAAATCCAATGTTTACTGCATTTTTGTTTAATTTGCATTTCTTTTAATTTTTTTAGCATTTTTTCAAGAATACTATATGCTGTTACTAACTATACTCACCATGCTGTACCATAGATCTCTTGAACTTATTCTTCCTAACTGAAGTTCTGGATCCTTTGACCACCAGTCACTCCCCTCTCCCCAGCAAGCCACTCCAGGCCCAGGCAACCACCATTCTACTCTCTAGTTGTACGAGATCGACTTTTTTAGATTCCACATATGGGTGAGATTATGCAGCATTTGTCTTTCTGTGCCTGGCTTATTTCACTTAGCATAATGTCCTTCAGGTTCATCCACGTTGTCACAAATGACAGAATTTTCTTCTTTTTTACGGCTAAGTAGTCCATCGTGTATATGTGCATTTTCTTTATCCATTCATTCCTTGATGGACAGTTAGGTTGACTGCTTGTCTTGGCGATGATGAATGATGCTGTAAAAACACGGGAGTGCAAATGTCTTTTCAACATACTGATTTCATTCCCTTTTTATATATACCCAGTAGTGGATTGGTAGATCATACGGTAGATCTATTTTTAATTTTTTGAGGAATCTCCATACCGTTTTCCATCATGGCTGCACTAATTTACATTCCCACCAACAATGTGTAGGGGGCTCTCCTTTTTCCACATCCTCACCAACACTTATTATTTTATCTTTTTTATAATAACCAATCTAATAGGTGTGAAGTGATATCTCATTGTGGTTTTAATGTGCATTTCCCTGGTGATTAGTGATGTTGAGCATTTATTCATATACCCACTGGCCATTTGTATGTCTTCTTTTGAGAAATGTCTTATTTAGGTCCTTTGCTCATTTTTTAATCGGGTTATTTGTTTTCTAGCCATTGAGATTTTTAAATTTCTTATATATTTTGACTGTTAACCCCTTACTGGATCTACAATTTGCAAATTTTTTTTCCCCTGTTCTGTAGATTATCTCTTTATTCTGTTACTTTTTTCGTTTGTTGTGCAGACACTTTTTAGTTTGATGTAATCTCATTTGTCTATTTTTTGCTCTTGTTGCCTGTGCTTTTGGGGTCATATTCAAAAAAATCATTGCCCAGACCAGTATTGTAGAGCTTTTCCCCTATGTTTTATTCTGGTAGTTTCATAGTTTCAGGTCTTACATTTAAGTCTTTAATCCATTTGGAGTTGTTTTTTGTGTATAATGTGCATTTCTTTTATTTCAACCAAGTGTGATAATTTGTAATGGTTATTTACTAGTTATATTTCCTATTTCATGATATATCTGTTTATGATTTTTTCCTACTTATCAACTAATGCTATAGTGTTTTACATACATGCTTTTGACATTACAAAGAATTTATCCTTATTGTATCATATTTGATTATTTTTCTAGTGGGTATTGTCTGTATTATTATTTTTAAACATGCAGAATATTGATGTTTTTATGGTGGCTGATCTGATATTTTAAACATTTTATAATTCCTTTCATATCTGAGTTTAGAAATTCTTCCTTCAGAAGGCTAATAAATATATAACTACATTTTCTTTACTTTTTCTATGCTTTATTATTTATATTTCATTTTTAATTCATCTCAAATTTATTTCAGCCAATTATGGTATGAGGTGATCCCCATCGTTAACCAATTATTCCATCATTATTGCTTCATGCTTGTCTTTTTGATTTCTGATGACTTTTTATTGTATGTTAAATTATTCTTTATATAGTAGTCTTGTTTCTCTACTATTCATTTTTTCTATTCTTTTGTTATTTTTTTATTCTGTTGCTTTGTGGTAAGTGTGGTTTAGATGAATTCTGCGTTTTGGAATTTGGTGAAATTTCTTTGCAGCCTAATATATGGTCAATTTTTGTGACCATTCAATGGCTGTTATTAAAGAATGTGTGTTCCTCCTTTACTGAGTAATACATGTGTGTGTCTATCTGTCAATTCATTCAGATAGGTCTATACCTATCTGAATATATATGAATATATCTCAAGGAATTAAATTTTACATAATATCCCATAGTTTTGGCTAATTAATATAGTTTCTGAAAAAGGAACATCACAGTTCCCTGCTATAATGTGGCATTGCCGGTTTTTTGTTTGATGGATTCTTGTCACATTTTGCTTTATTTATCTCAAAATTACATTCTTAGGTGTGTAAAGTTTTTTCAGTTACATTTTCTTGGTGGATTATTCCTTTTATCAGTATGAGGTTCTACTTTCTATGTATTGTATAATTTTTCGCAGCAGCTGGCATTTTATTTGAATCATCATTGCTCCATTTGCCTCTTTTTTGTCAGCATTTTTCTAGTACGTTCTTTCCATCCTTTTATTTCTAACTTTCCTATGTGTTTTGTTTTCTGTGTATGTCTTAGCATGCTGTGCTATTGTTGTTGTTTTTGTGCTAGCCAAGTCTCCGTTTTTTAATAGATTAATTTAACTCATTCAATTTTATTGTGATTACAAATATTTTTGAGCTCTTTTTCCTGTTGCAATTGTGTTTTCTAATTATACTCTTTATTGTTTTTTTTCCTTTAATTGATTACATTTTTTGTTCTTTTTTCCTCCCTTTGATTAAATTCCCTTGTTATTTTTTCCCCTCTAAGCACTCGAATTTATAATTCCAAATGCAATCTTAAGTTGCTGATACACATTAAACTTAATTTTTTCTGTTTATATATAATTAATAGTATCCTCCCTTGAAGCAAGACAAGAACTTTAGCACAGCTTTTTCTTCCACTGCTCTCTCTCCTTTCCACCACCGTCTTCCATGTAGTTCTAGAGATGTTAATTTTAAATCATTGTTATTATGCAATATTTTAAAAAATACTCAGTCAACACATAGACTAATCAGTTACTTTGATCTTCTTTGACATTGCTTGTTGCATCTCACTTCTTTTGGATTTATTTTTCTTCCAGCCAGCTAAGTATATTTTACTTGGTTCAAAATAATTTCTCCTTATAATTATAAAGATACCCTTCTTCTGTTTCCTTGCATCCAGGGCAGCCAGAAGAGTTGTGGCTATAATTTGATTCTCATTGCTTTGAAGGGGTTTATTTCTTCACATTGTCATTATGAAATTTCATCATGATATGCCTGGATGTAGGTCTTTTAAAATTTAACCTGCTGGACACATAACAGACCTTCCCAATCTGAGGATGTGGGTTATTCTTTTGGTCTAGGAAACTTTATTCTAATATTGTTTTGAACGTTTCTTGCTTTCTATTTTCTTCGTTTTCTTTTTCCAGAAGCTCAACTGCAAGGATATTGAAAACTCTATACGTGTCTCCCAAGTCTTTTAACTTTTCTTTTGTACTTTTTACCCCTGTATTAGTCTGTTTCTGTTGCTTATAATGGAATACTTGAAACTGGGTCATTTATAAAGGAGCAAAATTTATTTCTTATAGTTTCAAGGCTGGGAAGTCCAAAGTCCAGGGGGTACATCTGGTGAGGGCCTTCTTGAGGGGAGTGCTTGCTATAGCAACTCAGGTATCACATCAAGAGAGAAAATGGCAGGAGCAGGAGAGCTAACCTCTCACTTGCCCTCCTTATAAAGCCATCAGCACCAAATCTGTTAGCCCATGAATGGATCAATCCATTCATGATGGCACAGTCCTCACAGTCTTATCACCTCTTAAAGACCCTGCCTTTCAAATACCATGATCAGATATCCATCCTTTTAGCACTTTTACAGTGGGGGTTGAGCTTCAGTGAGTTCTGGGGAGACAGTCAACCCACAGCAGCCCCTTTTTGTCCTTTGTATGAAGAGACTTCTGTTTGAGAGTCCAGCCCTCTAGTTGGCTATGTAGCTAGGTCCATTCTTTTGTTCAGTTGGCCTTTTAAAGTTTTGACGTTCAAAATTTTAATTTCTAAGATAATTGATTCTTGTTGAGTGGACATATTTTCTTACAACTCTTTATGTTTTCCTGTTAAACTGTTTCTAAATTGCTAATTTGCTTTTAATTGTTAATGTTGTATCCTCAAGTGTAAGTTTGCTAGAACATGTGCCTTCCTTTGAGGAAAGCTTGCCTTTCCTCAAATGTTTGGTGAGTCTTGATTTTGTGCTCATCTTTGGGTTTGATATTTTCTGCTAGCCTGTTTGTGAAGCTGCCTTTGTTTGTGGCAGCTTGTTTGGAGAGTCCTGAGGTATGCTGCAGTGTGCTTTTCTCCAGTAGCTGGTCTTACACCAGCTGGAGTCTGTTTCTCCTCAGAGTTACCAGTTCACTCAGGATTTGTGCTGGATGCTCCTGTTTGGTACCCCAATCAATCAGTGTCACTGTCACAGCCTCTCTCTTCCCACTGCCAGTCACTTCATTTCACTTTTCAGACTGTTGTTTTCTTTTTCACTATGATCTCCACATCTCACTACCCCCACCAGGAGGGAATTCCTCTTTGAAATGTATTGACCAAAGCCTTTTTTTATATTCTGTTATCTTTATGGATATAAATATATATACACACACACACGTTTTTCTTTCTTACCATATATATTATCGTCATGTGAGGTCAGGTTTCTCAGCTCTGCCAAGTTAATTTCCAACAAATTATCCACTTTCATCTACTAACATTTTGTCATTTTCTCTTATGGGCTTGCAGTCTCCTCTTTCACTCTTTTTGTCCTTGTGACATTTTACTGTTTTTCTTCACCTTTAGTATTATTTTAATGAGGTTTTGAGAGGGGACAGAGATGAACCATTGTGTTCAATATGCCATGTTTAACCAGAATGCTCTATATTATTTTAATTCGTTGATGAATTATATATGTTGGTATTTTATTTTATTTTATTTTATTTTATTTATTTACTTTTTAAAATTTTTTCCCCTCTTTATCAAAGAGGGCTTTTTATTCCCTCTTCTGATTTTTTTTTAAGGTATAAACATATTTAATAACATTTTATTTTATTTTATTTTATTAATTTATTTTTTTTATTAAGTTTTATTTTGTCGATATACATTGTGGCTGATTATTGCTCCCCATCACCAAAACCTCCCTCCCTTCTCCCCGCCCCCAACAATGTCCTTTCTGTTTGCTTGCTGTATCAACTTCAAGTAATTGTGGTTGTTATATCTTCTCCCCCCCACCCCGGTGTGTGTGTGTGTGTGTGTGTGTGTGTGTGTGTGTGTGTGTGTGTGTGTGTGTGTGAATTTATATATTAATTTTTAGCTCCCACCAATAAGTGAGAACATGTGGTATTTCTCTTTCTGTGCCTGACTTGTTTCACTTAATATAATTCTCTCAAGGTCCATCCATGTTGTTGCAAATGGCAGTATTTCATTCGTTTTTATAGCTGAGTAGTATTCCATTGTGTAGATGTACCACATTTTCCGTATCCACTCATCTGATGATGGACATTTGGGCTGGTTCCAACTTTTGCTATTGTAAAGAGTGCTGCGATAAACATTGGGGAACAGGTATACCTTCGACTTGATGATTTCCATTCCTCTGGGTATATTCCCAACAGTGGGATAGCTGGGTTGTATGGTAGATCTATCTGCAATTGTTTGAGGAACCTCTGTACCATTTTCCATAGAGGCTGCACCATTTTGCAGTCCCACCATATGTTGGTATTTTATATAGAATTTTAGCTTCTCTGTTTTTAGTGATATTAGAATATTTTACTTTTGTGCTTTGAGAATCAGTTTTTGATACCAGATTTATGTTCATTTTTATAAAATAAGCTTAGTAGCTTCCATCTCTTTTTGTATTATGAAACAATTTAAAATTTTAATGAAATTTGTTTTAAAGAATTTAATAATAAAGAATATGGGTGCAGAGTCATTGAGGAGAAGTTGTTAATATATTTTTCACTTTATATCTCAATTATTATCCTATAATTGAGAGTCATTCCTCTCACTGAGGTTTTCACACTTTTATTGGTATGTTATTGTGCATAACTTTTTTTCTATTTGTTTCTTTATTGGATCAGCCAGAACTTTTTTTATTTTGTTTGTTTTCTTGTTGCTTTTGTTCGCCCTAATAAGATGATTCAGAATTTTTGGTTGCTTCTAATCTTTATTGGCTTTCTAATTATTTAATTATAAACACTAAACTAGAAATCACTTTTCTCCTACTGTTAAGACTGCTTTCCCCCCAAGTTCTTAAGCTGAATGCATTATTTTACAAATAATCTCTTATTTATAGTATTGATTTCTTTGAACTTAGAGTTAGCTGATATGTTTTTTAAATTAATTTAAATAGGCAGCATACTTGGTAGATTACTGGTTTTAAATTACTCAAGTGATTACTCAGGTAAAGGGAAATTTGCTATTTGGGGAAAAAATAAAGCTTGGTCCTTTTGGCAGACTACTACCAAAAATAAATACATCAAGATGGATTAACAAGTCAAAGTTTAAAAAAAAAGAAGATATCCTAAATCAGTGGTTTCCAAACTGGGCTGCACAATAGAGTCAGAATTTTAAAAATTCTGATGCCCAGTTTGTAGCGTAGACCAATTAAATCAGACTATCAGGGGATGGGAGACAGCCATCAGTATTGTTTTAAAAATCCCAGGTGATAGACATGGCAGCAAAGTCTGAAAAGCGCCACCCTGCAGCCTTATTTGCTCAAACTGTGGTCTTTTAACCAACAGGTGGACAACAACTTATAGCTTGTTAGAAATGCAGGGTCTCAGGCCCCGTCTCAGAACCCACTGAGTCAAAACCTGTTTACAAATCCCAGGGAGTTTGTGTACACAATGAGTTTGAATAGCATGCTTCCAAAGCACAGGTAGCAAATTAGTCCCCATGACCTATTTTTAGGAATAAGATTTTGTTGGAATACAGCCATGCCCATTTATAGAAAAAGTTTGTGATATTTTTCAACCTTGAGGGCTAATTAGAATCACGCATTGGAGTTCTAAAATGCCTTCTGCCTGGCTGTGCCCCAGGTCCATTAAGTCAGAATGGGGGAGGAGAGGGGTTGAGACCCCAGTGTCAATAATTCTTAAAGCTTCCCAGGTGATTTAAATGTGCAGCCAGGGTTCAGAACCACTGCCCTAAAGGGAAGGTGAAGTAAGGGAGAAATTGGCGAAGGGCCATAAAAATATGTTTACATTGTGTAATGATAAAATGAAAAATAAAAAAAAAAAAGTGAAAACAAAGTCCTAAAATTAAATTAAAAAAAAAAAAAGGAACCACTGCCCTAATGGCCTGGCCAGTTAAGTCACTTGGAAGAAAGCATGGCGTTGGTAAAGCCTGGGTCATGGGTTTGGATCCCCAAGCTGGCCAGCCACTAAAAAACAAAAAACAAAAAATCCCACTGCCCTAAAAGTACAAAGAGAAAATGTAGATGCAGCTAAAACAACAACAACAACAACAAAAAACTATGTGATGAGATGACCTTTCTTGGATATTAAAAAAAATGATAGAAATACTGATACCATATAACAAAATTTAGAATTCAGAAAAAAAACAAAAAAAATGACTTTAAGTAAAATTTTAGACTTAGAAAAAAACTTTAAGCAAAATTAGAAGAATGAGGAACTGTGGGAGGTAATAGATAATGTATAATATCCTCATTATAAACGAGGTCAAATGTCTTACTAAGATGAACACACAGGTAAACTGGCAAAGGCCACTATAAATCACTTTAAAGGACAAAATGAAATGACTAATAATTATATGAAAAAAATTAACTTCACTTGTTAACATAGAAAAACATGATAAGACAGCAATGTGCTCTTATTTGGGGCTATCAAATTGGGACTTTAACTTTCCCCCTTCCCCCCTCCCCCCTCCTTCCCTCTATCTCAGTACTCAGTCCAGTGAGGATGTGGGCAGAAGAGTATTTACATACTGATGGGACTGCAAATTGTTAGGATGGTTTGACAAGACCCGTCGCAAGTCCTCAAAGTGCTGGCTCGAGTCCTAATATTTGGAATTGGGACTGACTGGCCCAAGTCTGTATAGGGAGGTGGCTGAAAGATGGGGCTTTGTGGAGTTCAGCACATTTGGGAGGAAACCTGGCTTTGTTGTTTGTGTACAAACTGTGTGCTGGATATACTATCTAGTCTATTTATCCTTTATTATTTCCTTCTGATGTATGGATTAAAAAGATGCAGTTAAAGGTTTTGCCATGTAGTAAGTAATCAGAAGTAGTAGATAATCAATAATAAATTTACAACATTGTCAACATCGTCATTTACCGATCATTTAATATAACGGTAACACTATATGCCGTGTGTGTGTGTGTGTGTGTGTGTGACTGTTTTTCTGGGCTTTCTATTCCATCTTGTTGACTTTTCTGTGGAGTTGTGGAAAATCCTATGTCTTTTAATTCTATAGCTTCATGCAATGAAATTACCATTTATTGAGTACCTCCAATGTGCCCACATGTATAGTCAGAATACTTAGGTGTACAGATCTCCAGGTAGGTTCTAACACCCAGGCCTGGGCGAGAATAAGGGTACTAGGACCAGGTGGAGAGCTCAGGCTGGGGCACAGCTGTATTGGAAGCCTCAGCCCGTCCCACAGGGAGCCCTGCACCTGGATGGCCCTTCAAAGTCATCTCAAATTGAGGCAAGGCAGCTGGCCTTTGCCCCTGCATCAGCCAGTCATGGGGGACCACCCTAAGCAGAGGTTATCACCTTGAGCAAGGCAGCTCCCTGGAGTAGAGGGGATTCCAATAGCAGGACCAACTGTGAGCCACTTCAGGACCCAGCAGAGGGGATCTGGCTGCACCCCAGAGCATCCACTACAGCTCATGTGTTTTATTCATTTAGTGCAGTCCCAGATTTGATATGCTAGTATTATATTTAGGATTATTGTCATTAGTCATTAGTGTGATGAGCCTGGCTTTTTTTTTTTTAATGTGTGGGGTACCTGTGTCTAGGTAATACCAACGATCTAAACCTATACAAAGCACAGAAAAAGAGATAAGTCCATTTTATTACTTGATCATACAATAGAGAATATATAGAGACATTTACTATTTCTTGATGGTGTAAGGGGACTTACTGGTAAAACCGTCCAGACTGGAACCTTTTTTGCAGGGTGGGTGTAATTCCTGCCTTTGCATATATATACGTTTTCTTCTTCACAACTCTGAGTAATTTGTCACTTAGGAGTTTCCCTTCCCACCTCTCTTGTGACCTCCTTCACGTGACCTGAAGTTGCTGTCGTACTCCTCCGGGCCCTTTCTGGGTACAGCAGGAGTGGCTATTCCCTGTTCGCCTCCTTCATGCTTCCTCAGAGTGTCAGTCCTGACCTCTATCAGGTGACCACTCAGAACTTCTTCCTTTAGTAAGCAGCGTATAGTCTCCGAATTCTGAATGCAGATTATCTACTTTTTAACTCTATGCCACCTAATTCTCTCTCAAAACTCTGATTCACTTATTCAGTTCAAACAAGTATTTATTGGGCACCTGCCTTTTGCCAGACACTATTTTAGGTACTAGAAATACAGCTATGAACAAAAGAAACATCAGTCCCTCCCTCATAGAGCTGATGCCACCTATAAGGAGACAGAAAGTAAATAACGTACATAAGATGCTAGTGCATCATGCTGAGGAGAAGGGTAAAGCAGGCAGGAGGAACGAGTTTCAGAGGTGTTCTGAGATGAGTGGTCGTTTTAGGTGGGGTAGCCTGGGAAGGCCCCACTGATAAAGTGACACTGAGTGAAAACCTGAAGGAGGTGAGGGACTGTACCATGTCAACATCTGGGGAATGGCATTCCAGGTGGAAAGACCAGCATGTGCAAAGGCCCTGGGGCAAGAGCATGCCTATGCATTCGAGAATCACCCAGGAGGACAGCCAGGTCAGGGGGAAAGGTCGTGGGAGTGGTTGTAGGAGGCCATCAGACTCAAAAGGAGATAGTGGTGGAGGGAGCGGGGGTGGCACCACTTTAGGTCTTTGAAGGACTTTGTGTATGAAACGTGTGAAATGCCCCTTTGGAGGATTTTGAGCAGAACCCACAAGGGGTCCAAGGCAGAAAGCAGTTAGGAACCTGTCTGCTGCCTGAAAGATACATACTTCAGACCAACTATTTCTTCAGATAGACTGGATGATCTGAGGATAAATCCAGTAGGCTGACTTTTTAAAATCCATGTACAACTCTGTTTACCCATTTGCATTAACAAAACCAAATGCCATGAAAATGACCAGTACAAGTCAGTCAAATAAAGTCCCCCATGGTTCAGCTCGCAAGAACCCTGCCTTTGCATCGCCCTGGTCCCTTTTGCAGGAAAACATTTCCCTCCGGTCTTCGTGTTGGGAAAAACAGTTCTGAGAACCAGCTTGTTTTTCTCTTTTATGTACACACTATTACTCTTATACTGCCTCTCCGCTTGCTTCTGTTAAGAAGGTGCTCAGAGTTGGATCTGCAGTTCACCTCCAGTAAGAGTACAGGACCTGTGGTTTCTGCAGTCATTTAATTCCTAGCTTTATTTTCATGCACCTCAGTTAAAAGAAAAGCTTTTATTCATTATATTTTTGTGAGTCACTAAAATGTGGCAAGCTGTAACTAAGCAAATAATTCAGGATGCAAATGCCATCAGCTACAGATAAAAAGAAGAAATCTAGTTTGAAATTTGGCTCATTTGTATTCTATTTTGGGGTCCATAAAAAAAGAAATATATATGCACACACAGGATTAAACCATGAGCCACTAGTACATTACAAGTGTTTCTATATATCCTTGGCTGGTTTCAGTGCTGCCTGCTAGTTGTTTTCTACTACAAGTTTCTAAATTTGTTATTTTATCTCACAGCACCATGTGACAGTGGTGCTGGTGGCTGTAAGACCAACAGTCTAGGTTGGGCTGATGCTCAGGACCTACAGTAGAGTCTGTTAAAAATTTACTTCCCAGCCCTTGCACCCCACTCTGACTTAGTAAGTCTTCTGAACCTCTCTGACATTTTTTGCGCAAACTGAGCAAACTTATATATTTGAAAATATTGTTTTTGTTGCCTTTACTCTTGAACAACCACTTGCCTAAGTATAAAAATCCTGCATTAGACTCTGGCTGAAAATTCTGAGTATTTCCCAGTTGTTTAACACTTATTATTAAATAAAAGGATCTTAGTCACATTAATGGTAAACCCTCCACCCAACACTAATGCTTTATTTTTATTGTTTAATTTGATTTTAGTACTTGAAATTTGAAGGAAAAAAGAGCCAGGTCCTTCCTGGCATTGGCCTCTAAGAGCTGGTCATTCATTTTACCTTTTAATCTAAAGTCACTTTTTTTGGTAACCAGGAAGTTCTCTTCTATTACGTCTGGCCATTGCTTATGATCTGTGTGTTGTTTGTACTTCCCTTTGGAACACATTTTATTCACAGGTTGGATCTCTGTGATCTTCACTCCATTTCTATTTTCTTTGCTTCCTCTTTTTTTTCTCCCTTTTTCCTTACTTTCTGTGCTTTCTGAGACTACTCGATTTTGTTGCCTGCATCAAGTTCAGTGCTCAGCAGTGTGAAGTCAACCTTTCATCAGTTTGTTTATGACTGTGTTTTTGGCTCCTGAGCCTTTTCATCTCATTAACATCCCTTCTCATCTCTGCATTTTCTTGTTTAATAAAAGTTATATAAATATTATTTAGCATAGAAGGCAAATGCTTTCTGAAAAAAATCTGTTCACGAAGGCAAATCCTTTATAATGAGAAATATTCCTTTTGAGCCAGTATCCTTTTCTCCCTCTTTCCTTGCTTCCTTGTACAGCCAGATTTTTTTCCCGTATGGGCTTTACGTTAAATATTCTTTTACCTAAACAGTTCCACACTGGGCCCAGTTAGAGCGCTCCTTGTTGAAATGAAAGATAGTAAGAGTTCATCCCGGGCTGCTGGTGAATCGCCCCCACTGCTTCCCACCCGTGTGCCTTCCACTTCCCTTTCCTGCCTCCCATATGCAGGTGGAAGAAAGTCTCACCCGCTGGCTTGGAGCTGTCAGTCAGCTCAGTCCACGTGGTGCTCAGTACTGCATTTGGCACCTGGTGGTGCTTAATTAAATGCTTTCAGAAAATATGCAAACAGAAATCCCCTTGGGAGTGGGTGTTATATTCAATGTCTCAAAGTTGTGATACTCAGCATTTTGTAATTACAGTCTTCCCTGGGTATCCGTGGGGGATTGGCTCCAGGCCGCCCCCCCTGCCCCATAACAAAATCTCCAGATGCTGAAGTCCCCCATATAAAATGGCATATTTGCATATAACCCACACACATCCTCCCGTATACTTTAAATCATCTTAGACTACTTATAACACCTAATACAATATAAATGTTACGTGAATAGCTGTTATACTGTATTACTTTTTATTGTTGCATTGCTATTTTTTATTTATTTTTCCCAAACATTTTTGGTCCATGGTTGGTTGAATCCATGGATGCTGGACTGCGGACACGAAGGGCCAACGGTAGCTCTGCAGCATGAGGGACAAGGCAGTAAAGTCTAAGGCTGACTCAGAATGGTTTTGACTCAGGAATTTGACCACAATGGAAATATAGTTTACCCTTGGCTATTAAAACACAATAATAATTTGTATTTTTACAAAATCGTTGGCTGTGTTTTCCTTCTCTCTTTCTTCTGCCACCTCGAGGTACTGACTCTCCCATTCAAGAGAATGCTGCTTGAGAAAGGACAAACACTTATCTTGACACTTAGTAAAAGTGGAATTATATAAGTTTTGAATCCTGAAGTTGTGGGATGTGATATTTTACTGATCTGGATGTTTTTTGGTTTTGTTTTTGGTATAGGAAAATATAGAACCTTATAGAAAACAGATGATATTGTGGGCTGTACTCTTATTTTATTGGGGCTGAAGATAGAGATAAAAAAAAAAAACCCATCAAAGACACAGGGTTATCCGATTTATTGTTAATCTGCTCTTAGCACAAGGGTTACCCTGAGCTATCGCAATTCCTGGTATTTTTCAGAGACAAAATCCTGCCAGTCAACAAGGTAACTTACAAACAGCGCTTTCAATCAGAGATTGCCAAGTGAGAAGCCTCATTAACAGATGCCCTCCCCACTAGCCCTTCCTCTAAAGTGCTTCCAAACAGGCCACTTTTAGTGAAAAACTCAGTTTACCAGCTCAGATTAAACCAGTCAAGAATCAGAATGAAGGAACATGTCCAAGGTACCGGATGGTTTGTCTTCTGCAAGATCTTCATATCCCTTCAACTCTGGGCAGCTGTAAATCAAATGTCAGACTGTGATCATTAAAACCACGCATTGAAAATAATGCATCTTTATTTCATTTCTCTTTCCAGGTTTGAGATTTTTAAGAGCTCTCAGACTGATACAGTTTTCAGAAATTTTGCAGTTTCTGAATATCCTTAAAACAAGGTAAGATGTTCTTTCTCATATTTTTCCTCATTTCAGTCCCCAAGGCCACATTGTAAATATCGGGTGTGTTTGCTTTCATCATAATAAAATTAGAGTTGTATTATTTGCAGAAAGAGTGATCTGACACAGAGATGGGAAGAAACCCAGAGGAAGGCGTGGGCTGCTCCCTTCTGCAGGGCTGGGGAACTGTGTGGTAAACAGAGGAGCAGCTGTGCCGGGGCATGGGAAGTAGCGACAGTTTTGAAGGACGCGTGGCTGATACCTGAGAACCCAGTGGGGTTGCTCAGAGATGAGCCATGGTGTCATGGGGAGAGGTGAACGGCGGGTGAGGCATAGGAGTGCTCACTGATTGGGAAGTCCTCGCAGCCCGGTTCTAAATCGTCCCTTTATTACATCACTAAATAAGAAATTGAACCCGGTCGTAAAGGCAATAGAAGCAATGCTCTTTGAGAGGCAATCACAAACCCCATACAGCACACACAAAATCGTTTCATTTCCAAGTACATTTCTGATGTTCACATTATATCCATAGAGCCCCTGGGGCTTGCTCTGTGAATTGCCTTTTGGGGAAAAACCTAAAACCCTCCTGCCGAATGCACCATGCCTACTTCCGTTAACTGTGTTATGATTTGGAAAACACAACTGGACCGGGAGGGAAATCCCCCAGAGGATCCCTTTCCTGATGAGCTGCCTGTGTGCGGAGCTGGCCTGAAACCCAGGGCTGTCTTGATGAATAAACTAATAAACGAGGTTAGACGTGCTCTAATGGAGAGTAAGTACAGGTCATAAATTTCTCTTCTTGGAAATTACACTTGAAGGAGCTGACTTCTAATGTTCCGTTTCCTCTTTGGTTGGCCTTACTGTGTCTGATAAATGATTAAAAAGGGGGTGCGTCTGTGTTCTGTGATTTGTAATCCAGGTACCTGCATGTTTGAGGGCTTGGATTCAGCATCGTTTTCCTTGTCACAGAGGCTGGGACCCAGCTCCCTGGACCCGACATGTCCAACAAATTCAGCCAGCCACTGCTCTTCTTTTTGGGTGTTAATGTTTGTTCTTTGTTTCTTCTGTTTTGTTTTCATTCCAAACTGGTTTCCCCTCCCCAACTATTCATTGATGTGAATGCGAGGAGGTAAAACTCACTTTCTATTAACCTCATTAGAAAGAAAAAGAGGACCCAGTGCCATTGGAGTCTTTTAGGGTGTCCTGTCACCCTTTACTTTTCCTTATCCTGAGGTAAGACTTTATCAGTCCTCTATTTGTTGGTAATAATGTGATATTATTCATATATAGTGAATATTGTTATTTTCCATATTTTCCTCTGAGCTACAATAATCTTGATTTCTACCTTTTTATGGCTCATTTATGCAATAGACTCATGTTACTCTCAGAGTTTAAATGATCAACAAAGCTAGCATCACCGATATTTACCTATTCATATTTGCTCCACTAAACTGTATTTTTTTAGGTAGACTCACTGAGTACCCAGTGCCAAGCATAGAGACATTTTTTTCCAGTAGGGATGGTGTTATGTGGAATCAGCCACACTCTTTAACATGGTGTAGAGTCTCTCCCTATCTCAGCCCTACGTCACAAATTATGGGGTTTTTACTCTCTGGCACCAGCACTTGAAGAAGGTTCTATTACTATGAGGAATAATGTGGAGAGAACTGGGTGGATCTTTTTGGACTTCAGAGAGTGACACCCCATCTGAATATCTTTTTCTGACCTTTTGATAGGACACCCATCTATTTCCCATTCCTTGGAAAAGGATTCCTTTCTTTCCCTCGGAAGCAGGAAACAGCTCTGGCATCCCTGGGGAATAGTCCACCTATAACTCCACAGTTATGGGTGTTCATTCGTCCAGTGCAGAAGCAGCCAGCTAGGAAAGAGGTGATTGTAAATTGGGAGAAAGCAGCCCTAGGGAAGAGTCTAGGGTGACAGGCTGCCTGGGCACCTGCCATTGGCATCCCCAAACAGCATTTTTCCAGCACCCCGCTTCAAGGGTGCTTTTCATCACAGTCCCACAACTTGGATTTTCCAAGTTCCTGTCGCTTATGGTCATGGCCAGGTGATCGAGTTAACCCAACAAGCCTGAAATGAGCACCCATTTGGGCCAGCAGCAAGGTGGGTGCTGAGACAGCGTCCTGCTGTCGGAGAGCTCACTGGCCAAGGGAGGGCCAGGCTGCCTGACGGTGTGGTCAGTGCTAAGTATGGGTACACCCAGGGCCTGGGAGGTACGGAGGGGAGTAATTCAGCCAGACTTGGCATGAGCTGTGGGGCAGTGAAGGATCTTTCAAAAAGAAAGGGTGTCTTAGGTAAGCCTTGTAGAAAACTAGGTGCCATCCTGGTGGAGCTGGAGTTTGGGCATGTGAGCGGGTGGGGACGCCAACTTCCATCCATATCTCTGTACCCCATAAATGTGTATAACCAATTATTTTTCAATTCAAAAAATAAATTTAAAAAAAGGAAGGTCTGTGCTCCTGGACATTGGGGGTTCTGTGGTGGGAAAAAGGAGGATGAGGTTAGGAGGGCAGGTGAAGGCTGGATCACCAGGCACAGATGAGCACTTTGAATAGTGAGAACTCCAGAAGCTTCAGGACAACTGTCTGAGCCCTTTCTCCCTGCAGGTGCCTGGAGCACCCCCAAGCACACACCCCGAAGCTCTGCCGCAGAGAAATAGAAGCCTTGATCTCTGTAGAGCTCTGGGCTTTGGGTGATTCTCTTGTTAATCCTCAATACTCTGCTGCTTTTGCAGTGACCTTCCAGGAGGGTGGGTGGAGCTGCATAATCATCTTTAGGGAGATTTTGTCTGGCTTCCTCTGGCAGCGAATCCCTGCCAGTCTGTGGCATTAGGTAGGGATGGAGGCCTTGCGAATGCGATTTGAAGTAATGATTTGAAATTGCTGTTTTATTTTCTGTTCTTTGGCTGCCTTGCTAAGCTGAGAGCTGGAAGAAACAAGGCAGAGAAGCATATGGGGTCGGGGGGGGTGGAGAGAGAGAGAGAGAGAGAAGAGGGCAGCCGAGGGGAAACCAGAGAAAACATGGATAGAAGAGGCAAATCACATTTCTGTGACCAGCATCAGGGCCATTCCCACAACTTCAAGCCAACAGAGGGCCTAAGATAGTCCATATCTGAAAATGGTCTATTAAAGGGGAGCCTGGGAGACTCCATGTCATTGTCTGAGCTTTCGGCAGATCCTCAGTGCCCTACAAACTGGGGACTTACAGGTGATAGAAAACTTACTCTCCAGTCAGAGCAGAGTAAGCAGCTCTGTTTAAAGCCTATAATTCCACATCTCATTGAATGTGGTAAATATTAAAGATTAAAACATGGATCACTTAGCCATTTTTTTTTTTAAATGAAAGTTGCCCTATTATTTCCTCTAATTATTAAGTGAAAAATGCTCATTGTAAACATCTCAGCAATACAGAGAAGCATAAAGGACACAGCACGTTGTCCCAGTACCACACCACTTTGAGATGACCATTATGATCTACCATGTCACTTTTATTTCCACACAGCATCCCATGACATGCATGTACCCCAGTAGTCATGGGCTTGGGGACTCAGCAATTATAATGGAAACATGAGGATGATTTTCTTTAATTGGATGATTTTCTTTTGAGTTTTCATGATAAGATCACAACCCATCCCTCCCTGAAGGCATAGGAAAGAGGCTAAACCTGAATGTTCTCTCTTTCTAATAACTGGTCGTTTCCTGTTTGGCCCAGAACCTGGGGCCTGGCCATGAAGGCCATGACCATCTTCAGGGGACTCTTTTGCCATGCAGAGCGCACAGCCCTGCCCTGGCACCCCAATTCCTCCTTCCAAGGAACCCTGCTCAACCAGGCAAGAATATGAAGGAGGTCCGCCAAGGGTTAATCCTGAATCTTTTGCACGTAGCTTTCAGATGATTGCTTGGTCATAGGGTTTAATTTGGAAAGCAAATTCCTAATACTGAGGATTTATGATAATGCTGATGTCATGAAAATAATCAGATTTCAGCACTAAACATGGACTTTTTCAGCAACAGTGATTAAATGTTCTACATACAGCAAGAGCTCCCTTAAGCACTATGAATATCACTGACAATCACTCAGAGATTATTAATCACCATATTTAGGTCGTTTTCTCAAAGCACCAAGAAGCTCAGAGACTGCGTAGGTTTAATGTTTCTAGGGGCCTCCACACATGGTTGTTGGTGGGACAGTACTCTGCTCAGGCCCCGAGGGTCCAGGAGTGTGTAAGTGGTTCAACTTGGTATTTAATTATCTCCTGAGTAAATGAACAATGTATGCCTCCCTAAGACCTCCCCCTTTGCCACTGACTATTTGATCTTCGCCTATTTCTTACTCTCTGATGTTAGAACACATCTTACAGGGCTTACAAGGTAGAGGCAGGGGAGGGCCTGCTCAGTTTTGATTTCCCGTTGAGAAACTTGCTGGAAGCGGGACGTGGTGTTGGTCCAGCCGGAACAGTGCTCAGCTGCTTTATCGCCAGGGTTGCTTCACCTGATAGGGCTCGTTGGGTGGATTTGTTAAATCTATTTGCCTATTTCCTCTCTGCCAATTTCTGGTTGTGTGGGGTGTCCTTCCAGTGAGAGAAGACTCTGGAAGCCCAGTGGGCAGGGCTCTGGGGCTGGCCAAATGCTCCAGGGAGCAGAAAGGCGAGAGTTATATTATCTCACAGCCATGAGAGGTTTGGTGGGAAGGTTTTACCCATCACTTTGGTCAGCTGGTGATCTCTCTTCAAGGATGCAGAAACTACCTAGAGGTGCAGTGGGGGGAATGTGACCCATGGTGGTGTCTGGAGAAAGGGTTGAAGGCAGGAGTCAGCAGATGTGTGCGTGCCCTCGTGAGTGCCAGCTTCGTTCAGAACTTCTGGAGCCACGGAATTAATTGCTCCGGCAGACATGCGAGTGGGTGGGACAGGAGGCTGCCCTCTTCTCCCAGTGGGACGCAGCCCAGACCTACTTTGGAGACCTGATCGGTTATGTTCTGAGAGCACTTTGGAGATCAGCCACTTCTGTTGTAGGCAGTTGGGTTTTCATGGCAAGGGACAGAATCTGCCTCAGTGACAGGGAGTCCAAGAGGGAACTGATTGACTTCAGGAGGGTCTGGATCCAGCGGCTCAGAGTCTGTCCTCAAGATTCTGCCTCTCTATCTCCATCTGTTTTGAGTTTTATTCCCTCAGGCTTTCTCCAGGGCAGGTGGCCTTCTAGAGCTCTAAGCTTACATTTTTTACACCCAAACCTCAGAAGAAGGTGTTTCTGATAGGCCCTACCTTGTAGCTCTTCAGAGCTAAGAATTCCTCCATCAGCCAGCCTGGGTCAACACTCTGGCAGAGGTGGGTGACACCCAGGCCAGGACAGAGGCTATGGAGAGGGCTGCCCTTGAGGAAGAGACGTAGGGCACACCAAATAGTGACAGAAGAGCAGGGCCATCTGGCTTCTCTGCTCTGCCTCTCCGAGTTATTTAGGTGAGCAGGCTTTGGGTCACTTGGGCGTAGCTTGGAATAGTAACCCCACTACGTACCAAACAAGTTTCCTCAGACAAGCTACTTAAGCTCCGCAAGCCTCAGTTTCCTCACCTGGTCAGTGAGAACAGTGGTGGCACCTGTATCAGAGGGTAAATGGTAAACCTCTGAAGGACATGAAGGACGCGACACGGCGCCTAGCACATAAAAAGGCTCAATAAATACTGGCCAGTACTATAATCTGGAAGCTTTGGAAAGACAGTGGCCATTTTTGTTGCTTTTCTACAAAGTCTTAAACCAAAAGGAAGTCATTCCACATCTCTCAAAAGACGAGCCTCAGCCACAAAACTCAAAATATTTGCTTGTTTTTTCCCCAAACTGTCAGAATCAACTCTGGAAAAGCTAAGACCGTGGATTCCTCTGTTCAGTTACACAAAAGAGGACAGACTGAAACAAAAGGAGAGCTGGACTGTGGCATCGTGCCTGTCCTGGGACAATGACCTTGACCTCCACCGAGGGTTCCGCCCTCAAACTCCTGGGCTGCCGAGGGACCCCAGCCCTCACCCTGCCTTTCCCGTCAGGTGGTGGCCCCAGTATAGACGTTGTCTCAAAATTTCCCCTTTCCATTCTTTCGTGTGACAGTTTGAGGTTTACCAATATGTCTAGATAGTCTCTCTCCTCCCTGGGGCAGTACCTTCTGACCCTTTAATGTCCTATGCGCGGAGTGTAGGGTGAGGCACAGTTCTGCTTAGCTGTCAGGGAGGACTTTCTCGCCATCCCAGCAGACATTCTTAACAGAAGTATTTAAACAGGATCTCATCATGAGGAAACAATCAGACACATCCAGTATATGGGACATTCTATAAGACAGCCCACATTCACACAAAATTAAATGTCATTAAAACGGACAAAAAAGGCAGGGGGATAGTGTTACTTACAGATTAGAAGAAACTAAAGAAAGGACTGGCAAACTGTAGCCCATGGGCTAGTCCAACCTGCTGCCTGTTTTTTAAATAAAGTTTTATTGGAACATAGCCACACCCATTCCTTTACAATGTTGTCTAAGGCAGCTTTTATGCCACAGTGGCAGAGTTGAGTATTCGCGACATAGACTGCATGGCCCTCCAAGCCTAAAATATTTACTCTCTGTCCCTATAATGAAAAAGTTTCCTGACCCCTGGACTAAAGCCTCATAATAGCCAAATGCAATGCGTGAACCTTGGGTAAAGGGAAAAAATGAAAACATCAATAAAAATAATTTGGGGCAAGTGGAGAAATTTAAACAAGGACTACATATGAGGTCATGTTACTGAATTCATGTGAATTGTCTTAGGTGTGACAGTGGTATTTTGGTCATGTCGCACAATGTCCTTCTTAGGAATTGAGGGGGTGTGTCATGATGTCTACAACCTATTTGTAAATGGTTCAGCCAAAATAAATAGATAAATAAATTAATTAATTAATTAAAATATATAAAAGGAAAGAAGAAGAATCGGAAAAGAAAAAGCAAATTAGAGTGAAAGAGTATATAGAGATAAAGCAAATGTGGCAAAATGTTCACCGTTAGCCAACCTCGGTGAAGGGCCTGCAAATGTTCATTGTACTGTTCTGTCTGTTTTTCTGTAGATTTAAGAGTTTTCAAAGTACAGGTTAATTTTTTCAAAAAGTTTGAACAAAATTAGAGGGGGTTCATTCAGGGACCCCTTCCAGTAGCCCAGGGGTAATTTTCCTACAGGCTCTGCGGTGACCTTCATGCCCAGCATTCCTGAGGATGGAGAAATGGCTGCAAGCTCCTCTGGCCCACAGGGGCAGGCACCCTTACTCTGCAAGGCAGCCCTGGCAGGGTCTTCCTATTGTAACTTGGGACTTTGCTTGTCTGTTTTGAACAGTAACTCCATCAAGCTGGTGAATCTCCTGTCCATATTTATCAGCACGTGGCTGACTGCTGCGGGGTTCATCCATCTGGTAAGTGTCCTCGAAGACCCTTCAGCTCCAGCTTGCCTGGAAAAAGCCCCTCTCAGAGTCATTTTATTACCTGAAATTTTTCTCGCTGGAGATAAACTTCAGCCCAGTCGTAGACAGGACAAAGGAAAGCAACTGCTCAGTTGTTGGGTTTCCAGCCTTTTTACCCCAAACTAGTTCCAAATGGTGAGGAATGTTGGCACTGTTAACCTGTGGTTTTCATCTCACCAGCGGGGGCTTTGCTAGATTTTTCCTTCTGTCTGCAGTAACTGCAGCAAGCCACAAGATGGCAGTGCTTCCTCAGCAAACACCCGGAAAAGGTTTGGGGACAGGGTTGGAAGTTTGACCCCTATTTCTTAGTAAACAACAAATTTAGATCCTTCAATTTCTTTCCACTTCCCTCTTGCAAAAAGCCACCTTTGATTCTTTTGCCTGATGACTTGTCAAGTTATTTTGTACCTCAAAAATGTTCATTCTTGTATATTAACGACTTTGAAAGCCTTATATTATTAAGTCAAGCTCTTCTCACCTCTTCAAGGCAGATTTTCTTTTTCCTGCTTTTAGAGAGCACAGCGATTGTCAGAAGCAAGTTCCATATAAACATAGACTGTTACAACTGGAAGGAGCCTCTTCTAACTATGAGACTTGAAACAAAGGTGACCTTCCCTTGAGGAGCCTCTATTTGCATAAGGCATAGAAGGATGTGTTTAGTTACCCACCACTTGGGGTTGATGGAATTATCATCCGTAATTATAACTGTGGATGTAATTACATGTGGAGGAGATAGTTGTCTTTGATAGCTGGTGACTCCACCTTACTATTCGGTGAGGTATTGCCTCCGGCTCATTTCCCGCTACAGCTGCTGAGTTGAGTAGTAATGACAGAGACCAGGGTCTGTATGGCCCACAAAGCTGAAAATATTCACTTTCTAGCCCTTTACAGAAAAAGTTTGCAGGCCCTTGGTCTAAAGGGCTGTATGAATGCAAATTGTTCTCAGGAGCTCACTTTTCCTGCCCCTGTGGAAATTCCTGCAGCCTGAAGCATAGAACCACTGTTGACACGCCAGGAAGGAGGAAGAAGGGGCAGGAGCTCGGAGACGCTATTTGGGGTCTGAGCAGAAGATCACAGGAACATGGCCCACGGGACATCTCCTTGGTCAAAATGATGAAAGGAGGCAGCCCTCTGTGGGAAGGTCGAGGGTTTCTGCAGAAGAGCCAGAGCCAGGCCCTCTGAGACTTAGCAGGAACTCACAGAAAGAGGTCAGGGAAGGGCTCCCTGGTGCTTTCATGGAAGAGAGTGCTGTAAAACGTGGCCAGAGGCAACGCCCTGAATTTCAGCTGGCTCCAGACCTTTAACCATGAGAAGAGCAGTGAAGAGGCCTGGGGATATTTCCCTCCTTCCTTCCTCTCTGCCTGAATCAGCCGGGAAAGCGTCCATCCTGCTCCTGCTCCATTTCCTCTGTTGCCTGCTCAGAGGTGTGAGCCACCACTCACAGAGCGCAGCCCAGGGAGCCAGCATGCGTCGTGTTGACGGGGAGCCGGGGCTCTGTGCTTCCTGCTTTACTGTACATAAGTGATGGTTTTTTCTCCCTTGTCCCCTTGCTTTAGGTGGAGAATTCAGGGGACCCATGGGAAAATTTCCAAAACAACCAGGCTCTTACATACTGGGAATGTGTCTACTTACTCATGGTCACGATGTCCACCGTCGGTTACGGGGACGTTTATGCAAAGACCACGCTTGGGCGCCTCTTCATGGTCTTCTTCATCCTCGGGGGACTGGTAAAATCTCTTTCTTCTGACGTTGATTGTTATGGTCGTTAATATTGTCTCTTATCCATTTTCTTAAATCTTTGGATTTTTATACTGTGTTTCTGCATTAGAAGTAAGCGTTACAGTCAGGCTACGTAATTCAAACACGATAGTGACTTCTGCATATTTCTTTGGTATTACAATTGTCCCGCAGACCCAGGCATGTCGCCCTTGTCACAGAGAGCCATTTAGCCAGGAGCAAATCTAACTGTCTTATGAAGTGGTGCTGTTAATAAGTGACAGTGTCAGTCCATTGGTAATGTAATTCAGCATCTGATATTCTACAAGGACAGTTGTTGTCACCTGACCCTGGTAGATGCTGGCAATACTCTGTAGACAATTTGCGGTTTCAAGAGCTCCCCTCCCCTTCATGTTCCTCCCCAAACTTCCAACAAACACTGTGGCTGGAGCCTGCCCTAATGAGAAGGGTCCCCACATCAGAGGACAGTGAGCACATGGGTCTTGTACAGACGGACATCACCACGTGCAAAGAGTGCAGTCTTGTAAATGATACATCACGTTCTGCAGCAACATGCAGAATAGCTTTCTGTCCCTTTCGTAAGTCAGAAAGTTTCACTGTTTGCTTTTCCGGTCTATGCAGCTCTTAATGTAGCACTGAACCGTCCGTTATGATGTAATTCGAGGGGGATTTCTGGCAACGCAGGGATGGTTGCTGCATTCTGTCTTTCAGAGTAGCTCATTTTAAGTTTAGATTTTTGCTGTGTATGAGGTAAGTGATTAAAATCCTAATTCACGCACAGCTTCCCATATGTACACTGCACGCACATTTATACTTAGTGATGCATACACCTCTCTCTGCTTTGTATGCATAGGACATATGCATTTTTTAAATGTATGTAAATGCGCGTGTGCATGTGTACATTAACCCAAGCATTTCTGCAGCATCTAGGAGGTCCTCGTACATAACGAGACCGATTTCCCAGCCACAAGCAAGATGTTTGTTGGACAAAACATGGCAGAACTATGTTTCTCCTTGCTCCCCTTTCCTCCCCGTGTGATTTCCTAAATTTTCCTTTTGTGCTTTTTAGTGATATTTTGGAAAATATTTTAATCTTCTCTATTGTCTTTAATCACCCATACAATTGAATTTTAATTAGAAGAAAAGTCTTCCCTAGTAAAATGTGTGCATGTCTGTGCCTGGGCACGTGCGCGTGTACGTGTGTGTGCGCGTGTGCATGTGTGCGCGGGTGTGTGTGCGCATGTGCATGTGTGCGCGTGTGCCTGTGTGTGCGTGTGCGCATGTGTGTGAGCGTGTGCGTGTGTGTGTTTAATTTCATCAGCACGCACTTCTTTTACTTATTTTCTTCAGGAAGAGCCAGATATCAACTTATTTATTCCTCCCTCTGTATTTTTCTCAACTGTGACTTTTTTTTTTTTTTTTTTGGTCTAGGTTGGCTAATGTTTTTGTCTCATGTGTTTTCAGGAGCTTTCTTTTTTTGTGCTTTTATTTTATTTTTTGTATAATCCAACATATTAATATATACCTTCACAGATCTAATCCTTTTGTGTTTTCAGATCTTAGATCCCCCCTTCTGAAATGGTCACCCCTTTCTTTGGCCTGTCTTTTTAGTCTCTCTTCTGTCTCCTATCTTCTCTTCAGGCCATGTTTGCCAGCTACGTCCCTGAAATCATAGAGTTAATAGGAAACCGCAAGAAATACGGGGGCTCCTATAGTGCGGTTAGTGGAAGAAAGTAAGTATGCCAAGGGGTTTTGCTGCCTCCACTGCGGTAGAATCCTCTCTGCATGCCATTTTTTTTTTGGCTCTTGTTTCTTTGTTTCATGCATGTAGGCAATGTTTGCCCGCTACGTGCCCGAAATTGCCGCTCTCATCCTGAATCGGAATAAATTCGGCGGGACTTTTAACAAACATGGAGGCAGAAAGTAAGTCAGTTGCATCAGAAAAGATGTGGTTGAGTGACTTTCAGGAGTCCCTGTGGCGGTGGCATCTGAATCCTGCCCCTCTCCCACCCCGCCCGGGTGCTTCTACGAGGGAAGGCCCACATTCCGCACGGGTGCGATCTCAGGGCTTACCCCAGGATGTCCTCACACTTGGACCAAGTACCTAGGCCTGTTCCCGTTCACGATTTGCAAGAGATGTAATGGATTTATCTGGAAGGGGTCCATATATAACCAGGCCCATATTTTCTGTTCTGATCCTTAACAAGTGGTGGGTGATCCAGCTCCCCCATTCTTCACATCAGCGGGCTCTGAGTGGTTAAATTCTGGTCCCTCACACTAACGCAATGCCATCCTATGGTGACTTTGTGCAGCAATAACGTGAGATAAAACGCTAGCGGGGAAGCCTTTGGGAGGTGTGACCCAGGCCACCTTGCCTGCTGTGAAGGCATTGTGGCCACTGTGGAACCAGTTCTCTCCAGCCAGGAGGCACCGGTCTTGTCCTCAAGTCCTCACCAGACTCATTACTCAGCTCAGATTCCTTCTGGGCAAGAAACATGATGTCTACAGTATGTCAGGGTACCACAGGCCACTTCTGATGAGTTGTGTTTGGCTTCCCGAACATGACTGCTTTCTTCTTAGGAACTATTTCCGTTTGTGCTCAGATCACTTCATCTCTATCAATATCAATGTACAGTCCCATGTAGAGAGGAGAGTTTACTCCTAAGTAGGTGACAGGACCTTACCTTCTGGGTCTTCCGCCGGGATATCATCTCAGGAGAAGAATGCTGGGGGTAAGCTAGAGCTGGCAGCAACCGTTCCTCCTTTATTTCTTTCTTTCAAGCATTTTCCTGGGCACTCAATATTGTCTTTGTTTTTCAGCCGTAACTTACTAGAGTAAAATGTACACATCTTTAATGTCCGGTTTGAGGAATGTGTGTCTATGTACAGAGCCAGTAACCACCGTCATGTAAAGATACAGAGAATTATCATGGCTCGTGTCTCTTTCCAGCCATGGAAGTTCTTGTCACAGAGCTGTTTTTTCCTTCTCATTTAATTTCAAATGAACTCTTGAACAGCTTGTTTTGTTAAGAGAAAATAATCCCACACTGGTAGCACCGTATTTCCCTCCACCGCTGCCTCCTGCTGGTCTTGACAGTCGGCGAGTGGCGCCAACCCTCCTCTCCGGTCAGTGGTTCCCGTGCATCCTGAGCTCAGGTGTCCAGTCCTCCGTTCAGGAAATGAGGAGGTGGGAAAAAAGGGCTCATTTTCTTGAACTACCCGCAGGACACCAGTTTCCTTTGAAAGACACAAAGGACAGTGGGCAGGAGGATGCCAGCTGGCATCTTTTCAGTGGAGGCAGCACCTCCATCTTCACTCTAATGGGCCCCACCTCTCCCTATTATTTTAACAGCCCTGGATGAGGTTAGCACCAAGCTGTTCTGATTTCCGGGCCATTGGCTGGATCCAAAAGGCCAAATAAGTCCAGAGATTCCCACTGGTCATTTATCTCATGCCAAGAGGAAAACGGCACCTTGGTTCATTTTTCCTTTAAGGTGTGGACAGGTCGCCATAAGGCAGAAGGCGTTCCGAGGACCGGGGGCTCTCTTTGTGGCCTCCCCACCTCACCGTCTCAGCCAGCGTTTCCCAATCACGGCCCCTGCAGAAGTCAATAACACCAATTGCTTCAAAGTCTAGGTTGAAAATGTTACTTGATTCTCATTCCAGGTGGGGGAAAAAAAATTTTTTTGCCAAAGTAGATTCCCTAGTCAAATGTGGGTGGGCTGGTGACTGGTGGCTTTTGTTGACAGGTGGCCCAGATGAGGCCCTCTGATCCAGCACCCACTTGCCCACCCCTGGTCTGATCCGGTTGTCATTTCTCCTTGGCACTTCCAATCAAACCCCATTGGCTGATGACTTCAGATCACAGACTTCCTGCAGTTTTGTTCTGGCTCTGTAATCTTTTATCACCGCTTTTAACCTGTCTTTTTGGTGTTTCTCTTTTTTCTTCTCCCTTTATGAAAACGCACTTAGCTTTTAGTGTTCTCTTTGGGTCTCCTGTGTCCCCTGACCCTGCGGACTGAGAGTCCATGCTGTCATCGGCACCGGGGCTGTTCATTTTACTTTATGCCTTGTTTCCTGGTTCAAAAGCTAATTACTAAGTAGTTTAAAGAAGCCCTTTGGTCACTTAGATCTTTCATCAGAAAATATAAGCTTGGGAGAGGAGCGGGTAATAAAAGGCCATTAGCACCCTTTGTTTGATGTTGGTTTTGCAGTCAGTAGAACAAGATTGATGAAATGTTATGTTTGGCCAAAATTTGAGTTTTCATTTGGAATTCAGTGTTGAGAGAATGGGCTGTCAGAATCAATAAGTTTTCTTTCGCTTGGGATACGGGCATGTGGTAGTAATTAGCAATATAAGGTCTTTAGTTGAGCAACCAAGCATGGATTCTGGCAGCAAACATAATGAGAAACTACAGTTGTTCTATTTCTAACGTCAAAAAGTTTCCAGATAAAATTAAATGCATTTGCAACGGGAAAGCAGCTAAACTTTGTTGAAAGATAGAGTTCAGACTCTTAAAATAGCATGTTGCACTCAGAGTTTTTTTGTATGCATAAATATATGTGCTATACCCATGGACACAAGTATGTGTACTCTTCTCCCCAGGATTGAACCGAATACGTGCCCAGAAAGTAAATAAAACTTATATGTAGTTAAAGGATTTGTTTACATGTACATGTTTTATTTGGAAATAACCTCTCTAATAATACATAAATTGTCAGAGAACTTAAGGTAACTTCTGATCTAAAGCTATAGAGACACAAAACTTTGAAATTCAAAGATTATTTAAAGTAAAATACATAGGCAGGGAAGCTCAGAGTTTTGTTTGTGCAACAATCGAATGAGGATATTGGAGAATATGAAGATTTCATTGGAATTTCACTTTCAATTTTAATCAATGTGTTTGGCATGATGTAAACACTTCCTGTTGCATCCCCAAAGTATCTTCACCATCAGCACTGTATCAGGAACCTACAGCAGCTTACTCCAACATTTGCATCACCTCCACGGGACACCCAGACCCAACAGTAGATGTGGGTACACATGCATCCATGTGTGTATGTTGGCTGTTATCTCATTTGCCTTATGATGATGTATTGGAGCTCCTAAGAGTAGGGATTTGGGTTCAACAAGTGGCCGAGGCAGGCAGTCTCTCCAAGTTGTAGCTACTGGGGACAATTAGCCTCTTGGGCAGAGACCCTAAATCTTATGCAAAAGAGTAGCACTCCTGCAGCCCAGCCTTCCTGCAAGGCCACTGCCTCCTCCTCCTCCCTTTCTTGTAAGGTCACAGCTGCTCAGAGGTGGGGCGGCATGGGCGGCAGTGAGGCTCCCATGGCCTTTGGGATCCGCAGCTCACTCTCCTTCCTCCCACAGCCCCTTGCAGTTTCCCCCAGAGGTTTCCTCTCTGAGTGTGATTCATTCCACTCCTGGTTAGTTTATGAGAACCGACAGGATCATGGTCTGAGGTCACATGGCCAAGGGCCATTGAAAATAATTGGCCTCAGAGAAGACTCCAACTGCTGTAACCCCCTTGTTAGATGCGGCCCAGCTGGGGAGCCATCCAGACTTTGTGTTTCCCATGATTGGGCTTTGGTAGCCCGAAATAGAGGCAGCCCTAGGCCAGGTGTTTGGGACAGAGAGAATGGGATGGGTTTGGATTATTCTACTGATTTCTGGTAGCCAAATGCTGAGAGGACACAGAGAGAGAGGAATGAGTAATAAGAGCAAGGAGTAGGACAGGAAAGTGCATGCAGTTAACTTGGAGCAAAGGTTTCCAGGATGTGGAAGCTGAGCCCCTATTCTGATTTGGGGAATAGTTATCACATACTAATCCCTCTCTTGTTCTAACTCAAGCAAACCGTCTGTGAGACTTAAATACTGGGGACGGGGGGGACCTCTTAGAACGCTTCCTTACATAGGCAGAAGGAGCACCACGGACTGCCAGAAATGAGAAGATGAGTCAATACAGCCCAAAGCCCCAGGGCTGCCTTCTATGACATTACTGTAGTAATGCCTCCAAACGCTCGTGTGTTTCTTAGTGCTCACAGTAACTCTGTGAGGAAGGTATTACCGTTACCTCCATTGTTGAGGGACAGAGAGGTTAAGTAACTCTCCTGACATCACCCAGCAAGTCTGCTCCACTCAGCCTGGCTGCCTCTCCAGGTAATCTCTTGAGACCCCTTCACACTCTGAACTCACAGTCCTATCGTCCTCCACCTGTAAGTGGGGCCAGAACACTGTGCCCACGACGGAGAGGAAGAGAAAGGCAAGTGTTTCACTTTGGGTCTGTTTTCCCTCCTATCCACCCACTACCGCTAAGATCCTGGCCACAGCGTCAAGGAAATAAAAAAGTGTTGAGGGGACAAAACCATTTCTCCCTTTATTTTTCTCATTTGGTTACACAAGACATGTAATTACCTCTTGGACGCTTGTAGCAATGAGGGGCTCTCAAGGATCGGTAGATGGATGCTGCCCAAAGTGAGATTTCTGCCACCGTTGTGGATTTCAGTACTTTCAGCCCCTTCCTGGGTCCATCATTTCGGGGTAGTTCATTTCCTGGGTTACCCACCATGGTGAATGGTAGTGATCTGCTCAACTTGGACTCCCTCCTGGACACAGCCTACCTGCGAGCCTCTGAAGAAGAGCATTCTCTTCCCTTGCAGATGTAGCCACCTGCTCCCATTGACTCCTTGGTTGATGGTGTTTTCTTAACTGTCAGTGAGAGGTACGTGGTAGGAATCCCCACCTGGAAAGTCTTCTGCAAGGTGTGCTCTGTGTGTTTATTTCATAGCTTTGACTTGGGATATTAACTCTCAGGAGGCTGTACCCCTGGAGAGAGTTATTGCAGTCTGCTTTCAGCCCTCCAATGTGGCCTCGGTCTTGCCAGGAGCATAAAACCACAGAGATGGGGAGAATTTATCATGCTTTTCCATTTAAAAATGAAAATAGAGTGTTTACTAGTTACTTTAATATAAATGCTCATATTTTAAAGAGCATTCAATTCTTTAGAAGAAATGATTGAGTATTCAGTAATTTAGAACAAGATTCCAAGAACTAAAAACGGCCAGGCACAGTTACCTGCCTCACTATCCATTCCAGGTATCCATCCCCACTGGTTCAATCATTCACTTGCTGGGCTATATGTCAGGCACAGTGTCAGGTGTATTGGGTGCTGGGGACTCAGTGGTGTACAAGCTACCCATGTAAGCTGTCCTTGTGGACTTTACAGTCTCAGGGAGGTTGCGGGCAATGAGCAAGGGTATGATGAAAGAAAATGCCTATTACATATTTTACTATGTGCTGCAAAAGTAAAACCCAAACAGAGGAAGATTCTGTGATAGAGAAAAACAGGGATTATTTACACTAGTTAAACTGGCCCAGGGATGTAACACCTTGCAGGAGATGATGTTAAAGTTCATTCAATGACAGCTTAACCCAGCTTATGTTACCCCCTAAGCTGAGGGGAATCAAACACCCTACATTTTAAAATTCAGGTGACAGGAGCCCCTCTTGCAACCATAGTTTTCCAGTTCTCCACTGGAGTAAAATTTAGTTCTCTCTCCGGCTCTAATTGGCCTGAGCACTACTCTTTCTGATTTACCAGGAGAGGGCACCCTGCGTGTCTTCCCTAGTTCCTTATTACTGGCTCTTTATTTAACTCTGTGTCTTTCCTCTTATCAGAAATAGGCTCTTCATCTCACTCAGATCGTTTATGCTTTTCTGAGACCACGCTCTCGACCCTCCTGCCTGGCTGTCTTGCATCAACATGAAATTCCACTCTTTTCTCCACCACGCTCAGATTTTGCCCACTGAGGTTCTAGATCAGTTTTTTAAAGGATTTGGAATTTTAAATATCTGTTATGCCAGAACATGGATTACTTCTACATAAAGGCTCATTATGACCCCGCAATAGTCCATCCCCACCCTAAAGAGAATTAATGTGTCGTGCCTTCATGTTCCACCCATTCCATGTGTGATTATTGAGTGCTTGCTATATGTGGGGCCCTGGGACAGATGTATTTCTATACACCCATCAAAATCTCCAAATATGCCACGGCCCTCTTGAGCTGTGCATTATCCCTGTGTGAACCTAAGGCAGTTCAAACTCAGAGCTTATTTAAACCTCTCCTCCTGGTTCCCAGAGGTGAGAATCTTCCTACAGTACCATTTGCATCTCTCCTGTTTCCGAGGAGGCCTGGCCTCTCACACTGGGGAGAAGGATCTGGGGTTAAGTCATGTGGTGCTGACTTGGGCTGATACCCTGGGCCTCCTTTCCTCTCCTGTTTGTATGTATCCTGGGTGACACTCAACCTCACTTCTCCACGGCCTTCAAGGGGCAGGCTGCTCTCGTGAGGGATGTTTCCTATAAAATGTCATTTACGATTTCTCTATCACAGACATCACTCTGGTTGAAATGTGACCGAAGCTTTGCATTTTACACAAACTTCAATCCCTCGTCAAGTAAGCCATCCAGCCCTGTCTTTGAGTGGCCCACGTGACTCCCCAGACTGAACTCCTCAGCAATGTCTTCGGATTCCTAGATTTTAAAAGCCATAAATTAGCAAATCGTCAACACATCACCAGGAAGGATCATCTGGTAGCGATTCGAGTCAGAAGGAAATATAGGCCCCAATAACTGATCTTCGCAAAGATATGAAGAGCTGTAGACAGACAGATACAGTAAATAGGGAGACAAATAGATAATTCAAGTTGACAGACCATCTTGGACTGATTAGGCATTCTGCTTTGATTAGCATTGAACTTTTTTTGGGAATGGTGGAAAAAAAACAAGATTGCCCTAATACTTTGGAAAAATGACCTCTTGACTGCTTCTGAAATTCAGTACTGAGGGGCAGATAGCAAAAGCACTTGTCATTAGATACTGTATTATATAATGTAATGTGCCAGGTATCTCTTTCCGACAAGAGGGGTTTTGGCGCATGTGGATATGGGCACTTCTTTCTTGCCATCTGCTTTGGATTCCTCTAAGCCACATCTTCAGTCCCTTGCAAACTTGAAGCTCTATTTAAAGAGACTTGGATGCATATTAAATCAATTTCCTGATAATACTGATGGAATGAAGGCTTGTTACCCGCCCCCCCCCCCCCATTTTCCTGCTGTCTTTCTTTCCTTCCACACACTTATCAAAATGTTCCAGCTATTGTTCTGAAAACAAGAATAGAAATGTAGGTGGCAGATGAACTGTGTACCTAAAAAAAAAAAAAAAAGTCATATTCAAGCCTAGGCTTTTGCTCTCAAATATTCTTTCTTCTATTTAAAAAAAAAATAAGAATTTTGAATATGACTTTTCTAATTATAATCCCTTAGGATTCTTTCTGTTCAACCTCACGTTCAATTGGGTGAGTCCTTGCCGGGTAGATTCAGAATCTAAGGAACACATGCAGCCATCTGAGACTAAGAGCACTGTGTTCTCTGTCTTTCTGCTATGTCATTCATTCTGATAGAAGTCTTTCCAGAACTGTGCAAAGCAGTTCCTCATAGATTTGGGATTCATCCCACTGTTGCTGTCATCATACTCTGAAAATAACCAGGAAACTTTCTAACTGGCCAAGCCTGGTGTCTCTTTTTATTAAAATATCCTAGAGGCCAATGCAACGTGAAAGTTGTGGAAATCTAATTCTGTTGCTCTCAGGATTCGAGCCTCCACATCCAGTGGTGGTGTTACATAACAGTGACTTTTGCTCTCACCCCTAGGACCATAGGACTGCTCCAAATGTGGGTACCAATTGTCAGCAAAAGTAATCTTTCTCTCTCCTCCTTTGCAATAAGTGGACATGGAAGCAGGTAGAGATAGAAGCATTCCCACTACGTGACAGGTTTTATGACCTTAGCCACTGACTCCAAAGGCAAATGCCAGCTAGTATATAGGACAGATTTAGGAAAGCTCCCATGTCAACATAGTGGCTCAACAAGCAATTACTGAATCCCTGCCATGTGCCAGGCACTCTGCTGGTGGCTAAAAGGGTGAGCAAGAATGTGTGATTCTTGCTCACTTGGAGCTTACCTGAGACTTTGACCAACCAGAACCATCTAAGGAGCCAGTGGCAGCTAAACAGAAGCTTGATTACATAGGAAGGTTGTCCCAATGAAATGCTCTTTTGGCAGGAGTTTTCCTCAATAAAATCTTGAAGGTATAAAATAATCATGAAGACAGGAAGCATATTAGAGGAAATGATCCTAAGAGCATTTGATAATTCACGTTGCTGAATGTACCTATTGGAACAGTTCAGGGCACAGATAACAGCAGAGTGTCTTGGGCACCTAAAAACCTATGGATCTAATGATGGACCCAGTAAAAGAGAGGTGCAGAGGTATTTGGGAGGGTGGGAGAGCTGTTGATGCTACCCTGAGGTCTTCTCCTTTCCAGACCCCACAAATGTCCTACTCTGGCATATCATGCCTCAGCAAACTCTCATACCTGTGGCTCCTCCCAGTTCCTGTGTGTGTAACAGATGCTGGAGGCCTGCTGAGCTGATGCAAGTATGTTGAGTCTACTCGGAGTGAATGCCTAGCTGCTTATGCTAGTTTGGGCACCACCCTTGGGTGTGGCTGGAGAACAAGGCAAGGATGTGTCACTGTGATTGTCATTACAGGAGGGTCAATCCAAAGAGCATATGCTCTAGAGCCGTGATGCGTGATTTACCAGGGGTGTTGGTGGTGGAGGGGAGGCGGGGCTTACTTTCTACATCAAAACCCTCTCCATGGCAAAATTAAGAACCATTTCTTTGCTTGAACTCATTTTCCCTCTATTCCACCCCCATCCTCAAAGGGTAAAGCTGACCTTTGTCTGCCTTAGTCTTCTCTTCTTTTAGTATGTGTTTGCTCAGAAGCAGCATTATCAAGTGGAGACAGGCAAATCTGCTGTGATCTGAAGACAGGAAAGTGCCATTGAGAATTTATTTTTAAGACTTGAAATGAGGCTCCATGAGGGCTACAAGCTACAAAAGATGTGTGATCATTCCTCACCCATGGTCTAACATGAGCATGTCTGTGGTGTAATTATGGAGGTCTAGTTATGATTTGGGGTGGTGGAGGTGCAGACACGGCTCCCTCTAGGGTGGCTCAGGTCCTGACTGTCTGCCTGAGTTAGGATGCATCCCCTTTGTGCAAAAAGTCCCGGTCCGTTTAGGACATCTCGCTGTTCTCTGTTGGGGCTACCAGTAGTCTGTCCTGTGACCTTGAGGCTCTGTCCTCTGAACTTGGATCTCTGTTTACAGAGATGCCTTTGCTACACTGTTGGGATCTATTTGCTTAGCCTTCTGCCCCCATTTAGGAAAACAGCAAAACAGCCTGTCTCTTCCAGAACAGCTCTATTGACAGCTGGGTGAGATGATTACTTTATTATCTTCCTCACTAGGAGGGAGAACACATTTCCCTCCTTTGTGATTAGCAACGTACTAGATGTGGCCATGGGTAGGAAATTATCTTATTGCTGAACCTTCTTGGGTTTTTGAAAGGTTTTTAAAATTTCTTTTAACCAGAAATAGTTATAGTCTGGGTTTGGGATTGTGGGCATGATACACACTCTCAATTGTTTTGTCTTAACTTTTCTCTTCCTGTGTATAGATCCTCCACAAACTTGAAATATGGTAGTACATTTGAGGTGGCAGAATCAGCCAGTGGTCTAACAGCCTTGCCATTAACTAACTGTTAAATTTCTCTTTCACTTATCATGGCATAGAGTTTGCAAGCAACCAAGCAGTCAACTTTGCCAACCAGTCCATAGGTCAACAAATAGTTCTTGAAAGCCCAGCAAGTTTCAGGGACCCCGAATTAGGTCCCAGGCTGGTAGGTGGAAGCGTAAGGCCAGCACAGCCTGGAGGTAGTCTTCATTTGCCAGCAATGATCTTCCCCCACGGAAGTCAGTCCCTCTGGGACCGGCTCTCAGTAGCGGAGGGAAGAAGTGGGCAGACAGGAACTGAATAAGCCTTTCTGGCAATGAGCCTCCAGGGAAATTCTGGTGAACAGTAACCCTGAAGGACATGACCCAAATCAGGGAAAGTGGCATTAAGACGCAGCAGCCAACAAGAGCACTGCCAGGTGAGATGTACTGTAATGCCCAGAAACTCCCTTGTGCAAGAGCCACAGAGAGGTGGTAAGGCAGAGCTGCATGGTTCAAGTTCCACCTTGGAAGGAAAGCGTGAACTGTTAGTACTGACCACCGTGCGGTTTGTGTTGTGGGGTCTCTGACCACCTCCACTCGGCCTTCTTTATGATGAAATGCTGCCGATTCCCCTTGATATGTACTTTTTAAAATTCACTCCCAAAATGTCAGGGGCTATCAAGGGTGGGAGACGCTGGGGGGGAGATGGGACAAGGAAAGCATGATTAGAAGGCTCAGCAGAAAGACAGAAGAGAGACTAGCATATGTATTTGATATAAATATTATAGTTTTACAGAGACATCTAGATCAATATATGCCACATTTCATCTACCTCTTTGACAAAGTGAGCACAATGTATTCAGGGAAAGCTGTATAGGATTTTCAATTTACTCTGTGTGATTTATTGTGACAGGATAGCTATGGATTTTTTAAGTTCTTTATACTTGTTCCAGTAAAAATGGATACCGTATCTTTAAAAATAAACAGCCCAGAGCTGTGCATTTTACATTGTCTTACTAGAGCGAAGCTCTGCTAAGAAGAGATCCGAGACCTCCCGCCCTTGCAGAACCTGATAGCAGTCAGATGTGCTCCAGTCTTTGCTCTTCGGCTGTTTTGCAGGGGTTGGGGTGGTGGGAGAGTAAACAGGCAAATCAATTAGGAACCTATTGCAGACGTCTAGACAAGATATGACGATGGCCTGAACCAGAGTGGGGGTAGGGCCGTGGAGCCCTGTGCAAGGATTCCTCAGGGTCTGGGGGTGCAGCCCAATCAGCCTGGCCCTCTTCATTTTATAGTGATGGGCCCCAAATCACACAGGACTGGCACCCAGTCTCCAGACTCCCAGCCCAGGATGCTCTTCGCAGCACCAGCTGCTTCCTCTCTTTAGAAAGTATCAAACTGGGAGTCATTCTGTCCTTGGTCTGGCACTCACCTTGCACTGAATTGCCGGACCTGTGTCCACATCACACAAATGCAGGCACTAGACTAAACATTTGTCCACGGCCATGCTGACGCTGAGATAAACGGGAGAGCATGGGAGGGGGCCCATCACTATCACACTGTCACGATTCCCTTTTTCAAAGGCAGTAGCTCTAAGTGGCCCTAAGAACCACGGAGTCATCTTAAACTCTGTAGGTTTTCATTCTTGCTGAACTACACTCATCCTCAGTGGATCTCTGGATGACTCCTTCACGGGAGCCATGAAAAGCCCTGCCTAGTGGCTGCCCCTCCTGTCCCCCTCCTATGCCTTCTGCCAAAGTCAGTTCCCCTAAGTTGTCCGTTCTCAAAGCCATCTGCGGAACTGAACTCTTCAGTGGACGTCCCAACTCAGCTTGGATATGCATGCTTTCCTGGCTCACCACCAAGAAGGGCGTAGAGAGACTGGGGAGAATGTGTGGGGTTTCGTTCTGGAGGTGCAGGTGGCTAGTACAGCAGAAGCACACCAATATGTATTTAGTGAAGATGTGCCTTTGAAATCAGTGACTGGCGACTTCCTAGTGATTCTTGAGAGTCCACAGTAGTCAAGCATTATACTTACTCTTGTGAAGTTGTGCTCAGCCGCTTGATGCCATACCTGCTCCGTGCTCCACCCATGTTCCCGGCCCCCAAATAACCCAGCACCAGGCACCACTTGCTTCCGCTGGCTGAGTAACTCTGTCCCAGAAAATGCCATCTGCTACTATGTTGGCCTTTAAGATGCCTCTTTCTGCATCTGAAATGGATCTTTTATTTTATTATTATTATGTTTTTAAATTTGAAATGGATCTCTTAATCTGAACCATTACATTTAGTTTATGTTTAGTTTGTTACCTTTGCCCAAGAAATATTTCTTCACAGAACTAAGCAAAGCATTAAAAACCAAAAGGTCCATCAGACCAGAAATGGTTACTGATTTAGGTCTGTTGGTCATCTTCACAAACCGAGTGGTCAGGCTCTCTAGAAATCAGTTATGAAGATTGCCCGTGGTCCAAAATAGTTCAAAGATAGAGCCACGGGTGGGAACAGATTTACCTACCTTCACAGATTAACTTTCCCAAGTCTTCCCCACTGTAAATGGATCATTGAGATCCTCTGGATCCCCGGACTTGTGATTAAGTCCTGAGCTGGACGTGGCATATAATGTCTAAAAGGGACATTTGCCTCACTTTGCAGCCCCTTGGCTTGCCAAATCACGTGGCTTCAGTTCAAAGTTTCAGAGTTCTTGACCAGCGGGACTTGTGATTTCTGCCTATCACTCAGCCTTTGCTGAGAATCTAGCGATTCTGCAACACTGTGATGTTTTATGCACCCCAGGCCCCCATCTAAGCCCACCAAGAACCCCTGGCCCACTGAAAACCCCTCCAATACCTATTCCATCATGTAGTCAGGAGGACCTCTTGCTGCCCCAGCCCTGCTCATCCTGAAAGATCAGAGGCTGAAATACACAAGCCTATGCCCTTTCCCCACCACCTTCATCGTAGTGGGAGCTGGAATTGGAGACCAGGATCACATCCTGAACAAGTCACTTGTACTTGCTGTGGGATGTCAGGCATGTGACTTAAGGAAGTTCAGAGAGGTTATCTGAAAAGATGCAGGATAGTAAGAACACAGGGTTGTTGAGAAGTAGAAGTAGGAAGATTATGAAGGCCACATGACACTTTATATCTACTACGTACTGATTTAGACGTCACATGAATCCTACTGTTTTATAATGCTTACAATGGGCCAGACCCTTTACTAGGCGTTTCTGTGTATTATCTCCTAAAATAAATCCTCAGGATAACCTCATGATTCAGGTACTAGCTCCAGACCCTCAAAGGCTCTGACTTTTTCGTTGTAAAATGCAGAATTGGTACCTTATCCAAGACTCTTTAGTTATCCGGTGTCTGAGTTAACACAAGGCTTTCAGAGTATGAATCTCACATGGTAGCATTGTAGGTAGGTGTCGTGGAGATAATTTTGGATGGGGATCTTTTTGGCATTCTTCAAATCATGCTGTGTGAGCAACCATCACCCTGCTCTCAATCTTTGAATATTTTCAATTATATTTGTAATAATTGAAGATACAATAAATTGTGCGTCTCTTCTCCCTGCAATAATATTCTTTCCAAACTAGTACACCTGGAGTTTTCCAAAGACCTAAAAATATTTCTGGAAAATAAATTCTTCCATTGGCCGTCCGTCCCTCATGCTCCTGCAGGGCTTCCGGCCCTTCTTCAGACACGGCTGCGGAAGCAGATCTTCTGATGCTAATGCTGAGTTACAGAGGCGGCTTTCCCCATCCATCAATTCTAACTGCATTCAAACGTTTTCAATATGTGGGCTCCTTGATAACTTTCACTGTATGGAAAACAAAATGGAGGGAAATGATTATTGGCACAAAAGGGGGAGACCGTAAATCTTCAAATCAGATACAGGACAGATTGGAACAATATGGGTTCTCCAAGGTTGCCATGATAATGTACCTAATAACTCTCCTTGGGCAAAAAGGCAATCTGCTTTCAATCAATCTTGCTTTTTCTGAGCAAAAATACCAATTATGTTGAAGGAAGGTTTTTTTCCTTCCTTTTTGATAAAGACTGCTCTCCACCCCAGAAATCAGGCTGTAGCTAAAAGATATATATTTTCAATTGTCTAGAGTGGTATTGGACAGCTAGCACCAAATGAAAAAAGTCAATCCTTTTTTTTCTCTCCTCTCCTGCCAGCATTTGTCTACTTCTTAAGAGAAGTGAAAGCTAATTAAAAGCTTAAAGGATAATATTGATTGCATTGGAATATATTTTATATGTACCCAGCACTCTTTCAAGCAAGAGAACCCTGACGTTTTTTGAGGCTGAATAAATCAGCTGTCTGCGACTTTGATTCAAGGGTGAGGAGGGGAGAACTCACCTCCTTCCTTCCCACCTCTCACTTATCTTTCCTGGGGATGAATGATTTCAGAAGAGGAGGAAGGGATGCTGACAGATGTTCATTCAGTTCTTCGAGGATGGCATAGGAAGGATGAATGTTCAGGCATCTTCCCCAGACCTACCATTGATTTGAGTCCAGCTTTGAATAATAACCAGACGTATACTGGTATAGAACTTTGAACTTTACAATGCCTGGTGCAGGAGGCTGGCGGGGTGGTATTAACCTCTCGGCTTTCTCATGCATGGAACAGGAATAAGTAGTCTGCCCAGGACGACACACATGGGTGGTGGCAGAGCAGGAACATATCTGGCTCACTTTCACATCCCCAACCACAGGAACAGCTCCAACCACATAGCTTTCCTGTGGGGATACCCACCCGTTGGATTCATGTTGACCTTGTTCTTCACCTTGGAAGTCTGTAGACAGAAAGCATTCGAATGCCACCAAGGAGCCCCACAGTCATTGGTGGGGAGGTGAGGTCAGGAGGAGAATCCTGTTTCCCAGTCACTGGGTCACTTTGAACACCCTTGGCAAATTCAGAATCAGAAAGCTTATTCAGAACATGCAAATTCATTTGCAGCCTATTTTGTCCATGTAAATGCGCATGTGCCACAAGAAACATTTTAAGACATGATATGATAAAAACATATATAATCCAAATGCTCTATGTATGTCATGTATTCTGATATACTGTGTATTTTACAGCCTTATAGTAACGAGGAGGGTCGTCCTGTGGGCTTTGGGCATAAAATTTGGACAGGTGGCCAAGGGACCTCACTCAACCTAGCAGATGCTGGCTAGAGAGCGCAGTGACCGTGTTAAGATGTCCCTTCTGAAGCAGCCCATGGACACTCTCCCCTCCCCTCGATAGCCTCTGCTTGCCTGATCGCTCAGTGCACCACCGTAACAATAACAGTCCATAATGGTGATATTATTAACTGCATTGTGCATATTATTGATTTACTCTTTGTTCCGCATCATTATCCTTTCACCAATGAGTTTACTGCATGATTCTCACATACTTAGTCAAGCACCAAATTACAACGGAAGGGCGGGCTCTCGTAATGGCATCTAATGGAACATTGCCTAAGCCGTCATCACTCCTCCTGTTATGAGCTGCCTCTGGCCAGTGAGCTTTCTGCCTTATTGGAGTGCGCACAGAGCAATTATGAAGTGCAAGGGAACTGGCCATTCTAAGTTTTACCCAAGAAGTGACCATGCTGCATGTACACCACCTGCCCAAGTCTCAAAGGCAGCTGGAGATTCAGCCTCTGTCACTACCAGCCTGAGGGGTGCAGGGACATGAGCTGAGCCCCTTGCTACACATAGACTCTGCACTGGAAGCCAGTGGTTTCTTCTCCACACTCAGTCCTGGCTTTTGGTCCTGGGGCTAGCTTTTGCATCAAAGTTCTTACTCCTGAGTGGCCACAGTATAGCCCAGTGCCAAAGCCAGATGGGTCCAGGAGCCCAAAGCTGTTGGAGGAACTGTTGGTCTCAGCAGTTCAGGAAGAGGAGATCATCTCCTCAGCGTGAGCCACTGTCTCCAGAGGCAGAAGCCCAAACCACTCTAGAACAAGGCGAGCAGTCCCACCCTCATTTTGTCCCAGATTCTCCCCGTCTTGAAGTAAATTCCTTTGGCTCTCATGGAAGTCCCAGGCATCCTGAGGAAGCGGCTCTTTGGGGATGCACAGCCGGGCAGCATGATCTTCGATTCCATAGGCGTCCCATCCCCATTTAGCCCTGAGTAATGCTCACTTACTGTAAAGTGTTACATGCCCCCATTGTCGGAGGAGTTATGGTGGAAAAATGCAAAATTTTCTTTTTACTGCTTATGGCCAGCAGAGCCTATAACGTGTCAAGCCGCGCATTAGCCACCCTGATAAAAGTCCGCTTTCTTACACACAAAATCATCGTTTCAGCAAGATTTGTTATCTCATTACCTGATAAGCTCTATGTCATAAACCAAGACTCATACAGTAAATCTCCCGGGAGGACGCTTTGTGGGCAGAATGGGAGAGATATGAATCTGCAAGGGACTTGATAATGCAGCATTTAAGCCCAAGCATAATGTCACTTATTGTTAAATGCATAAAACCACTTGGCCAAATGGTTGGGCTTTTAATAGGATTTTGTGCAGCCTCAGGTGAGAAGCCATATGCCTTCTCTGTCTAGGAGTCTCTGCGCACCTGCCAGCACCGCTGCTTCGCCTCACAGCCCTCAGGGACCGGGAGCTGGGCCCTCACTGAGGCCGTGGGAGGAGATGCATGCTTCCCTGCAGCTGCTGCGCTTCCTAAGCCTCGCAGGGGGTGGGGTGCGGGCTCATGCCGCCGGGCCTGGCCTGATCTAACTGGACTCTCCTGTTCAGGCACATTGTGGTCTGTGGACACATCACTCTGGAGAGTGTTTCCAACTTCCTGAAAGACTTTCTGCACAAGGACCGGGACGATGTCAATGTGGAGATCGTCTTTCTTCACAAGTAAGAGGCTCCTGCTGTTCCCAGGTGCTCCACCTCATCACGCAGCCTGTGGGGGACTCCCTGAGTGTCTGTAGGAGTGGTGTCATGGGGGTGCGATTGGGGATCAGGGCAGACTGGAGTGAGCCATGATCCCTGCTGGCTTCGTTGGGGACGACGTCACAGAACCAGGGGAAAGGGCAACAGCACACTAGTTCATGACGAGGACAGAGCCTGCCTCGGCAGAGGCAATCCTGGGGCCACATCTGAGTTTCCCTCTGGAGGAAATGATGATGGAGTTAATCATCTCCATTGTCGCCTCAGCAGTCTGGACCTGTGTGATGCCGGTGTGTCCACAGTGTCTGCTGTGCGATGCTTAGCTCTGTGATGTGGATGCTTTAGGAGTGCAAGAGTGGGATAGGGACCAAGCAAGACACGTAAGAGGATAGTAACAACGTAAGAGGAAGCAGAGAGTAAGGTAATAATAATAACTGCTGTTTCCAGGAACCTCCAGCATGGGACCCTAGGCTGCTCACTGTGCATATCACCCCTCGTTTATTCCACAGACAGAGTAAAAGTGTATTTTTTGGACTCAAGATCTCTCTGTCTGAATCCTGACTCAACCACTTACTGGTTAAGCAAGCTACTTATCTTCCCTGAGCCTCAGTTTCCAAATCCATAATTTGGGGAAATAATAATGGTTTCTACCCACTGGGCTGTTGTGAGAATGACATGAAGCAATCCATGTAAGGTGTGCAGAGCCGAGTCAGGCATACAGTAGGTACTCAATAAACGTTAGCTACTATCATGAAAGATAAACTATTTGAGGCTGCACAATCAACTCAGGAGGTAGGCCTTACCATTTTACAGGTAAGGAAAGCAAGGTATCTCCCCGCCCTCCAGTGTTACAGTTTTGAGCTTTGCCTGGTCCCCTCTTTAGGTAAAAGGTAGTCTGCCACAGGAATGGAGAGCGATGGGGGGCTCCACCATGTTGACACGGCGGTACCATCATCATCCTCTTTTACGGAGATGGGGCTGTCATGGGGCCCAGTCGTAAAGGGCCGGGACGAAGTTCATGTGCTGCTGTTGGCTCAGCACAGTGTTGGCCACCCAGGGCTCAGTGCTGCTCTGAGGGCCTACGAGATTGCCTTCCTACAAGCCCCCCGTTCTGTGCTTCCCCTTCTGCTGGCATTTGTTCACAGAGTGCCAAACTTCTGACTTGCCACCATATTGCATCACTAGCATTTTTCTTGTCTGCAATGACTTCTCCACACTCTGATAGGACAAACCAGGCCATGGTGGCACGGCAGCACGCACCCACAGGTCCTATTTAGTGCTCAGCTGCTGATTACCAGCTGTGGGGCCAGTCCTCTGCTGAGCATTTTGGAAGGCTCAAGAGAGGTATAGGGGGCAGGTTCTGCCCCTACATTGGTCCGGCATTTCACAATGAGCACACGTGCAACAATTAGAGGACAACATTGATCCTGTATTAATCAATGAATGGTGAAGTCAGTTTAATCAGGTGGCAGGACTGCACGGGCAGCTCTATCAGGGAGAGACCAGGGCTGCTTGCGTTGCCAGGGCAGGCCTCTGAAAGGTGTACCTTGTGATGGACCTGGAAGGCTGGTCAGGTTCGCACAGGCAGCCACTTTTCTCTCACCCACTGCTTTAGTTGGAATAAACAATCTGGCTGCTAATGCTTCAGTTGCCAGGACTCACCTTTGTGTCCCCAGCATCTGTCAATGTCAGACTCATAGTGGATGGCCCAGGTAATTAACTTCTCGGAGTTTTGGGTTAATAACATACCTTCCTATCGGGTTGTTTTGAGATTTAAATGAGTTAATACTTATCAAGTGCTTAGAACTCTGCCACAAAGTAAATGCTCAAAAACATTAACAATGAGTATTATTACTAAGTACTTAATAAATGTTAGGCAATGTTGACTTAGCGGTCCCTGCCACATAGTAGATTATAACTAAATATCATCTCCCCGTGCCTAGCATTGTACATGTACAGGGTATTTTTTTTATCTGTGCAGAATTAATAAAGGAACAAATAGGTCAATTGATCGTTTAATCCTTGTCCTCCGTGAGAGAGGTGTCCGTACAGCTCAGCACTAAGAGGTGGGATGAGTAGTATACACACGTGTGAGTCAAGAATGGAACTGAGAGTAAATTAAGTCTGTCTGTGGCTGCTCGGAGGTGACTTTTTTGATCTAAGTCTTGGGGGATGAGAAGTCCATGAGGCAGAGAAGCAGGGGAAAGTCTCCTGATGGAAGAAATAGCACGATGGCTCTGCTAGGGGACCCTTTGGCTCATCCCTGATTGTATTAGTCAGGGTTCTCCAGAGAAACAGAATCGGTGGGAGATACAGATAAAGATATTGACGTATCTGTATGTATATGATTTTATCCATCTCTTGAGAGATTTATTATGAGGAGTTGGCTCCCTTGATTGTGGAGGTTGAGATGTCCCACGATCACAAGCTGGAGACCCAGGAAAGCTGGTGACCCAGGAAAGCTGGTGGTGTAATCAGTTTGACTCCAAAGGCCTGAAAACCAGGGCAGACAGTGACATAAATCCTAGTCCAGAGGCAGGAAAAAAGAAATAGGTGTCCCCGCAGAAGCAGGCAGGCAAGAAGCGAAGGGGACAAATTCCTCCTTCCTCTACCTTTTCATTCTATTCAGGCCCTCAAAGAATTGGACGATGTCCACTCACGTGGAGGAGCACTCTTTACTGAGCCTGCTGATTCATATACTAATCTCATCTGAAAACACCCTCACAGACACACCCAGAAATCATACTCAAGCTGGGTACCCTGTGACATGATCAAGTTGACACATAAAATTAGCCCTCACCGCGACGTCATGGTCTCTGCTTCTCTGTTCATAAAGCAGGGACTCCATTCATAGCACAGCTGAAGACGTTTCGCCTCATAGGCCTAAGACTTTGTAAAGGCCACGAACCTCTTTTATTTTTTTTAATCATATATATATATATTTATTTATTTATTTTATTTTAACTTCTCAATATACATTGTAGTTGATTTTCGTGACCCTTCACACGTTCCTCTTCCCCCCTCTCCCTCCCCTCCCCCTCTACTTCATATCTGTTCACTCGTCTTAACAAGTTCAAGGAATTGTTGTGATTGGTTTTACCTCGATACTGGTTTTGGTTTTCAGTTGGGTGGAGGTTTTACTTCTCTTGAGTGTGAGCCTTGTATTTATGGCAAGAAAGGGAGCTACTTAGAAGTGCAAAACCTTTCCCCAGGTCTCACTGTGGAGATTAGAGTGAAGAGAGGCCAGAGGCTGAAGTCCCAAGCTCGTTATATTAATGGCTGTTTCTTTTCTCCCCATGCAGCATTTCACCTAACCTGGAGCTTGAAGCTCTGTTCAAACGGCATTTTACTCAGGTGGAATTTTATCAGGGTTCAGTCCTCAATCCACATGATCTTGCAAGAGTCAAGGTAAGGAGGAAGAGTTGACTTCTGCTCTTATTCCCTCTTGGGGGGTGGTCTGACTCTGTGGGGAGGGGACATGCTCCCAGGATGGCCAGGAGTCATCTCCTAAGCCCCTAGTGAGATAAATCAGATAGCACCAACCTTGACATCAGCCGCCTTCTGGCCCCAGGACCTTGTGCTGCTGACACCTGCTGGACCACCTATAAGCATTCCACACTTTGTCAGGTCATAACATGAAACTTATTTTACTGTTTTCCTCAATATCAGCCACTCCTAAAGGAAGTAGACCAGTTGCACAGACTCAGTAGTCTTAAATACAACACAATAATCAGGTAATTTTTATCTTGAATACTTAAGTTGGACTCAACATAGCTCTGACATCTATTACTGACATCTGAAGGAAACATTAGGGTAAAGTATAATATAAAATTTTACTAAGCCATAATATTTTGAGCTTCCTTTTTTCCCCCACCAAACACTCAAGGTGCAAAACTAAATGTACAGGTATCTGACATCACTTGGTAATGGGCTGATCTTTCTCTCCAGAACCTGCTATTAGAATCTTCTCATAAAGCATGCCTGAGGCTCAGAAGGGAAAGCGACACAGGCAAATGGCATCACCCACTTCACTCATTTTACGTAAATTTTGTAAGCGTGTTCAATAGTTGCACGCTGATTGGTGTACATTAATATTGTGAATCCACTGAAGTCTGAATGCTAACTCTGGTCACCACATAGTTCTGTAAATAATATAATAGGCAAACATGAATAATCCAAAAGGATTTGGGGAAATTCTTTGCATTATTAAAGAAATTTAGAGACAATCTGTGACATACTGTGGGGGAAAACATGCCCCACCCCCCAACCAAATGCAGGAATGGTCTACCAAGTAGGACAGACTGCAGACCTGAGCCAGCATGAGAATTCTTATGCTTATATAGTCCAGTTAATCTTAATATTATCCAAATATGACCCAAGTGATGGCTGATGTGAAATCTTATGAGAATGTTGAAAAAACAGTTATTGTTCGTGGACCTAATTTAAATGCAAGCAGTTATTAGCACATCAAACTCATGGTCCCCTCTAAGGAATAAATCCCTTTTGGCTCATGTTTAGCCAAGTCAATAGGTTGTATTTTGAGTTCATCTGAAACATATAATTTCACACAATAGATTTGTTGTCTTTTGAATATCTGAATGCTAATTGAATACTAAACAATACCCAGATGTTATCTGATTTAGACCTCTGATCTCTTCTTAGTCCACAAATAATGAAGGACTTCGAAATCTAAATTTCTGAATACCCAGCTACTCAGTTAACTTGCTCACCTGTGAGAAGGAGTTTAGCCCACCTACCTCCATTTCCCAACTGGAAAAATTAGGATGATGGGGTAGATGGTCGAGAAAGGAGGTGGGGAGGGGACTGAAGGGCTTAATTACTTGTTGTTTGAAGAAGTCTGGAAATCCTACATGTAAGCCACTATGCCAAATGAAAAGTGTGATTACCAAGGTACACATTGTACCCTTCAACGGCAACAAGACGAAATGTTTATACCATAAGAATAACTTGCAACCTGCACTTTTGACAAAAACTATAATCTCTCAGCGTTGTTTTTTTCTTTCTTGCAAAGCACCAGGTTCCCCAAGAGCTGTCAACAGAGAGAGACTGCAGTTGAGCTTGGCTATTTTATATGTTTGTGTTCTGGGTTTTTCCTTTTGGTGTCTTAGATAGAGTCAGCAGATGCGTGCCTCATCCTTGCCAACAAGTACTGCGCTGACCCGGACGCTGAAGATGCCTCCAACATCATGAGGTAACTCAGCGGGGATGGGGACGTGGGTCCTCTTCAGAGGTCTATCTCTGTGGAACCTTCTTTCCCCCATAAGCCACCCCTCAACTTGCCACCTGCATAGGCTGGGGGAGCCGAGGCTGTGGTGGTGAGGAGGGCCAGGCGCCCAGGACGCCACCAATGGCCAGCTCACCCATAGCAGGTGGGAGCTCTGGGATTCACGGCTGGTCTGGGGTTTGAGATCCCTTGAGATAGAGCTAGAAAAGGAAAGAGATTTGGATGGGTGCTGACCTCAGTTAAGGTACCGTGTTCCCTAAGGGGAAGTGGATTGAGATGTTTTCACTGGGAGTAATTTCGCCCCCCAGGGGACAATCTGCAGTGTCTAGAGATGTTTTTGGCCATCATAACTAAGTGACGGTGTTGGTGGCATTGATGGGTAGAGGTCAGGGATGCTGCTAAATGTCCTACGATGCACAGGACAGCCCCCTGCAAAGGAGACTTATCTTGCCCTAAATGTCAATAGCGAAGGGGTTGAGAACCCCTTGTGAGAGCTTTCCAAGTGTGTCTGCGGCATGTTGATTAGAATCACCTCGCAGAGAAGCTAGCTTGTTTCAACCAGTTTCCCCAAATTAGATTGTGTTCTTCACTGAAAGCCTTCTCAGTGCTTTTACTACTAATGTGAATCCGAGATAATGTTCTACAGAGCATTTCTCAAACCTGTTTGACTACCAGCCCCCACTCTTTTTTTAACAGACTATTTAGCAGGGGGAGGAAGCCATGGGAAACACAGCCCAGTGTCTGTTCTGCAAATGGGTTAGGCCCATCTCATGCTTGGCTAAGCACCAACTTCAACACCTTGTTCTTTTCTCATTTCAGAAGAAAAATTATTCCATTTTTTCTCTTTAGATAAACCCACAGTCACATGCTGTGACTATGAAATGACGATTTTGCTCCCAATAGTTAAAGCCCTTTTGGAATTTGTCTCTACTCTAACATAAATTGCAGAATAGTTAAGAGAGCTGGGAGGGAATAATCCAGAGAACCTTCTGGAGAGGAGATGAACTAAGAGAAAACATTTCACTCCCACGGTATTCCCAGGATCTCTTGCCTAATTGCGAACAGCCATGCTTGGCGCAGACAGATTTCACCTCTCTCTGCAGCTTTGTTTACTTTGTCCTGGGAATTTACCTGAGGTTGAGGGTTGGGAAGTTGCTTTATGTCATTACAGGGCTCACATCTCCTTCATCTTTACTTCTTGTCAGTGGCCCCTGGTGACTAAGCTTTCCCCATCCGTGAGGTGGGGGATTCCTCCGGTGCATATCAGATAAGCAAGTGCTCCCCGAAGCATCTGGTCCTTGTGTCTGGCAGGCAGCATCTGACAGCCTTCTCTTTCCACGCACTTTTCTCTGCAGTGTGCTGACAACTGTCATGTTAAGGGGGTTGTGCATGAACTATCGTAAGCACTGGGCTTGTGGGCTGCAGAGAGAGGGTGGCATGGGGACCCACTTCCCAAAGGGGCCCATCCCTAACTAGTCACAGCTGGAAGGTGACTACACCAGCTTCAGTTTACGGTGTGTCACTTGTTCCTTCCTTTGAAATAAGTAGGATTTCTATCCTTTCACACATTTTTCTGTCATTTGAAATGATAAAAATATATATAGCCTTTAAGGAACTCTTCAAAATTTAAAGGGAAAAACCAAAAAAGATGAAGCTTAACATTTTGACCCCGCAGAAAAGTTTGGGGCTGGCACAGTTCCTCCCACCCCCTCAGTGAATAATAGAAAGTAGTAATAGCTCTGAAATGGGCATTTTTCTTTATTGCCATATTTTATTTAAACCCTGACTGTGAATGGGTTAATAGGAACACATATAGGTGCCGGATGATTGGCAGGATGCCAAGGCATAGATATTACTGGACAGAGGTAGTATCAGAAATGTAATGAAGCCACGGACTAACTAGGACCACACTAAGGCCCAGGCAGCCAAAGGAAGTGGGAGAAGTTCAGGGTTAAAAATGGGCTCTGTCTTTCTCTTATTTGTATAATCCTCCTTCCTCCTTAGTTTAATGAGACCAGTCTGCCCCTTTTGAAATTAAAATGTCAAAGATCCATTTGAAATGAGCTAATGCAGAAAACTGGCTGATGCTGTGACCTGCACTGAGAGGCTGACAGAGGCTCAGAGTCCTTGAGTTATAAGCACGGGCCAACACAATACTTTTTCAAAAATAAAATGAAATCCTTCAAGTGCAAAAAGCCAGAGTGGATTTGTGCAGGGAGACGCTTTCGCATGATCCATTTCCTAAATTCACAAGTTGCAGCTCTTGAGATAAAGCTGCTCCCTGGTGCCTTCTCTCTGTCTCTGCACAAGCAGGGCTGCAGTGGACCAGCCTGGTGGGAAGTTGGTGGGGGTGGTCATAACAAATGCCTTTGCATTCCTGATTAGGCCTAGGAGGTGGGCCTTTCCGTGGAATTCCATTCTTGAGCCTTCCTGGTCACAGGAGGAAATGTACAATGTCACCTCTGACAGAGTCAGTAATGACAAAAACCATAACTTACATGTGGAGAGAGCTTTTAATGATTTCAAAGCATTTTCACATCTGGTCTCGCATTTGCTGCTCATACCAAGCCTGTGAAGTAAATAACGCAGGTACTGTTGCCCCCAGTGTCCAGATGAGGAAACAGGAACAGAGAGCCCAGAGACTTCCTGAAGGTCACCCAGTTCATTAGTCCAACAGCTGCAACTGGAGCCCAGGTGTTTCCGTGCCCTTCCCTGTTGCACAGTGATTGACATGGGAGCACTTTTAAGGGGAGGGGGTGGGGGCTCAGTGGTTAGTACTGAGAATGGACTGAGGGTGATTGGGGGTGGTTTCCACCAGATCGAGACTTCTTTGAGACCTTGGAACTTCTTTTTAACGCGTGTTCCCATCTTTGTTTAGGCTCCATTAGCTATGGAAGGCTGAGTCCTTGATCTCACCCTAAGAGTTCGACTTAGAAATCATTTTTGTGAGAGTGGCCAAGAATGTGTGTGACAGTTAGAACCATTTGTCACGCTGCTTGTTTGATTTGCCATTGTTGTCTCAAGTTGTTAACTTGGGCAATTGGACTTGGAGCAGATTGTTTCTAGGCTGGTCCCTGGGGTGTGGGAGATTGCAGACCTCTGGAAAGCAAGTGATTTCAGCTTGCTTTAGATGACTACATAGGCAGTGAGCCTGTGACCCCCACTCCGGAACCTCCACCCCCTTTTCACATATGCACACATACCATCACCAAGGCAGCACAAGGTCCCTCGCTTTTTTAATGCTCAGGAGATAGACTGTGGCCGTTTTGTGATTTCTTTCCTTCTTTTTTTTTTTCTTCTGCATATTTTAATTTATTATTATTATTTAATTTATTGAAACATAATTGTACATGCCTGTGGGGTACTGCATTGAATATCAATACCCGTGTGCAATATGTGATGCTCAAATCAGGATAATTAGTATATTCAACAATACATAATGTAATCATTTTGTGTGATTTCTTTTTCATAGTACCAAGAAATATGGTGGTGGGAAAACAGTTTAACTTGGCTCAGTGCCTGCAGCCTTTCTGGATGGCCCTGGCTGCTGGCCCCTCCTGCGCCCATTTGGAAATAGTGTAATTAATCTTCCCGTCAGACTCCATGGGTAAGGCAGACCCTGCCTCACCTTCGGTTCTTTCTTTTTCAGGGTAATCTCCATAAAGAACTACCATCCGAAGATAAGAATCATCACTCAGATGCTGCAGTATCACAACAAGGTAGGACCATGAGAGCCTTTTCCAGGCCTGAAGACACATGCATGGGTCCAGTCTCTTCTCCCTCACTACATGGCCTCACACACACACACACACTCGCGTGCACATGTGTGCATGCACATCTACATTGGTACAACTCAAAAGCCTGGGTGAAGAGGTTACAAATCTCCCTGGGACATTTCTTCAGTCCAAACAACTTGTTTGCAGCTGTTAACTGGAAGGTAACTTCCTCATGCTCTGATTCATTCATTCAGGAAGCATCTGTTGAATGCTTAGGTTCAGAAAAAGTTGATGCATTCTTAGATCCCATCCATACCTAAATTCCAACAACTTCCATTTTTATGTGCTGCAGTCATTTCTTCATTTGATACTTATTGAATACCTACTATGTGATTAACACTCTACCTGATACCAGAGGGATATAAGTGAAGGAGAAGTCCTACTTTGTGCCCTCAGGGATTTAGCAGTTAAGGTGTTGAGAGTGCCCCAGGCAAGTGGTATGAGTTCTCTCCCTGAGGCCAGGTGAACTTGAAAGAGCATAATGTACACTGGGCAGAGAATGTGCAACACATTCTTAAGCTCAGGACAAGGATTTGCAGAGTTGAAATCAGGAAAATAGTAGGCTACCCAGAGATTAAACATAAAGGGATTTTCCTAGTGTTACGGCTTACAATGGGGGATTGACTGGAAAGAAAACAAATGTCGGAGTCTGTGTTGTTTCTCTGTGATTACTTTTAAGTAAACCAGAGTTCAGTGTCATTCAGAGGCGATGTTCCTTCATTCGACCAGTCAGTAAGCTCCCAAGAAAACAGCTTTGGGGGAGGGAAGGTGGCAACTTTTTCTGTTTGATATGGTACCAGTCATCTCCTTAATGAAGTTCAGAAACCGGAGCCTGCTCAGTACCTGGAGCCAGGTGTCCTGTCTGAACAGAACAACTCCCTGCTGGGTTATGACTGAGAGTGTGCCCCATCTCATAGGCCATATTCCCTACGAAATAGGCAGTCAGGTGACCCAGAGAAAACCTGATTCTGCCAAATGCACCAGCGCCACGCCATTATTTCTTAATTGCTGGCAAGTGCCAGCCCATTTTGCTGGGGGGAGGCCCTTCCGAGGCCATCGTTGAGTGGAGCCTGCTGTCAGAGACTGGCCCACTGCTCGGAACTGCTGCCCACTGCCGACCATTGCCCAGCCCTTGGCAGGTGGCTCCGCTGCAGACGTGCTACTCTCCAGCCAGTGGGTTTGGTGGTGGGCACTCAAGGTCACATTCTCCTGTTTGTGTCTGGAAAATCCAAGGACACTGCAGAGTTTTAAGTGAAGATGTTGGTGACTCACAGGTATCAATCTGGAGAAGTTTGCGATGGCAGCCCCTGTAGGTGGAGGCGGATTTTATTGTGGCTGGTGACAGCTCCTGCGGCAATGAAGGCTCCCTCTTTCATTTGTGATTTGAAATTTCATTTAGTGTGGGTGTGCTTTAAGCTGTTGTTTAGATTTTTGGCTGAATTTAGATTGAACAGGAAAATTAATGCTGCATGTTTAGAAAAGGATGTCAGTTCCTTTTTTTCTCCTTCCAGTGAGTGCTGATGCAGCATCTTCAAGAAATTAAGGAGGATTTCAGTTGTGTGGTTCTTGTCAAACTCAGAGTAGCTCAGCCGGCCTCAGAGCCAGACAGTACCTGGGCAGTAATCACATGATCATAGCAACCCGCATGACTTTGGTAAACCTCGGCATTGTTGGTGTTCAGAAACAATGAGGAAACTATCAGCCAACCCATGATTATATGCTTAAAGCACATTTTGTTTAGAACCATCTCCATCTATTTGGATTTCAGGGTTTGGCAAAATTGCTTACAGATCCCCATAGGTTAGTAAGGACACAAGGAATAGAGTGACGTTGACACAGGGCATTTTCCTCGTCATTGTTTGTCATGACATTCCTCCTGGAATTCCAAATGGACATCCTTCACCTTGCTTTGCAGTTTTGCTCTGTTTTCTAAGATGCTTCCTCCTACCCTTTCAACATGTTTTTCTTCCTCTTCTCTTTCAATATTTTCTTTTCTTCCTCTCTTGGCACTCTCTCTGCTCCCGTCCTAGATGCCCAGAAATCTCCGCCCATTAAGATTTGCTTTCAGGAAAGAACCCAGTATATGCGTGTACACTTATGTCCCTGTGAGCATATCTGAAGGGATAGTTGATTCCATATCTGGACACCAGGCTTAAAATAGAAAGAATTTCAATCCCCTACGATGGTGATGTCCTAGGGCCTAGAGGGACGTAGGGAAACTGCTTCTCTCCAAGTAAAACTGGCCCTGAGTTTGTCATCATAATAATTGCAAACATTTGTGTCAAATTTTATGGTTTTAAAGGAGCTTTGACATCCATTATCTCATTTAGCCCTCATCGGACCATCTGTGCATTTTAACATCCCAGTGTGACTTCAGACCCGGGGGTCTAAGCTCTGCAACAGAGCAAGCAACTCCAGTGGGCAGCAGCCAGCAAGCGAGGAGACAGAGCTGCCAACTGCCCCCTTCTCTTTAAATGGAGCCACAGCTCATGGAACCAAACTGAGATTCCTGGGAGTAGCATTATAGAAGGACTGATGCTCTCCAAAGTGGACCTAGTTAATATTGTTAGAATTCATGGAGAGAGACTCTTCCGGTCTGGCCATCTCTGGATGCAGGAGAAAGAGGGTGCATGGAACCTTCTGATTGGAGTGCAAATGGTTTTAAGCTCTTCAAGGAAAGAATGGTTTATGACATCTCGGAAAAGTGTCACTTCTGCTGATTTACCTATTAATGGATTTTTAATTTTTTCAGCAGACTCTAGTAAAAGAGGCCTTTTTTTTCTGACCTGGAAGCCAAGTCCCAATGGCCCAATGCAGATGCAAATCCTTTGAGCTTTCTCACTATAAACCCCTACGCTTGGGGGGTCCCTTCTAATGGCCTTCTTTGTCCCACATGGTGGCTTCCCCAAAGTTGTATGTGTAGTAGAGATGAAAGTGGGACTGGAATCCTCTCTCCTGTCTTCCTGGGACAGCCTATTTTCATGTTCCCTCTCCGTGAGATGAGGAGTGGCCCAGCAGCAAACATGGAGGGAGGATCTGGTCCTACTGTACCTGCTCCTTATAGCCTCCAAATTAGAGAGGATTTGCCTCTAGACTCCTGGAACACTGGCATTTTCCAGCAGACCCAAATTCCCTCAAATGAGAAAGGACACAGTTGACAGAAGCAAAGAATGTGAGTTCCTGGGTCAGTGTCCTCACTTTGTTTCGTGCACATCGAGTTCCAGCCCCTGGTGCACCACTTTCACTCCCTGCCCTGTGAGAGGATAGGATGAGATGACCAAATAATAGAAGGCCACGGAAACCTGAGCCATAGCACAAACTTGACTTTCTTGTAAAATATGTCTAAATAACTCAGACCAGATGGGGACATGAGGGACCCGAGGCTTAAACACCTGGGCCTTGATTGGCACATGGACTGTGAGAGACTTTATTGAAAAGGTTTTGCTTGTTAGTGTGAAGGTGCCATGAAGGTTATCTGGTGTCTCTCTAGAGTTTCCAGCACCCTGATCTCCTTTCACACCTGATGATTTACTTGATCATTACTTGGGTTTCACGTCTCCTCATTCTTCTCAGATTATGTCGCCGCGAATATGTCTCCAATTAAATGGGTGTATTTTCTGTGATGCCAGGGACTTCCTTCTTAAGGATGTCCTTCTGAAGTGGCCTTCTTAAGCCAGTGAAGAGAAGCAAGAGAAGTGGGATAAAGGGTAGGATTAGTTACTGGAGTTGGGTATACAATGTGAGGAACGTCCTCTGATACTCAGCTCAACAGAAATTGCCATCCATTGTGGCCCACACACGGGACGATTTTAACCATGCTGTCATCAGGGAGGATAACTCCTCTCTCCCAGGAGTCACCACTGCTGGCTTAGGACTCACAAGATTGTCACAGAGTAGATTTTTCAAGAAGGAATTTCACAAGAGTGGTATTAATGAAAGCAAAGTTCATGGACTTGCTCTGTTTCTGCTGCAGAGTTTTCCGTCCTTCCAGTACAACTTTTGTAAATTGTCCCAAAAGTGAAGGGAAGCCTCTCCTTTGGTGTTCCTTGTGTTTGCTGATAGTAGAATGAAATAATAATTTCAGGGTCATGGAATGCTGGTATTATCAGGGACATTGAAGAGCTCTCTGATTCAACCTCCCATGGAAAGCAGGAGTTCTGTCTACAGACTTGGAGAAATACTTAGTGAGTTTTAGGGACAAAGACCTGGTATTTTTTGAGGTAGTCTTTCCATTTATTAGACAGATTACATTCCTAGAAAGTTCCTTTATAAAACAAGCCAAAGAACTGTTTTCTTGTAATGTATACCTAATTATATAGTCCTAATTCTGGCTCCTGCTGATCTTCGATGCAGCAGCACCTGAGGTATTCAGATGTAACCATCCTGTCTCCATTAAAATGTGGTCTTTCTTCAGGCCGGACGTTGCTGGCTCTCTTAGCTGTCTCTCAAAAGACCTTTACCAGAACACTTATCCCCTCTTTGTCATTTTTCTCTAGAAGTCATTCAATTAATCATTTTCCCTCTTTAAATCCAACTGTTAAAACTGGATCAAGTACTGTGGAACTAATCCGACCAGTTTACAGCAGAACGAAATGGTCATGTTCCTTGATCTGGAGACCATTTCTAACAAGCACACACTGGCTTTCTCTGTCATGTGTCACACAGTCGGCCTCTATTTGAGGTTTTTGGTTACCCTCACTCTTAAATTTTGCCTTGTGTTAGGTCTGCTGCCAACTTACGTCTTCCTATTTTGAATTTATATAATTGATCTTTTTGAACCTAAATGTTGCATTTGACTTTAGGCCTTATAAATCTCTTCTGTTTGGTTTTTTGATGGTTTTTTTTCCAACTCCAGAGAACTTTTTGAATTTTGATTCTTTCATTCAGTGTATTATCTACAACTCTCTGCTTCATGCCACCGAAAACTAACGGGATGAGCATGCCTCTGGGCCCCTGTCACAGGGCCTGACCTAGCTGTGGAGTAGGACCAGTCCATCTGCAAGAGATTATAAAACGTGTATATTGTGATTTACCTGATGATTTAGAGTGGTGGTTCTCAAAGCGTCGTCCCCAGATCGGTGGCACCAGTATCACTTCCAACAAGTTAAAAAATGCAAATTCTTCAGCCTCATCCCCAGATTTACTTAATCAGAAACTTGGGCAGGAGGGCAACAATCTCTGTTTTTACAAACCCTAAGGTGACTCTGACACCTGCTCAAGAGTTTGGGACTCACTGAGCTGGAGTAGTAGGAAGACAGGGAAAAAAGAAATCGAAAATGTACAGGCATTTGTCAATCTTACGGTCTATTTACGGAGCCGGTTTATGAACAACCCGGGCAGCCGTTCTAGTAACATGGGCCAATGTTTCTGTCACAAGAGGAAATTCCCTCTGGGCTCTAGCTGGCTAAGTGACAAACTGGAGGGAAGGACTTGGGCTTGGTAGGTGCAGAATGTTCCAGAGAGTCTGAAGTCTGATGGACGGAAGAGTCAAGTAAAGCACAAAACCCCAGACCCAGGCAAGGAAAGAAAGGATGAGTCTGGATGACCCCAAGTGGCTGGGTAATGCTGCATTTCCCGGGAGAGATTTAAAGCAGTTGAACAGCTAGCAAAGCGAGGTCTCATACCTGTCTTTGTTTCTGCAGGCCCATCTGCTAAACATCCCAAGCTGGAATTGGAAAGAGGGGGATGATGCAATCTGCCTCGCAGAGCTGAAGTTGGGCTTCATAGCCCAGAGCTGCCTGGCTCAAGGCCTGTCCACCATGCTTGCCAACCTCTTCTCCATGAGGTCATTCATAAAGGTAATGTCTCGTCTTATTAGAGCACATTAGCCCGGGATTCCATTTGTCGTGGGGTTGAGTAGAGAGCACAGCTTAAACTCAAAACAGATCGACGGGCTTTAACAACTTTGGTTAAGGAGAAATTCCTTGTTACGGATTTGGGCACAAGGCCAGCTTCTTTCAAAATTATGTTTTTATTTTTATTTGGCACATCCATGGCCATTAAATGATAGTTCAAAGCACAATCCTCTCTTTTTTAGATAAACCACATGTTTATCTATCAACAAAGCCTCTGCCGTTAAAACAAAAATATGATTTATATACATTCCATATGGCACCAGAGCGCCTAAAGAAAAGAATTATCATTTTGCTCTTTTATATCAAGTGGCTGGTGGACCTCTCACTGTGTGCATAAATGCGGACCATGTGTTTGTGCTGAAGCCCAAACCCCAACAACATCATTCATTTATTTATTTCTGCACAATCAAGGAGGCCAGCAGGGCTGACATGCCATGGTTATTTGAATGGAGAGTGAAATGAGGAACTGAGTCCTCAGCAGCAGGGCCCTTGACACCATGAGACAGGCAATCTGGATATGTTCATCTCCTTGTCGGCCAGCACCCCAAAGAGCTGACTAGGCAGCCACCCCAGAGTCCCCAAAGTAGCCATGGCCTGCTGGACCAACTCAGGCAAGGAGAGAAGGGACCAGCTGTGTCCTCACAGGCCAGGTCAGGCCAGGAGTGTGTTTCCAGGGTATTGAATAAGAGGGTGCAAGCCCCTACCAAGAGAGCTTCTAGAGTGTGGGATAACAGTAATTCCAGTCCTTAGTCTGGGATTTTTCTTAGCCTGGGCAGTCAAGGTGGCAAACCTCTCTAGTTTGGGTTTTTCTGATTTGGCATTGCTGGCAATTAGCTCTGGATCTGGGCCTACATTCTTCTTCCTGTTATATAACCAACAGAATTAGTAGTGGTCAAGGTGGGAAATTAGTGGGTCACCAGGAGGTTCTGCAAAGGGGGTCAGAAGCTCTGAAAGCAACGGTGTGAAGCATCCAGCCTTTTGCTGCTGTGGCTGCTGTATCCACTGCCAAGTTCTTCAGTGGAGTCGAGGAAATGGCCTTGGTGACAGGCGAGGGATGGGTGGGAAGCCTGAGGATGCAGGTGTGTTAGTGCTCACCAGGGGCACTATGAGATGTGTTACCTAGAGCAGAAGTGTTTTAGGTCCTTATCCTTGTACCCGCCTAATTGACATTATTTAGCTCATAGTTAATATTGCTCTACTCAAAAGAACACATTGTTTTGGAGCCCCTTTAATTGCTTAGCAGTCCTCTAGCAAATGATACCTTGATATGAAAAATCCTTCTCCTGTGCTTATTATGTGCCAAAGACCTCAGCTCAATAGAACGGTGAGCTCAGTTCCAGCTTATAAATAAGGACATTGCATTTCTTTAAACGACTTTTTAAATCCAGGCTGCTCTTGTGCTGTGTGGATGGAACCAAATGCAGGCAAAATGGAGGTGGCCGGGAGGTCTGTGTGGCTGTGTTTAGAGACGAGCCCCCAAAGCCAGATGTAGCCATGTGTCTCCCAGGGCTCTTACATTCAACACAAGGAGCCCAGACCCAGGATGAAGGACTGTCACCCAAAGAACTCTTCTGGCGCTTTCAACCAGGCTCTGGTGGTTTTCTTCCAGTGGGGGATTGCCCACAGGACCACGCACGTGGTCTAACAAGCTGGGCTCTGCTTCCTTGTGTTGATGGGACATGGGCCTCGGCAGGGCCCCACCACAGATGGGGCCACTTGACATGCGTCTGCTTTGATTTTGTGGATCCTGCATGGTAACTAGAGCTGCCTGTCAAGCAAATTAATAAAATGGATGTGACGCTGATTCTTCAGTGTTATTACTGGCAGGGAGGGCTCCTGCCCGGCTTTCTTCGGGACCCTGATGTGCCTCACTTCGCAAGTCAATGACATCCCCTCCAGCTCAGCTAATCCCACTGCCACGTTCCTGCTTAGGAAGAGCCTGTGGGAAAGGCTGGACCCCGCCCTGGTGTAACTGAAAACACATTTCCCTCCCGGGGCTATGTTACAATGTGATTTCTGTCCAGGGCCAACTCCCCATGTTTAGAAGTAACTCTCTGAATATGGCCTTTTGACACTAAGGTGCTCTTTATGTTGGAATTCGCTAAGGTGCATGGCCTGGAAATAAGTCTTTCCTTCTTATATATTTTTTTCCACTTAAAATAGGACCAGGCTTATTCATGTGCTTCCCATTCTGTGTTGTTATCTATAGGGACCTATGCTCCAACCATACCATTATGCAACACCAGAATGATGCTCTCCTTGGCATGTTTTATATATTATCTTCCATTCCACGGACCACAAAGCCCTCACTTGTTTATTTGGGGTGGGGCAGGTGGAGAAGGAAAACTATAAATGGATTACTGTCTACAGAAATTGCTTCCTTCCCCAATGATCCCCTATTGTATGGTGGAGAATTCATCAGCATTTCCATGGGGACAGGCAGTTGTATTAAGATGGTGGGAAAAGGGATGAAGCTTTGGCAGCGCTTGATCCTTTGGAAGCACTTAGCGTTTCTGGAAGCCAAAAGTGAAGTGTGAGCTCACCGTCTCCCTTGCCCTGGGCAGGTGGTGTCTGTTTCTTGGTTCTGCTGAATTCATTGTGCTCTATCCCTGCTCAAAGAGGAAGAAAGAGAGACAAGACTGGAGCAGTGACTATATATCACAGGCAGAAGCAGAGTGCCTGTCCACTGGGCTTTCTATTATGCATGAGACTAAAAAGCCAAGGCTGGAATTGAAGGTGACAAAGCTCAACAAAAGAGAGAGGGACTGCTGGCAAATAGGAATTACAAAAGAGGCCCAGCCTAGACGTACCAAGATGTACGGGGGAGCACTTATTTATCCTCCCATGGATGTCACTCTCAAATATCCTAACTCTAGGGTCCCAAGTCAATGCCCCTGAAAACGTAGCTTTCATTTGGATATATTATCTCTGTTGATCTAAACTTTTGGGGAACCTATTTGTATTTTGGAAGTAATGAGTTCCTTAAGTTTGCTATCTAGTGATAAAGATTTTTTTTTTTTTTTCCTGGCTGTTTGTCCTTAATTTACTCCTTTTAAACTTCAGGGCATGCCCTGTACAGTTTCTGGTATGCTGGAATTTAACAAGTCCATGTTAACTTATAACCAGTATCTTTAGAAAAGAGGCTCAGGTTGGCAACCCCGGGGTCCTCCAGTTCAATAGCTGACGTTAATGACAGGTTAATCATTCTGTGCAATAGGGTCTTGTTATAACCCTTGGGTCCCTTTAAGGAGTGCAGGCAAATGTCCTGGTGCCTGTGAATTATCTACATCTACATTATCAGCCAGGTCTGGAACATCCAGTTCATTTACCGATATCTGATCTCCTGCCACTGGCCTGTCAGGTTCCAGTGAGAATTTCCCAGTTGTCTTTTGTGAAAACCAAGACAATGAACTTATTTAGCCTGTATTGCCTAATTCCAGGGAAAGTGGCCACACTCAACTCTCTACTTGGGTTCCCTACTTGGATGTAATTTAAGATCCACTGATTTTTTTAAATTTTGTTTTTGTGTCTTACTATGTTTTCTTAACTTTCTCTTAAGCATGTAGGGGTTTCAAGTTGGGTCTTGACCTGCCATCTTTGTGAATTGTGCTGTTTTTCTTACTAGGACTACCTGTCCTGGACATGGTAGATTGTGTGTGTGTGTTTAGAGGGCGATCAACTCTTAAAATTGTTTTTCAGTCTACATTGAGACTTTCAATTTAGCACATTTTAGTAGTTCTCGGAATTGCCAACCATTTTAACTCTGCTGATCTATCATTTTACACATAAACACACACACACACACAACTTGTAACATGGTATGCACTTTATAATTATTTCTGTGTTGAATAAATCAGTTCAGAGAATGGAGAATATATGTGACATGTTTTTTGGCTTTTCCCCCTGTTCCACAAGATTTGGAGTTTGCGGGTGGAATGTTACTTGCCGTCGATCACAACACAGCCTCCTCTATTACATTTTCTATTTCTGAATGAGGAAGCACTGGGGAAGTTAGGCACATGTTGTTCAGATTGTGTCCTGCTGACGTGGACACGGCTGGACACATGAACCATTTGTTCATTACGGCTGTCGTTGTATTGAGATCAACTTTCCACCGTGCATAGTCCTAGCTCTGATTATAGCAGAGGGAATCATTTTAATACCTCTAGTTTTGTTTATATTTATGTGTGTTTGTATGTATGCACTTATAAAAACAATCTGGTTTAGGAGCTGGTAATACAAATCAAGAAACTTTAATATTAGCTGAAATATACTGAGTCTAACTATGGGCTAAGCCCTATACTAAGTGCTTTCTATGCATTATCTCATTTAATTCTCACAATGTCCCTACTAAGACTTGTCACTATCATCATCTTCAATTTACAGTGGCAGACACTGCAGTTTAAGAGAAGTTCAACAAAATGCATGAGGACATGTAGCTTGGAATCTACAAACTCAGGTGTTCAAACCCAAGCAGACTAGTTCCAGATTTATCCTTGAATATTAAGAGGAAATATAATAAATGATAAGAGGAAACCTTAGCTAGTGCCATCATCTTAGCATAAGTCTTAGTTTTGTGTAGTTCATTTTATGGAAACCATTGAGTCAATAGAGATTCCCCGGTCACTTACCATATTCTAGGCAGTGTGCTAACCACACTGGCATCCTTATGGCTAGGAGGCACTAATATGCTTCAGGAAACTTCTGTTCTGACTGGAATGTGTGGGCACATGTTTGCAGGGTCCCATCCTGTGGGCATTGTTTACCTTTCTCTCTAGCCACCTCTGCAAGAGCAAGAGGTCACTGCACTGAGATAGGTGATGGGTTAGCTAAGGCTGGGCTGAGTCAGGGTAAGGAATGAACTAGGCTCCCAAGAAGGGATTGATGTTATACACTGCTGTATTCAGGGGGTGAAACTAACTGGAGTCTAACCAAGTAGATCTGAAGGGCTGGCAGTGACTCAGGTAGGTGGCTTCTGGGAGAAAGCAAGTATATTAGGGTTCTCTAGAGAAACAGTACCAATTACATACATACATAACAGAGAGAGAGAGAGAGAGAGAGAGAGATTATAAGGAATTGGCTCATGTGGTTATGGAGGCTGAGAAATCCCAGGCTCTGCAAACTGGAGACCCAGGAGATCTGATGGTGTGGACTCAGTCTGAGTCTGAAGGCCTGAGAACCAGGAGAGTTGATGGTGCAAGTTTCAGTCCGTATCCAAAGGCAGGAGGGCACTGATGTCCCAGCTCAAGACTGTCAGACAGAGATAGCAAATTCTCCCATATTCCTCCTTTTTGTTCTATTCAGGTTTCCAGTGGATTGGATGAGGCCCACCCACATTGGGAAGGCAATCTGCTTTACTCAGTCTACCAGTTCAAATGTAAATCTCATCCAGAAATGCCCTCACAGACACCAAATATGTTAATCAAATAACTGGGCACATCATAACCCAGATGAGCTAATGCATACAGTTAGTTAACCATCACAGCAAGCAGTCATGATTGTCTGGTGGGTGTAAGCTCTGCACATCAGTCTGGGAGAGGCATACCAGAAGCAGAGCTCACCCCTATATGGGAGGGTGGGCATTGACAGGACATCTGAAATGGGAACAGGGCTACACCTGACAAAGCTGGGATCAAGGTGACCCTCTACTTCTAGGAGGGACCGCTAATGATACCAGAGTGGACAGTTTGTCTGGCACAGTAAACCACGTGGTACAAGTTAGATAGTGAGATGCAAGCTGTTGCTTATTCCCTTCCCTGTGGACGATGTCTCCCTAAGCAGAAATGGCATCATGACAGTGGACTTCTGTACATATTCCTTGCCAGTAGAGAGCAGCTCCCAAAACAGTTATGCTCACTTCCTTGGTAACCCCAATTATCCTCATGGTTTTTAGATACATAGATGACTCAAATTTAAATCCAGAACCTCCCTCTGGAATCCAGCATCGTCCATTCAACTCCTGCTCAGCATCTAAATCCACATTCCTACCTTCATCCATAAACCTGTTCTTCTCCCATTTCACTATTGGCAATGCCGTCCTTCCCATGGCTTAAACTAAAAACCTTTGGAGTCACCCTTGACTCCTGTTTGATTCAAATCAGCGGAAATCTTCTTGGTTCAGCTTTCAAAATATGCCCAGAATCTAGGCACGTCTCACCACCTCCACTTTTACTAGTAGATCCAAACCACCGTCATCTCTCTCCTAGAGAATTACATCAGCCTCCCAACTGGTCTGTCTGCTCTTCTCTTAACCTCTTCCTCCAGTCTGTCCTCGAGAAAGCATCCAGAACAATCCTTCTCAAGCATGAATCACATCCTGACACCCCTCTGCGTAAGTCCCTCTGTGGCATCCCAGGTCACCAGAGTAAAGTCCTTCCAGTGGCCCACAGGTCTTGAGCAGTCGGGTTCCTGTGACCTTGCTGGCCAGACCGGACCCTTTGGCTGGCCTAGGGTTTTGTCCTTGCCTTTCCCTCTGGCTGGGATGTTCCTCACCCAAGTAGCCATTTGGATTCCTTCTGTTAAACCCTTCTTGTCTTTGCTCAGTATTACTTAGTCAGTGAGACCTTCCTCTAAAACGTTAGAATTGCCTTCTTAAAATTTATTTTTTGATGGACACGTAATAATTGTTCATATTTGTGGGATACAGAGTTATATTTTAGTTTGTGTATACAATGTGTGAGGATCAAATCAGGGTAATTAGCATATTTAGCATTGCAAAAATATACGATTTCTTTGTGATGAGAGTATTTGAGCTGCTCTCTTCTAGCCGTTTGGAAACATACAATAAATTAATGTTAATTATTGATGTCTCACACCACTGTACACCACTAGAATTTTTTTTCTGTCTAGATTTAATTTTGTATCCATTAACTAACCTGGGATTAAAAACAAACTTTTAATTGAACTACAATATACAAACATAATAGTGTGCATAGAATAAATGTACAATTTGTTACATATTCACAAGTTCAGCACTCCCAGGTAACCAGAACTCAGACTGAGAAACAGTATGTTATAAATTCCCCTACAAACCCCCTGTTTTTATGTCGGGTGATAGAATATGATTGGGTCTATTTCTGGATTCTCTTGACATCTCCACAATACTGAGTTCTCCAATCTATGAATATGGTATATCTCTTATAAACGGACACTTCCTGATTCAATAGCTTCCCTTACAGATGAAGGAAAATCAAGAATAAAGTGCCTAAGCTCATAAAGTTCTCTGGGGTTTCTGAGGGTCTCTACAGACAGGAGATTTTACACTTTGCCGTGTTCTCTAGGAAGGATGTAGACGTGCTCAGCTTTATGGCTGGGAGGGTAGGTGGGCAGGAGATAGTTTTCCTACAAAAAAAAATCAGAAAAATTTAGAAATTTGCATAAGCCTCTGCTCCCCACCTTATACACCCCCATTGTTATCTACTCTCCTGGCTTTGTTTTTCTCCATGGCAGTGTTTTAATTGCTTCTTTTCCCTGAGACATTGCAAGCACTCAAGCCAAGGGCCACTTGCTGAATCCTCAGTGCCTAGAACAGTACCTGTCTCATAATAGGTACTCGATCAATGTCTGTGGAAGAAACAAGTGAATCAATTGGCTCAGCCTCGCCTGGCCAGCCTGTACTACAGATAGCCCGATGGAGCAAGGGCCAGCAGGGCCTTACAATTTGGTATTATTGTGGTGCTGAAAACTGCTCCCTTTGCTACTGTCCATGGTTCCCTTGCCAAATTAAAGAGCTTTGACTCAATGTAGAATCTTGAAATGCAAAGCTTTACAATCCCTGGCGAGGATTGCATGGAGGTTGGTAGATGGTTATAAACCATTTCCACTGCCAGAAAGTCCAGTCAGTGTATTGTTTAAATTTACAAATCAAAATAAACACCCCTGAACTGAAATGCATTTGCTAAACCTCAGTATCCTATTGGGGTCAACATCACTGTACATTCCCTTTTCTCCCTACCTGAATCTCAGTAGATCAGAAGCTTTGACGCAAGGTGCTGCCTCCCTGAGTGCCATTCAGCCTGCCCAGGGTCACTAACGCCCAACCGAAAGTAGAGCCACTTCCGTGAAAACGATTTCAAATAAAGGGAGAAGTAATCCATGAGCTATTAATGGGGATTCTGTTCCCCTATGGTCCTGGTAATTTCTAGAACATTGAATTAAAGAGTTCTCAAACCTTTACAAATTCTCAAGGCAAACATTATTAGCAAAGAGAAGCCCGTACAGCATGTTAGAAGGTTGCCAGAAAATGTCAATGGAACTTCTGAATAAAATAAAATAAGTTGAAACTCCCTCTCCCCATCTTTGCCCCTTCTCCCTCTCTGCCTCTAACATGATTAGAAAGTCATTTTGTGTGTCTTCTACATTTGGTCAATCAGAGACAAACGTACAAGATTGGTGGTGACAGGCAGCACATTTAACTCATTATTCTTTACTTTGCAGCAAAATGATTTGTGTAAACTGTCTGCCTAGCATTAAAGGTAAAACAAACTTAGAAACCCCAAAATGGTATATTTTTGTCTAATATTTTCCTTTTGGTTTTATAGCTGTAATCACATATGGATGCTTTTATTTGGCTCTTGGCACAGATGGAACAAAGGGAAGGCAGCACAGGAGATTACATAACATACAGACAGAGCCCCGTGCCCAGCAAGGACGGAGCCGTAAAAGCCACAACAGTCAGGACTTAATGTGAAAACCCAGGAGAAGCTGCCTCTCACTCTGGCCCCTATCAGCTGGCAGGATATTTTTACCAATGTGAAATAAGAGCCATCTTCCTGAACAAGCCTCTGGTCACACATCAGACTGAGCTCTCTCAAAGATCATTGGCCTTTAATTAATTGCATGCATCCCTAAGTCCACCCGGGGTCCACAGGCTGAGTCCATCTGGCCTCCCTCCCTTCCAACTTTTTATCCCAGGTATTATGAGCGCCATCCACTATCGGTGACTGTGAAGTAAAATGCTATCTAAACCATAAGGAATAAAATCCCAGACTCCCTTATTAAGTCTATTGGTGATCACTGTCCTGAAGTGATACCAAGCATGAATCTATGCCCAGAACAAGAATGAGGAATTTGGAACTTTGGGGCAACTGTTGTACACATTCAGGGCATGCAAAATAAGGAACCACCACTGATTTGATGCAGTGAGTGTTTTATAAAGAACTTTGGAATTATAATAATACCCTAAGTTTGCATAGCACTTTTCAGTTTGCAAGACACACATTTTTACTTAAATTTGTTTTTATTCAACAGGAGATATACAAGCATTTTTTTGAATAGCATATGAAAAACATGCCAAATATGAACAGCTAGTGTCTCTGAACCTTTCTCAACCACAGAGGAGGAAGAAATAGGGCCCATTTCACTAGCTCCTTGGGAAGAGGATCATGGGAGATGACTTACTTCTGGCTGCACAGCTGGCTGGGAAATGGTGGGGTAGAGCCGGACCACCACCAGATCACTGGGTTCTTAGCTCAGTGCTTCCCCCACCTGTACACATTGCTTCACCTAGAGAAATGACTCAAACATGCACATTGCTTGGTTTTCTATTCAAATCAATAGCTTCTAAGGATAAAAACCACTATGCAATATTTATCAAAAGTAGTAGTCTAGGATTTCCCCAACCATGCCAAACTACATGATATAAAAATTAAGATATTTTTCAAAGGAAGGAAGTACATATGTGTGCTTCATTCTCTGCATGGGGACTTAGTCTGAAAAAGACCAGGCAGTGCTGTCTTGCCTAGACCTTAATGCCCTGAAATGTGGGAGGATTTGTTGCTCAAGTCAAGTGCTGCAACTGAGCACTCACTTGCTGAGGCGGGTGTAAGAACGCCTAAAAGCTTAGTCCCAACCCTTGGAAGGCAGGAACGAGTGGATCAGAGTTCAGTATGGTAGACTCTCACTGCAGGGAAGGTATCAGTAAAAAGGGAGTCAGGTCTCGAAGGCTTAAGTAGTGCTAATAAAAGAAAGGACAATTTCTAGAAGAAAAACTATAGCTAAGCCTAATCCTTGCAGGCTCCTTCTGATCATAATAAAAGTGTTCTAGTAACTGAAACAATTTGCGTGCAGGTGGAGGAGCTTTGAATGGATAAGTTCTTAAGTTTATCAGTAGAGAAATCCAGTAGCATTTCTTACTTGGCTGTTCTTATTATAGGAAAATGCTGAAGTTATGTGGTTTCGCTAAGCTTCAGAAATGATTCTAATTTTTCGGGTATCTCTCTCTTTAATTTTATTTTTTAAGTCAACATACAGTAAAATTGATTTGTTTGTGTGTGTATGTGTATAGCTCTATGCATTTTAACTTGTATGTAGAGTCATGCAAACACCACCACAATTAGGATACAGAATAGTTTTGATAATACCCCCCAAATTCCCTCATGCTCTCATTTTGCAGTCACACCCTCCCTGCACCCCTAAGGCCCTGACAACTGTTGATCTATTCTCGGTCACTATAGGTTTGTCTTTTTAAGTCTGTCTTATAAATGGCATCATGCCGTATGTAACCTTTTGAGACTGGCTTTTTTCATTCAACCTAATTCCCTTGAGATCCATCCAGGTCGTCATGTATCTGTGCTGCTGCATTCCTTTCCATTGCAGAATAGCGTGGCGTGTTGTGCAGGTGCCACAGTTTGCTTATCCACTCATCCACTGGACAACGTTTAGGTTGCTTCAAATTTTGGGTGGATTATGAATAAAGTTGACAGAAACAATTGTGTAGAAGTTTGTGTGGACAAAAGTTTTAGTTTTTCCAGGGTAAGTACCTACAAGTAGGATTGCTGGATTATAGAGTAAGTTTATGTTTAAGTTTAAAAGAAACCGTCACAGTGTTTTCCAGAATGGCTGTATCATTTACTTTTCCCGTCAGTTAGGTGAGTTCCTGTCGTTCTGCTTCCTCCTCAGCACTTGGTATTGTCTGTATTTTCTATTTCAATCATTCTAGAAGGTGGGTAGTTGTATCTCAAGGTGGTTTTAATATGTATTTCCCTTGCTGAACAGCTCTTCATGTGCTTACTTGCCATCTGTATATCCTTTTTCGTGAAGTGTTTGGCCTACTTTTAAACTGAATTTTTTGTTGTTTGTTTTGTTTTTACTGAGTTCCTTATATATTCTGGATATCTTATTGAATATGGGATTTGTAAACATTTTCTCCTAGTCTGTAGCTTGTCTTTTTATTTTCTTAACACTGTCTTCCCTGGAGGAAAGCTTTTAATTTGAAATATTTGGGTTTTTTTTTTCCTGAAAATTTTAAATACAGTGTTACCGTATGACCCAGAAATTCCACTCCTAGGTATATAGAGAAAGGAAACGGTATGTGTTAGTTTCATATTGGCTGCTGTAATAAATTACCGCCAACGTAGTTGCTTAAAAGAACACAACTTTTGCCCTTCCTTTTCTGGAGGCCAGGAGTCTGGAACTCAGTTTCACTGGAGTTAAAGTCATGGTGCTGTCAGGGCAGACTCTTCCCGGAGGCTCTAGAGGAGAATCTGTTTCCTTGCTTCTCGAGGTCGTTTTCTGGCTTCTGGAGGTCACCTGCCTTCCTGCGCTCATCACATCACCCCAACCTTTTCTGTCCATTGTCAAATTTCCTACTTCCTCTTCTTAGGCAATCTCCCTCTGCCTCCCTAATAAAGAGCCTGGATGTTATAGTTAGGGCCCATTTGGAAAATCTGGGATAATCTCCTTATCTCAAGATCCTTAGGTTAATGACATCTGCAAAGTTCCTTTTCCGTGTAAGGTAACATTCACAGGTTCCAGGAATTAGGGCATGGATGTCTCTGGGGGCCATTACTTAGCCTACCATAGTCTGTCCTCTGGCCCTCAAAGATCTGCATTCATCCCACATGCAAGATACATTCACCCCACCCCAGCATCCCCCCAAATCTCAATCCTGCAGCATCCATTCAAGTCCAAAACTCATCTAAAGATCATCAACTCAAAAGTCCCAGTTGTCATCATGTAATCAGTTATAGGTGAGACTGGGTAGAATTCATCCTGAAGCAAAATTCCTCTTCATCTTTGGATCTTAAAAACTACAAAACAAGTATTCTGCTTCCCAAATGCAATGGTGGGATGGCCGTAGAACAACAGCTACAAACATTGCCATCCGAAAAGGGAGAAAATTGAAGGAAGAACGGAGCTACCAGCCGCCAGCAACTTCAAAATCCCGTTAGGCAAACTCCATCAGGTTTCAAGGTCTGGGAATAATCCTCTGTGGCTTAAAATTGGCATTAGGTAGTTTGATTCCTCCAAATGTATTCTTTTTCAGAATTTCTTTGGCTATTCTAGTGTCTTTGCTTTTCCATATATATTTTATAATCAGCTTGTCTATATCTACAAAAATTCCTGCTGGTATTTTGGTTGGCATTGTGTTAAACCTATAGACCAATTTGGGGGAGCACTGACATCTTCACTGTGTTGAATCTTTCAGTCCATGAATACGGGCTCCCCATGTGTTTAGGTCACCTTTTACTTCTACCAGTGTTTTGTAGTTTTCAGTATAAACATTCTGTATATGTTTTGATAGATTTTTATGGGTTACATTTTTTTTTTAAAATATTGTAAATGGCATCTTAAAAAAAATTCGGTTTCTAATTGTTCGTTGGTGGTATGTAGAAATACACATTATTTTTTCTTTGTTGACATTGTATTCTGCAACCATATTGCACTGGCTGGCGCCTCTTGCAGAATGTTGAACAGAAGGAGTGAGAGTGGACATCTGTGCTTTGCCTCCAGTCTTAGGCGGAAAACATCCAGTCTTTCACCATTAGGCATGATATGGTCTGTAGTTGTTTTGCAGATGCCCTTCTTTTGAAGTTGAGGAAGTTCCGCTCTATTCCTAGTCTGGGGCGAGTTTTATTTATTTCTTTTTTTATAATAAACGTATATTGAATTTTGCCAAATGCTTTTTCTGCATCAGTTGATATGATCATGTCATTTTTCTTCTTTAGATTGTTAATATGGTGGATTAAATTGATTGATTTTAGAATATTGAATGAGCGAAGATGCGTTTCTGGGGTAAATACTAGTTGATCACAGCATGATTATTCTTTTTTTTTCTTTGGTGGATTTGATTTGCTAATGTTTTATGAAGTTTTTTTGTTTGTATGTTTATATTTGTGAGGAGATATTGGCCTGTAGATTTCTTATAGTTTCTTAGTCTGGTTTTAGTGTCAGGGAAATGTTGGCGTCATAAAATGAGTTGGGAAATCTTTTCTTTCCTTCTGTTTTCTGGAAAAGATTGTATAGAATTGATGTTATTATTATTTTTTTTTTCTTTAACTGTTTAGAAGAATTAGACAGTGAAATCCTCTGAGCCTGAATTTCTTTCTCTAAAGCTTTTAAATACAAATTCAATTCTTTAATACTTACAGGACAGTTTTGGTTATCTATTTTATCTTGGGTAAATTGTGGCAGTTTGAAGTCTTTGAGGAATTAGTCTAATTTATCTGAGTTATTTGCTTTATGTTTGTAAAGTTGTCCATTATTGCCTTTTTAATGTGGGCAGGGTCTGTAGTGACAACCTCTCTTTGATTCCTGATTTAATAATGTGTGTCTTCTCTCTCTCTCTCTCTCTCTCTCTTTTATTTGTCACCCTTACTAGACATAAATTTTGCTGATTTTTTTCAAAGAATCAGCTTTGGGTTTATTATTTTCTTTACTTTTCTGTTTTCTTTCTGCTTGCTTTGGGTGTAGTTTTTTCCTCTGTTGTAGCTTCTTCCTAAGATGCAGTTTACTCATCTCTTTTAATGTAAGAATTTAATACTATATGTTTCCTTCTAAGCACTGCTTTATCTGCTTTCCAGGAGTATTGGCAATGTTGTATTTCCATTTTTGTTCAGTGACAAATATTTTCTAATTTCACTGGATACTTCTTTGATCCATGGATTATTTAGAAGTATGCTGCTTAATTTCTAAGGATTTGGAGGTATTCCTCTTATTGATTTGAAATCTGATTCCATTATGGTTAAGAACCTTCTTTGTGGCAAGGCCTCAATCCCACCCCTCCTCCTTCCTCCTTCTTTCACCCCATTTCCTTCCCCTTTCCCCCTCCCTTTCCCTCCCAACTGCTCTTCAACAACATTGTAGAATGTAAAAAAATAATATTAATAAAATTTAAAAAAAGAAAAAAGAACCTCCTTTGCATGATTTCAATTCTTATAAATTTGTTAAAGTGCATATTATGGCCCAGAATGTGGTCTCTCTTGAGGACTGTTCCATGTGAGCTTAAAAAGAGTGTGTATTCTGCTGTCGATGCATAGAATGTTCTGTAACTGTCAATCAGAGCCAGTTGGTTAATGGTGCTGTTCAGTCCTTTTACACACCTCCTCATTTTCCATCTGCTAGTTCTACCTCCTAGTATTAGAGGAGTGTGATGTCTCCAGTTATCTTTGTAGATTTGTCTATTTTAGTTCTGTAGGATTTTGCTTTGTGTATTTGGAAACTTTGTTGTTAGGCACATGTACATTGGATTGTTGTATTTTCTTTGTGAATCAACCTTTTTAACATTATATATTGTCTTTATATCCTTGGTAATTGTCTTTGTTCTGAATTCTCCTTTATCTGATATTAATATAGCCACTCAAGCATTCTTTTTTGATTAGTGTCTTCATGGAAAAAGTATATCTTTTCCTATATTTTCTTACTTGAACCGTACTATATCTTTAAATTTTAAGTGATTTTCTTGTATATAGCTTATAGTTGGCTCATTTTTTAAAAAATTCATTCTGTGAATCTCTGTTAATTGGTTGCATTAGACCATTTTTCTGTAATGTTATTATTAATATGTTTGAATTCAGGCCTACTATTTTGTTATTTGCTTTCTGTTTGTTTCCTTCCTCTGTTTTAGTTATCCTCTTCTTTCCTTTCTTTTGGGTTATTTGGAACATTTTTCGAATTCCATTTTATCTATAATGTTTTTTGCTATATTTCTTTATAGAGTTTTTTTAACTAGTTGGTTTTAGGATTGTAATGTAAATACTTAGCTTTTCAAGTCCACTTAGATTCAATGATTTACCTCTTCAAGTGAAATACAGAATACTTACCAACCTATAAGTTCCTTTACCCTCCTCTTTTTATGTTGTAGTTGTGTAACGTATTACATCTGTATACCTGGCAAATCCCGTTGGATGATGTCACAGTTTTTGCTTTTATTTCTCAAACATGTTATAAAGAACTCAAAAGAAGTATATAGTCTTTTACATTTATCCTGACATTCATCATTCCTGTTGCTTTCTCTTTGTCCCTGATGTTTCTGCTTTCCTTTTAGTATTGTTACTATTGTGTCTATACAGCTTTCTTTAGTAATTCCTTTAGAGCAGTCTGATGGCAGCAAATATTGTTTTCTTTCATCTGAGAATGGCTTAATTCCTGAAGGACATTTTTGATGGATATAGAATTCTGGGTTGACAATTGTTTTCTTTTAGTAATTTCAAAATATTCCACTTCCTTCTTTCCACCATTGTTTCTGTTGAGAAATTTATAGTCATTTGAATTGTTTTTCATACATAAGTAATGAGTCATTTTTTCTCTGGTTGTTTTTGAGATTTTCTCTTTCTCTTTAGTTTTTTTGTGGTCTGATTACAATGCACCTTGATATTATTCCTTTGGGTTTCTCCTTTTGAGGATCACTGATATTCTTCGATCTCTAGCTTTGTCTTTTGGTGAAATTTGGGAAGTTTTCATTCATTATGTCTGAATATTTTTTTCTGCACCATACTCTTTCTGCTGTCCTTCTGGGATTCTTATGACCCAAAAGCTGGATCTTTTTCTAATGTACCACAGGACCCCAAGGCTCTTATCAAATTTATAAAATATATTTTTCTCTGTTGTTCAGATTTCACAATTTATATTGATATACCTTCAAGTTCATTGGTTCTTTCCTCTATCATCTCATTTTGCCATTGATCCAATCCAGTAGTGTTTTAGTTATTGTATTTTTCAATTCTAGAATTAACATTTGATTCTTCATTTTATTTTGTTTCTTTAATAATGCTTTACATCTCCTAATTCTTTACAAGAGTGTTCTCTCTTAGTGATGGGAAAGTTTTAATAATAGTTGCTTTTAGGTCCTTGTCAGATAATTCCAACATCTATGTCACCTAAACATTGGAATCTGCTGATTGTTTTTTCCTGTGCAAGTTGAGGTTTTCCTGGCTATTCTTACGGCAAGTAATTTTTTGTTGTATCCTGGAAATTTTGATTATTTTATTATGATACTCTGAGTCTTGTTTAAATCTTACAGGAATGTTGCTAATTTTATTTTAGCATGTAATTGACCTATTTGATTTTAGGTTGCAAGTTCTTACCAGGCTTCTATGGGTGGTGATTCCAATGTTAGTTGAGTTTCCAAAGCATTGGCAGTGCTATTTGGATCTGTCCCACATCACCCTCAGACTGGGTGATGGTCTATATTGTAGTTTAGTTCTCAAAGTCTATATATGCTGTGTAGGGTCAATTCCATCCATGCACAACTTAGGGTGAGCCCAGGAGTTCATAAACAAATATAACAGGCTACTTTTCCAAGTCCTCTTTCTGTGTGTTCTCTCTAATACTTTCAAGTTCCCTGGGGCCTTTTGTTTTGATCCTCTGACCAGAATGTTGCTGGGGCTTAGTTATCCTGCTTTGCTGTACACTTTCTGCAATGATGTTTACATTGGGGGCCAACCGGTAGAAGGGCAGAGACAAAAAAAAGCAGCAGGGCTTTGTCTCCACTCTGGGAATTGCAGTCTCTTACCTCCTTTAATTTCCTTCTGAATTGCACTGCCACTACTGCTGCCACCATTCATGGGATCAACTGGAGGTGGGGCACAAGAAAAGAGTTAAAAAGAAAGGAAAACAGTGATTTCCCCCATTCTCTCTGAGTGTTAGGAATTTCCTTTTATGTTCCCTGAGCCAAATAAGAGCTTCTCCTAGAGCTTTCTATGTCCACGTTCTGGTGATTACTTCCAGGTTTTGAGCTGCCTTGAGGTCAGTCCAGAGGATACCAGAGGAAAACAATGGTAAACTCACTGCCTATATGGTGGTACTTACACTTCTTTGTCCTTAATCTGCTTGCTACTATTTACTTCTCAGAGTCTTTGAATAGCTCTTTCATGGATTCTGTTCAGATATTGCGGCTGCATTCAGTGGGAGAGACACCGTGGACTCTGTTTACTCCATCTTACCCAGAACCAGAAACCCAGATATCTCTTTTAGAAGCCATACCCTTGTTCTTTACATACATTTGTTCTTTACAGCCAGACCAGGGAGAATATTGCCTCTAAGGAAGTGTCATCAGCACCATGTCCTTTTGACATATTTAATAATTATTCTCTTTGGGGCAAGTTTGAGGTAATGCACCTTTTTCATCGGAGGCTATGAATAACATAATTCAGCAAGCTGCAATACAGTGGCTACCAGCACATCTCCTGGTAGAACAATGTGAGGAGGCTGTTCCAACTTCAAACTCATTTGGCTGATTTAGAGAAACTTTGGGACACTAGTAAAATGGTGTTGAGATCAACCATCTGCCATCTTGAAAAATGACATGCTATAAAACCCTTCAACTGGGTATAATTTTTGTAGTTTTTATCATTAACTGCCGCACATATTTCATGGTAACTAGAGTGATGCAGTCCTGAAGATAAGGGTTTCAAGTTCAGAGAAATACAGGTGTCCTGTCTTGATGGCTGTATTCTGTGTACACTAGAGGATGGGAAGTAGATGGAATTCATTGACAGATTTGAGTGAGATACATTGCTTCCTTCCTTTTTCTCACACTCTATGAGTAGCTGGGTATCTTTGCTTACTGAGAAGTAACACATAGCTCTGTGCCTGCTGATTTTGGTGTGCAAAAGCTCTGTGTTGTCAGTCTGTCTACAGAAATTTGTGTTTATTCCTAGCCCCCATATTTATGACTTTGCTTTTTAGGACAATGGATTCCATAAGTTTCTCTTTTTTTCTAGACTGTGACAAAATAAGTATCATTTCCTAAGGAGCTTTTGTTGTTTTCTCATTTTAGTTAAAGTTTGGCAATGAGAAGGCCAGTTCTTCAGTGGTCAGATATTTTTTCTTTTCCTTGAATAGACTCGTTAGAAAAGAACCAATGGAAATGGAATATTTGGTGCCCCTTTTAGAATTGGGATTAGTTATCATAGTCTAATTGGGATTAGACTTGATCATCTAGAGATCTCAGATGGTGTTTCATATTCATAAATACCCATGGACCACTGTGTTATCCAAATTCACTACCACAGCCCTCACGCTCCCTGTCTACCCTCACTTGTGAAGTGGGAGGGGAGTTGTGTGGTCATGCAGTGGGTGGGCGGAGGGTTTTAAGACTCTGATTTACACTATAATTTTCTATAAGACTTTGGGCAAGTTACTTAACCTCCCACAGGAAGTGCCCCAGGCTTTCTGGAGCTGGGGCAGTGGGGGGCCAAGGGCCTTGGCCACACCCCCATGACATCTGTACCCAGCCCAGCAATGACCAAGCCACCACTGGAAGCCCCCTAGCCTCCCCTGTGGGAATGAGGGGGGTGCCACAGGCCTCAATCCTTCCCTCCTCCTTCCTCCTTCTTCCGTTCCATTTCCTTCCCGTTTCCCCTCTCCCCCTCTCTCCCAACTGCTCCACAACTGCATAGAACGTAAAAAAAAGAAAAAAAAATTAATTAACAAAATAAAATAAAATAAAAAAGTTACTCAGTCTCTCTGAGCTTCATGTTCACCTGCCATAAAAAAATGGAAGAGCTGAGGGATTGTTGGAAAGACTGGCTGTGTGTGAAAGCTCCTAACCCTTGGTCTATAAGTTCTCCCCTTCTCCATTCTTAGGAGTGGATGGTAGGTATAGTTTAGGTTCCTATTTGTGATGAGACTTGAGACTGGGTTAGGACTGAGTTACTGATGGGAGGAGATAGAGAAATGAGACTGATATAAAACCACCCTCTAGGGTGGCATAAAGGCATTCCTGCCTATTCTTACAATTATAATTCTCTGTTGCCAAGATTTTTGTGAATGACTGATGTTGGGGGAAGTCCCTGAAACTCTTTGCGGTAAGATAACAGCAGAATTTTCTGACCAGCAGCAGTATTGTTCATCAGCCTAAGTGACACTGGTTCCCCCGCTCCTCCCAGCCTTTCTGTCTACCCCCTACCCCAAGGCTAGATGATTTTATCTGCACAGATAGGTGAGAACTAAGTGGACCTGCCTGGTTTTCCCAGGCCTCCACAGTGAGGGGAGATTTGCCAATTCTTCTTTCCCATGTGTTAACATAAGCCTGTCCAGCAACAGCAGCTTTGCCCAGGGAGAGCCCTGCATGGTGGTACTAGAACAGCTGCGTGCTGGAATGACTTACCACGCAGAACTCAGAGAGAGAAGCAGCCCCTTGGGTCCTGTCTGAGGATCGAAATATGCTATGACTTGAATTTGTTCATGAGACGAGTGAGCATGGGGGCAGAGGGACCCCTCCCTGCCCAACCAGAATCATTACAAGTCCTTTCTGTCTTCTCATCTTATACCACCTGCAGAGTGAGGGCCAGCCTGGCAGATTTCCAGGGACACTGAACTGTGAGTGCTAAAACCTTCCTAGAAACACAGGAACGAGAAGGAAAATGTGCTTCCCAGAACTCCTCTCAGGAGGCATAAAGTTTGTGGCTAGAAGGGATACTTCGGTAAGCTAGTTGGGGTGGGAGGGATGAGTCCCCTTCTCCCAAGAGGCATGTTTAAATAACAACAGATATTTTTAACTTGCTTTCAAAAAGCACGGGTCCACTTTGACTGCAAAACTTTTCTTTTGCTGAAGGGAGTATACAAAATTAGGGGCAGAATGGAATGAGTGGGAGCAGCAGAGGCTGAGGACTCTGACAAGGGGCATTTCTCTCTCATCATGCCACCTAGTGCTCAGCCTCTCCTCCAAATACAAGTTGAACAAGTACCAGTTTATTAGCATACCTATCCTGTGCACAGAGGGTATGCCAGGTTTTAATTCAAAATATATTTGGGAAGAGAGGCTGGAAGTAAGGAGCAAAGCCCTGGGTAGGAAGGAGGATGATAGAGAAGAATGGAGTGCCAGGCATGCCAGTGGAGGGATGTGGGCAAGCATCAAGTCCGGGAATCAGCAGGAGCCAGTTCATCCTGGCCATCAGGGTCTTGCTGGCTCAGGGCTTCTTTTGGAAGGCAAGGCTGGGTCAACCTGTATCAGCTTAATGATGCTGCCCACCCATGACTCATCTCCTATTTCAGGAGGCTGTCATGTCCTCTGTGTGCCTAACTCCTCTCTTATCAGCATGTCTATTCAGGATTAACGCGCTGTCCATTAAGAAAGCTCTTAGGGGTGGGGGTAGGAAGGACCTCCAGAGAATAGTGCTGTCTTTTGGGGACAAACTCAAGCTACTTAGTGTTTCTCCTCAATCCAGAGTATCATTTGATGATCAGTGATATTCCAACCTTTTCTAGCAGCAGCTAAGAAATAGGAAGCCACGAATCACAGGCTCGACATCTAATTGGCTTAAATGTCATTATCATCATCATTATCACTGTCTCTCATTACTTAAAAGGGTGGCTGACATTTATAGAACATCTACAAGGTACACACTCAGTAAAAACCATCTTTTAGTGGGATTAAACCACATAAATACCCAACATCTAGGAAGCACTCCACAAATGTGAGCTGTTTGCCTGGCACTGTGCTAAGCACGGTACACTTGTCACCTCATTTCACCTGCCTTCCTAGGAGGTAGGTAATGTTGCTTTCATTTTGCAGGTGAGGGGATTAAGTCTTGTAGAGGTTCTGCACCTTGGCTTGGGGGTACATGATGAAGCTGAGATTTGAACCCAGAGCCTGCATGTACTTAGGTCCTTCCCTACCCTGCTGCTGTACTCAGTGAACACTCAGGATCACGGTTCCCCCTTTAAGAGAAAACTGCTAAGCCCAGCTAAATGCCTCAGCAATTTATGGGCTGCTCACTTTCAATTTCTGAACCAAATGTCTTTTTGATGAGGCCTAAAATCCACTCTAGGAAGCCTCAGAGGGGAATTTCTGAAGTCACTTCTAACTTCCTGTGAAAATATTCTCTAACTGGCACGAGATTGTCCAGATAACCGTGAATACACAATAAAGCAAGTGCCTCTGCCTTTGATACCTGGCTCACAAATAACCCATTTGGCTTCCCAATCACCCTGATACCTAAAACTAGCAGAATTTATGCTCACTGCTGGAATGGCTCTGTTCAGCCAGAAAACAAAAGTTTATGGCTGAACCCTTTGCTCTGAAATGAAATCTAGTCTCTTTGGCTCGACTTTATTAGGCCATATTGTACAGCGATAGGAGACATAAGTATCCAGAATCTGCTGTCACTAAAACGGGACTGGATTGGCGAGTGATTTCATACTCACACTCAATGCTATGTCCTAAAATGAGAAAGTTGAATAGAAATTAGGGATGCAAATCAGGGCCATTTTTGAAACTTTATCTGTAATTGAATTAAATATAGTCATGTCATTGCTTCTATAGCTACACAGCCCAAATTCAAATGGAGATGAAGCTATTATTGGGGTCACTGGATCGGCGGAGAGAGACTAAGTAGGTAAATCTGGACCCCTGAATATTGTTTAGACTAATTACCACAAAAGCCAAACACTTGGATACCCATCTTGTGCTTAATTATCTGCAAGCTTTCTCTGTAACTGGCTCTGATGTTTAGCAATACTTCATGGAAAGCATTCTTTTATGTGTCTAATTCAAATCCTTTTGGCTGCAATAGGTTGTCCTTAATCTCTGATCCTCAAAAGCATAATGGAGAATATGTGTTCCCTGTTCTTCACTGCCTATGGGAATAGCTCCTCGCAACTCAGAGTGTGGTCTGTGAATGGGCAGCATCAGCGTTGTCAGGGAGCTTGTTAGAAATGCAGAACCGTAGACCCCGCCCCAGGCCTGTGGCATCAGAAACTGCATTTCACTGAGACTCCTGGGTCATATACATGCACATCAAAATTTGGGAAGTGCTGGACTCAGACTCTCAGAGGACTTTTGCTAACTGAGCCCCCAGACATGCCCACCGGTGAGAAATTGTTGTTTGTTAACAGCAGTGGATGCGGTGGGATTCTCACCAAACTGTCTAAAAGACTGAAGATTCTTCAAAGGCATAACAACTCTATACTTCTTTGTGTCATCAAAAGCAAGCTCATAATTCCTATGCTGACTCAAATGTTCATTTCTTTCTCACTCCTTTCTTCTTATCTCAGTTAAAAAAAAATCGACAGTTATTTTTGGCTTCAGTTTTAGAATTTGGGAGAAATGAAATTGCTAAATATAGCCTTTGCTGGGCTCACTCTGTTTCCTGTTGAATCACTGTTTGACTTTACATTGGAATCCACAGTATGGAGACGTGGAGAAGACACAGAGGGGTAACATGGGGAAACAGCATTGTGTGGGTAAGGGAGCAAAGGGGGGACTTCCAAAGGGATGGCGCGGTGCTCTTAGCTCCTGGGAAGACGGACTCCAGCTACACCGGTGGGGATACCCCAGTTCTTGACAGTTCCTTGTTTCAAATGCAGGTTTTTGAGTTCTTGTATTTAGAATTTAGAAAACCATAAGCCACTTGCTAAGTAGCTCAAGAAGTTCTGTGATGACAAAATTTCCCAGAAAATATTGCTCATAAGTTTTCTGAGAAATTTTAAAATAACCTAATTATAGGTATCGCGTGTTAGATCCTAAGAGTGCAGAATTTTTCAACATTCAGAGGCAGAAATCATTTCGGTCCATGTGCCAACATGAAATACTATGAAGTTATCCATGCTTACTGATGATTAGATGCCTGGAAAAATTGTGCTTGTTTCTTTGTGTCTCTTTCTCCAATTTTGTCTTGCTTAGTTCAACTCAGCAGGTATTAATTGAGCAATTCTTATTTGTAAGGTAGTGTGCTGTTTGTTCTAGGAGATACAAGGTTGAGTAAGACAATTCTTCCCTTAAGAAACTTCTAGCCGAATAAGGGAGAAGTTCATGTTCCAAATTCCACTTCATTGTAGTTATTGTCAGATGTCAGAAGAACCAAATGCTATGATGGTGGCTAATTCTAACTACCAAATGCTATGACAATGCTAATGCTGATGCATAGTGAGCATTTACTATGCACCCAGTACTGTTCTGTGCATTCTATACACATCATCTCATTTAGTCCCCATGGCCTCCCTAGAAGTGGATGACATTAGTATTCCCACTAGAGCAGATGGAGCACGTCAAATTGGGGATATGAGGAAAGACCTCACAGATGAGGTGGTATATGATTGGAACTCTACAGCAAGGATTGGATTTTGATGACTGAGAATGGCAACAGAAAGACATGTTTCTGACTGAAGAGTCAAGGGAAACAAAGAAACCAGGCTGGAAAATCAGGAAGAGGAAGTTTTTAGATTAGCATTTCCCAATTCCTTGAGCTGATCCTTGAAATAAAGGATTCTGTGACTAAATACCATGTTTTTCCCTTGAAAATTTACAATTCATATTAGCGTGTTAAATAATCTGAGGAGCATTGCACTAAAACATGAAATGAAATTTTAAAAAAAAGAAAAACCACGCAGTTTGGCTTTTTAAAATCCAGTGCTTCTCAAATTTCATTCATTCATTTGAAAAACTTTATCGAGCTATTACTATGTATCTCCAGGCATTGGAGATTCAGGTAAAAATTTGCACCTTCAAAGGTAACCTACATTAGCTTAGTGGGGAACACTACAGGATCTCCTTCCCGTTCTGTTTTGTTCCAGGTAAAATCTTAGTTGAGAATAATTCTACCTTTCTGAAACTTAGAGGGGAATGTGGGAAGTAGGGTTTGTAAGTTAGTGATGTAGACTGCCAACTGGTGTAGACCAGCACAGTCCAAGTGCCACCCACGGCCCGCTGGTGGGTGCTGTGACCTGTTTGTCACTCATCACAATGAGATGCGTACAGAAAATGAGGGTAAGTGCTTAGAATCTTTCAAAGCAACCCGATGGATCGATTTTATGTCAGTTGAATCTAATGATAAAAATTTTGGATTTGTACTTTGCATGTCTCATGTTTTATTCTTTTTGCGGAGGAGACATCATTTGTATTAGATGTTGCAAAAGTGTGAGTGTTCAACAGAAAAGCAAAACCCTGATTCCTCAGCTTGGACGGGTGGAGAAGGGCTGTCTCAGGAAACCCCACGTGCCAGGCTGAACTGTCCTGAGGAGGGCTTAGCAGGCATCTGCCTGAGAACATTTACTTCATATTTACTCTGCCCAGATTGGAATTATTTTGAGTGATATTTTAAGAACCTTATTATTTGAAGCACAAGTGAAGATGTTCTTAACTATTAGCAAGATTACAAAGCCAAATTCCTGTTTGGACAGATAGTGAATAGGCCAATCTTTAAAAAGGTCTGACAGCTCTTAAGCATAAACACCTTTTCTACCTTGGAGAGAACAATAAAGAGAGGGTGGGAAAACCTTCTACATATTGAAAAAGCTATCAGTTTCCTGCCACATAGATAACACTTTCTTAAATAATTTCTAAATAATTATTCTTTTTTTAAGTTCTCTTATCACTCTCTGCTAACCCTTCCTTTACCTTCAGTCCCTCTGGCACTTTTTGTCTTTCCAGAAATAATCTGGGTTGGGGTAATATAGTGGGGAATGTGCCATGCATTCTAATGCTTTTGCATGTGGTATGGTCATTAATCTCTCTCTGAACACTTCATATGGGGTGATTTTTTTTTTTTTCATAATGTCTGATGGAAGAAATCTCATTTGATAGTCTGCAGCCCACTTGTCTGAGAGTAAGAGATTTGGCTCAAGCCCAGTCTGAAATTAATCTTTGGAGTTGTTTATTTATTCATTCAGGGCTGAAGCAACCAGTTATCTGGCATTCCATCAAATCCCAAATAATTTGTTTCAATTGACATTGTCCTGAAGCCTTTGGAAAAATCTGAGGTCCTTTCATCCTATTCACACATTCTGGAAAATGTGATCTGAAATAGGCCATAACTGTGGAATACCAGATTGTTATGGAGTCCCTGAAATCCAATGCTACTCTCAGAAAGGCAGCCTACTTTTGTCTACATCCAAGAAGTACAGTGTTGAGATGCGATCTGACAAGAGAAGAAATACATTCTGAAAAGGTGCAAATCACCGTTCTCCTCTGCTTCCTTCCTTTGGTTTCAACTTTATCACCAGTTTGCTCCAACCCAGAAAGCTGTGCAGTGAGGTGTGCTTTGTGCTGGCACCTTTTGGACCTCACTTAGCAAGCCTCATATGTTTTGTTTCTAAATTCTGTGAGTTGCTTTTTAGGCTTTGCAATTATAAAAATTACAAATTTGTATTATTTGTAGAACGTTGAGGCTGAAGAAGTGGAAGAGGAGATAACCACATGCCCTTTGATAAAAACTGATGTTGGCTTTTTCCAAGTTTGTTGACTTTGGAACTTAGAGGGAAATAGAGCAGCAGAGAGAGAATGTGAGAAGTTCAGTGAGGAAGTCTTCCCAACACTTGTCCTTAACACTGTCCTTTCTAGCAAGAAATGAGAAGATGCAACATGCAATCAACTTTTTCCCAGTGACAGAGCATGCTGTTGAGAGAGAGTTTTAAATGACCGCCAACTCGTTTTAGTAACCAGCCCACACACTCATCAGCTTAGAGCCCATAAATTCTAATTTCACGTTTACTGTAGTAGTCAAGGGCTTGACACATTCTGTGGGTGCTGTCTCTTTTTGTCAAAATAAATGTGTTTTTATGGCATCTGAGATAAATTGGTCAGTTCATGTTACTGTGCTCTGTTTTGGACTGTCAAATTTTAAAGGACAGTGACAATATATTGCATAATTTATGTATACAAGTATTCATTCAGATGTGGCTAATTAATTCTTATTAAGCACTTCTGTGACTTAAAACTGTGCCTCTTTTAGAGAAAGAATATTCACTGAGAATTCAGAAAGATTTAAGAAAAATAGTAATAAATGTATTAATACTTGCTAATACACTAACCTACTACCCGTTCTGGGCAGTGTTAGTGTGCGTATGTTACGACTCATTTCTTCTTATTGCAGCTATTAACATGATGATCATTGGTTTTTACAATTTCCTTTTAGTTCTTTATTTTTGATGTGCATAATATAACATATATTTGGATTAAAACACTGTACTTGTTTTCAATTAAATAAGGATTGGTATATGATAATCTTTGGAGTTATTTACATGACTCCTGAGGTAGGGATGGACTTTTGCAAAATTATTTGGCTGTAATCAACACTGTTATTCAGACTCTTTACTGGGAACAGAAATCACAGTGGCTGTAACACACCAAAGCCAGGAGGGTTGAATTTTACACATTCACCAGGCTGTTAACATTAGAGAAACACAGTTTCACTCTAATCAGAGGAAGCATAAAAAATAAAAGGCATCATTACTGACCCACCATTAGTAACACATGCAGAACCTGGGATCAGGAAGGTGTGACTTCCCGTGGAGCCAAGGCTGATGGTTCCAGTTGGAAGGGACATTTGATGGTGGAGCTGTCTGCCCATGGATTGGTATAAAACCATTTGCTTGGGAGGTTGAAAAATTAGATAATGAAGGAGAGATAGATAAGACCGTGAGAGGTGTAGACAAGCTAGCTCAATGGCTCCATGCCCTTTTCTCACTGACAATTCTGTGTGATTTGATGAATAGGGACGGCCACACATCACCTGCTCGTCTCTTCTAGGCGCTCTTCTGAGACAGCTGGGGTTTGATGTGACGGCGAAGGATGAACTGCTGCCTCAGGAAATGCTTTGCCTTGGACTGATTGCTGAATGGCTGGCAAATTAATTTCGGCACCTTTCCCTAAGTCGTTTTGGTCCCATTCCTTCGTTTTTCTGCTGGGAAGTGTGTCTTCACATTACAGTTAAAAATACTTTTGACAACACAAACATGGGGAACAGCATGTACTATTTTGCGAAAGAAGTTGTAGACTGGGATGGTTCCCTTCTATATAACAGAAATGACGCTTTTATGCTCTGAGACTAGGCCTGTACTACCCTTTCAGGTGGACTCGAAATCAATGTGACTCCTTGCTGAACTGTCCACAAATCATGGGATTCTAGGTTTCAGCTTTTGAGTCCTTGATGAGCTTCTGTTCTGATATCTTCCTCTTAGGTACTTGTATGCAGCAAATCCTTCCCGTTCCCCCAAATCCTAGCACCCCAACTCCCCTAGACAAATATCCGGTCATCTCTAGCAAGAGATTTTGTGGTGGGTGGTTTAGAGCATGAACTCCTGAGTCTGTCTGTACCACTAATGGCTTTGTGACCTTCAGTAGGTTACTTAACCTCTCTGTGCCTCAGTTTTATCATTAGCAAAAGGGAAATCATAATGACAATAACTCCTTCCACCTCTCCAGATTTCTTTGTTTGTTGTCATTTTCCTGATGTTAAGCACAAGTTTTTAAAATTCAACCTGGTTTGCACTGATTTATTTCTGTGCTACAAACACATTGACAGAGGTAAGAGGAATGTGCGCTTTTTGCTTTTTCAGAGTAAGTCACAGACAGCCTGCTTGGGACTTAGAAAGGAAGACCTTGATAAAGGTGACAATTTGAGCCTCTGCTTAGATATGCAGCTGCCCGAGCTTGCGATGCGCTGCAACTGGGTTGTAACACTGGGTGCTTGCTCCTGACTGTTCTGAGATGACTGGCCGGCTCCTGTCCTTGTTCCAGCACCACTTGTCATTCTTGCCCTGAAAGAGTAAAGGGTCTTAGTATTCATTATAATTACTGAATCTTCTGCTCTTATGTTATACCTACGTATTTAAAAAGTTTTATTTGTGGTAAAATACGCATAACAGATTGTACCATCTTAACCATTTTTGAGTGTGTGGTTCAGTGGTATTAAGTATATTCACAGGGTTGTTCAACCATCACACCATCCATCTCTAGAACTCTTTTTATCTTGCAAAACTGATGCTCCCCACTTCTCCTCCCCCTAGCCCCCAGAAAGCACCATTCTACTTCTGTTTCTATGAATTTAACTTTTGTAGGTACCTCGTATAAACAGAATCATAAATTAGTTGTCTTTTTGTGATTGGGTCATTTCACTTAGCATAATGCCACCAGGGTTTATCCGTGTCGTAGCACGTGTCAGAATTTCTTTCCTTTTAAAGGCTGCATAATATTCCATAGTGTAAATGCACCACGTCACTTATCCGTTCATCTGCGCATGGACACTGGAGTGGCTTCCACGTCTTGGCTATTATGAGTAATGCTGTGATGAGCGGGCGTGCAAATAGCCCTTTAACACCCTGCTTCCAAGCCTTTTGGTTATATAACTAGGAATGGAATTCCTAGTTCTATAGTGATTCTATCTTTAGTTTGTTGAGGAACCACAATACCGTTTTCCACAGTGGCTGCACCGATTTACGTTCCCACCAACTGCATACGTCTTTTGAAAAGATAAAGATGTAATTCAATTTGCAATTTCATACTTTTTTTGGTGGAATGCCTTTTTCAGAAACCTCAAAAACATGTTTACTGTCTATGTGGAAATAGTGTTAAAGATATGTAAATCTTAAACAAAGGATTATGACAACAGCTTTAAACTCCTCAGCATTTATACAGTTTATTCCGTGCTGCTACATCTAGCATTGTAGACACCTTCAGAGAACCTATATATAGATGTAGGAGAGGCATTTTTCTTTCCAGAATGTTCTGTACATTTTTTCCAGTTTTGTGTCTTTCAGTCCTCAAGCATTTCAAATTAATCACAAAGGCAAACTTTCAGGAAAAAGATGTGTGAAAAACTCAGTAAAAGTCAGGTATATCTGTTCAGATATGTCTTAGCCAGATATATCTGTTGCTTTTACTGGCAAAGAGAAAAACGTAAGAAAATACATGCCATTTCAAATAAGATTTAATCAGCCACTAGAATAGGTCCTAAGGTACAGAATATGATCAATAAATATTTGCTGAAAGAATGAATCAGTGAAAGAATTTTTTCTAAACTCAAAACAAACATGAATAATATTGTTATCCTATAAATAATCTGTTCATACTTACTTACAAAGTTTAGTGATTAACCTACAATAAAATTTGGTTTAAAGACTAGCTCCATTAGGAGATAGAGGCATGAAAATAGTGATAACTAAAGAACCATATTAATACCGTATTAATGGAGGAATACCACCAATAATCAATAATAATTAAGATGAAGGTTTATATTTTCATTATTTTTGAAAATTAGTTGTAATATTTAAATTAGAACATGAACAATAATTATGAAAGAAATGTCTCTGCTAAAAGAATAGGCTTAATTCTTCCACTTCAGGAGCTCTATTTGCCCATAAACCTCTATTATGAGGATTTACAGTTAGCAATACCTCAAATAGTATCCTATTTACTGATAAAACAAATTATAATAATATGGTTCCCCAAATATTTTATATTTCAAAATTTTTACTCATGCGGACTAGGCTTTCTTCAAGTTAGTTAGACTTAGTGATCTTTATATATGTCAACAATATTTTATATTTGAAAAAAATTGCTGAGTTCTTATGATTTGGAGAAATTAAAAAGTTCACGCTTAGCTAAAACACCTTGCAGTTGATTTTTTAAATCCTACCATTTAGCAATAGTAATGGTCAAGTGACTTTTTTTTAAAGACCCCACCCTGAGGAAAACCAATTTTTAGATAAATAGCCCATACCCAGCAGCATTACATAGCTAATGTCTAACTTGTGAGAGTAGGTTAGAAACAGCTCACATTGATGAGGTTAACCTACATAATCTAATCACCCAGACCGAGCACAAAGCAGACAAATAGCATAGAGTCAGGGGGCATTCAGCTTATTTCCAAGTGTTTGCTGGCTTTTATATGCCAGCGTGTCATCCAGTAGATGGTGGGCGTGTCCTTTCTCACGGTTCCCCTGTCCTCTTCGAGTCTAAGGGTTGCATTTCTCCCAGTTAGCTGACCGATCAGCTGTAGATGGGATGCCTTTTAATACAAGATCAGCACGAGAAATTGTAAAGAGCCACATCCTGTTGGCTGGGTGGCTTCCTGCCTTCTCCTTTGACATAAGCTCCCACCGGAAGGGAAGCCTGGTTGGCAGCAGCTGAAGAACACACAAGGACCCACAGCCTGCCTTCCTTCAGGGGTGCCCAGGAGATCCCTAAGCTCCCAGAGGGGCTCAGCATTCTTGTTGCAACTCACTGTGTAATTTTTAACGATTGATTTCAATGTAAAATTCTTCCCGAAATACCTATCATGAAGAGGGCTGTTGGGAAAACCAGTTGAACTTAATTAATTAGAAAAAACACATATTTTAATGAAATTTGGTGTAAGACCCCTCTGAAACTACATTTTGCTTTTTATGATATTCCAGGTGAGGTCAGAAAAATCTACTTACCTTTTTTCTAAAGTAGAAATGTTTCGTTTTATTGCGATACACGCATGCTTAGCGTAAAAGCCTTCATACAACACAGAAATCTATAGAGAAAAGGTATCTTCTACTGCTCAGAAATAATACTTACTAGTGTTTTGTTATAAAGCTTTCTAGACTTTTTTGTGGCTTTACAAACATTCAAATGACTATAGCGTATTTTTTAAAATAGTATTAACCTATACACACTATTTTGTAATGTGCCTTTTTACATAATTTCTATATGGACAAATATACATTTTCATTGTAATTTTTAGTTGCTTCTCTGTATTCCATCATTAAGTGTACCGCTTGTGGTTATTGCCAATGTTTCATGAATAGAAAGCAAGTTCTTATACATGTGTTTGTAGATTTGTATACTTGTTTCTTTGCTGTGAATACTTAAAATGGAATTGTTGCATTAAAAAGTATGCACTTTAACCAATTTTGATAACAATTGCAAAATTGCTCCTCAAACTGGTTATGTCGATTTACTTGCCCACCAATATTGTGGGTGAGTGCCTATATATTCACACCCTTAGGAATTATACAGGTTAGAAAAGAAGTGATGCTTTAGAGGGGATGTACTTCAAATCATTGAGTTTAGGGTCATTGAAAGCTTTATGTGGGTGTTGTGGTTGTGTTCTTGGTTGCTGACGGCCATCACCACCTACCAATACATTCGTTTGCCAGAGGGTGTAACTCAGGTTTCCCTTTATAGCCTATGGTCATATTTTAAACCCTCCTCTTGTGTTCTTTTTCCTTAGATTGAGGAAGACACGTGGCAGAAATACTACTTGGAAGGAGTTTCAAATGAAATGTACACAGAATATCTCTCCAGTGCCTTCGTGGGTCTGTCTTTTCCTACCGTTTGTGAGTAAGTGGCCTTTAACTGGATGCTCTTTGGCTATTTATTTTCAGGGATATTTAATGTGCCTCTTGCAGGAAAGCCACCCATCTCTGCTCAGTACAGTTGCAGCACTCGACACTTACCAAGGGTGTCCTGTGTGTGCAGCTCTGTGTGATGAACAGGAAGGTGGGTCCTTCCATGGTCTCTGCCCTGGGGGCTTCTGCTGGCCCCACTTTTTCCTCCAGGCCTGAGAATCTTGGGCTTGGATTCATCATTTGTACTGACTTACAAACTCTGTTACGCTGCATGTCTTAAATTGTGTTCATGTGATGCAGACACATTTTTGAAGGATAGCATGAGCCCATGTCTCTCTGATTTTAATAGGGCAAAAACACACCTTGCCAGCCCCTTGATGCAAGGAATTTTAATCTGTCTTCCAATCAAGTCAGATCATAGAGACATCAGAGCAGCTACTGAAGTGAAGCCATTCAAAGTGCTTTCACCATTTACTGAGGAAATCTAGAACCAAATGTTTGAAAGGAGGCCTTGAAGAAGTCCTTAGCAATTGAGCCCCTGACATGGATAGCTGCCATGTTATAACAACGAGGTGTAGCTTCTCTATGTACTGGCTCAGCAGAATGGATCAGAGCAAGGGGCATCCCTAGCCTGTCATGGCCCCTCCAGGTAGAATAGGTGGTCACCTATGAGGGAGGATCTCAGGAACTCCACTTGCCCACCAGGAGCATGATGATGCCTTGGATTCGCTACTTAGAATCTCAGATGTTGTGTTTAAGTCAAACAAGGGCTTTGTCCCCTATGAAAACACAAAGTCAGTAAGCCTGATCTACTGACATTTTGGCAAAGGATTTGACAGACTCTGTCTCACTGTTAAAACTGGGAAGAAACAGGAGGATCTGAGAACCCAATGGGTGAGGAAGAAAAGCCATTCCCTTGTGCTCCCCACCTTCTTACAAATCAAACACACCTTCCAGAAAGGGAGGTCTGCAGGTGCTGAAACTAAACTGAGTGTTCTTTACAATAAAAAGAAGATAGTCCTGAGGGCTCTAGGACTCCTCTGTGTCATAGTTTTCTATTTTGCATGCAACAGGGAGGGGGACGAAGCACTTGGTGGCTTTGTGTTTACCTGCAGACCCTTGTCAGTGAACACGGCAGGTGCACTCTGTTGGTCCCTGGGCCCAGACCCTGAGCAATTCAAAATGGCTTGGCTGTTTACTGAAATTTCTCACCCTGTCTCTAAGTGAAAGTTTAAATGCTAAATGGACTGGAAAAGTGAATAGGTAATTGATTCAGAAGGAGTTATTTTCTGAAAACGGATGATGCCCTATTGTAACTCCCGTGTGTTCTCTTCTTTGAGAGCTATTTCTCTTTCTGCTATGGAACACGTTAACCATTCAGAGGCATTGTGTCCTGGAACACTGAAGCTATCCCAGGGGATTTGTTTCTCCCTGGAGCTTGGTCTGCCTTGGGTAGAAAGCTCCAGTGAAGTCAGGACTTAACAAAAGAAGCTGGTTCTATAAGAAGACAATCAGAGCCTCACATGTCTGATGTGGGGGTGGTCTGAGTGCACAGCAGAGCTGCCTGTGCCTTAGGGAGTCCTAAGGCGTTGGGGGTGTTAGGAGGGGAGTTGTGAAGCCCCTTTCCTTGGCTGTTGAGTTTCCCTGGCTTGGCTGATGTTTGTGTCTAAAATGCGTGCTCCCTCAAAAGCCCTCCTGCTCTTCTGCTCCTGGGAACTGACTGAGCTCATGTTAGGAGGGTTAACCTGCAGGGTTAGGACTGCTCACCCTAAAGGCTCTAACTGAGATACCCATGGAACCTTGGACTCACGTAGCTGCCCTACACAGCATTCAATTCCTTAAACGCTAGTTGTCAATATTTTAAATAGTGGTATTTTACATTAAAAACTAGGTTTCTGGCCTCTCTTGAAAATCTGATGTGGCAACACAGGACCTGTATTTCTGCTGAATGTTAACTGGCTCTAGTTTGCTGTAGCGAAGGGGTTCTTAGAGTTCCTGCTCTCTCTGATGTCTTAAACCAGGCCGGATTTGCGTATACCTCCCAGCCCTCTGGACATGTGCAGTTGCCAACCCTGACCCGGTCAATGCTGGAAACTTCACTGCCTTCAGAGACGGCCCAAGAACCAGGCACTAGTGGTTGCTGTGATTATTTCCCTTGACTGATTTTTGTATTTAGAACATGTCCCAAGGAGAAGAAAATCCCTCAGACCTACCTTGTTGTTAGAGAATTTAGTATTTGTTCAGCAAAGCTTCTGGAATACCCCCCCCCCCAAAAAAAAAAAAACCAGAAGAATCCATTTCTGATGTGAATGAAAATGTGTTCAACTTAGTGCTATTATTTGTTTAATACAATGATACAGCAGAGGTAGAAATAATCAATAAAGAAAGGACATTTAATGAGATTTAGGAACATCCCAAAACATTGAAGCTCTCCTCAAGCGTTTGATTATCTGGAGGCTTAATTATCTGTGTTTTCTACTTTAAATTAAAGAAAAGCCATAACTCAAAGTTACCAGCAGTTTAATGATAACACTCTTCAATTCAGGTTAATTAAAGCACAGCTGTAATTAGAGTGTAGTGTTGTATATCACCAGGCTGGCGCATAAGTATTTTCATTACAGTAAGAATTGGCTATTCAATTTCAAGATGACATAAAGGATGCCAAAATATATTTTAAACTGGTTCATGGAGAAGAAAAAGAATTGGGGAATACTTTGGGTATAATAAAGCACAGATAAAATATACAGATTTTAAGAGCACTTTCCATAATTACACGCCGAACTAAAACAATACACAGCTAATACCATCTTAAAGCATGAAAAGAAATAATTTTCTTCTTCCCTGGGTTGGTAGAATGTCCCTTGCAGGGTGGGATCACTGTATAGGAGAGCTTGGAGTTTTCTCAGAAGTTAGGAGAATCATTCTATGAAAAGATAGAGAGGCAGGATATATGGGTGAGATTTGTGACCTGTATTAGTCCCTTTCCTATCGCTTATAACAGAATACCTGAAACTAGGTAATTGAAAAAGAAATGAAATTTATTCCTTATAGTTTTGGAGGCTGGGGGGTCCGTGTTTCAGGGGGCGTATCTGGTGAGGGCCTTCTTGGAAGGGACTCTCTGCAGAGTCCTGAGATGCGCAGGGTGTCCCATGGTAAGAGGACTGAGCTCGCTAACCTGCTTACTCGCTCTCCTTATAAACCACCAGTCTGCTCCCGTGATAACTCATTTATCCATTAACCCATTAATCCATGAATTAGAGCCTTACCGTTCAAATACCATAGTTGAATTTCCCACCCCTTAATCCTGTTACGATTGAGACTAAGTTTCCAACATGAGCTTCGGGGAGGACATTCAAATTATAGCAAGGTCATTTCCCAAAAGAACAGGAAGAAAGCAGAAGAGAGACAGGAGGGGCAGAAGGCCCCCCCAAAGCTAATTTTAAAAAAATTTCAAGCCGAGAGATACTCTCCCTTGTCCAGAGTGAGACTCACATCAGCTCTACACTGTGACTTTTCTGCACCAGCCTTTTGGCTGCAACGTGTGTAGGATCAGATGTGGCTTTGTTCCAAAACCAGAAACTAATTTAGACAAAATGCAAAATCATATCTAATTCATCTACATTTCGCATTTGTCCTCATGATAATCCTATGATGTTTATATTGTTATCACTATTCCTGTTTTATAAATGAGGACACTGAGACTCAGAGGACATAGGCGCCCCTTCCAAAGCCACCTGGCAGACATGGTATTGAACTGCACAGGATTCCAGTGCTGGGGTCTTGTGCAATTGGGACTGGCTTGGGGTAAGTGCTAGTTGAAGGCTGGCTAGTTAAGAATCTCCTGATGAACTTACTAAATGGAGCGGTATCTGGGCCCCATCTCCAGATGTTAAAATCTGGGGAAAGGCCTGGAAATTTGCTTTTTTTTTTTAATACAAGCAAGCCAGGTGATTCTGATTCAGAATCTGAGGACTGGGAACCCCTGCCCTCCACCCCACACTCTGGAATAAACTCCTCTTATCCTCCGCCCAGTCATTGGAATGTTTCTTCCTGATTTTAGACGAATCATAGAATCATAGATGAGCCACATCCTGCATGCTAATGTCAAGAATGGGGCCTTTGCATGAGCTTCTTCCGTTCTTCCTTCCTCACTTGGGGTATTCTGCAGTCTCCTGGGACAAAGGAATGAGTTTGCACTCTGCCACGGCAGGTGGACCACGGACTGCTCTCCCCACTTCCCGTGCCTAATCCAAATCAGTGCAGGAAAAGCACACGTGGGTACGGAGCCCTGTAATGCTCTTGCTCAGACTTAGGCTGGGGATTAGAAAAGCAGTTTCAGGTGGGGGAGAAGAGATAAACGCTACATGCAGGCAGAACAGGTGAAGTGAGGGCAGCTCACTGTGCAGCCCTCAAAGACATCTCTTGGCCTGTTGGAGATCATGGTGGCACTGTCCTGTACCTTCCCAAGGATGCCCAGAGGATGTTCCCGAGCATCTTCCTTGCTTTTGCAAAGCTGTCTTGCCCTTGGGTCTGTGTGGCAGTAACATCAAAGCCAAGGAGCTTTGGGATCTGAAGGAGGGAGTTCCATCCTTTGTTATCGGAACAACAGGGACCCGTCTGCTCCTTTTCCCTCCCTCTCCCCACCTGCCTCAGCAGGCGACTATGGAAGGTGCAGAGGGCGAGCAACAAGCCTGCAGGAAGCAAGGGCAGGGCTGTGAGCCCACGGTTGTCACTAATGGGTCCTGTTTCTGAGCGGTTCCCACAATAGGACACTGTGTGATGCTGTAGAGTGTAAGCTGTAGAGTCACAAAAGTCTGCGGCCAACCCCCAGGTGGGTCACTTGCTGGGTCTGTGATCTGGGGCAAGATATTTGATTTCTGTGTACATCTTTCAGATACCAGTTGCCTGACCTTGGATTTGGTTCTTACCCCCAATTTCCTCATCTCTGAAATAGGAATAATATTACTTACCTGTCAGTACTAGTTAATGTCCTTTTCCCCGGTCCCACTGCTCCTTTGTCCTCCACCTCTTCACCCTCCCCATCACATGCAATGTAAGCACCTAGAAAGAAAGAAATGCATTGCAGCATTTCCAAGGATGGTTACTCTGGCTCTTTAGTAAATTCTCCTATCTTTCAGCCACTAGTCAATTAATCAGACAGTTATTGAATCTGGGATATTCGTGCCATTGTACCAAGCTCGGTGCCACCTCTAGAGGGAGCTGCAATTAAATTTGATCAAATATATGCACATGAAAAGATTAATAACAGAACTTATAAATGCCAAGTAAAGGATTCAGTTTCTCTGTGGTGGCTGCCTTTGCTAAGGGAAATGATATCTGTCCTCAGAGAGACTTAAGCACCTCTTGCTAAGTGCTTGGTGGATGCATGCAACTGGGAGTCATAGGGACAGCTGCCTGTAGGCTGGGGTGACCAGGGGAGGCTTCCTCGAAGAGGTGACATTTGAGCTGTGCCTTGTAAGGGAGTTGGATTTAGAGAGGGGATAAGGAGGGAAGAGGGTGTCCTGAGTGGTAGGGAATCGGGAGGCTGGATCACCCAGTAGCACCCAGAACTCTCTTAACACCCATGTCTCTAAGATTTTCCGATGACAGCGAATTGGTTCCCCCTTTAGAAGAGAGAAAGAGACACATCGGATTTATTTTGATGTGGGATGCTTTCAGAGGAAACAGTAATGGTACTGCTATCGGAGGACTAGCAAAGGTGAGGAGGCACTCCCCTGCCCCTGGGCAGGAAAGTGAGGGCAGAGGGGAGAGCAGGCAGGTAGACAAGGAGGAGCTGGAGGGAAGAACACCGCGTTCCAGGTTCTGAATCTCACAGAGAGCCAATTAGTCAGTCATTCATCACTTGCAAAATATAAAAGCTTAATTGTATCAGGTTTTACAGCTCAGAGGGGATTAGGACAAGAGATGTATTTAAAATATGGTGTGTCTCTCTCTGTCCCTCTGCAGCTGATGGAGCCGTTAAAATTCAGGTTTGATGTGGAGCATTTAATGCCTGGGTAACTTGGGGAACTCTGAACAGATCTTCCTCGGCTGTGTTGAAGGGCAAAAGTTCTGCGCCCAAGCCTGGTACAAGTGTGGATGCTACTGTGCTGGTTAAAGACAGTACGGCGGTGGGGCGGAGGGGTCTCCAGCCCCTCATCCACCGACCTGCATTCAGTGGTCCTAAACATTCAGGAAATCATGCTCTTATCCGGGTTGTTTTACATGGACAAATCTTTGAAAAGAAACCTCTTGAGGAAATTTAAAATTGAAGACCGCGCAGAGAAAGCTGGGACTCTTGACCAATGAAAGCTGTAGTTAGTTTAACTTGAGTTCTGTGAAATCATGAGTTTTTAGAGAGGGACATCCAAACGTGAACATGGAACAGAATGAAGCCAGGAAAACTCAACTGTTATGTGCTAGGTTTCCTTCAGCCTGGCTGCAGAAAAGGACATTTTAAGAGAATGTATGGAGAGGCTCAGATCTCATGTTTAAAAGATATTTTCCCTCTCAGAATTGTCCCTATTTATACACTTATTTGGGGAGTATTGTAATTAGGGCTGAACGTATATGAATGTAGATGTGAATGCAATATTGATGATTATTTCTACTACAGACACCCAGAGGGTGACCAGTAGTCCTTCTGTGTGCTAGCAAAAAAAGCCAGTGACCATAGAGTCTACTGAAATCCTTAATGGCAGGCTACAGAGGCAGTGGTGGGTCCAGAGTTCTCTGTAGAGGGGTTGCGGGGGAGTCCAGTTGGGAGTAGGGGGTGCTAAGGCCTTGACTCAATGCTGGGTAGGTACAGCAAACCCACAGTTTTTCCTTACATCTTATGTTTCTTATTAATAAAAATAGCAAAGCTCCCTAAAAATTCATTTGTTCACACTTTAGACAAATGCTAATTGTCCATATCAAAGAATGTAATTATTATTAAATTCAAGTGTCCAAGGTGTGCTAGTAGAAATAGTGTGTGTGTGCATGTGTGTGTGCGCGTGCGCGCGTGTGCATGTGTCTGTGTTTGAGGCTGGGGTAGTCTAAAGCCTTCCCACTCCACCCCCATCAAAGCTCCTTAGAGAAAAGAAGTCTTAACTACATCTCCATGAACATTATAAACCACTTTCATTTTCTTGGTGGAGTCTTACAAATCCTGATGTTTCAAATTCTCATTAACTAGATGTTTTCCTCATTTTAAATCAAAGCTCTGAATGTGTTTTCCATTCTAGCCCCTTGATCCTAAAGACCAGGTTTCCCAATGTGCAGTGTTTACATCCGCACCTGCTGAGCTGAAGAGGGGCTGGTGCTTTTTGGGGTGGAGCCGCGTTTGGAGGGTACAGTGAGGGTGGCCTTCTCCTCCTGCATCTTCCTCGTGGGGTGAGCCGTCTTCAACAGCTCCAGACCTCAGCTTCGCACTCTCTTCCTGAGCACACCAGAAGGTGCAAACTCTATGACAGGTTTCCAGGCTTAATTCACAGCAGCGAGTAATCTTTTCAGTCAAGGGGCTGATTTAATGGCAAGAACTATTTATTTCTCTCTGGGTAGATAGAAACAGCTGGACTCTAATTCTTAAGAGCCTTTTTTTCAGGAACATCTGGGTCAAAACTACTGTAGTTAACAGATGATGCTGGCAGTAAAAAAAAAAAAAAAAGGCTTTGTATAATGTCATTGTCAAGTTTGGTAGACCTCTACTTAATAATTATCAAGAAAGCAATCTAACTTGTTATTACAACAGTTTTGTTGCAGATCGCTAGTTTCAGACCTTTTTCTGACAAGTGGCATGTTTTTCTTGAAAAAAGAAATCATGTCTATTCCCCTCTAATTATTTTTGCCACCAGCGGCAACTTTCTGTATTGGACATATTGGGACATTTTATTTTAGAAACCAAGAAATAAATTCTTGCTAACTTATGGCTGATTTTAGACCATCTATCACATTGTGAAGGCTTTTTTACTTCTTTATTTTGTCTGACTTCACCCTACCACTGCTTCCTAGTCCCAAAGTGGTCCTGCATGCACTGAAACTCTGTAGGCCAAGTAGAGCCAGAAGAACACCTGTAAGGATTAGATGGCTAATTCCCGTTCTGCTTTACCAAAAAAAAAAAAAAAAAAAAAAAAAGGTTGAATGATGCAAGTAAATATTTAAACACAAGACATCTATTCTAGGTAGTCTGCAGGCATCTTCTGGGGAGTATACCCCACATACCCCTCATAACAGGCTCTCTAGAAGGTCCCAAGGATAAATTGTTGTCTGTATCTCAGAATTGAACTTGCATCTTGGCAGAGTGGATTGAAGGCAAAACCTGAATTCCCAGAGCATATCACTACTATTACTTCCTTCTACGTCCTTCTTTTCCAATCTGCTTCTAACAAACAAAGAAGAATCTTGTTTCATTAACTTGTACTCACTCCCGAGCCTTCTCTGCCTAGACTTCCCCAGTTTGCCCCTTTTTCTTTTCTCCATCACTCCAGCAGCTCATAAGATTCTGCTCCCCATCCATTCATCCATTTATCTGTTCAGCTTTATAGAAAGCTTACTTTTTGCACTTTGTAAAATGCCAGAGGTGCAAAGCATGCAACCTATGCTGGAGAAGCTCAGTGTAGACGGAGAGAGACAAGCAGAAAAGCAATTACCACGCCAGCTCCCCTGTTTGCGTGCCTGGGTCTGCTCTTCCCCACTGGAACTGTCCTCACCTCCCCCACCCCCCTAGCAGATGCTGCACCTCTGCTACAGCCTTTAAGCCAGGACCCTGGCACTGGCCCACTCTCTGTGGCAAGATCTAACAGAAAAGTGTGATTTCAACACTCACAGTGGGAGCTGTAGTTCTCCTTCCAGTGTAAATTGTGGTTTATTATTCAAGATCTGTATTTTGTCAATATCCAATCCACAGGATACCCATTAGAGCAGATATTAAAAACTCAGATACCTGTAGGGGGCGGCCAGTCAGCCACAAAGAGTGAAGAGTGAGGGGGTCTGAGACAATAGGGAGTGGTGGGGACTTCAGCACACCAGAGAACTCACGTCCCATGGCGGGGGGGCTTTGCAGCTCCAGTCCCTTTTAGCCATGTGGGAGGTGGTTCCAGTATGGCCGTGATTTTTTAAGGAAAGTGGAGAAGCCAGTTTACATATAAAATCACCTGTTGGTATCTATTTCCGGTTTTTACGAAACACTGTACTGACCACACAGAATGTGTCTGCATGTTGAACCACTTCATTTCCTCTGTTCTTATGAGAAGGATCTGTGCAGCATACTGCTGCGTAGAGACTCGATTTTCGCTTTTGGCTTTTCTCCATAAAAGGCATTTGACCTTCAGCCAGTTGCTTTTCCTCTTTGGACTTCAGTTTGTCATCTGTGTAAGAAGGACAGGACCAGCCAGTCTTGAAGAGCCCAAATCTGAAAATGTATGGTGTGGCACTGTTTGCATATACAGTCGGCCCTTTGTATCCATGGGTTCTGCATCCACAGATTCAACCAACCACGGATTCAACCAACCAAGGATCAAAAATATTTGAGGAAAAAACACAGTAAAAATAACAATACCACAATAAACAATAATAAAAATAATAATACAGTATAACAATTATTTACATAGCATTTACACTGTATTAGGTATTTTAAGTAATCTAGAGATGGTTTAGAGTGTGTGGAAAGATGTGCATAGGTTATATGCAAATACTACACCATTTTATATAAGGGATTTGAGCATCTGCTCCTGGAACCAATCCCCCATGATAATTAATGAGAGACAGGATGGATGACTGTGTTCACTCTGTTTATATCCCTCTGTCCCTGTCCTCTCCTGTCTCTCCTTTGGCCAGTGAGCAAAAGCTCGTTTTGGATCAAATGGCTTCTTAAAAAGGGGCTTCTGTAAGGCAACGTAGAATCATCTTAGGTATGGATTTGAAAGTCATGAAGTTATGGCTTTAACACTGGAAGAGGACTCAGGGATCTGCTGGTCTACACCCATTAAGGTTAAGGAATGTGCACAAGGCCACATAGATTTTATTGACTTTGCTACATCAGGAAGCTCCTTTCTTTTTATATCAGGTTGGTAAATGGTATTGTAGTAGTTGAGAAGACATAATCCACCATTCTATGAATTATTTCTTCCCTTCTCACCAATAGGATTAGGTTCAAGGTTCATAATAGCAACTACGATCTTTGATCCCATGAACTACCAGAGTCCCAAATTGGAATGGCTCATAGAATATCAGCAAATTAACCTTTGCATGATCCATGCTAAGTTAAGATCAGCCTTCTCCTTGATTTTTTGGCATTTAGCTACTATTTACATTAGAAAGTGGTTACTTAATATGGTAATTTGGTTCTATAAACATTGCATAAGCTATCTGATTTTTTAAACAATTTAAGCTCCAGAATTAACAGCCCCATAAAGGGTGCATGTTAGCAATGCTCTATGGGACATAAATTAAGAAGGGCATTTTTCCAGCTGTAGTTGGATACTGTATTGGTGTTTCAGCAAGCTGCATAATCAGCACAAAGCCCAGGTCATTAGAGTGTGCTGGCAGGAATCAGAAAACCTGCAAATCACCAGAGAGCCCAAATACGCCTGGGTGGAAGTAATCCTTTGAAATTTGACTGTCTGTTCAAGTGACGGCAGGGCCCTTGACCTCACATGTAGGAACAAGCAATTGGTCTCATTCCCCCTGGAGAGCATGAGGCCTTCAGCAGCACCTTCCTTTCAAGCAACCCATCCCCATGTTTAGCACATCTGACGGTGTCGCTTCTCTATTTAAAGCCCGCGAAAGGCCTCCCAACCCACTTAGAATAAGTGCAGTCTCCTTCCCATGGCAGACAGAGTCCTCAAGATCTTGTTCCTACCTTTCTCTCTGACCCAGTCACTATCAGTCTCAACTTTGCTCACTCAGCTCCAGACCTGCTAGCTTCATTGCTGGTCCTCAAACACCCAGAGCTCTTTCCTGCCTCAGGGCCTTTGCATTTGCTGTTTCTACTCCCTAGAAAGTTATTTTCCCGTATCTTCTCTTTGCCTGCCCTTCATCATGCCCCAGTGCTCTCTGCATCCCCAGAATTGTCCTCTTGGACCATCATGGATGACACACTCCTTCCCAGTTACTCTTTATCCTCTTAGATTGTTTTATTTTCTGCATAGTATCTGCATACTTATCTGAAAATTTATTATTATTCACTTGTTTATTTGCTTATTGCCTATATCAATATAAAATAGGCTTCACTGGAGATGAAGATGTTGTATATCCTACCTAGAGACCTTAGGCAAGTTACATGGGCTTTCTGAGCCTTAGTTTCATCACCAGCAAAATACAGGTATCAATAGAAGTCTGAATACATGGAGTAACATCCCATACGTAGAGATATTGTGCAGATTAAATGGGAACACAAAGAAAGGCCCAACCCCTTGACCCTGCACTTCATGCCCCTTGCAATTCTGGAGCTAAATAACCATCAACTCATTTTTTATTCTATCAGTCCACCAATGTTTTATTGTCCAAAAAGTCCTTCAAAAATAAGTGTTAATGCTCTTTGTAGAAACTTGCAATACATAATGTATATAATTCTTTCTTTTTGTTTATGTGAGCACTTATTTCTATGAGTATATTAATATATTTTCATCTAATTGTCTCATGTAATTTACTTTTTAGTATCTTTTTATATAATATTATTTATTGATATTATATTTTGAAATATTCTTCAAAAAGCCATTTCAAATATGGTCTAACACCATATCGCACTGTACTTCATTTAGCCATCACTTTATTATTGCACATTTAGGTTACTTTCAATTTTTCTTCTCTGTAAATAACACAACCCTGAACATCTTTATGCATAAATTTGTTACTGCAGCTCTTATTATTTTCTTAGAATTGAAACCCAGTAGTGGAAATCATTTATTTATGGAGCTTCTCTGGGTCGGTGGGTTGATTTACTGAGCTCTGTGGAATTCCAAACAAATTAACAAAACTCATAAAGAAGGGGCTTTGGTTGAGGAGACAAAGTTCAGACACAGCAAACAGTAGGGAGCAACGCAGCCAGTATAACATTGACTAAGGGCTAACTGATGTGGTTAAACAGACAAGGCATGGAGGAGTCCTGAGAATAGAAAGCCTGAGGGTAGCAGTAGCTGGAGAGGACCTACAAGGAAGGTTAGACTTGGCATGGCCTGGGCGGATGGGTGGGGAGAGAAGAGAGGTATTGCAGGGGAGGAGCTGCCCTAGTGGAGGCTTGGAGGCAGGAACAAGCCCGCCTCAAAGCGTCCTGTCTGCAGTCGAGAGCAGCGGGCAGACGAGGTGAGACAGCTTGGATGGAGCAGGAGACACAATGCCACAGTCATGTGTTGGGTACTTACACGGAGGCTAAGTATTATTACCGTCATTCCAAGCACACAGGGGGCTGCTCGGGACAACAATATGAGCCATCCGTACAAAAGACCGAAGTGGAATCCAAATAACAGGTCCAGCTGCTCCAAATCTCTCCCTCCCCCTGTAGTTAACATTTTACTACCCAACCGAGCATCTAATGAATCTGGCCTGGCGCAAATCCCTAGGCGCAAATCAGAGTCTGTGTCTAGACATCCAGGCCTGAGTGCAATTTGCACTTTGCACATCCAGCGCTTTATCACTTATGAGAAATCAGGTTTAATGGGGAAGATGGGGTGGTGTCATCTCCGTCCCCTCCCTTTGGCACAGTGACTATAGAATTAGGATCCCCCTGGATAATGACTGCATGAGGAGACTGAAAGGTCGTAACAGTGTTTGTTATTTGGCTCTGGTTGTTCAGAAGCACTGACTGGGAGCCTTCTCCATCTCATTGCAGGCTGTGTTTTGTGAAGCTCAAGCTCCTAATGATAGCCATTGAGTACAAGTCTGCCAACCGAGAGAGCCGGTAAGTTTGCTGCAACCCAGCGGCCAGCTGGTACTTATGGTGGTGAGAGTGCACTGTGGTAACGTTTGGTCCACTTCTGCTTTCTTGCACATTATTTCTTTGCTTGGAACCCAATGCTGCACCTCTCTGACCCTAGGGTACCTTTCAAGGCACGCTCAATCAGACATTGCAGCTTCTATCCCAGACCAGCCTGGCATGCCCAGCCCCCCTGGGCATTCACAATGTTTCTCCAAGGAAGAGAGATGAGCAGCTCAAATATCTCCACCTGAAGATGCCAACCTGGACCTCTCACTCTCTAAGCATAAAACCAGGTGCAGGCCCTGTCCTAAAACCCTTCTTCACTGCTGTGAGCAAAAAGCCGGTGGACTCTGGTCTCCTTTACAGCAGGCATGGGGTAGAGCCATGGTGGGAGACACGAGCTCTCTTGATAGCCAAATTACAGGCAGCCTATGGTGTACTGCATGTGCTTCTCCCAGTGCAACCAAAATCCAGGTGATAGAATATCAGCTTCATGTGAATTAGCCAGCAGAGTGGGGCTCCAAGGCAGGAGCTCTCTTTATTTATTTATTTTGCACTTAATTATGTGCAAATCAGACTGAAGAGGGACTGGATCTGGTTGAAATAGATAACACCCCAGCCAATATATGAGTTCACGCAGGAGGAGGGAAGCATCTTGCTAACAAGGAATTCTGTTGATGGGGCGCTGTATGCATTACAAATAAAATGGAGATGATTTTTGCTCCCCAGTTCTTATCAATAGTTTTGGAAGAGAGAGAGCTCATTGAGAGATACTTGGGCTTTTGTTCTCTGAAATGACATCCATAGTCTGTTCCTCCTATAATAAATCGTTAATTTCTGCAGATGCCTACGTGTAGAGTACAGATACCTTCAACACATGCCTTAATTAAAACTGAGCAGAGTGTGGGGCAAGACTAGAAGGTTCCTGCTGTCGTCATTTAAGGAATTTTCATTGTCTGGATGAATGGCCCAATAAAGCCAGACTTCCAAATGTACAGTCTGTGTCTGTGGAAAAAAACACTGGATTGTAAGCAAGTCAATCCAATGTTTTCTGTTACCTTAACCACCAGATCAGATTGCTCACAAAGTCAATTTGATCAAATGTTGAACTGTTTTGAAAATCCAAATCAACCAAAAGGGAAAAAAAAAAAAAAAAAAGGTAGATTTGGTGGCCACATGTAGAATATGGCCATAGAAGTTAAAAAATATGTATATAGATATACATTTTTCTTTCCTGTGCTGGCAATGTGAAGAATATTATTTGCAAAAATATGAGAAAGTCCTGGATATTTGCTGTTTAATAAAGTGGAATTTTCTAGGATTACTATTTGCCCATGATTTTGCCAATTCTCATTACCTGTGCTGGGGAATTGTGTATCCTGGGTTTTTGCAAATGATCATCTTTGTGTTGCCAAGTCAGTAAATCTTTGTGTAACTCAGTGTTCTCTATCACTTTTGTGCATCTCTCAAGAAAGTGTCATAATGTGGGTGATGCTGATGCCAAATAATGTTTTTTGACCATCCTAGAATAATTTCATGGCAGGAGACTGTTCCCTGAACCTCGACCAGCCATCTCCCACCTGCCACCTTTTGGTCACAAGGAGGGAGAGCAAAAGGCTGTTAATGGCTCATCGTGAGCTGTCACCACTCTAAGAAAACAAACTCAGAGCACTCCCTGATGACAAAATCTTTTCTTTGATGGACCCTTCAACTGAGTCACAAATCTGAGTTGTTTTCAACAAAGCCATATGAACAGATAGAGAGAATTTCTAAATTTTTTTCGGAAAAGAGCAAAAGGATCTTGTTTGGCTTTGTTTTGGCTTTCTGTGTGCAGTCGCCGGCTTTCACGCTCAGATGTGGCTTGGTCGCAGTGTGGACGCACACTGGTTCTTGTGGAAAAAGGTGTGTTTGAGGGAATGCGGATCATGCTTCTGAGAAAACACAGGACTGACCCAACACAGTGTTCATGCCCAACACAATGTTCATGTGAAAAAGGAACGGTTTTCTGATTTCTCCCTGAGATAATAATTTTAACTTCTTCTTCATTTAAAAAGTCCCCATTTCTCTTCCTCTCACGTTTTCGAGCCGAGCAGGTGTTAAAATCCAGAGAACCTGCGTCTCCTTGCCAGCGCCCTGCTTTCAGCGCGAGTCTGACCGCCTCCCTTGTCATTGGTCTCGCCCCGTGAGACTTTTCATGCTTTGCTGGGAAACCTTGTTTCCACGTGCATCCTTCAAATGATTTGAAACAAGGGTTTTATTCCTTCTTTCCTTCTGGTGTCCGTCGATTTATTACCAAATTGTTTGATTTTAAATTCTTTTCTTGTCGTTTTGCAGAAGCCGAAAGCGGTATGCACTCTTCGTTAACTTTCCTTCCAACCTCCACCCTGTACCTTCGCTCCTAACCACAGGACTAACCATTTGCCGAGAATCCAAGAAGAGAGAGATTATATATATCTGCATATATAATCTCATTCCCTTGTCTGATATATATATATATATATATATAATATATGTGTATTTATATATATGTGTATAGATATGTATATATCCATCTCCAACAAGAGTACATAAAAATCGAAAGTAGCCTGTTGCTCTTTTTTGTTTGATTTGTTGATTCTTTTGGATGGCGCACTAACTTCTTTGCAGGAAACCTAAAAAAAAAAAAAAAAACCAAAGGAAAGGCACAATGCTGTTTTCAGTTATGGCACCAATGATGGGAACAAATACTATCAAAGTTGAAAAGAAAAGGAGGACACTTCTCTCCAGCCCTTTGTGTCTGTTTTGTACTGTCCTGATGTGACTTGCTGTCCACCAGACTCTGGTGCCATTTTGTCTACATGCCATATCCACATTCCCAGTGACCTTCCCCTCCTTGTGTCGAGTTTCCAGTTTGTAGTGCAGAGTTCATGTCCTTTTATCCACAAGACAGAGACCAAGCCCTTACACATCTGTTTTTCCTCCCACTTATTTTGGTGATAACATTTTGAGTATTTTATTTCTTGGGCAGTGCTCAGTAAAGACTTAGAACACTGCTGCTAGATTGCCAGGTCATCACACTTGATTGACTGAATGAGTACCGTTTATTGAGACGAACTTATGGCTTTTTCCCCTAATGTGTTTGGGCATTTTTCTTCATATGAAGAAGTATCTCAATTTTCACCACGTGACTTCACCCTGTTTTGCTGCTGTTTCATGTTGCATGAAGCATGACTAAATTGTCATCGGTGGCAATTTTTTTTTTTTTTTTACCTTTTTGGGTTAATATTTCAAGCATAGGTTTTTAATAATGTGTTCTCTATGACAGTATTGTTGAAAACATACTACTGAGATGCCTACTTGTTCATCTTTTCAAGAGTTGCTCTTCTTTGTGCTTGTAGTCACTGTCACGTGTTTGTGTTTGTAACTGTGTGTGCGTGCTTGTATTTGTATTTGTCTGGAACTCTTCCCACAGTCAAATTCTTCTGTGATTTTTCTGAGTCGATGTGTATAAATAGAGGTGGCTTCCTGTCAGTTTGGTATTATCGATATGATCCAACTGCGAGAAGTTACTGCAACACTTTGCATCTTCAAAGGTCCACAGTGGTTGCACCTGTGCTGTTGGCTTTTGGCCTTTGAGTCCTTTTATCGTGTGGTGAAGGCATGTTGTGATATAGGCATGACTTGTCTGAAAGTATACCAAAAAGTGACTTGGCTTGCTCCCAGAACCAGATATCCAGCACTATCCTTCTCAGACCAACTCTCTCTTGCCCATGTATGTGGCCAACATTTTCATTTAGGCAAAGTATATTTTAAAATACCATTTCTAAAATTATTGAGATGGATTCAGGCTAAAAAGTCCTTGCCAGTATCACTAGTGGACAACAGTGGTGGTCATTGGGATCTGACCAACTGGGAGCAATCTTTATTATGCCATATCTGTGTAAGTAAACTGGGCTTAAGTATATTGAAGCATGGAATACACAACCATGTCTCCTACATAGATTCTAAAGTAACAGTGTGCTTGTCTACTTGGATGGGAGTCTAGCAGCACGTATTTTAAAGCCCAGAAGGAATGAAAAGTTCCAGAAAGGTTATAAGATTTGAGATTGGGGTTTCTCGAGCTGTGTCCTAACACAGTCCTCGAACTACAGTGACTGCAGTTGTACTCCCTGAGAGGGGACACAGTCGATTCAAGCAAAGTCCCAGCTGACAGCAACTGTATATGAACTTGTGTGATCAAAGAGGCCTCTTCCCAGTGGCATGATTCATCAGGGCATAGCATGACCTGAAGTCCTAGATGATTTTTACCTGCTTGCTCTAGTTAATGAAGTCCCATTAACTTGCTAGACAAATATAATTATGATGTTATCAAGTACAAACTATATTCTCATAGGAGTCATGATATTTTTTAATTGCCTGGGGAATGGTACATTACACCTACCAAAAATGGAAGAAGAGGAGGAAAGAAACACACATCTATCATACTTATCCATAATAGGAAAAAATTTCCTTTAAAAAATATCTGTTTCAGCTGAATCATTGTCTGCAAAAACAGCAAACAAGTGAAGTTTACAATGATTGAGGAAGAGATCACAGTTGTCATGCACAAGTGGTGGAAAAGGGGAACGAATTGTTTATTCCCCATCAAGTGCCAGTCCTCCAACCTGACCCGTGTTCAGCAAGAGATACCCAACGAAATGCAGTGCAGCTTGAGACCTGGTGCTCCTCTCACAGAGGAAGCTAATAAAGACATTTTCCTGTTGGACAGAGCCCTGCTAGCCAGTTCCACGTGGACGTGTTTTGTGTTTAGGAACACATAGTTCAGTTCTAAGGGAGCTGTGTTTTCAATATTGAAATTATTTGCTCCAACTCTCCACGTTGTTTTTATATTTGTATATTTGCATATTTATGCTTAATGCCTCTGGAAGATTGTTAGCTAATTGGCCAACCCACTAGAAGAGGTGGGTCGATGGGCCTGGCTAATGAGAAAGTACGGCTTGGTCTTTGAAAGAACACCTGTGACTTCCTTTCCCCTTATTGGAAGTGAAAAGGCAAACTTTTAGAACTGAGACCAATACTTACGTTTTTCATTCGTTCAACGAATAGTTGAAAAGTGCCTATTGCATGCAGAGCTCTAAGCTTGCTACTATGAGAAACTCAAAAGTAGGTAGAACGTGACCATGTTTTTTAGGTTCCTTACATAAAATATGTATTTACTGCATATAGTGGGTGAGTAGACAAAGAATGAGTCTAAATTTAGAACGAGTGTGAGAGCAAAGGAAAAGAAAGAGCAAATATCCTTAGAGAAGGGACCACACCAGCCCTGTTCTTCCAGCTGTCACTGGATGTTTTCAGTTGGAATCAGTCAGGTCATAGAAGAGAGAGGACAGTTTATATGTTCTCTGAAATGAGGGAAACTCCACCCCTGCCAAGAAGATGTCCTTACTGGAATTCTGCAAATGGATGGATGGGCTTTTCTTTTCAGAGATTGTCTTGATTCTTCACGTGATACATCTTGAAGTTTATCTCTGATAAGATAGTGAATTAGACAGAGTTGGAGCCAGAGGACTGATTTAAAGTGGCGCACAGGGAGGGAGACTTTTGGCAGCTGTAAGAACAAAACAAACTTAACATTGGATAATCTCCTAAAGAGATCAGAGATCTTTGGGAAAATTTGTGTATTCTCATTAGGAGGTCAATAAGAAATTCTAAGGATAGTAGGCATTTTTCAGGAAAAAGAAAAAAAAAAGTAAAGAAAAAAGTTACTTCTGCGTAGAATCTCTATCCTTTTATATTTTCAAGAAGATGCGAATTAACACTTTATTTAAACTTTCTAGATTTGGAATGTGGATAGAAGACTTAATGTCTGAAGTATCAAAAACAGTGATGTATTTCCTCAAAGAGTTTTTGAAACTTGGTACTCTTACACAGGGAATATGAAATGTCATGGTCCCCTGGAATCAGAGACATATGCTTCTTTACCAAATCCTTAAATATGTGAGCCGAATCCAGCCCAATGAGCATCTTTATGTATCTATACTTCTTTCTTTCACTGTTCTCAAGGGCTGGACTCATTCTTTGAATTCCCACCCAGAAGGCTGCCTTAGCCTCATCTAGACATCTGCAAATGGTGCTGCCTCCCACCTCACACAGCGACGGTCTAAACCCTCTCACCCCTGTCCGCAGGGAGCGGGAGGGCATCCTGGAGCCATATGGCCTGTGAGGTCATTGGAGATGCCATCAGCCATACTATTTAAGGAACAAGAGGCAGTCCACTGTGCAGACAAAAGTCAGTCCACATTAGCCAGTCCGCAGATGCTGCATAGGGATAAAATGTTTTGGATACTGCGGTCAGTAAAAAGATCTTTGAATGCCAGTAGGGTACCTCCTGCATCATTTATTAGCACCAAGGACAAAATGGAAGTTCTGGTGCTGTGAGAGTTTATTTACCTCTCATTTAATTGTATAATCACCTTGCTCATTATTAATAACCATCATGTATTAACAGCCTACTATGTGCCAGTTACTCAGCACAGAGTATGCACTTTAATTCTCTTAGAAACACTGTAAGCTAGTGATTATTCACCCCATTTTACAGATGAGGAGAGTGAGGTTTAGTTGTGCCCACATGCTCAAAGCCGGGCCCTGAGCTGGTGAGGCCTGACTCCTGTGCCTGGGCATTTAACCAAAATCAGTGGCAAACCTGAGATTTGGACACAGCGTGCCTTACATCGTGTCCCAGATCTTTTTCTCTCCACACACTAACTTGGCTAAAGCAAGCTCAAAGACTGCAATAAATTATCCCAACCTGTACTCTCTAGAATGCCAACCCTAAAACTTCACTGTAGACCAATTGTTTTTCACCGTTGATAAAGAAGAAAGGAATTGAAAAGAAACTTTTCATGGATAGCAACCTTGCTAGCACTGCATTTCACAATAACACAGTGGGCTCTGTCACTGGAGTACAATTAATGAAGCAGGTGACATGAAGAAAGGCCACAGTGTACCATGTGAGGCTTGTTTTGCACTTGTATGTCACTGAGGTGATGTGTGTCAAATTTCTCCTTTTGAATTCCATTTTCCAAATCATGGTAGGATTTTTCTCACTGAGAAGCTGTTCTTACGTTCTGATAAGAATACATATCAAAATGTAGACTTTTCCAACTTAAAGGAACTAGCTTCTTTAGGTTCCAAAAGTCCATGGAATTTTTTTTGTGTATGTCCTTATACATTATTCTGGAGTGTACAGTTTTTCCCCTGGTAACTTCATCTCGTTATGGGCAGGTGTTTTGATAAGAAGCCCTGTATTCCATTCTACGGGGCCAGCTAAGGAAAATCTTTGATAATTCCTGCTGAAAATGAAATGCACTTTGGCTTTTGTTCCGCAAGAATAAAATAATAAAAGTAACAATAACCAACATGTATCTAGCCTTCTATACATTGTCCCTTAATTCTCTGAAGAAAGACTATTTTTATGATCCTCCTCCTCTTGTAGGTGAGGAAATTGAGTTCTAAGGAGGTTTAGTAACTTTTCTAAAGTCAGTCAGCTGCTAAGTGGCAGTGTTGGAATCTGGACCCAATTTCTGATTGCAGAGCCAGGGGGTATAAGAACTGTCATGCAGGAAAGGAGGTAAGAAAATGCGCAAAATCCAGAATCCTGCCTTTCTAAAACGTCATATTTAATTGGTTTGAGAAAGAAATTCATCTAAACTGTATGAGCTCTGACCCTTTCCCCTCGTGATCACGTGAAGTCAGAGGGCTTGTTACACGAATGTGAGGAGTTGGCAGGGAGATAATTAAGAGGTGCCCGTACACCCCGCTGCCCCTTGCAAGCTGTGCTATCAGTGTGGCCTGCTGCTTTCTGATTTGGGAGGAATCTCATTGCTGCCTGTGGTTCTAGGCAGAGCAGTCAAATCTTCATAGACTCTTGCTGTTATTTAGTGTTAATAACAGCGATGACAAAGGTTCGGTTTCCTTCTGTCAGGTCTTGTTACAGGTGATGGTGGATGTTCTTGTGACCACAAACAGTTATTGTGCAATAATGATAATGCTCAGAGTTCTCTCAACAGAACAAAAGTTCCCCTGGGTCCTTCCTGTATTACTGCAGACATAGCACTCTCCTGGCATAGCACTTTTCTGGAATGGTTTTACCAGCAGAAAATGATTACATGTTAATTACTGTCCTCCACGGTGATTGTTTTGGGCAGCCAAGGACTTCCTTTAGACTGATTCCAAATATGTATTACCTTAAACACCAGCTTTTCAGATCAAAGAATACCTCTTTTGTATCTATTTCTTGATTTAAGGTTCCTAAATTCGGCGTCTATTAAGCCAAAGCCTCGTCTTAATCTCTGTGTAAAACATTCCTGTATTCTGCTTCTGATCTGCAGAAAATTAAACTTGTTTGTTTCATCCATTTATTAGATTAGGATCTATTTATCTCTTCTGCCAGTCCAAACACAACTTGGTCAGCTAATCTATTTATACCACTTTGAAATAGGACAGTGTATATTTAGGTTTATCCTTCTTCCCTACAGGCCAAGTTTATTTTAGGGGTAATTTGCATTTGTTTTCTAAGTACAGTTTGCCCCAATTAGAAAATACTAGACACCCATCTTATTCAGACCCCCCATATATTTTTATAAACAGCAGACTGGAATCATTCAGTATATTTGATTGCTGACATTTTTCTTTTTTGCTGTTTGGGTAGATCCAATTCTTCCTGCATAGGCTGTACATGGAGTCTACTTCATGTGCTTATCGATGTCATGAAGATATTCGGTTTGCTTCTGCATTGGTTGTGGGTGTGTTGTACCATTCCCCATGGTAATATGTGATGTGTATACATGTATGTTTCTGTATGCATATAGGGGTCCCATTAATGTTCTGCCATCCAATGACAAATTAGTACAGCAAGAGCTTTATTAGACGAACAATGCTTCAACATTGACCATGCATAGCAGTTTTAAAAGGGATTCATTATGAGGAGGGCTATAAAGTCAGATGCCTATGATGGCAGCTAGACTGGCCCATTATACAAACCCAGGCCCTAAAACCTAGATTTGCTTTGATTTCCTCAAGCAGGAATGTACCAGCCTGGGAATTAACCAGTAGAGCTTAATGATGGCCTAATCCAACTAAATGTGTGGGCAGTAGACATCATGTTCTGGACAAAATCTTTAGGAAACGCATTAAACTAGTGGGCCCCCTATAGAAACAACAGTATGGTGCAGCCTTGAAGGTTTTATTCAGAACATGACCTCACAAATGTGTCTTCTTTCTTTGTTTTTGTTCACTGAGCAGTATATTAATTAATCCTGGAAACCATCTTAAGATCCAAGAAGGTACTTTAGGATTTTTCATCGCAAGTGATGCCAAAGAAGTTAAAAGGTAAGAGTTTATTTTTATTTGCCTTTCTTTCTGGCCCAGCCATACCCATCTTCGTCTACCAAGGTGGGTGTGCTTCCATGGGTCTAGGGCTCTAACCCCAAAACTTCTTAACGTACCTGTGGGCACCCAATGGTGCAGAGTTTTAGGAAAAAGAGATCATGCTTTCAGATCTTCTGTGGACTCTTTTTACATAGTCAATTCCACATCTTTGATTAGAATAATAAAATTTTAGAACTAGGAGGCCTACTTACCTGCTTCTTCATTTTACAAGAGGGGAAACTGAGGCCCAGAGAACTAAAGTGACTACACAGGGTCATCTAGATTCTTGATGACCCAGAAAACATCACAGGACAACTAGCTACTTTTCCAGGGCTCTTTACTTTATATTATCTAGGCACATTTGCTTGAGAATTACCAGCTTTCTATTGTAAGTGCCAAATGGAATTTCAAAAGGTTTGGGTTAATTTCAGGTGAAATATTGAACTGGCTATATTTCTATTTGCAGTCTTCTAGGTAAGTGGCTGAGGTTGTCAGCTTCAATTGTTAAGCCTCTGTGGGTACAGCCCAGGATTTCACTGGCCTCAATATTTCATGACACTTTTATTAGTATCCTTAATCCTGTTTAAATAGCCTAGGGAATCATAGGGCTCTTTGCAGAACAACATGGAATATTGTTATATTTGATTCTATCCTATGAACTTGTAAAAATTTACTGGCAGAAAATGTGACACAAGTGGTCAGACAGGTCACTCAGCTCAACAGTAATGTTACATAAAGTATTTTAAGTGAGTTATTCATTGTGAAGGTCTATAATTATTTATAAAAGCCTATTGTCTTCATTTAAGGAGTTTCTGCTCAAAGCCAGGCTGGGCTAGGTATGCTACATTCTTTATCGCTACTCCTCAAAATAACCCTGGGAGGTAAGTCTTCTTAAACACTCTGGGCTTTGGTTTCCTCACCTGTAAAACTGAGATATATGATTTGTCTGAGGCCACACAGAACATGAGTAAGTTGCCAAGCCCAGATTGGAACTGGTCTCTCCTTCTCTAAAACCCACTCTCTTTCAAGCAAATTTAATAATGCTAACACATTCTTATGAGGACTACTATGCACCAGCACTGTTCTAGGTACTAGATTATCTGTATCTATGATCTCATTTAATCCTCACAGCAACATCATGTGATAGGTAGCATTACAATTTTCCACCTTACATATGAGGAAACTGAGGCACAGATTGGTGAACTAAGATTGCTCAAAGTCACACTGCTAGTGAGTAACAAAGCCAGGATTTAAAGCCAGGAAGTCCAGTTTCAGAGTCTGTCCTCTTAATTATTTGCCAAGGAGTGAGCCTGACATGCTGAATACAGAACAGTGATATTGGACAGCTGATACTTATGATTTTCTTTCTCCTCATCCACTCTAGCAAACTAGACATAGTTGTTACAAAAGCTTTCAGGAAAAATAAAATATGGCATGGAGGAACAGAAAAAAGCTTTTTAGACTGAGCTCTCTAATAACTTAAATTTACTTCTGCAAATTGGGAAAAGATGACCATCATTCAGTTGTGGGAAAGAAATGCCTCCCTACCCAGTTCATGGAGCCTCATTATTCTTCAGACATATCCTGAGAACTGATTTCACATGAGAAGAGAAAGTGGAAACGACTAGGGCTGAAGCCCCTGCCTGCCCCCAGGTCCTCTAGAAGAGAAAGCTGTGCTGTTGTACAGACTGTGAGATGCAAAAGCTTGAAGCAGCATCTCAGCTCCAAATACAGGAGGCTGGGGAGCACAGCAGCCCCATATATCTCGTGTACCTCCCAGATAGCAAATATAACATGAAGCTCCCATTTGTGTAATTCTATTTCCTATTGCATCTCTCACTAATGAATGTCACAAATACCAGGCAGTCCAAAAAACAAATTACCTCCTATATTAGAGAGTGCAATATGTCTCATTTCAGTGCTTTATGGTATTCACAGATACATGCTGACACAATCAGCTACAACACCAGCCTGTAATTTTCCGTGGTGTGTGATGTGTCAGAGCAAATGCTGTCAGTTAGGGAATTTCTGATAGATGAAGACTGCAGAAAACCACAGGAAGGACATTGGAGATTTGAATGAAACTAAACAAGTTTTGTAAAAATGGAAAAGTAGATTATGGTGATCTAGTATTGAATTTACACCCTCTGCTGCCAAAAAGCAACAAAAGAAGTTAATGAGTTCTAGCTCATAGAAACTTTCACATGTAGTGTTTTAGAAGAGAAGTGAAACAATTCAATTCCAGTCACAAAGAGGTCACTTTGGGATGGGCATTTGGGCACTTGCACTTTACTCTTTGACACTAAGTATTTTTCTTTTTAAATAACCTTGGGACATCATCTTTAATATAGGAGCCAAAACGGTGGCTCATTGACTCCATTTGGCTTGCAGATATGATTATTTTGAGTTACAATTTAAAAAATTGATTAGTTAACAAGGTGAAAAAGTCATGAACTTTTACATAAAAATTCTTATTGTTGCTTTCCCCTGAAAAGTTGGCAGACCCAACAATACTGGGAAGCATTCTTATATTCATACATTCATCAAATTCAACTTACTGCTTAGGAGGCTCTACACTAGGTGCCAGGAAAACAGTGGTGAACAGTGCTGAGAAGCCCCTGCTGTCCTAGGGCTCACGTTCTAGGGAGGAGAGAATTATAGTTTTTTCTTCCCGTGGTGAAAGAACACATGCCACTGGGTCACTGACTTCGACTGGGTACAAGTGAAGGCTTCTTGGAGAGGGAGGTGGTATTTGAGTAGTAACTGAGATGCTGAGAAAGAGTCTATCATGCCAAGATCAGATGGGAAGAGGAGATTTGGTGGGAAAAAGTTCCTTGCATGCAGGGATCCCAAGAAGGAAAGTGTGGCCAGGGGAGCAGGTGAGGAGGAGAGTGGTATGAGATGAGGTTACAGACAAAGGCAGAGGCTGGTCCCTATAACACTTTACTCAGACGTTGGATTTGTTATAAAATGGAAGTCACTGACGGTTTTCAGCTGGGGGTGATGTGGTCTGATTTACATTAGTGAAAGGCGTTCTGCATGCATTGTTGAGAAGGGACTGGGATGGAGCAGGAGAGGAGGTGAGAGGCTCAGAGACATTGCATGGTGCAGGTGAGAGGGGGTGGCAGCCTGGGCTGGCTGGTGAGTGGGGGTGTCGAAAAGTGACTTCCATTCAAACTATATTTCGGAGAGTCAGCAGGACCCACTGATGAGCTGGGTAGAAGTGAGGGAGCAAAGAGAGATCAAGGACGAAACCTGGATTTGTAGCTCAAGCAGGAGGGCGATAATAGCTCCGTCTTACCGAGACAGGGAAAACTGGAGGCGGAGCAACTTTTGGGTGGTGGGAATTTAAGAATTCTCCTTGGGCTGTGTTAAGTGGAAGACAGGTGCTGCACATACTCATGGAGATGTAAAGGCGGTTGGATCTGAGTCTGGCGTTCTGGGGAAATGTGAGGTCTGGAGACATACATTTGGGAGCTGTTTCTATGAGGGTCCTGTTTCGGAGAGCGGGGAAGCAAACACCCAGAGACTGGAGTAGATCCCGAGGAGTGTGAAAAGGACCTTGGAAGCCACGGCCATGGATTTCGAGTGAGATCAGTGTGTTTTCCTCCCCAGCAGCACTCAGCTGCTCAGGTGCAGGTGTGCAGTAAGGTAGGGCTTTGCCGGGTGAGCATGGCCGAGGCAGAGATGAGGGGAGGAGGGAGAGAATGGTGCTTGCAATGAAGTGGCACTTGGCAGAGATCAGCTAGAGCATAGACACTCTGCCTTGTCCAGTTGGGGGATGTGTCCCAGGTCACCACGGACACCGCGGTCCTCGCCTCAGTTCACTCATTAGCCTAACTGGTCTGACCCTGGAGGACATTATGTTATGTGAAATATGCCAGGCCCAGAAAGACAAATACCGTCATGATCCCTCTTATATGTGGGATCTAAAAAAATAGAACTCATAGAAGCAGAGAGTAGAACAGTGGCTACCAGAGGCTGGGAGGGATTGGAGAGATGTTGGTCAAAAGCTACAAAATTTCAGTTAAGAGGACTAAGTTCAAAAAAATCAGTTGTACAACGTGGTGACTGTAGTTACAAACAATGTGCCCTATACTAGGAAATTGCTAAGAGAGTAGATTTTAAGGGTTCTCACCACAAAAATGATAAGTATGTAAGGTAATGTGTATGTTAATTTATCCACTCCACATTGTGTACATACTTCAAAACATCTCACAAATATATACAATTTTTATTTGTTAATTAAAAACTTGAAATTAGGGCCGAGCCCGTGGCGCACTTGGTAGAGTGCTGCGCTGGCAGCGCGGCGACGCTCCTGCCGCGGGTTCGGATCCTATATAGGACTGACCAGTGCACTCACTGGCTGAGTGCCGGTCACGAAAAAACGACAAAAAAAAAAAACAAAAAAAACTTGAAATTAAATTAAAAAGAGAATCCAGCTTTAATTTATGAGATAACCACACTTTATCTTTTCAATTGTCTACTCAGGCTCATTACCATTTTGTCATCTCTTTAGTATAGGTATGTGTAATACCTTGGGTTCTGATGCCAGACTGAATCCTGGCTCTGCCACTGTCAGCTGTGTGGCATCGGGCAGGGCACTTAACCTCTCTGTGCTTCAGTTTCCTTATCTGTAAAACAGGGATAATAATCGTAACTTCTTCAAAGGGTTGTTTGCGGATCAAATATATTAATGCTTGTAAAATGCTTAGAAAAGCACCTGGACTATAGTCTGTGCTCTATAAATGTTAGCCACAACTATTGTTGACATTAGTGTTTTTACCTGTAGGAGCATCACAGGGCAGAGAAAATGGCCAGAGGAAGTACATGCAAAGTTACTTTCCTCAATTCTGGTGTTTTCTCTTTTCCCGTCCTTCCCATTTCAGGGTGCCTTACCCCTGATTGGGTTCTTAACCACATCACCACACAAGGAAAATAGTCAGCTACCTTTTCTTTTTTTGCAACATGGATGACAGCTGACATTTAAGGAAATAATGTAAGAGCTTCTAAGACAGAAAGAGCATCGGATTTGGATTTAGAAGCCCTGGGAGTTGGCCAACCTCCAGCAGGGTTGACTTTGGGCAGGTCATGACAACCTCCTCAATTTATAGATGAAGACACTGAGTCCCAGAGATTTTGGCTGCAAAATGTCCAGATCCACTCATAAGTGTCAGTCCTGTGAAAAACATAAAAAGGAACCTAAGAACCAAATGGTCGAGAATTGGGTTTATTTCTTTAGCCCTGGTCAAGGAAAGACCATGTGTATCCCTGGCATTCAATCTCATATTGGGAGTGCTGAAGGCACTAAGCCAAAGATTTTGTGAGTTCCTGGATCCAGAAGGCTGTAAGGTTGTTCCAGTGAATTTCATCACTTCCCCGGTACTGAAAAGGCACAGGTCTCTCGTGCTGTTATTGTAGGCACTGTGATTTTAAATAGTGCTCAAAAGATCCTATTTCTCTTGTCCAGAATATCTCAGACACAGCCAATGCACTTTGTAATCACATATTGATGCTCGAGTCAGATTAGGGGACTTTCTTGTTGATTGCTTCTTTTAGCAATCCCTTCAACAGCCTCTGCTCACCCCATTCCAGTGGTCACCTGGGCTTTGCTCCATCGTGAGAAGAAAACCTTCATTTATTACACATTCTCAGCACTGGAGAGTATGGGAGTTGGCCAGCTAGGTTGGGAGTGAAGTGAGCTATGAAATCCCAGAGGGAGTTTGACAGAAGAACTGCAGCCTCGCTGCTTTTGTTTTCCCCTCTCCACCCTTCTCCTCAAACTCCTCTCACTTTGGCAAGAAAATATGCTTTCAAAGTGGCAGGGTTAATGTTTTTATTTGGCCGAGAAATGTCATACTCGTGCCCCCTTTAATATATATTTGAGCAGACTGTGGGGATTTAAGAGTTGCATTTAAGTTCCCACCAAGGGCCCAGGGCTGATTGCCCATGTGTTCTGACGAGGAGCACTGAATGCTGTTCTCCGAGATGAAAGATCAGCGAGCAGAGGCGGGATGTCACGTCAGCAACCTTTCTCCCAGTTTCTTCTCAAATGGAAGTTTATGAAAAGAAGCACTAAGTCAAATCACAGAATCCTGTGTTTGAAATAAATGGTCTTGCAACAAACATTTCCGTCTGCAAACGTCTAAACCTTTCAGAAGATTAAAGGAAATTAGTGCTGGCATGTTTCATTAATTTGGCACCACCGTGGAGGAAATGTGGTACTCATTTCATTTGGGTGGATTATGAAACGTGTCAGTTTTTCCATTCTCTTTCTCCAGGGCATTTTTTTACTGCAAAGCCTGTCATGATGACATCACAGATCCCAAAAGAATAAAAAAATGCGGCTGCAAACGGCGTAAGTAGTGTTTTTTGCCCCCGTCCCTCTTGCTCCTTCCTATTCTCCTAATTTGTTTTCCTTCTCCTTTTCCTAACAGAGAAACACTAAACATCAAGAGTTTTCTTGAATATGTTTATGTTTCACCCAGCAGTTTAAAGAGACATGAAATAAATGTCTGTCCTCGCTCTGTTAGAGCAGAGGATGGAAAATCACCAGCGTCAACACTAGGAGGGAACCTAGTACTTAATCCTCACTTCTTGACTCTAAAGCGGTGCTTAGGTGGGTGGGTCCAGTCTAACATAGTCAAGTGTGATGTATAAAAAGGAGGACGTTTAAGGCCACAGAGGAGAGAGTGTTTTTGCATGGTGATTTCCAGTGGCTGGGGCCACCAAGTGAAAAGATAGCCATAGGACTGAGAGGGAAACTTAGTCTAAGTACTCAGTCTCCCAAATGGGGGACAACTTTCTTCCCATTTGGGATTCCTGCAGGTTTTGGCACCAAAGGCCAGAGTTTTCAATTGTGGTGCTCTCAGACTGCCCCAAGAAAAGAATTTTGCCATTGTTAGTGGGCTTCAATCGCCATTGTCCCCAAAGGCCAACCTCAAGCACCATTGCTCTTTGGGGGAGATTGGGCTCAGTAGCTTCTGGCATGTTCTGGCTCACACCCCTTCCAAAGCAACTTGCCGATGGAGCCTTTTGAGAAGGATATGGTGAGTCAGGAACATTAGATTGTGAGCTCCTCAGATACCATGGCTGAAAGTAGCCTTTCTGCAGTGACATGCAGCATTACCTAGTAGAAATTGTTCTCAACCTTAATGAACCCCCAAATAGTAATGCCTTCCTTCCTATGGTGAGTTACTGCTTTAAAAGCTCCTGTGAACATTGCTTCGATCCTCACCATAACCCTGTGTAAGTGGCAAGGGGTGTTATTACTCTGATTTTACAAAAAGAGGAAACTAAGCTTCCAAGTTTACTGAGAGGATGAGATTGTTGACTTGCACACAGCCACTAAACATGCAGGGATTCAGGCTCACCTGAAGCCTCTCTTGACGCTGGTCTCTGAGTGCCCTAATTGTTTTTGCAGGAGGGGAGGGCAAGGTGCCTGACCTCGGGTCTGATGAGAAAGAGCAGTTATGAAAGATCACCCCTTGAAATGCTTTTTCACCAGCAGAAACTAGATGGAAGAGTATGATTCCTGGGCTACGCCGACTGAAGCCAGGACCTTTTCCACTGCACTCCTAAACAGGGGCACAGTAACTGTAAAACCAGTGTGATTTGAATGTCGCACTGCTGGAGCACAGAGACACTGTCCAGTCGCTGGGGCAAATACCTGTGGGGCGTAATCTTGGTCTAGAGACGTTTCTGTAGAAATTCCTAAGGCTGGTTCCCAAGTTTGGGGCAAAGCCCACTGTTTCACTCTCCTTCTCCACTGACTTAATACGCAGGGTCCCCCTTGCCCGAACTCTGTCGCCTTACCAAGGTGAGTACTTATCGGTATCTCAGAACAAGAACCTCTAACCTCCCGGGACCTATGAATTTCCCGATTCTGACAACCTATCAGGAAGAACATCTAAGAGCGTGTAAGGCACATGACAAATCTCAGTCCCCTGCAGTCCCCTCAGACTCCATGACTCAAAAGGCCCTCTCACCAGCAGGCCAGCCCCAGTCCTGCTCGGTTGGTTGTGAACACAGATGCACAGGTCAGCTGGCCAGGCCTCGCCTGGCTCATTCCCAGCAGAAGGAGCACAATGTGTTGAGGGTAGAGGTACATAAAAGAGAGTAGCGGATACAAGAGGGTGAGCTCTTTGGCAAAGCAGCTCTCGTAGTAAGGGGGTTGGGAAAGGCAGGAGATTGTTGAGGACAATAATCCATGACAGGTCATTTGCCAGAGCCTCATCCCACTGGGGTATCGATGAAATGGCAAGACTGTGATTCACTTATTGATTAGCTATTCCCATACTTGTGAGTACCTTCTCTGTGCAAGGTGCTACTCTTGGTGCAAATGATGGAGTGGGGAACGAGGCAGGGACCTTCCTGAAACCCCTACCCTAGTGAAAGGAGACAAATCACGAGCCTATAAACAATTAAATAAATTTAGAGGGAATCCAGTGCTAAGAAGAGAGAAGAGATTCCCTGAGGGTGTGAGCAATTTTGTAGGGATGCTGCTTTATAGCTTGGAAGGTCAGGAAGGCTTCCGTGGGAAGGCCACCTTGAAGCCAAGACCTGATTCAGGCAGGGACAAGAGTCAAGGTGGAAGCCGAGAGTCAGGAATCGGTCTGCAGTGCTTGAGGACGGAAGGAAGGCGAGCGGGGGCTGACGGCTCTGGGGACAGAGCAGCACGAGAAGAAGTCAGAGAGGAAGGCAGGGCCGTGGCAAGAGCTGTGGGCTTTCGTCCTATGCTAGGAAGCCACTGGAAGATTTTAAGCAAGGAAGCACATTATCAAGTCTTAATTTAAAAAGCTGTCCCTCGTGACCGGATAGAGAGCAGACTCGTGCAGCAAGAGTGGAGAGGAAAGACGAGAGCACGCCTCTGACTCTCGCTGTCATACTGCAGTGTCCCTCGTAGGACACCATCGTGAAACATAAAAGACAGTTTTTAAAGTTCCTAGAAATAAGCATTTTGCCTCTAAGGTATTTTTCCATCTTGGTTCCAGGCAAGCAAACATCAGGGGACTTTAGCTTCATCCTGGAGGGGGAGGCTCATGCTTGTTTGAAATAATTTTATTCTCTCCTTTCCCTTAAAGTTGATTGAGCTAGTGACGTGTGTGATCTCCCATCATGCGTGGCACAGATTGCTGCAAAAGGACTGCCTCCACCAAGCCACGCCAGGGTGACAGGGGCTCGCCCCCCTCTCTCTGCGTTTCTCACCCCTCCCCACCGCCTTGGGCACCTCATCTCAGAAAGACCCTCGGCTATGAGGTTACTATTTGATAACGATCAGGAATTGTCCAAATATTGTTCTTCCTAATTAAAAGGCCATAGCACAGAGGGCAGAATGCAGATGTGTGTGTTCGGGGTGAGGGGCTGATTAGAATAAAATGAATTATTCAACATAAACCTTCCCATGCAGGCCAGGCAAGTGAGGAAATGGGAGAAGATATGTTTTGGTTGTACCGGAGCTAGAATTGTCAGTAATGCACTGGGGGGCTTCCCATGGCTTTGGACGGCCATTGCCAGTAACCTGCCTAAGTTGGAGAGGGTAGCTGACCCACACAGTCATTTGTCCAAACCTGTTAGTCCAGGTATTAATAATTCGCCCTGGATGGATCCATCTCCATTAGCGCAGAGCTGATGGCAGTAACTGGCCTTTATCCACAGCTTCCTAAACCTCCTCCCCCAGCCCGGCTCTTCCCCTTCCTCTCCCACTCCCACCTCCCATTCACTTTTGTTCAGCAACCTTCAGTGTTTCATGTCGTGTTATCCAGAGGAACACTGAGTGTGGACATTCTGTTTCTGGAAATCCTGTGGTAGTATAGTTTAACTTCTGCATTTCTTCCCATTTCTTCATAGCTCTCCATCAAGGAAGAAAGTCCAATTCAGCTGTCTGGCCAAGGAGCAAGCTCTCAGAGTCTAATATTTACCCTAATATTTATTTCTTTTTCTATACAACAAACCTGGTCTAATGATGTACAGTTTTTTCCCCTAGCATCTAAAAGTTTGCCAAAGGGTGGACTCCTAGGGGACAAGTCATGTCTAGATTGATGTGTTTGAAGGAATTTTCTTTAACTTCTAATCATTGACATATCTTTGATTTATTTTTTTCTCTTTGCTGCCTTGGAATACGGCCCCTACTCTATTTTTACTGCACACTGGTAGTGATATATTGTGAGTAAAACGGGTTCCCAGCAGCCCGGAGTCCAGTTTCCCCTTTCTTTCTCTAGAAGAGATACTTTTATTTTCTGTGCAGTTTCAGTTTCTTTTTTACTTTTGGTATTTATGTTGCATGTAGCGGTGACATCACACCCCAACCCCCTCATCCCCCAACCTGGTCTGCAGAGCAGTCCAGAGCTGGAGAGTTCCCAGGAGCCCACCCTCCGTCCATCCAACCCAGCCCCCCAGCCTCTGGCCAGCTTCTGTCTTATTTTTCCACTTGAAAATAAGACCTTGACAACAGTGTGTTTCTCTTGAAGGCCCTGTTTTAGGACTTTTAAGGGACACGGATTAGGCTAAGGTAATTACCACTATAGCTCCCGATGCCTCATCAACTGGGGTCATTGTCATGCTTGCCTTTGATAAGGTATACTTGGTCTCCTCTGCTACTGAGCTTCCAGTCATCTCCAGAAGGAAACACATATGCTATATATATATTCCTGTGATGTGACATATATATATGATATATACCAGTACTTTATATGTAAAAATGTATATTTTTATATATAAGCATAGAGATATTCCATAGAAGAGTGATGCATTTATTACAGCATACGTGCCTCTCTGTATGAGAAAGTGTTTGCCGGAGAATTAATTGGATGCCCAACTTTGGGACTGTAAGCATCTAAACTGCCTTACCGGAGACAAGTATTTCCACAGTGGTAATTATTTTCTACAGTCTATGAAGTTCCCTTGCTTTAAAATAAAACTTCTCTTTTAGTCAATACCCAGTAGGACATACCCAGTTCCTTTATGAGTGTTTGTTAGACATTTTGGAAGATCCATTTATTTGTTTAAAGCAGAACAGATGACCCAAGAAGAGTGTTCCATTTCATAATGAGCTATGTAGAAGTCTGAATAAGTCAGTGTCAGTCTCTGAACCTCTAACTGAGTCAATAAGTAGGATCCTCTCTCACCCAACAAGATGTGGCAATTGAGGAGGAACTTTAAGGCCAGTATTTTAGTGTGTGACTTAGAGCAATGTTGTTCTCAGTTGCACCAGCAATGAGCATCAGGGTTTTACACATGTACATAAGACTCCACTGAAAGTGAGACCCAACCTGTAGACCAGTTCAGTACGATGGCTCTGGACTTTGGAGAAGATGTTTCTGCATTTAGTCCTCTCATATTCCTTTCCAGCAGAAGAGGCAAGTTGGTTAGTCTTTACTATTTGGAAGGTATAGGATGTTCAATGTAAAAACAAAACAATGAACTTCTTCAACTCCATGCACAGTTTTGACAAAATTGACTTTGCAGCTCCCTTCATTTGCAAAATGCTTTTAAGGATGGCTTGAGGGCATGTGCTACTTCACACCTGCAGAGCTCCCCCGCATCTGATGCTGTTTCAGAAACAGAGGGAAAATGTGATGTCCATCAGCAAACAACCGTAGTGCCAAATTCTTCTGCCTTCTCCAGCCACGGTGCCTGTTGAGGGCAGAATCAGCTAGGTCGGTGTGCTCTGTGCTGCTGACGTTAACTAGCTTTTTCTTTTCCCTATTTCTGTTCTTGAAAACCCCCCTGGAAGGCCTTTTTTCTTCCTCCAGAAGGTAACGGTAGGAATTGGGCTAAGTGAAGACATTGTTCCCCATTTATAGGACTTGAAAGAATGTTCTCTGATTCCCAGTGCCACATCAAACAGATGCCTCAACCTCAAGCATTGGTGGACATTTTCCTCCGTGGATATTTTTATGTATAATTTTAGTTCCTACCGAGCACATGAAGAGCAGCTTCCGGGTTCATGCTTGAAAATGCTCCTTCCTTCATTGGACTGATTTTTAAAGTGAGGTTGTGGTCTTAAAAGTGGGTCTTAATTGAATGGTAGATATTTTTTTTTTCCTTCTACACCAGCCTTCCCTTGAATTTGCTCCATTTGAAACCTAAATTTTTTTTCCCCCCGGCAGCTGGAAAACTCCACCTGGGCCTCTCATCCCAGCACTGCTTTTCCTGCCTCTTTCAGTCCACTCTGGAAATTAAGATTCTGCAATTGGAAATTGGCTGACAATTTGGTTGCTGATGCAGGAGGCAGATGGTGCTGAGGCTAGGATGGAATCCAGCTCTCCCTTCCATTCCAGCCTTGGCTCGGAAGGGCTAAGCAGCAGAGAACCTGAGTTTGACAGTGGATTGCTGGGATGACTCAAGGAAAGGGCAGTCACTAAAGCTACATCAGCAACAGCCACCTTCCTACAGGTTTCCTTTCCCATGATCTCAGCCTTTGAAAATAGAGGGAAAGTTGTCCAAGAGCCTGTCTGAGAAATCTTTTCATTTTAAACTCTCAAAAGTAAACAGATAGCTTTGATGATGTCCATTAAGGAAATGCTTTTATTTTGTCTCTATAAATAGTACTAGGAAGTCATAATGGAAATATTGGATGAATATCCACTTCATTGTGGGGAAGAAAAGCACATAAAAGCTTTTTTATCAAAACTGCGAGGATGAATTCTTTGGAGGAAGGTGAGACTTGGGCTCTAATTCTTGGCAACTGCATAACCTCTTTGAATCTGTGGCACTGGTCCAAGAACAAGAACCTTCTGATGTGGGCCAAAGAGAAAACTGAGTCCCCAGAGCCTTATATTTCTGCTTTCCCAGAGTTAAGTAGGCCTATGAGGGCCATTAATTGAGAATAAAGTTCCAAGAGCACTAAGACGGAATGACAAGTAGCTCCAGTGTTCACACCTGCCAGAGACACATTCTTGTCTGTTTTCAGTCTCAGGAAGCTGCAGCAGGGCTTTGAGGAGACCCAGTGGCTGCAGAACCCATGTGCTTGCAAGTTGCTACCTTTGACCCTTGACTGAGGGGTCCGACCACCTTGACTGAGTCCTAGGACCTCACATCCCTTCTTTCCTTCTGCCCCTAAACATCTGCTGTGGATTGTGAGAAGCCATTGAATTGAAATGACACTGCACCCATTTCAGTTCTTAGAGACAGCAGGGCCCCCTCTGTGCTCCTCTCAAAGACCCGCTAGTTCAGGTCGCTGTTAACTAGCTGCTCTTCCGCACCAATCCACTAGATGTCCTCATAGACCTACTTTGTATTACCATTGAACTCCAGGAGAAAACCTTTTCCTAGGATTGGGATTGGGGAAGTTAGCAATGGGAGACATGTAAGAAAGAAAACCAGCAAACACCAAAGGAGAGCAAACACTTTGTGAGGCTAGAGAGTTGATAAGAAACTTACTTTTGTTTTAAATAAATACCGAAACTTTCAAGGTTGCTCTATGAGACCTAACCTTGGGCGTTTTAAGTGGAACTCTGATACCTGAAATTAACCTTCTAACCTAAATCAGCTCTAGAAAAGAAAAAAAAAAAAATCACTGAGAAATGAAATAAAATACCAGTGGTTCTGAATATCCATGATTCACTAAAACAAAACTGAAGGATTAGGAAGCCGAAGAGAGAGTTGAGGGAGAATGAGGCGTTATAACTTACAAATTAGAAGGTCCCCCACTTAATTTAGATATCATTTTATTTTACAACTTGAGAGCAAAATTTTACACACAGAGCATCCACGTCTTCTGGAACATCTACCACCAGGGAGGTAAATGCTCGTCAGCTTTTAAAGATCTTGTTCGTGATTTGTATAATGGCCCAGAGGAAGGCTCTTCCTGGCTGGCGTGCGCGTCCTTCAAGCCTGAGGGATCGCTCCACCAGGTGGGAGGTCAGGATCTGACTTACCTTTTAAGAAAGTGGACCCAGAAGTACATAGGTGGAGACACCTGACAGGGGGCCAGTGCACACAGATGGTTCCAGAAGTAGCAAAAAAAGAGCCACCCTTCCAGTTGGTGGCCCCTTGGTCTAGACATTGTGATTCACGAAGGTTTGTCAATGTGTGGGGCTCAATCATTTTTAACTGTTTCTGTCTTGTCTTTGAGCCTCTCACTGATCACTCTTGCTGATTTTTTTTTGTGGTGGTACTTGTCTGTCTGTTGAGATTTCTATTTTGCATTTGGTGTGAGTGTAAAAATGTCTGCGAAGGAATGACAAGTAATAGCATGTTTTCTTTTTTATGCATATGCAGCTTTGGAATGTGACTGCTTATAATTAACAGTTAATCTTCTTATAGCAAATGGTTTTTTGCTGCTTGGGTTACCAGTTTCAGCCTGTTCCTGCATGCTAACAATATGAAGTTTTAGAACAATGCATGGTCTCCAGAACAGCCAACAATAACATCTGCAAACAGTCCCTGAAAGCCACTGGTTTGACATTGTGTTTCTTTCTGAACTCTTATCAAGTGGGAGGTTTAAATCACCCATTATGAGGGGTTTACTCCTGATAAAATAGTTTCAAAGTTATTGCATCCCCATCATCCCTCCCCTGTCCTAGAAGATGGTGTATATGTATATACAAACTTTCCCCATAAATGTGTCAGATTCTATTATTGTGTATGAACCCAAAATGGCAGTGTGGAAATGAAAACCAGGGACTGTTGCTAATGAGAAGCATAGCATTTCAGAGTCTGATGGGCTTCTCTTCCGCTACAGCATTTGATTAAAAATTTTTTATTTCAAAACAATTTATCCACAGTGAAACAAACAAACAAAAAAATCATCCTCGTTTCCCCACTCTGTGTAAACAACAAATCAATATTTCCAGTAGAACTAACAAAGGAAAAACAAGGGAGTGGTCTCCCAGTTGTACACTAGATCTGGATGCATTTAAAATAAATTTATTTTCATGTCTTCGACGGAAGACATTCTTCCCCCTGTCTTTACTTCAGCCGCTGCTATTTGTCTGCAATGTCTGGACATTTACACTGTGCCTTCCTAAAATTACTCTGATTTCAAATGCTATAGTGGAACTTTTTTTGTTTTTGTTTTTGTTTTGGAAAAGCTAAGCTCAAAGGAATGATATACCACGCATTGAACAGGGCTGGGGCCGCATGATGATACAAACAACCAACTAGCTAGGATGCGAAAAGGACGTGTCACTAAAAATGTGAGCCAAGTTTACAGGAATGGAGTTGCTGCTGAAGAGATCTCTCATTCATCTCCCTAGTGCCTGCTCTTCACAATCATAACGTTACCCTTGCTTGACAAATATACTGTATGGCAAGTCATAAAGGTCTTAGAACAGGACTTGACCCATTTGAGAGATTTAAACCCCTCTTCCTGGTGACTGTAACATTCAAAGAGGGCAAAACCACAAGCCGTATTTTAAAATAAGAGTACAAGCATTCTCTACAAAGAAAAAGAAACGGGGGTGGTGGATGACGTTCGAAACAGAAGGTGTGGGCCCGGGGAATAACACCACTCCAGTTCAGGTTTACTATTTGGCTGTGATGCTTGGAATAAATACGAATTCTTTTCTCCCCCCACCCTGTCAGAGAAGCAGGTCGGTTCATGCTAAGTGATGATCAAAACATGTTTGCCTGTTGTAGCATCAAAATGAAGTACAAACAGCTTCTCTTGTTGTACTGAAATATAAATTGGCTTGAAGGGCAAAGGTGAAGGACATTGGAAACCACCACGGTGACGTCCAGCACCTTTTGTAGGTCAGCACTTGGGTTCGGTCCCTGGGAAGTGCAGAGCCTGTGATACTAGCTTTAGAAGAGTTAATGCTGCATTCAAGTTTCAATAAGATATTTCATGGGAGACCTATTCTCTTATTTCATGTTTTGTAATTTTTCATCTATTTTGGCCAGCCAATATTTTCTGTATAAGAAAAAAAAAGTATGATTAACCAATAGCCTGATTGCTTTCTGAATTTCTGGTGGGTGGGGAGAGAGATGCAGATGCAATTTTCAGATAGCTTTATGCAGAAAAATATACCCATGAGTAGCTAAATGCATTCCCATAGACCAACATCTCATATGCTTTTGGTGATTTCTTATTTGCGAACTGCCTTTAATGTCAAATACGCAACGTTAGCCTCGAGTAGCTGCATTTCTTATATGGACAGATTTGGATATTTGTTCTGTCAAGAGTAAATTTAAATTCCTGTAGCCGTCATGTAAACTCACTCTCGGGAAGTTCAGCAAAGGCATCCTCAGATTCTATATTAACATGTAATCGTTTCACATCTAATTTGATGAAAGCTTATCCCAGGCTCTGCCTAATGCCCAGAAATGGATGGAAATTAGAAAGCCTACATATTAGATATTTTTGCATCTTGCAAAAACCATTTATTGTACCAAATAAGCAATATATTGAATTGACTGGCGGTGTGTATATTTTGTCCTCCTGTATTAATTGTGCCAGAGGAGAAATGTCGGTTACATTTTTGCTGTCTACAATTTGCGCTTCCTCTCATCCAAGAACCTGCGTGTATTTAGCCATGGCCTGTGGTCACCACTTTACCTAGGGGACAAAAGCAATATGCAACAGCTTTGGGGGATGATAAAGGCAATTTATATTTTTACTGCTTCTTTGATGTACAACCAAACTGTTACCAGCAACCACTCTGCATGTTTTTTTTCTGGGTCAAGACCGTTAATATGAACTAAGACCTGTGTTAAATCCCTCAGCTCCCTTCCAGCTGCCTTGCTGTGTGTGACCTTGCCATTAACGACCGCTCTTCCTCTCCCCCCATCCAACCACGTGTTTATAGCCAAGATGTCCATCTACAAGAGAATGAGCCGGGCATGTTGTTTTGATTGCGGACGTTCTGAGCGTGACTGCTCGTGCATGTCAGGCCGTGTGCGTGGTAACTTGGACACCCTTGAGAGAGCCTTCCCACTTTCTTCTGTCTCTGTTAATGATTGCTCCACCAGTTTCCGTGCCTGTAAGTTTAACCTCGACACCCACCGTTCAGTGTCTGTGCTGTCTGTGGCCTCATCCCCGTCTTGTGTTGTGTCCTGTGCTTCTGTGAGTCTGTTGGGCTGTTTTCTTCCCAGTGTGATCTCGTATGTGGTGAAACGTTGCCCCAGGTGCCTGTGTCTCTGTGCACACGTGCTGAGCAAGGCCTCCCTTCTGATTTTCTTAGCTCGTTATGTGTAATAGTGTGTGGGACTGAGATATTACAGTCTGGTGACATTCTTCCTCTCTCTCCTTTAAATAAATAGAAATGGAAATTAAAGTGATAGCATATCACATACTATATTAATACAGAGATATGTAGAAATATATATATATATTAATATTTTGTGACTAGCTATAAATTGGATTGAAGAGAGGAAGAAAAAGGCTGTACAGAGAACAAGCCAGCTCTAGCATTGAAGTGTTTTCAGTGAGCTCAGTTTCCAAAATACAACAGAGTTTAGATGCAGATATATTTATATGTAAATATATATAAATATATATATATTTTTAACTGTCTTTCTAACCTGTATCTCATTCTTCCAGTGCCCAGATTTTGTCTTATGTTCTGATAAGAGTATTCTAGATCTGCCAACCAACATAGGTTGGTGGATTCTAGAGCTTCCCTTCAGGAAGACGGCTAATTCAAGGAACATTCCATTTATATCTTTTATTTTTTCCAACAATATAGCCCCCTGTTTAACTAAGGTATACTGTAGCAATCCTGATTCCAAATAACAATAAAAAATTCAAGCCATGAGCCTCCATGATTTCCTTGAGCTCCTAGCACAGGCCTTCGAGGTCGATCTTGGTTGCCCACAAGCTCAGAGATGTTCAAGGACCTGTCAAGGTCATGCAGCCAGTAGCTGGCCAGGCAGAGATGTGGCAACTTCCTGAGGCCTCCCTCATCCTGTCCTCACCATGGACTTGGCTGTCTTACTGATACACTTTGTAGGTGATGTTACTGAAAGCTGCAGTTTGAGACACTGAGATGGGGTCCTCATCCAAGGGCAAATGAGGCTGTGCTTCCCCTTGAGGACTTGGATGCCTTTAAAGAGTGACTGTGACCCTGTTTTCACATGATAGCATAGGAGGTAGGAGACAATTCTTTCTGCACTTCATCGGTCCTCTTTAAAGCACCCAACACATTTACTGGTGACCATATTGCCATCATCCATCCTGTCCCCTCCTAAGTGCCCAGAGCTGGTTGAACTAAACTTTCACCAGAGGAGATTCGTTCACAATGATGACAGGAGGAAGAAGAGAACTTAGCTCTTGAGCATTTATTCCCATAAAAAATGAACTTGCTTGACTCACATGTGCCAGTGTTGAAGGTGGTCCCAGCACCTTCAACACAAAGGTGGCACGATTTGGCCACATTTCTTTGATTGGTGGTGGCTAATGTGACCCCCAGCCAGCTTACCCTTCTGCCTAATGCACAATTTCTGTTCTCAGATAACCACTAGACTCTAAAATCTTGGCCAACGGTTCAGTGGAGAAAACGAAGAGCCACTCTGGCTCTGATCCAGGGCCCCCTGGTCATGTCTTGGCACTGCCAACCATACCAATTGCAGCAAACTCTGTATCCTCTTCTTGGGGTCCATGGTGTTCAGTTTGTGGAATTTTCATTTTATCCAAGAGAAACCATAATTAGAGGGATTTCTCAGCTCTGCAATTTAATCTAAGCATTGATGGAGGCCCGGAGAAGAAAAAACTTGGGGTGGGATTGTCCTGTGCTCTTAGAAACATTCTGTGCCTGATATTGTTGTTTCTGTGCTTCCAAAATCAGCCCCCACCATGGAAAACATGGAGCCTTGGGCCGTACATGCAGCCTTAACTGGTACTGACAGCTCAGGGGGTGGCTTGCCTTCTCTGTTTCATCAGTCTTCCCGCCGTCGTCACTCCATCAAACAAAAGCAGATTTCATCTGTCCCTATGTGAGACCACTCACCTTTGACCGTTAATAATAAGTTAGAAAAATCCATTCCAATTTGAGCCCCTTCATGTGCCCACATAAGCCTTTCTTCTCCAATTAAAAAATGTCTGTCTCTGTGCAGAATTCCACTGGCAGAGCTCCAATAGCAACCCCTGGGCGTCCCTTGCTGGTGGCGGGGTTGGGTGGTACCCATTTGACAGAGAAGGTTGACTCAACCAGCAGTGGGGAGAGTGGGCTTTTCATTAAATATGAGCAGATGTGAAATGTAGAGGGCTTGACAATTAGAAATGGCAGGAGAAGGGCCCTTGAATCAAAGTGAGGTCAGATGGGCGGATCAGATTACTTCTCTTACATTCTTTAGTTGTTCTGAAAATCATTTTGAATTAGCGTCAGCAGAGCCATGATGGGTTTTGCCCTTTGTCTTTTAGGCTGGGCTGTATTGTTTCCCAAGACACTCATTAAAGGTCATTATACTATTACGGAGCTCGCTTTGGTCGCAGTTTCCCAGTTGAGCCAGTGTCTTTGGAGACTGCCTACCTCATTTCTCTCTTGCCTTTCGTCTCCCCCTTTACTATTTTTTTTTTCTTAGAAGGGGAAAGATTTCCGTTTTCAAGGGACATTAAATTGAAACACAAAGTCCCATTATGTGTTTTCTGAAGTGGGAAGAGAAGTAGCCGGTTCCCAGAGGAGTGGTAATATATTAAAAGTATTCACACAGTTTTAACCCTGCTGTCTAACAGCAGGGCGGGCCTGCAGGGTGCGCCTCTACTCAGAGGTGTGGCCCATTGCCGGGATCAGTTGTTAAGTAGTGTATAGCAGGTGTCTCCCTCTGTTGAGCTCATGAGGAGATGTGAGGCCAGACTGTGTTGACAAAACTGTCAGAGAGGAAGGACTAGTTTAGAATAGACAAAAGAAAAAGTGTCAGAAAAGAAGGGCAAACAGCAACCAGTAAGAATTCATTGTAAGACTTTTATTTTTGGTGAGACTGAATTGTTCAATATGGTAGGCTAGAATCCAATGCACCCAGCATCCTTTTCCAATCATCCCAATTTTGTTTCTACTTCAGATGGTCCCAGGCTGGTGTGCCAGCTCTCTTAAAAGACACCAGCATGTTATGTGCCCCTACCTTTTTCACAAGTAGCTGTGTTCTAGTGAAAAATATATCTAGCAACACACACACACACACACACACACACACACACACACACACACACACACACACACACTCATAAATATAGATGTAGGTTCTAATCAGTTCCATTTCCCCTAATATAATTCTGTAAAATGGGCCTTGCTCTCTCTCTAGAAGTTTACTCTTCATATTTCAGTCTTGCCTGATATCTAAATGCTAAGTGAAATGGAAAGGGACAATTAAAATAATGATGCTGTGACAACATACGACTGATTCAAACCTGCTGAGACCTGCCTGACATGATTCTGGTCACAAACCGTTAGTAACCCTGGCATGAACCAATTAATCATGTGGTAGAAGAGAAGCAGATCTTTAGACTTGCACTTGGAGCTAAGTTCGTTAAGTTACATGTGTGATCACTCACACCAGCCTTTCAACTTACTAATAGCTTAAACCTGCACAATTACATGTGCCCTTTTGCAAACTACTGTGGCTAATTTTAAATTATACGTGACTTTTATTTTGGGTATAAATATAACACAAGGAGGCATTCAACTCTAATGTTTAAACTGAGAGGAGAAGTCCGATACGATTAAGTTGAAGGGAGACATACCAAAATCGGTTTAAAGTAATCTTGAGTCTTGTCAGATAATAAACAAAAACCAGCTTATCTTGAGTAGCCTTTGGTTTGTACAGACAGAGAATTAACATTGTCAATAGAACTAACGTCACTCGAGTGAACTAATGGCATTTTGAAGTACATAAAATCAGATAGTAGGACGGGTGGAAACAGCTCTAGGAGAACGTATATAAGAGGACACACCCAAGGCTGACAGTCCCCAATGCCTGTTAAATTTGTAAGCTGCATTAAAAACTCAACAGCCTGTAATTATGTCACTCCTTTTATGTATAGTTTTGGGTGACTTCCTCAAGCTCCCCAATCTTAAATTTTACTTGTTTATTTTACTTCTGGGCCCTGAAACCAATGATCCCCTCTTCCCACCACCACTACCAGTGAGGCAAGGAAGGAAAGAGGAGAGAGCCAGAGGATACTCTGCACAAATCAATTTAATCACAGTTTTCCCTGTGCTATTTTTAAGCCCATTCGTCTGATCTCCAACTTCTTGCATTTTCCCAGGCATGCCATGCTGTGTGATCTCTCTCTGTTTCTCCCTCTCTCTCTGCCAATGTTCCTCACATGCATTCACGCCAAACCCTGAAGGAGCCTTTGGAATCTCTCTGGCTCCTCATCTGACCCTGGCCCGTGCATTCTGACTTGCCCGTCTGCACTGCATTCTGGGAAGTGAAAACAGGAAGGCAGATAGACCCAGGCAGCCTGTTAGCCACCCCACGTGACTAGGACCAATAATGAACCTGGGAGGGGTCTCTTAGGGCACTTGGTTGGTAGCAGGCCAGGCTGAAGAAGCCAGTGCCTCTCACTGGATTTCATGGTGGCCACACTGAGCAGTGGGTTAGCTGGAAATATGCCTTCCTGTGGGCCATACGTCACTGTGTAGGCAGTGGTCAGCCTCTTAAATCAGTATTTTTGAGGCAAAAAAATCATGCTTGGGCAAAATTTCCTTTGCAAAGAATCCTGAAATTGCCCGTCTCTAAAGAGCTCCAAATCAACCAGGCTTTCATCCAGAATGAATAGCCATTTTATTCAGGTTAGTATCAGGTGAAGTAGTGGGCTTACATTTGGGAACCTTGTTGTGCCTCCTGCCCACCTCCCAGAAAGAAATATGGTTGAGTTCCTTAAGATAAATGTGCTATGGGAGGTATCACATGTAGGTAAAGGAAGAAGGGAACAGGAGGCAAAGGGCAGACAACTTTTCAAAAGAAATTCTTTGAAACAGGATTGGGAGACAGGAAATAGAAATGTCAGAATAAAGGAAGACGAGAGGATCCTTTGTGTGGACCCAGTCACTTGGATACCTCCCCCTAGGGACATGATACTATTAATAAGTGACTCGGCTCTTTAAGAACAACCAGAGAAGACGTTGGCATGCCACACGTAAGCTGCCAGAGGTCCTTATGCAAGGTGACATGGAAATTATGTTTGCATTTTTATTTCAGGACAGTGGCCAGTTGTAGGGATACTCACCCTGACAGCTCCTGCCACCGGGCGGTGGGTTCTTCCCCTTACCTCCATGGTGGAGGGCAGATGTGGCCACTGAGCTCTCCATCTCCCTCCTTCTCCACTATCTCGGGCGACAGATGCCAGGGCCAGCCTGCCTTGCACTTGAGCTTTCTTGTCAAGGCTCTGCCTTGAGCCCCAATCCTGACCTTTACTGTATGAAATAAAGTACTGATGAACAAGCAGAGGTTTGAATTAGAGCAGGCTTGGAGCAAATGTCAAGTCCATCTCTGCTTCCCTCCTCCACCTGCACCAGGAGCCTGGGTTAGACCCAGTCTGGAGTTTGCAGTGCCTTAGGCTTTATGGGTCTGGGGAGACATCCCTTATTAACAAAGAGTTATTAAATTTTTATCAATTTTACAACACAATGTAAATGCCTCCTATGAATCTACATTGTATTCATTATCATTTAAAACGTTAATTAAGTCGAAGTTGCATTTAATTTCTCTCTAAATGGGCCTCTGGGAAGAGGCTTTTAGAAACATCTGTGGGAGCATGCAGTTCATGGAGCCTGGGAATCCCCCAGCCTGCATTCAGGACAGCCCCCTGAGTGGATTGCAGTGGCATGTCTGTGGCTCGTTTGTTGTGATGTGATTGGGCATTGTCTCAAATTAGTATCAGACCAATGATGGTGTTAAGCCACTCGAGAGAGGCTTGTGGAGTGGTGGCACGGGCTCTGCTGTACCCTGCGTTCGAATCCCACGCAGCTGGAAGCGAGCAGTCAACCTGCAGCACCTGTGGTCTCCAGCATGCGGTGGCATTCTGCCTTCTCGTATGGTACTCATCATTTCAGTTGGATACTTCCTTCATCTGAGATGGACGCTTGTCATCTGGCCCAGCAACTTTAGGACATCTGCCAGCATGCTCTTAGGAAAGATCTGAGCGTTTGGGGTCTTTGACTCCCATATAAGCCTAGAAACCATAAGCACAGAGCAGCTGAATAGAGTCCAGTTTTAGAGTGGAGCAGATGTAGAAATTATAAACAGGTCATGCTCATTGGTGAGGAGAGACAAAGAGGGAGGCGTACTAAGATTTGTTCAAAAAGTGCTTGCTCCTTTTGAGGCTAGAGTGATGGTTTTGTCCTATCTAACTGATCATAGGACCACCACCCAAACCGATCTGTAGTTAACTATAGGTGTACTCCATCACCCAGGAACTGAGGCTGGTTAATATGGTGGTACTAGGAAATGGGCAGATGGTTAATGTGGATTCACATTAAGACTAGTCTTAGTGTAGTCTCTACTCTTCCTGGATGCAAAGCACTCTGCCAACACACCGAGGGTATGTGTGTGCTATGTGTGTGCATGTGATACATTTAACACATACATTAGCATTTGCTGCTTTGCAGGCACTACCTTGTCACTTACAAATATTAATTAATATTTATTATGAGGTAATATCTGATATTTGCAGATGAGTCAACTAAGGCACAGAGGTTAAATCGGGTCATGCAGCGAGTGCGGAGCTGAGATTTGACGACAGGCTGTGGAGTAAGTTGAGTTACTCAGTTGCATACGCAGGTGGGTAAGAAGAATAGGTCAGTCTCCAAGGAAAGAGAAAAAGGATTCCAGTAATGAAATCTCGAGACAACGTGAGGGTACGGTATCCTCCTGTCAGCAGCTGCTCCCCCAGTTTGGTCAGAGCTTAAGACTTGTGCAGAAGAATGCAGGAAGAGGACCCCCCCGAAGGGTAAAACAGGGCCCCATCGTTGGCAGGGGCCAGGCCAAGGGTTTTGCTCTTAATCTGTAATATAGCAGAAAGCATTTGCAGTGTTCGATCAGGGAAATGACCCAACAGAGGCTCTGTTTTAGGAAGACGAGTGTGGTAGCACCAGAAGAAGGGGCTGGCCGAGAGGAGCCAGTTGTGAGACCCCCATCAGGGAGGAGAAGACCGCACAGCGAGGACTGAGCTGCTCTGAGAAGACCAGGGAAGGAAGGTGTGATCTACGGCCTGCAGGACTCCCTGCTGAAGCACATTACACAAATGCAAATCTAAGAAGTTACAGTCTTTTTAAAGAAAGTTTAATTAATGGCTCTGAAGCAGTTGAATTTCACAAGTTGAATTTCATGAGCCTAATTCTCCCCAGATGACCCGGCAGCCATTATAATTCCTGTGTGGGTGCAGTGGCGTTTTCTTCTTTGTGGAGGAAGATTTACTGACCTCTGGGCCAGGAGGCTGCGTCCACCACCACCGGTCTTGGGGATCTATTTCCTCTTCCTGACCAGTATTTCTTCGCCCTCCCTCACCTGCTTCCCAGTTTGAACAAGCCTCCCACCTTGAGCATGTTGAAGGTAACAGGTGGGCAGCTCTCAGCTGCTGGAGTGAACAGGATTGGCCCCGGCCGAGCAGCAGACACAGCAAGTGGCGACTGACACTGAGACATGTGACCAGCCCCGAGGCTCTCGGCTCCAGCTGCATGTAGTAGCTTCAGTGAGAGCTCATCGGAATTATTTTTTAAATCCCCATGTATGGGCAATGAGACTTTTCTCCCCCGCATTTCTCAGGGAGACAGCATGTCTCCTTGCATCTATGGAGGGAAAGAATTAAGTACTTCACATCCCCTTCACTGAAAACCCACTAGTTTTCAAACACTTAACCTACTCCAGTGGAAATACAAAACACGTTTCCTGTGAAGTTCTGCCACACAAAATCCTAGAAAATCCTGTGGCATTTCTGAGTGCCATGACACAATTTTCTTTCCCGTTTTATTTCCTTGTGCATAATGCCTTGTCTGAGTTCATTGTGTCTCTGTCAGTGTCCATAACCGCAGCAGTTGTGCACACCACCAACCCCAATGGGTCATTAAATCAGTGTGGACGGTACTTGAGTCCTGGCTTCTCTTACAGTGGTGGGCTGTGCATGCAGAGAACACCAGCTTCTGGAAGTAGAATGTAGCAGGATACACCGAGCCAACTAGCTGTGTGTTTCTCTCTCTCTCGGAGGCTTTCTCCCAAACCAACGTGTTGAATTACCTAGATAATCAGGGGATTCTCCATGCCCACGTTTGCTTGTAAGAGTTCTGCTTCCCAAGCCAAACTTTTTCCCATAGGGAATCTAAATGGTTGAAGCCAAGTCCAGCATTGTGAGACTCCCTCATTGGAAATCTCGGAGCAAATTGAAAATAAATTTTTGTAAGTAGCTAGACATTGGCTGGTTTGGAGGGAGGTTGCTAGACACGCCCATATATTCTTTTTTCTGAGGAGGCATTCTTCTGATGTCTAGCTCAGATGAGCTGAGCTAACAGAAGTGGCCTTTCTTCTCTAGTCATCTCGTTTGGTCATCGTTGGGAGGAGCTCTTCTCTCACATTCAAGGGAAACAGCAAGAGAAAACCTCCTCTGGCCTCCTGTAGTGCACCTGCAAGCCCTCATTCTGTCTCCTCAATCTGGCAAGGTGAGTACCACCAAACGCCCCTAGAGCTACAGAGAAAACCCAAAGCTAACTCAACGTGGAATCTTTCCAGGCAGATTTGCATCAGGGATGACCCACTGCACGGAGAGGCTTTTAAGTGAAATGAGAAAGACCCCATCCCCAGAGCTGGAACTGCACCAGATGCATCGACAGTGCAGAAGAGCATCTGTAGACCACAGAGCATGGACCATCTCTGCAAGTGGAGCTGACTACTTGCATTAAAGTGATCTCCATTTTGGCCAGCGTCAGCTTTCTGGGCTGGAGGATGATGGATCAAACTCAGTCAAGAAGGGACCTAGGGCTGCTTTCCTTCCCTCCAAGGTCAGAGATGTAGCATGCTGGCGTCCTTGGATCGGCTTCCTGTATTGGCAGGAATGCTTGAATAGGAAATGACCTGAAGGATTCCAGTTCAGTAAATATTTGATGAGTAAAAGAATGAATAAATGAGGGGATTCTCAACTGTTAAAGGAGTAGGTGGTATGCCAGAAGCAGGATCGCACCAGATCCATGAAATTTCCCAAAACTTTCTAATCAGCTTACTGTGTAGTATATTGTGTGTAAACATAAGAATTGGGATATGCAAGGAGATTCAGAGGGGAAAATGTAGGAAGGAAAAAACAAGGACATAACTGAAGGAACTAGAAAATCATTATAAGGAACTAGAAATGTCATTATTCTATTTATTCTGCTCAAAAGACAAGGAAGAGGCCATGAACTTTCTTGGTTGCTCTCAGAGCTGTCTCAGGCTGCACTAAGTGTTCTCTCACCCTTGAATGGCTCTGAATCACTCTGCATTTTGTCAAGGTTGATCTGACCATTTCTTCAGTGCAAATGAGTAAATTTCCACACACAGCCTGTAACATAGCCAACTGAGAGCACGTCCAGGAGCGAAGCTTCAAAGCCAAAGCCCTAAGCAGTTGTTCCTGAAAAAGGAGGCACAGTAACCTGCAGAGAAAAGAGAGACCTGTGATCAAAGTATGAAACATGCTATGGGTGCAGACAGGGAAGAAGGGGCTTGGGTCACTTGGTCTGGAAGTCTTGTGACGGGAATGTGAGATTTGCGAGGGGCTTGAGGCTAGGAGTGCTCTGCTCCTTCAAAGATTTCTTCTACTGAGGGGAAGGTGGGAATCAGTTAAGCAGATGTCTCCTGCCTTTTCTCCTCTCTATATCAGGGCATTCCCAAGCCATTCCCCTCACTGTGCAGTGAACTCAGTGATCTTGTTGGCAATTAAAACCTGAAGTTCAAAGGAACTTCTGAGCAGGGAAAGAAAGACAAGTGAGATTTGTATGTTTTCTGGGGACTTTAGAAGTCCTGGTGCAGTCATGTTTTGGTATTTTCACCAAGTGGATGTTCAGTGAATGCCAATTGCTATAAGAGTAGTGTCTTATTTATGTATGAGAATAGACATTATCCGTTATTGGAGACTTTGGGTAAGTCCCAGAGCTTCTCTGTTCCTTAGCTTACCCATCTGTAAAGTGGAGATAACAATGGGACTTATCTCATAGAGTGGTTGCTAAGATTAAATGAGTGAATGAATAAAGTTCTTACAAGATTACTTGGCACATGCTGAATGCCATGATTTCTTGTTATTTCGATGATCATCCTTCACTAACACATGAAATAACAGAAATGGAGATGAACTTGACCAAGATCACATAGTTAGTGGATGAGTAGATTGCTAGATCAGAGGACTTCCATCTCCCAGGATATTGGTGGAAATAATGGTAAACCACTCTAACCATAGCTAGTGCATTTTTGTTCAAATGACTGAGTCTTGCCAAGCTAGCCTTATAGAAGGGCACGTCACCTACAGACAAAGAAACCCACGGTCAGTGGCCAAGAGTTGGACACCTTAGTATAACAGACTATAAAGTTCAAATTGAGTCAATTTACTCAATTTCTAGATCAGGGAATACTAGTCTCAATAGAAGTAAACCAACAAAAATGCCGAGAGGAGGCTAATAGCTCTCTGGAATGTTGGTTTCCATTTTGATTACCCAGAAAGCATTGCAAAATTTGCATGTAAAATGAGGAAATTGGAAGATCTCATCTCAACCTTCTTTTAAACTCTGAGATTCTGATTCTTTGCATTTTTCTGATAGAAACGAAAGCCACAAATCCTTTTTGTTTCAACCTTTGCTGGTGTACATCCCTCTAAAATGCTGAAGTCTGCTTCCTGCACTCTAGTAAGCCCTGTGAGGAAAAAGCAGTGGAATTACTCGCTGAGTACAGTGATTTTTACAGTATATAAGTGCCATTCTTCTCGTTATGAATTCTCAGCTTCTAGGTCAGGAGCTGGAGATACAGGGGCATATACAAGGATACTTCAAAAAGTTCACGGAAAAATAAAATTAAAAGATAATATCAATCTTCCCGTGAACTTTTTGATACACTCTTGTATAGAGAGCCCAGAAGATTCTTACAGGTTTGTACTTTATTATCAGCTTGTTCTCTTTTAAGGTATCTCTTTTTCTTTCCCCCAAGGGGGGTACAGAAAAAGTGTGCCCCGGTGGGCGGGGGGGCCTGTGATTATCTGAGTTCAGGGGACTTGGGAGTTACCCATAGTCAGACACTGTCAGCTACTGAAGGTACCAGAGGCAGTTCATTTGTCATCTCTCTACACACGGCTCCCAACCCTCCCGTAGTAAGTGGCAACCGCCGACTGCCCCGCAGAGCAGCCCTGGTCAGCTTCGTTGGGCCTTGCTTGTCAGGTCTCCAGGACTTGGGGAAGCATATAGGACCAAACGGAGACACTCGTCTTCAGGCACAAGGGGCTTCCTGGCTTGACTAGTACATATTTGATGGATAAACAACAAATCTATGTTTCTTGTATCTTAGCCCAGCTGTCAAAATCCTTGCTGGGGTCTTCCGAGGCAGTGGGATCTTTAGAAGACTGTGACTTTGGGTCTCATCCTTCCTCATCCTACTGAAACCCTGCCTTCATGACTTGTCCATCTCTAAGATGGACCTGAAGATGGAGCGAAGGCTGGAGAGCAAACGAGGGGCACAGGTGGGGTACGGGAGACGGCATTTCTTTCCTTCCAAGTTCTATCAATATTTCTCTTCTTGACAGTATTGATGTCACCTCCTCTTTGAGGTCTGGTTGGTGTTGAGACTTCACATTGTTACCTTTCCTAAATTGCCTATGAGTAGTTGGGCTCTGCTGCGTGTTGAGTTTCTCATTAGTGAGATCAGTGCTAGGAGCCGGGCCCACGTCCTTCAGTGACACCCGCAGCAGACCCGATGTGAGGACAGGACTAGAGACGGGTGGAGTGAATATCAACATGACTTTGAAATTCTAAGTGTTTCACTGTCCTGTGCTCTTTTCCGTCATCCTGAGTCCCCTGACTTGGTCCCTAGGTTGCATTTCAGATCTTTCACTATTATCAGTGGCACTGCCAAGCTCAGGTGCTCGTTTTGCTCATTTTTTTTCTTTTTTCTTTTTTTTGCCTGGTTTACCGTGGTTGCTGTCCAGTTAGTCTTTCTTGCCACAAAACCACCACCAAGTTTATTATTCTAAAGTACAGATTTACTCATATCATCACGCCACTTTGAAGAGGGAGGAAAATACTTTGATGGTTCCCTGTTTTCAGTGGGAAAACCTACAACGTTCTGTTATTAACATACCAGTCAAGGCCCCCCACAGTTTGACCTCAACTCACTTTTCTAGTTCCGTTCTCTACATAAATATCCTTCAACTTTTTTTTTTTTTGGCAGCTGGCCAGTATGGGGATCTGAATCCTTGACCTTGGTGTTATAACACCACAACCCAACCAACTGAGCTAACCAGCCAGCCCATTCTCCAGAAATTTCTTGTTCTTGTTACTTAACACATTTCTATAACTTTTTCCTGTACCTGTGATTTTTTTCCCTCTCCTCTTCTCACTGATTGAAGCTTACCCATCCTTTAGAGCAGGGGCCAAATCTGGCTCACTGTCTGCTTTAGTAAGTGAGGTTTTATTGTACCACAGTCACACCCATTCATTTGCATACTGTTCAGGTTGCTTTCAAGCTACAACTGCAAAGTTGAGTGTTGCAACAGAGAGTGTAAGGCCCACAAAGGCCAAAATATTTACTATCTGATCTTTTAGGGAAAAAGTTTGCCAACTTCTGCTTTGAAGGTACAGCTCAAGTATTGCATCTCTTTGATGACTTCTTGAGTAGCCCATCTCCGACCCAAATCAGAATTAATGAATCTCTCCCTGTTAGCCTGTAACACTTCATATAATCCCCATGTAGAGCATTTTCATGACAAACAAGTCACATTGGTCTTTGAATTCTCAGCATACTGCATGTAGTAGCCAAGGCACACAGTGGGAATTCAACAAGTATTAGCTGAATAACATGTCAACTCTGCCAGGAATATGTTTCCATAGTTTATTAGGCATATGTCTTGAGAGAAAAGAAGGTCTCAAGACTAGAGATCTTCTTCCTGTTTCCTTATACCGTCTTGAACAAAACATTTGTTTCTGAACAGCCAGTTCCTTTGACTGGTAGACGACTCTTGAATAAATTGATCTGGAATTGGTTACTCCTCCTTCTGAAGACAGCACTTGTCTTCCATTGCATCTGCTGACAGGCATACAGAGTTTGGACCCTGCCGTGGATCTGGGGATGCTGATGTATTTCCCTTCCAGATGTCACTGGGCATTTGAGTCCAGGTGGGCAGAGGCATATGTGGGGAAGCCAAGGAAAACCCATGGTTTCACTACTCTCTGGGTGACCTCACTCTGTCCTTCAGGTCCACAGTATGTTTCCAATGCGAGCAAGCTCTTTTCATCCGCCTATGACTTCTCATTGATTTGAATTTATCCCATCTGCCCTGAAGGCAAGGTTTGTGTCTTTAATCACTCAGGGCTCAGCCAGCTTCCTACATCTTATCTCGCAGGTCTCAGGTCTAGGAAGGGCAAGCCTCCAGCTCAGGTCTTGACAGCCCAGAACCCCACCAGATTCATCCACACCCTTCACATCTGCCTGAAATTCCTCCTGGAAACCCCGTCTCTCCATAGCAAGCAGTAGCCAGTTGAGGTGGGAGATGAGATGCCCTTTGCTGGTGCCTGAAACCCTCCTAGTCACACTCCCTGAGCAGATAGCTGGAGGCACTTTGGGCTCAAAGGAAGCATCCAACGTTAGATTCTCTCATACGTGCGCCATACTCAACTTGGGCAGATGGCAGAACTGAATGTAAAGGATACCACGGTTTTTGTTGGAAATCACAAAAGTGTGTGTGTGTGTGTGTGTTTAAAGGATACCCTTTTGTTTGCTGCGTGAGCTTTTTGTTGTTGTTAGAGATTAAATCTCAATAACTTTTTGAAATTAAAGTGGACTTCTCATCAGCAGAGTGGGCCATGGCGTTCACCTCCTTCCCATAGCAAGCCAGGCATGGCTCTACCATCATTGTAAGCACTGGAATGTTATCAGTGTGGTTGTTTTGCTTGAGATCAAATCAGGGCAACATAAGAACTGTCATTTTTCATTTACTGGGGCCCTTTGATCCCATTTGGGGTTTATTTGTTTCAAGTGAAAAATACGATCTCCATTGCATGTACCTATCCTTTAGAGTAGTTTTTTATTTTATTTTTTTCTGTTAGAGATCAAATCAGAGTTGTAAGTAGAGTGGTCATTAGTTATCACCACTAGATTTCACAGCCTACACTTTATTCCTGTTCTTACAAAATCACCAACCTTCACTGTTACATAACGATCACTCGCAGTGAAGCTACAATATGACTTTCTTGGGTGCTTGGGTGTTAATTTATTGCACAGTTTCCTTTGCAGATATAATCAGAGTCACCTATCACACTCCTGTTTCTTCTTTTTATTGTGTTCCTTTGCTATCGTGTTTGTGTCATCTTTTTCTGAAAAATGACAGGTAGTGTTTCTCTTCTCACTGTACCAGGGGCTTATGTTCTCCATGACTTCTCTATTGCAATTCAAAATATAGAACATTTTATAGATGTAATCTTAGTTATGTATAACTCAGCTCTTGTTATATGAGTAAATTTCCTAAACGACACTGTGGTTTAGGTACATTTTTTTAAAGAACGGGAAAAATATTCTTTGCAAAATATTTTCCTCTAAATTGTAATTGAAGGAAAAGCTCTTGGTTAGTACGATTATAATACATTTTTCCTGATTTCCTAGTACATAGAAATGCATGAACATTATTTTTATGCAAGTGATCAAGTTCTGGTGTTTAATAACATGTTGTTAGAGCAAAAAGAGCTATCCCTTTTGATTTACTTGGATATTTACTGGGTGACTTACAGTGCTTTACATATTAGAATTGGTTTGTCAACAATTAACATTCTAGGTTTTTATATAACACATACTTCAGGTAATAGAGGATTATTAAACTGCAACCAGTGTGTTAGAAATCTGCCTACTGGTAATAAAATTCTTATGTATAACAGCAGCTGAGAAATACTGCTGCATATTTATGCATAGATTGCAAGATAGATGGCCTGCACACCACAGAGGGGCTTGAAGTGTGTGGGGACCAGCAGATGGCACTGCTTTTCTATAAATAAAACTCTGGTCCTGGATGGATTCTTTATACGACCCTCTCCCCACTTTCTGTTTTTCTCTTCCATATTCTCCTTTATTTCTCTAAAATGAATATCTAAAACTTATGTAGTTTTTTGGAAGAGAGATACTTCCACTAAGACAACATCTCTCAGTTGCTAAGATTTCTTTTAAACCCAACTTGCTTGATCTAATGTTCACTTGGAGCAAGTCCTAGTTGAATAAGAACTATGATTTTTTAAAAGGTAACGACACAATACCGGCTTCTCACCACAAAGACTGGATTCCCTCTGTCGTCTATTATTGCTATGCGGCAAGTCCCCATTTTTATCCAATATTTATTTATATAAATTTCTTAGGCCTCAGTTCATACCAGGATAATGAAGGGCATTTTTATAAAGGTGACTGACATACTGGGCTAATGTACTAAACAAAGTAATTCCAACTTGATACTCTTTCATTAAGAATCACTCTAGAATCCAGGTTAGCCAGAGAACATTGCTTTTCTCTCTGGACCAGACCTAAATTCTGACATAGGATTAGAGTTTTTGCTTGGTTTTGTTTTTAAAAAACGTTCTTCACGAAAGAGCTAATCAGCTCATCAATTTGACTATCATCAATGAGGCAAAAAACAACAACAACAAAAAAAACACCCAAACGCACAAGCAAAACTATTTTTTTTTATTTTGATTCTTTTGTCCACACATAGCCTATTTTTCGACCTTTGTTTTTTTTTTTAAAGACACAGCTATGTCTTTTTACTAACTTTTTATTTTTTAAACTACACTATTCCTTTTGTATAAGCTGTTTTGGTGTAAACACTTGCATGTATAGAAGACAATGGATTTATTGAGGTTATAAGACAGGAGAATTAAAATACATTGCAGGATGACTCATTTATTTGTTTATTTTTTTCATGATTAAGTTCTACCTATCAGGCCATAAAAAACTTTGAATGCATATATTTTTCTCTTTTCATAATTGAATTATATGAAACCATTAATTTTGAGAATCCAATAGGAATTTTCTCTTTTGAGTTTTTTAACTTTCCTCAGGCATGCTGAGGTGGGGGGCTGCAGGTCAAGGATCTAGATAATATAATGTACATTCTTATTTTATTCACTTTTGTGGTTTTGACAGAGAACACTCTGAAGTATTATTGATTAGACAAAACCAAGGAGTAGAGGACTGGGGGAACATTTCCTTCTCAGTGAATCCACTTTAAAGCTCTGCTTTTGTTGAAAATATGGATTGCAATCAGTTTTCATGCAAAAGTCAAACCCTGATGCCTTTTCTTCCAGTTCTCTTTAGAGGGGATGGGATGAACTCGAGTAGTGGAAGACAGGAAATAACCACACCACAGTCAAGGCTAGGCAGGGAGGAAGTGGCCCTGTGAGTTTCACAGGATCCCTTTCTGAGGCATTAAATAACTTTATTTTCCTGTCAAATATACTCTCCAGAATAAAATTGAGACCTCCAATGGAACTGGACCATTGCCAGGGGCCTCCTTGTTTTAGTTCCAGGCACATATGTGTGTGTCTTATCTTGGTTTCTTATAACTTTTAGTAGCCAGAAAGAAAGTGAGCTGAGCTAGGCAGCTCTTGAGAGACTTCTCCAAGATGCAAACACCACTCACTGTCCTCTTTGAATTTGAGTATTTAAATCGAAGGGAAAAAAACTTTCAGAGGATCCAGATTGTTACCAAACATTGTCCAAATTCTGTCATTTAGCATGTAAAGCCTTATACTATGTACCGCCTTAAACACTCAGCTATGCCCTCAAACACGTCTTCCTGCTCTAGCCAAACTGATATTCTTGTAGCCCCCTAGTGTAGTGTTTTCCAGCCTCCTGGACTTTGTTCAAGCTGTCCCTTCCACCTGGCATGCCTTACCTGCGCTTTATGGCCACTCCTGAGTTTATTCATTGTTGTGGTTTGAGGGTCCGCCATGTACCAGGCCCTGTGCTCAGCTCTGGAGATAGGCGGCAGGTGCATAAGGCTGACACGTCTACCCATTCCGTTCTTGCTTCCAGTCCTCCTTTTGTTTTCTGAGCACCCCACTCTCTTACATTTACTTATTGTCCGAGGCACTTCATTTAGCTCTCACTTGACATTATCGTGCAACATCTTTTGTACTGCTGTTTTTATATAACTTGTGGATTATTTATATTATATAAAAATATAACTAAGAAAATAAAAATATAAAATATTATTTATATTATATAAAAATACAACATATATATATACACACACATATATATAGATACATACATATATATACACACATATATATATATATATTATAAGCAGTTGTCTCATTTCTCCAGCTAGAGTTGTGGTTCTCTCTTACGGTACATCTTTAAAGAGATTTTACAGAAAAGAAAAAGAAAAGCAATGCCTAGCATGACCCCCTTCCTCCCCACTTTGGTTGAATGGGTCTGGGGTGGCACTCTAGCATTGACACCCTGTAAAGTTCTCCAGTTCATTCTGTTGAGTATTGAGGTAGACTGCACTTTCCTTGGTCCAGAAATCTTGCTTATCTTATTCTGCAGCATTTCTGGATCGAGTCCAGTAGGAACACAATTTCTGGATTGTGGCTGGATAGTTCTGAGGGCTTCAGTTCATGGCCGGCTCCTGTGATATCTGTCATGTAACAGAAGACAGCATTAAGCTCAGAACCATTACAGATCAGAGCCAAAAATGTCTTCTACTTAATTAATGCCAGTCCCCCGGGAGGGGAAGTGTCTGGCCAAGGCCACACAGTTAATCCAAGACTGGTCTAGAACCTGGGGCTCCTTACCACTAGCCTGTGCTTCTCTCTGGCCACTAGGAGCAATTTATTAGGAATCTTTTTCAGTGGCTCAGCCCTGGAAGAAATTTGGAGATGTGTAAACTACGTAGAGGAGCTTTTAAGTCTGTTTGGGAGTGTAGGACAATTGAAATGGAAAACAAATTAATAATGCAACAAAAATAAACGTCAGGGCATGAGATGAGCAGTGCCAAGGGACTTTTAAGGAAAGGAAAAACTCTATCTTGTTACACTCATCTGGGAAGTCTTCCTGGAGGAGGCAACCCTTGACGGGTGGCTAGAGCAGTTCAATGGGAAGGAGACTTGGTGGGAAGGCCTAGGGAAGGGAGCGCTGCCTCCCTACCCCGTCATTCCACTACCTCCTCCCCAACCATCTCCCCCGTGCAGACATCAATCCCATGACCTCCCGCCAGAAATTCAAGGGAAAGACTCCCTCGCCATCAGGCAGCACAAATTTCCTGTAATTTAGAGGTAACAGTGGGGTTTCTCCATGTTTCCATCTGACTTTCATTTGTTATTGCCCTGAATGATCCTGGCCTTCTCCAGTTGAAGCCTATTTAAATGTTTTCTGGCTTTTCTTGTTTTTATGACACTTGAACAAAACCTAATTACTTGACCTGAGCCGTTCATGGGGGCCACATAAAACGGGACAAAGGTGACAGCTGAATGAGATGCAAAGGAGGGGGTGGGGACGGGGATGCTCACCCCGTTGTTCTAGTGGGTGGTTACAGGATTGGTGGCCTGGTATGGGGAGAGAGCACGAACCATGTAAGTAGAATGGTGTCAAGAGACAGTAGTCTGGCATCGTGGAGAAGAACCCAACAGCAGGGAGCCCTGATTACCTTGACTCCTCAAATCTAAGGTGGTAATGATGGATACCATCTAGTAAGAGCTTACCAGGAACTCCTTTAAGTGCTTTTTGTAGTTTCAGTCCAATCTCACAACAACCAATTATCCTAATTTGGTAGGTGAGAAACTGAAGTTAGGTAGGTTGCCTAATACCTAGGCTAGGCCCAGCAGTGTGGCTTCAAGGCCTGTGTGCTTAACTGTTACCCTTCTTGTCACTCAATATGAGTTGACATTTGTAGACAGATATCCCATGCCTTAAAACCCTTATTTCAGGGATAGCACACTTGAGCGTCACTGGAACCAGGGCTAAAAATGTAAATGACAGGTGCCTGCCATATGCGTGGGGGTACAGTAGGCAGCAGTGGGGTATTTGGCCAGCTTGTAAGCTCCCACCCCGTGAGACAGGAACCCTCCTGGAATGGAGGCCCAGTCTTCTGCAAGATTTTTATTTTTGTTTTATTTTATTTTTTTACATGTATGTTTAACTTTATTGTTTATTTATTATTACTTTAAATTTTATTTTATCAATATACAGTGTAGTTGATTTTCGTGTCCCTTTACCGATTCCTCCTTCCTCCCTCCCTGTCCCCCCTCCGACCCGTCAACATCTTATCTGCTCACTTGTCTTAACAAGTTCAAGGAATCGTGATTGTTGTGTCTTCTTCCCTGGCCCCCCTAGCCATTTGTTTGTGAATTTATTTATTTATTTTTAGCTCCCACAAATAAGTGAGAACGTATGGTATTTCTCTTTCTGTGCCTGACTTATTTCACTTAATATAATTCTTTTCTAAGTCCATTCATGTTCCTGCAAGATTTTTAAATAAAAGTTAGAAATCCATAGTTTTATGGACAATCTTCAGACTTAAAGATTGTCCCATATGTAAAACCCTTTGAACCAGCAGGGTGGTGCCAGGCCGAGCACACTGGTGACAGTGTTTGGTCCTCAGGCTGTTAGTGTGTGGCCTCTGGATATCTCATTTAATCCCACAGCATCTACAAAACTTGGCGTCCTCATTTGTCCAGCAGGGAGAGCAATAGATGTTATGACATCCAGGTGTTGGGTAACTTGTCTGAGATCAGAGCTCTAAAGAGGCTCAAAGCTGGGACATGGGCGGGTGGCCTGACTCTAGAAGCTCATAGCCTCATGCTATTCTCATGGGCAGAATTCTGGTAGCCAATGATCTGCATTAGAAGTCAGCAGACCCAGTCCCTGGTTCTGGGTTTGCATATCAGTGTAACCTTGAACCACAAGAGAGTGAGTCTGAGTCCAGAGCATCCCTAAATCTCCTACCTCCGCTGTTGTTCTCCGCACCTTGTTCTCTAACTTCGTTGACCAGAAAGGGGTCCACCGCGCACTAGCATTTTAAAATGTGGCACAGCATGTGTCTGAGGATAAATGATAGTTGAATATAGATAAAGATTTTACAGCTCAAGAACATCTTTAGAAGGTGTCTGTGCCCTTAAGAAATATACTAAATGCTGTGTTTAGTGTAAAATCACAATCTGGACTAGTTCTTACCTCCCAAGGTTAAAAACATACTGTATTTCTAAAGTGTTCTGGCAGAACATTCTTCATCGGGCACCTGGGTTGCACTAAAAACCCATACATTTTACCTTTATCTGAGTTTCAGAGAAAGTATCAGTGCAACCATCTTATACATAGACTTCTAGGGGCTCTTGACACAACCAGCTCAATGGAAGATATGAGTACAGTATTCATGGATGAGCCACTAATAATGATGTTAATAATAATAGTCCTTCTCTTTATAACATCTTGCGGTTTAGAAAACAATTTCACATACATGCAATTAGATTCTAGGCTGGTCTTCAAATAGCAGAATCATTGGGACGAGCAATAATTTAAAAAATGTAAATAGCGAAGTGAAAATGGAAGCGAAAATATGATTGACATCTTCTGCCAGTCATGTTTATTTGAAGCTGTTTAGGGGGAGGAAAAAAGAGAGAGAAAGATGGTAACATCTGAGTCAAAACATATAAGCAAATAAAAACTTTCACCCCAAAGTGGAAATGTAAATCAACATTGTGTTAACTGGGAGAATTTGATGTGAGGTCTGAAATGAAGTCCAGGAGAGACCTGACCCCGTCTCTATTTTCTGTTTCTCACCCTGGGCAGGTGGCAAATCTCAGATTCCTGGGGCAGCATGATCTTTTCTCCACTCCTCTGGATGTCTGACAATTTGTAAATCCTCAGGCAGCATTTGTTGCAAGGGCCTTTTTTAACAATCTCATGTCAACAGCATGTAGTGATCAAAAGAAATAACTCTTGTTTTATATTTGCCTTGTCCAGTTCTGTGGTGATAGAACCAGCACCGTGAACACCCTTGAGAAATGGACAGGATAGGGCAGTGACTAGGAAGAGGAGAGAGAGGCACTTGCCTTGGACACCAAATTTAAGGGGTCTCCCAAACCCTCAGATATCAAGATAATTGATAGTTTCATGTACAATTTTAAAAACATCAAAATGAAAAAACAAATCCAGGATGAACAAAATGTCATCATTTTAAGTAAAGACAGGGTAGTGATTTTAATGCTGGTGTACAGGGAAAACAGTAAGGGCAACAGAAAAGTAGCAGCGGCAGCCTTTTGGGTGCACCCTTTCAGTGTGCCAGGAACAGTGTTTCATATCTTACAGGCGTTTTCTCTTGGTATGTATCAGAAGGACCTGATTGGACCTACAGTCAATCCCAATCTATTTTGACAACAAACCATATTAGAAAAAGTTTCTGTACAAGCTCCATAAACTCCATTACAATCCATTATGTCTTTGTTCAACGTATGGGTTGAAAATTATGATCTCTTTGTTCACAATGATCATTTTAGACACACAGCTCACAGAGATCAGTGTTAACTTAAAAAATATATATTAGCATGCTTGTATCTATTAAGCACCATTGCTTTTTAGGCTCCAGATGATGATTTTATTAAATATGATGCAAAAAGGGATAAATCAAGGATAATTATAAGTTCATAAATACATACTTCACTGACATAAAATGGTTTTATTTGGATGGATGTGGAATTATCTGTTCCCTCAAGAAAATAACAGAGATGTTCTGATTAAGCTCATAATCTAGTATATGTGCAATTCTAGCCAAACCGATGGGCACATCTTCTTTTCTGAAACTACCTTTGATAAGAAATGCATTACAAACTCATCAGTTTGGCTTCCTGTTAACAAAGAGACAGCAGCCGTCTGGATCATTCTGGATTCACAGTGAAACTGCCACACCATGTATCCTCCAACTGAAGCTGTGCGAGTTTGACAAGGGGCAGATGAATCCAGGAGTTATTGTGCAGGGGTTTAAATCTATGCGGCAGCTGACGGCTGAAATAATCATCTATATATCGCTCTGAGCTAGCTGGGGAAAGGTTGAAGCTGTATATTTTCAGCATATCTAGTCTCATGGTTAATCTGTTGTCTTGTACAGGACTCTCGCAGGGTGGACTGGCAGTACATACTGACAGCTTCTAGGAATTGCTCACGGTGGATATGGTTTGCCTTGCTACCCAAAGTACTGGCTGGATGATTCTAACTTAGCTTGAGTTGGAAAATGTGCAACTCACCTGACTCATGTCCTCAAATGCGAGGGGACCAGCAGGGCTAATAGCAGGTTAGGTGAAGGGACATTAGAGTCACGAAACTACCTTTTGTCCCTGTCAACTTCCCCAGATTTGTGCACCTCAGGTGGGCTCCAGGTCTGTCTCTTTTGTTATTTGGCTGTCTTGGCAAGGTGGGGAGAAGATTGTCCTTTTTGGAAACTGGAAAGCTAGGAAAATGGAAGAGGATCAAACTACTGCAGGGCTTGGCAAACTGTTTCTGTCAAGGGCCAGCTAGTTAATATCTGAGGCTTTGGCCATGCGGTCTCTATTGCAGCTACTCAACTGTTGTAGAACAAAAGCAGCTGTAGACGATAGATAAACAAATAACGCTGGCTATGTGATTATGTGGCTGTGGTCCCCCAAATTTTATTTATAGCCTCTGAAATTTGAGTTTCGTATCATTTTAATGTGTTACGAAATATTCTTCTTCTTAGATTTTTTCCCCCAACCATTTAAAAATGCGAAAAACATTCTTAGCTCATGGGTTGTACAAAAACATGTGGCAGGCTACAGTGTGCCGCCCCCTGAACTTGAGAAAGAGAAGCAGAAGGCAGCTGTTGGTGTCAAGTATGTGGCACGTTCCATCTCTGCTCTAACAATTGTCCCCCAGAAACATGCACTGCACATTCTGGGGCTACAGACCCCAAAGCATTTACCATCTGGTTGGTGTTGGAAGTGGGGAGAAGCGAGAGAAGGAAAGGAAAGTTGGGAAGGGACTGTTTTTATTGGACTCCTTGTACATACCCCCCGGCCCCCAGTTTGATGCAAAGCAAAAAATGATCTTTCATCTCCTACTACCTTCCTAGTCTCCATACTCCACAGTAATAAGTCAAGGATATTCTTGCATATCTCATTTCAATTGTGTACATCTCCTTAGATTTTTATTTTTCATCTCTGTGCCCATTTCTAAGAAGCTAATACCTAGTGATCTTTGCTTGAGGCTTTTCTTTGTCCTTGAGGTGATAGAGACAGTCTGTTCCAAGAAAAAAAGAAAGAAAAGGGCCAAAGGCAACCAGATCTCCAAAAGGAATTTTCTCCCGAATACAGAGCAGGGTAGATTGTTGGGCAAATGATTATAGCCAGTCAAGTTTTTTGTGACGATAGAAGAGATGAGATTAAAGATACAGAGGCTTTGATGAATGTCGCACCCCTACCAGGATACATATAGAACATAAGCCTTGTAGTCCGAAATTCGGATGGGGTAGAGGGCTGTGGGTACCACCATAGGTACATCTATCTGATCTGGCCAATCTGATTCTAGATGATCCTGTAGGCCTGCACTATTTATGCAGAGAACATTGCATTTTGGGTCATGTGGATTCTGTTAATATATTTTTATAGCATCTTTTGCTCTCTCATGTAGGAGTTGAATTCTTTCATTACACTGTGTTGATGGACTCAAACTCACACAATCCAGGTTTCCCAAGCAGTGAATAGAGCCAGAAATATACCCTGCGATTAACTACCATGTAACCTATTGTTCCTTAAATTCTCCCTCCCCACTCTCCTATTAGCTCCATAAAAGCCAGAAGAGAAAATGCTCCAACAACCCCCCTTCCTGCCCTGTCAGCCCACCATGGGGCAAGTCCTCCCTGTGTCTGTGCTAGGAAAGGACAGGCCACTTTGAAATACTTTTCCGTTTTCATTGTGTATGACAGATTTTTTAACCTAATAAATGTACTTCCTATTTCTCAGCTAGAAGTACGTGTATATGTGCATCTTGCCCGATAACATATACGATAGTGTGATTGTTCAATTATAGAGAGTTTTATGTTTGAGACATGATGATTGCTAGTGTTGCTTTTGGAGGCAGCATCCTTCATCTTTGCATTTTCTGTGTATTAATGTTTGCTATGATCTTTCAAAACATCGCTTCCTAGATCGATTTTATCAAGAATACTACAAGGTGTTCATCAAACTTCTCATTGATGTGTGCTATCCAAGGTTGTCAGACTAGAAACTCTCAGTGCACGGATCTTACCCACTTTAACTCCCCTGCACTCTGCTATCCCCTGCCCACTGCCCTTCGAAGCACAGAACTTGGCTGCCATGTCTGCCCTACCCTGTCCCAGCCTTACTTAGCTGCTCAGTCTCACGGATGGACACAGGGCATTCCCCACTATGGGATTCATTCTGAAACAGCAGTCACGTTCTCCATTACAGCATCATAGCACCAGACTCACAGTGTGGGTTAGTTATCTGGCGCTTGTTACTGCTGCTGTCGTTTTCCATCATTGCTTAAGGAAACATTCACACTCCTTCACCAGTCTGGTTTGTGTGACAGACAGCCAGGGTTCTAGTAGTCTATGACTACAGGAGAAGAAACTTCGCTTTGTAAAGTGGGAGCCATTCTCTGCTTCAATCCAAGGATTGCACCCTTGTGGCCACCTCTTAAGACCTTGGGAGTTAGTTAGCCCAGACTCTGTTGGGGAAAGTCTTAGGCGATCATATCAGAGAGAGGTCAGATCAATTTAGGAATTTTGTCCACAGTGAATTACATATTACAAAATAACTGTTACTATGATTTACATAATTTTTCTTGGGGGAAAGTTCCACAAACCCACAGAAAATAAGAAGCACACCATTAGATCTCTATTCCAGCAATTTCCCCCTCATCCCTTAACCCCCTACTCTCAATTTTAGTAAAACGGCATTTGTAGCCTGAAAGACTGAAAACACACACACACTTTTCTTTGATGTCAATGATGCAAAGAGATGCTACACATCGCTCTTTCTGAGGAGTGGCAAACTCATTCATTTAATGCAAGTTAGGGAGCAGTCTGAGATGGAAAGCAGTGGGTTAGCAATGAGGGTTGATGACTTGAAATATAATGATTATTCAGTAGGATTCCTTTTAGCAGTCTTCAGCAGATAATGGGTCTAATCCTGCTGCTAAACTTGAGTTTCCTGTATCTGTGTACATTGTGGGGGAGAGGGGGAACTCTGTATATTTTTGGAAATTGTTGCACACAGAAGACTATCTTCTGAATTTCCGCAGATGATATCCCTATTGACATTGATGACAATAACATAGAAAAAAAAAAAATCCAGAAAGTCATCAGGGGGAAAAAAAAAAGAAAAAAACATGCAATTCAGCTGTGAGGGAGAAACCTCCATTTTAATTCAAAGCTATGATTCTGTTCAGTGTTAAAACTGGTTTGTGACTTGCCTAGCAAAAAATTTCACTAAGGATTAATTTCCATTTTCTTTTCTCTTTATTGTTTGGCAGTCAAGGTTGAAGCTAGATCACGCTATCCCAAAGACCCATTTGAGTTCAAGAGCGCAACTCCCAATTCCCAGCTTGTGACAGAGCCAGGTGAAGGAATGCTGGGACCCATCCCAATTTTTAGTAACTGCCCTGCACCCCTCAACATTCTACTTTAACATACTGAGCTCAGTTGAAGAAGAGAGATGTACTACTCTGTGGATTTCAGCATGCATTTAGCTTGTTGGGCAGCAAAGTATCAAAAAGAAAAACCATAAAAAAAATTAATAATTAAAAGAACCTCACTTGCAAACTAGCAGCTTGCTCCAGACTTCACTCAGAAGCCCTGTTAGCTAGATGCCTTTGTGTTCAAACCACTTTGCATGACTCTTACTCTGAGTGATTCCAGTGTGAATATGACATTACTAATGATCTGCTAAGTGTGTACAGATGCGGGTCTCTCCAGATGTGGTGATTAATAACCTAATGGGGATAGCCAGTTGACTCATGTTTATGGGTTGTTTGCCTTTTATAACATTTCCGAGTTTATTTGCTTTGAACTATTTTTTAACCCCAGCCAACTTATTCACCTTGAAGTCTCAAAGGGCACCATCTCTTTAACTCTTATTGGAAAACAGGGAAGAGGGAATGTGCCCCAGGCTGGAACTGAGCATTGAGTTCATCACACACAAGCATTGGACTATTCGGGAAAGCTGAAAGTTGGAATCGTTGCCCCATTTCACTTTAAGGAGCCATAAAGAGGCATTGGTGAACCCTGACACAGTGTTTGCAACCTGGCTAGGCTGATAAAGGGAGAGATTTCTTAAGAAAAAAAAACCTAGTGAAATACATGATCATTTTGAAGCAAGCCTAGAGTTCTGGCCAGTGTTTCTGGAAGATGTTGCCTCGCTTTTGCTTCAAAACAGAATGCTGTTGAAAAGTCGAGTAAGATGTTGTTACAGATGTTCAACTCTGCATTAAGGCTGTTGGAATTACCACCACATCTTAAATCAATTCCCAGAACATTGTCTGGAGGTTATGTCATTGAAATAATGAAGCCTCTTTAGTCAAGTATAAGCAAACATGTTAAAACATCATTGTAACTTTAAATTAAACTCTAGCGCAAACCAGGGGATCTGAAGCCTCATTAGACTTGCCTGACATTTTTCTAGCACTGAGTCTTCCCAAACTGTAAAACTGTTAGATTCAGTGCCTATTAGACAAGGGAGCACTGGGAAGTTACAACAGCACATTAAGAGTTATACTTAGGGATGTGCAAAAACAAGCCCTTGAATTTTATGAGTACTTGGAGACTGGATGGAGTTCAGCTCCTATAAAAATTCCACGTTAGGTTCCTGAACTTGTTTGTGTGGTAAAGAAGCTGATAAGTCAGGTTTCTTTAAAGGACCACATCTTTATGGCTTCCACAGCATGAAGGCTGATGAAAATGCTGGAGATAGAGGTGTATTGCAATTAGCCAAAATGTAGGTTAAATATGAGCCTGTAAATGTGCATTGTCATGAGGTAGTGGCCCATGACTTCACCACGTTTGTCTTCAATGAAAGTAAGTAAATTTGTCTCCCTTTGAATTCCACTTTTATTCCTCTCATGTCATTGCAGAAGCCATGAAGGGAAAAGTATATTTTATAGCTTAACTAAAAGTTTTCCTAGATCTGCTTTCTTTAAATATGCAGAAGTTGATAGAATCCATATAAAGAATAATAATTAAATATGTTTTATATCCTACTTATGAGAAAGAAGTTATCACTGCTTCTTTTGTGGGACCTAAGCCATATGGAATGGTCTCCATTACATGATGTTCATATATTTAAGCTGGAGACATTTCCTCCCCATCTCTTCAGGGAACAGATTTGCATTTCCAGGCTGTGAGTGCAGGAGGAAACCTTTGAACACAAGTTTCATTTAAGAGAACAAATCCCAGTTAAAATGCAGTATGATTATGATGGATGATCTTTCTGAGTTGCAGTGAAAATAGTTTCCTTAGATAGAAGAAGGCATAACTTTACTACCAACATGAGGTGTCTCCCTGGAGCTGGCTAACAGGTATTAACTTGCAAGTCTCTCATCTGAAAATCAGTGCAGGTAAACAGCCAGCAACAAGGTCTAACGATGGTGGGTGCTTAACCAAAGAAGATTATTTATTGTAGGCCCAGCGTAAATGGGTTAGCAAAAGTTAAGCAGAAGAATCTAACAGAAATGCCAGTGAAGGTGACTTCTGTTCAGGTCTCAACTGATACGGACTCATTGTATATAACTGGACATAACCATGGTAACTTCTGGCAGCCTTGAATAAAGCTAGCCAAGTAGACTGGGTTAGATGAAAGACGTTTTTGGATATTGCATTATAACCTTAAGAAGCCTTGTGTGACAGAGAAGAACAGAACTTGAATTCCCTCTAGACCTAGTCACTTGCACACACACAAACACACACATGGTATTTAGTCCAGCAGGCTACACAACTAATCTAGGTCACCCTGAACACAGTACAGCAGTTGCAAGTGGTCCGTATTAAAAAGTGTCTTTGTATTACGGGTGGAGTCAGTGCAAGACTTCCTACTCCATCCTAAAAAGGGGAATGTGCAGAAGTATAGTACACACAGATGTGCACACACACACACACATACATGTACACAGTTCTTCCCCACTATTGCCTTGGACGCCCAGTTTCCCTATCCGGTGAAAGGAAGATGAGTTCAGGTCAAGCTCAGAGTGCCTGTTTGCTTGCCGAGATGCATATCAAGTCTAAGTGATTTTTTTTCAATACCATTTATGTGGCTCGTATTTATTTCCTTTAATCTTTTAAGTGCTGTTTAGTCTCTGTGTGATTTGCTGTGGATACTCATTTCTGATAAGATGCGATATCCTCCCAGCCACATAGTCCCCGCCTGGAGCACTAAGTGACTGATACAGTCGCAGGCAGCCAAGTGGGGGCCTGGGCAGAGAGGGAGCAGGCGGTGGAGTGAGCAGGCTGTGGGCGCTCACAGGTGCTTCCTCGTCTTCATTTTTTCTATTGCTCTCACCTCACACCACCGTCTTGTTCCCTTTCCCTGCATCAGCCAGGATTTAGACAACCCCTCAGACTGACAGCAGAATAGGGGAGTTGGAAAAGTGTGATGCTTTGAAGCAGATTTGGAGGGTAGTTGTATTATTATTATCTCCTTGGAACCATGTATCATAACCTGCTACATTTATTTAGGGTTTTCAGGGAAGTACCATATAATGCATGCTCTGATTTGGATCTTCCTGGATAACACCAAGTAGCTGAGATGGCATTTTCTCCCCCATCTAAGACTCATGCACCATTAACATATATCAAGCTTCTTTTGATGTCATCACTGCTAATATTTCTCTTCTTAGCTTTAAGGTAACGGCCGTGCCTTCTGTGTCTCAGGGATGCTTCCTCCTAGTCTGTGTCGCTGTCAACTATAAGAGTCCGAGGATCCTATTTTTCCTTCTTGACATTGCAGCTTGAGCCTGAGTTGTGGGGGTGGGGAGAGGAGAACTAAAATTTTGCCGCTGATGCCCTCGGGTGACAGGCTGGGTATGCATCTGCTAATTATCAAGCAGCTCTCTTAAAAAGAAGCATGATGCAGGCTAATACATCTACAAGCTTGTTAGTGGGTGTCTTTGGGTAAGAGCAGTAGAGTGTGCTGTGATGTTTGTGGGTGAAGCTTCCCATTGCTTAGCGATCTGTGTGGTTTAGACATTTGGAAAACAGCCTTTGGTTTCCAATCCCTAAGCTGTGCTTCATCTCTGCCCCCTACCGCCACCATCAGAGATACCATTCAATGGCAACCTCATCCAACCTCGCCAGCCTGGTCCTCCTGTCTTACCAAGTTAAGAAAGGACCCCACTTGTGCAGCCCCACAAGCCCTCCCTCTTGTCAGTTGGAGGGATAAAGAGCTGAGTTGGGCTGGGGATTCTGGAGCCAGCACACGCCAATGTTCCCAGTCCTAACTGATTGCAACATTGACTGCTAAGGCCCTGAATCCTTGCTTCTCTTCAAAGCTCTCTCTGACATGCAGGGATTCGGAACCAGTGAAGTTGCTTCATCTGCAGAAACAGCAGGCTGGCAGTTATGATGCTGCATTTCAAATACAACTTTACTTCTGATTTTGGTTAGGAGTCAACTCCTTTGCTAACACGGCAAAACAAAGTAACCAAAATTAGCTCTAAGAATAATGATTGACTGTTCATACATATATATTTTTTGTATGCAGATAAATCACAATTTCTTTTATTTTTTTTCTTATGGCAGGATGTTTACAAACTGTTTTAGTCTGTTGAAAGTGCATGTTCAAAGGCAAGAGCGTAAAGAGGTGACACTTTCACCTTCTCTAAGCCACCTCTTTGACTAACACATTTGGTCTTTGTCATTGGGTCCTAAAAGACAGACGTGAATTCCTAGAGAGTGACTGAGCCTTGAGTGTGTGTCCTTTGATATCTTGCCTGTATTTCGGTCTGCCCTCAAACTGTTCCTAATCTCACGAGCTGCCTGTATTTCCAGTTGAAGATGAGCAGCCGTCAACGCTGTCACCCAAAAAAAAGCAGCGGAACGGAGGCATGCGGAACTCACCCAGCTCCTCGCCCAAGCTGATGAGGTAAGGGGCGGCCCTCTCTGGCTCCTGCCCGTCCTCTCCTCGCCCCCTCCTCACCCTCCTGGGCCCGGAGTCCCCCCCCCCAGCAAGCGCGTGGCAGGGGAGGGCTGCGATCGTTAGGGGGCTTCTGAAGGGCTGGAGTATTTATTCTGTCAGCTTGTCAGCAGTTAATGATAGAGCTGAAAAAATTCTGTCATGAAAAACAGTTTGAAAAGCTGTTTGAAAAATACATAGGCTTTAAAGTCTTAGCTGTCACCATGTCCTGTCTGTGTGTAGTTCCTAAACAGCGGTGGCACTAATGATGGCGGTAACCAATCAGAGGGACTCATGTGGTTAGTTTGCCTGCGGCAAGTCTCTTTCTGCTGGAGTCCCTGCGAGGACTGTTTTCTGTACTTAAGGCCATATGTGAGATGTATCATCACAATCAAAAATGAACCTGAAGATTACCTTCCTTTTATCCTGTCGATTGAAATCAAATTTCTGTTCATTGATTTTGATGGATTAAAAAAAGACTAATAATCCGTGGACTTGCCAAAGCAAAGTTCAAAAGTAATCCGGTTCTGCTCAGGCTAAAAGCAATATTAATTATGAAGTTCAGTGTGCGTGCGTGTGCCCACTTCTTTCTTCCTCTCCTTTCCTTCGTCCCTTCCCTCCCTTCCTCCTTTCCTTCTCTCTCGACTACATCTTCCCCTAGAAAGCAGCAGGTGGACGCAACAGAGTTCTGCAGGTCCCGTTTCTCGGCCTATTCATCCTTCATCTCCCCTTTTTGTCTTTGACTCATCAGCCAACCCCAGCATTTATTTCCTTTATCACCCCAACTCTCTAACAACTCAGTGGAATAGGAGAGATTTCACGTTTTTGCACTGCTCATTCTAAACGGTTATGGCTGGGGAAACACCCACCATCTTGACGTTACCTTCCTCTTTTCATGGCCATTGGCCACTCTTCTCCCTTTGGTGATTGACACACAGTAATGGTGATTTCCGCCCCCCACTTCTCAGTCACAATCGCATCAGCCTGACCCTCCGCATCCACCCTCCTGGGACATAAGTGAGGGCAGTCCGTCATGTGGTCGAGGACGCAGGTCCTCAGTGGAGACTTGCCCAGTCCTACCTCCTTTTCCATTATGACCGTCTATTCCTGTTAAGTGTTTCCTTAAAAGTTCCCTCCCTCCGCTTCACTCAGCCTTGCTGGGGTGTTGCTGATTTACATGCTTGTTTCCACTTTATGAGGAGAATAAACGCGCCAACTGCCAAGCTTCTCATTTTTATGGTGCCAGTTGTCATGCGAGCGTTCATTTCCTACTTACTCACCTTCAGGTAATCGCCTTATCTAATGCTAAGAGTTTTATCCATTTAAAGTAGAGAAAAGCCCAGGCGCTTTCCTTTGCCTAAATTTAGAGAAGCAGATAAATAAATAAAGAGAAGTCTGAAAAATCTGAAACCTTTGGAGCCAAATTCCCTGTCCCTGTTTGCTATGTAAAGTATGGCTCATTTCTTTGATCTTAAGTAATAATAATTCTGAGGAGTTATACTGTTTTCATATGCTTCAAAGCTGTGTCAAAGTTTTGCTGCTTAAGGGTACTTCTTTATTCTGTTGGCTCTTGGGTACCAAGATGACAGGTCTTCTGTACGAGGTGGAGGCTTTTTTAAGTCGTAGCCTTCAGCAAAACATCAAATTACCAAATCCAGGGTAACATACTTCTACACAAATGCCTTTCCTGTAGATATATTATACCATATATATTAAATACTTTAGTGTTACACGCTACATTTTATGTGCAATAGAAAGTGATGGTTTGAGGTAGCCTTGGGGGGACTTTTTTTCCACAAGCAGAAAAAGCTAGTGTATACTGTATCAAGTATGGTTTTTACAGGACTTTCTGCCCGAAGGCCTTTGTAAATAAGTAATGATCAACAGATTGGCTGTGGGTTTTTGAAAAGCATGCCTATGTCAGTTTGCATGATGGGGGAGAATTTTCAAAGTGGATCTTGCTTTCATTGCCTGCCGGAGAGGGGCTGAGGGGAGCAGGCATCCTGGGCCGGAGCTGTCTGCTCCATGGCACATCAGAATTCTAAGTGGGGGTCAGCCGGGGAGCCAGAACTTGCCAAGCTACAGAACTCGGGCTTCTCGTGCTGGTGCCTTTGGGCTGCTGCTACAGCCACAGCTCCTGTCACCGGGGTGCTTTACCCCACCAGCCCACAGCAGTCTCCGTGGCAGCTCAGCTGGTTTGGGCCATCCCGTGACAAGTCTTAGACATTCCTCCTTCACCAAGACTTCCCTTGTCCCAGGTATGCTACATTCTCCATCTGATGTTGGAGCAAAGACGGGGCCCCCTCTCAGCCCTCTCTCCCTTTTCCTTCACTTCCAGCTTCTGAATGAAAGACCCATTTGGTTTGCATCCGAATATCCGGTGCTGGTGATGAGTTTGCCAGTGCATATTTAGCTCAACCACTCTTGTTCATTGGCAGAAATCAGAGGGGCTCACACAGCTCCTGTGGCTTCTCCAATTCTCTCCACCTCTTCAAACACCCCCTTTCTACCCCTACAGGAGATAGGACTCCCAGGTCCTATTCCTTAAAACCTGAAAAATCCATAAAGAAAGCTAATGACTTATTTGAAGTGGGTTTTTCAGCATGAGTTTGTGGCTTGCTGTCGGAGCAGAATCAATCATTCTGAATGTGGGCAGGTTTTAGTGGCCTATGGGCAGTGATAGGAAAAGCTCCAAGAGAAACCGGAGAGTCCAGAATGGGCTAGGGTGGGCTTAATTTATCACTGCGGCTTCCGCACATAAAACAGGCTCCTGTCTAGGGGTTCCTTCCAAATCACCTGCCAGCAGGAGATGCTCCAGGAACTCTGCACTAATGGTCTTTGTCTCCCTTTGTTCTGGTATCAGGCTTACGGTGGTGTGTAAGTGTCACTTAGCTCTCCGCACAATCATTAGGTGAAAAGCCTCATTTTGTGTGTCTGGATCCTGAGGTCGTGTGTTTTTTAGTCACTCTGACAGAAAACAACCCTTATCACCAGACCAAGCCAAATGTAGAGTGTCTGTGCTCCAGGCAGGGGACACCTGTGTGATGACGGATTCCACCGAGGAGCCATGAGCCATGGCGGTTCCCACGTCCCTTACTCCATCTGCCTGTTATTTCCCTTCCTTGGTCTCTGAACATGGAATTATTTAAGCAGCGCATCCTAGTTTTCCACTAAAATCGCCAAGCACCGTTGCCCAGTTCTTCCTACTTAGTGGGTTTGTGCCTTGTAGCAATAGCCGTGTCTGCCTTCAGTTGTAAAGCCCTGGAGGACACGAACTTTGTCTCTAAATAGATAAGTCAAGGGTTCTTAATTTGGGGGACTCACAGACCCCATTGAGCATTCAATGAAAGTTCTCTAGAAAGTCTGTCTAGAAAAAAAAGTACGGCGGATACCATGTTGACTCCAGTTCAAGCAGTTTCATGGATTCCTGAAATCCCCATTCAGGGATCCTCGATTATAATCACATTCAGTTCATTCCACAGCCCCCTTTAAGTAGTTGCATTCACAAGTGCTTTTTAGATGATGAGGATATTTCTCCATTGGGTGGGCGGTAGAGAGTAACTGCCTGGGCTCTCACACTGGGTCCTCACGTGGTACCCCAAAAGGCTGTGCACTCCAGCTGCCTGCTTCTGTTCCTTTTCTCAGATTAATTCCCATCCAGCAAATGTTTAGTGAGAGCCTACTGTGTGCTCAGGTCACAGTAAAGGGCTTGGTGTGGCTAGAACAAGGGGTCCTTGGAATGGCATAAATGGAGTTGAATATGTAAGGGTATTCTGATGCCCCATCATGGAGGCTTTTGCCTGTCGTAGGCATTGGGGAACCCTTACAGGTTTTTGAGGAGGTGGTACCATAACTTGTGTTTTGGGGGGATCGTTAGTGGCAGTAAAAGGAACGTTTTGAAACCCTCTGTCAGGACCTTTCTGAGACATATATTACATAAACACAGAAGTGTGACGGAGAGGTCAGCACCCATCCCCAGCCTCTGTCAAAGTCCTTTAGGTGTCAAAACATTCAGGGTTTGCTGTAAAATAGAGGACCAGGGCTGGGCTAGACAGTTTTCCCAAGAAGGATCCACAGCGCTCCTGACATCAGTCCTGAGATGAGGGTAGCATAGACTGTGAGGATTGATGTAGGATGTATCAGGCAGACAATTTACACAGATAGCCCCGGCCAGGCCAGCAGGGATAACTGAAAACACCTCAAACAGAGAAATTAAACACTTTGAGGAGAGTTTCGTGTCATGAACCCCAGGAATTATTAGACATTAATTTCCTGAATAGAAGGGGATATATAATTTGAGGAAAACATTATCCTCTTGGGCATCAACTAATCATTAAGTGAAATAAACTCACCTGCTTGTTAAATCTCATTTTCTCTCTTTTGACTCATACCTTTCATGGGGTCTCTTTGTTAGGACTTCCCACATCAGAGCCTGGCAGTGTGAGAGGTTCTAGTAATAGAAAATGGCAAAATGGCCTGAGCCAAGTGAGAGTTGGGGGCAGAATGCCACCCACACAATTCCTTCCACTGGGCAGAGAGAGGAAGAAAGGCAGGGACAGCTTAGCTGAGTAAATTCCCCTCTTAATGCATAAACTAATAGCATATGGCAGGCCCCCACGGGACTAAAGAAGAAGGAAATAGTGGGTGTCATAATACCAAAGCTTGGGTGGACTTGACACAGGTCCCTGGACAAGTTCATGCTCAGCAGAGGGTCATTATCCTGTCTTCTTGTTTTAAGAACATCTTGGACAATCTCCTCTAGGACTGCAGAACATGTCATTTCTCCTGGGCTGTCTTCCAAACATAAAGGCAGTAATTTCCTTTTTCCTTGGAGAATGGTGGCTGCCTAACAAGAGATGATGTATTAGGTGCAGCAGGAAACAAAAATGCAAGTAGATAGACACAGACAAGCTGAAAAGAGCCCTAGTTTTGCCAGAGTGGCTGGAGACTGGCCTGCAAGTTTTGTCAAGGAGGCTCCAGGGGTGGCCATCTGGTGGGAGATGGGGGCCGGGTGGCATGCAGCAGTGTCTCAGGCCAATTGATCATTATTAGGAGAATGTGGAAGTGGTGTTGAAGGATGAGTTAAGGCAGGAGCCAGAATTCAAAAGCTGGGATCCTTGGAAAGTAGCAGGAAATAGGATTCACCCAAAAGTAAATGGCACCCAAGAATGAGGTGGCTCCAGCTGGAATCATTTATGGTGTTGAACACCCAAATACGAGCCCTTTTGAGGAGACCACCTGAGACCTTCTCAAGTGTCCTGTGTCTCATGAAGGCCAAAACCCGCCTGTGTGGCCCGATGCTTCTGCACATTGTACTCCCACACTTACTGACTAGATGCCACGTTCTTTTCTGTGGAGTATAAGAAGAGATGGGGGAAAGGAGGGTTGAATGCTGAATTATGATTACAAGTGCTGCACTTTGCAAGAACTAATATTTAATTTGCTTATTTGCTGATTGGCTCATGGAAATAGAGGTCAGCAGGAGTCATTAGTGTGACATCCGGGTTAAGAATCCCCATCAAGTGTTGACAAAAGAGAGTCACAAGAGTCAGGACAGGCAACCAGGATGTGAGACACCTCTTTAAATTTTGTACCCCTAGTCCTGGCCTTGCTGTATAGAATCAGAGCCTTCTAGTGTCTGTGTTGCTGACACTTGCTAACTTTGGCAGGATTCGCTCAAGCCATTAGATGTGTTATCTGCATCTTCACAATGGTGGCAAAACCTTATCAGGGTCGTTCTCAAACGTTAGCACACTTCAGATTCACCTGGAGAGCTTTGCTACAACATAGCCTGCTGGGCCACACCCAGGGTGTCCTTCAGCAGGTCCCAGCTTCAGAATTTGCATTTCTGTCAAACTCCTGAGGGATGCTGACGTGGCTGGTCTGGAGCCACCCTTTGAGAAGCACCATTTATAAAAATGAGAGCAGCGTGTCAAGCTTGACGTGATGGTGACCCACGACCCAGAAATGTTCAGACTTGGTACTGGAGTGCTAAATAGTTGCTTGATTAAGGACATCTGTCTTGATCACTGTCAGGATCACACATGAGTCCTCCCTGCTGATTAGTTACAGCAGCTGGCTCCAGCAAACTCCAGCAAACTCCAGGCAGCCTTGACTGGCTAGAGACATATTTTAGAGTTTCCCTTCACATCACAATGCCCTTTTTTATGGTGAATACTCCACATCCTAATTCAAATACAGTCCCTGTAAGTGAAAAACAGTTCAAGAGTCCAAAACAAATTGTCACAGGATATCAAAGGGGAATGGGCTCCTTGTGGGCACATTTTCTGGTCTTCATAAAAGGTCTGGTGAATCTCTGTTGACTGACTCAAGAGTGTTCAGAGACTAGAGATCATGTATTGGCTCCTTTTGTTAGGTTGGTTGCTTATCGAGCAACTCCTGTGTCCTCCAGTGGAATCTGGAAATAAAATGAGTAAAATAGGAGATCCCTGCCCTAAAGAAGCTAATGGATGAGACAGACATGCAAACTATTGGCTCTGAAGGATCATCCCACATTTCTGTAGGAGCTTCTAGGAAAGGAAAAAAACTTGTGTCTCTGGGGTTGTCTGGGACTGCGACTTCATGAAGAACATTTGGGCTGAACTGCCAGGCCTGAGAAATGGTCCCAGTATCCCCCATAGGGCCTGATGTAGTAGATGCTACATAAAATCACTCTTTGCCCTTGGAGGAAAGGCCTGCAGAGGATGAGAAATTCACTTACATTTTATCAAGCTCCCATTTCCCAGGGAGACCACTGCAGGGTTGCCCTTAATCGGGATGGGATGCTGTAATGACCAGAAAGCCATGTGGTGTGATAAGACAGGAGGTCCTAAAATCAAGCAGAGCAAAGGAGGCAATTTTCAAGCCATTCTGCAACTTTCCTTTTTCATAACTTTTATGTTTATTTCTTTGGTTACTTATACTTTAATGTAAATTTTTGAAGTCCAGCGTTGAGCCCAGTGCCACAGAACACACTGGGATTTGCGGGATTTGCTGTACTTGCCTGTAAGGGGAACTGTGCTCTTTAAAATATAATAGCGGCTTCCTCACAGCAGATTTGCTAGAAAAGGGGTTTGTGGTTTTGCTTTAGGCTGTTGTCTTCAAGGCAAGCTTTTTGTGTTTCTGCTGTAGCAGGGCATTTAGTTCACTTCCTGAGATTAATTGATGGCAAGTGGCATTCCTTGCTCCACAAACTCTCAAAACAAAAGTCTTTCATTCTTTCTTCGAAGTCAGGCATGCTTAATTTCTAGCTGTGGACGTTGGAGGTATGAGCTGAGACGGAAGGAGCATACATATGAAAAATTTAATTCACTGGGGCTTCTCTGTTGTTATAAAAAGGTGGGTATTCCTAAAGTGAGCTTTCAGATATTTGGGACATGACAAAAACTTGCCAATCCATAATTGATCATTGAGCCTTTCCCTAGAGTATCGTCCTGACAAGGGCTCACGGAGTAATTTCCTACTGATTATTCACACAAGCTGTGCATTTCGTAAATGCCCACTCTGCTGGTTTCCCTGTCTCAGCAGCGCAGGGCACTGTGGCTGGGTGCACTACAGTGGAAAATGACCAAGATGCAGCCACTCTCTACAAGTTGGGGGATACAGGGTGGGGGCCCAGCAGCACTGGCTTGCAGTCAAGCAGATCTTTTCATTAAAGTCTTGCCTCTCCTCTCATATGCTGTGCCACCTGACCCAAGTTACTTACCCACTCTCTTTCCCATCTATACACACTGTTGATAATAACAGAAATTACCTGCAAGTGTTATTATGATGAGCAAATTATAAAATGCAGGTAAAAGTTTTAGCACAGCAATATCTGTAAGGGTTCAATCCATGGTAGCTATTCCTTGTAGCAGCAACAATAGCAGCAGCAGCAGCAGCAGCAGCAGCAGCAGCAGCAGCAGCAGTAGTAAAAGTAGTAATAGTAACCCTATATCTTTATTATTGAACTTCTCTGCCATTCCTGCCTCCTTTCACCATAATCAGAGCTACAAATATATGAGTGGGTCCTAAGCAAAGTATAACAAATGATAATAATAGTAGTTAATACTTATTGAGGACATGCTCTTTGTCAGATCCTATGCACAGGGTGTGACATCTCCTTACTCGTGCAATCCTCAATTTGAATCCATTGAATAATGATGATGGTTAATCCTCCCATTTTACAGATGAAGAAACTGAGGCAAAGTGAACCAAGACTTGAAAGGCAGGCATTTTGGCTCCAGAGCCAGAGCACTTAACCGCCATGATATATTGTCACTAAGGAAATGGTGGTTTTCTGCCCTCAGTGGTATCAACCCCCAAAGACCCCCTTTGGAGACTGACTCTTACTTTGACCGACCATATTTACTGGCTGGTATGAAGGCTTTCTCTTTGATTTAGGTTGGGCAGTCATCTGTATTCATCCTGAAATTCAGGTGTAAGTTGAGGACCAGGGAGAAGGTACCTCTCTGGCAGAGCAGATCTAATTGTGCAAGTGTGTTGGTGGGAGGGAGGGGGTGGGGCAAAACGGGGAGGAGATGGACACTGGCACAAACTCTTTGAAGAAGATATTGTGTATTACTGGTATATTTCCATGTGTTCTTAAAATAGCGGCAGGATGCTTTTTTTTTTCCCTTAAATGAACAGTAAGCCCTAAGGTTCAGGAAGGGAAGCCCAGCCATCAGGGAGGGCATATCTGATACATTGTGTCTGTTTTGCTTCAAGATGGACTGCTGTATTAATTTGCTCATAATGCCATACCAAAGTAGCCCCGGTGTCTTCACAGAAGTTGGTTTTCTCACAGTTCTGGAGGTTGGAAGTCCAAGATCGAGGTCTCAGCAGCATTGGTTTCTTCTAAGGGCTGTGAGGGAGGGGTCTGCTCCAGGCCTCTCTCCTGGGCTTGCAGGTCTTTGTCTTCTCCCTGTGTCTTCACATCCTCTTCTCTCTCTACCTGGTCTGTGTCCAAGTTTTCTATTTTAATAAGGACACCAGATATGTTGGATTAGGGCCCACCCAGTGACCTCATTTTAATCTAATTACCACTTTAAAGACCATATCTTAAACTATGGTCACATTCTGAGGGACTGGGAGTTAGGACTTCAACATACAAATTTGGGGGATACACAGTGCAGCCCGTAACAATGATACAACAGTACAGGCACGTCACAGAGTTTCTAGTACCCTAAAATAATGAACGTACACTGGCTAAGTTGTAAGTGACAAATGAGCCTTGAATTAATTATGCTACATTTTATGGGAACTGGGGATTACTTTGTGAGTTGAAGAAATATGTAAAGTCAGCCCAATGTCTAATATTGGTCCTCGGTTCCAACGACGTGGCCTTTGAGGAGTGTGCGAGTCTTTGAAAGTGGCTCCCTGTCATCGTATAAACGGAAGGTGTTGGCATGCGTCGCTCGGGGAGGTTTCCAATGATCCTCCTCTGCTCGTACAACAAGCTGCCTGATTCCTCGGGGCCTCCCTGGCCCACAGTGGTGTTGGTTGGTGTGCTCAATGGCAGGTGCTTAGACTTTCTTCTGGTAATATGAACTGCAGAAACCTCTATTTAGAAGCAGAAGTAGGTGTGGACACCTGACTCTTCACTCTCCACCTATGCCAATGATCTATCTGCAGCATAAGTCAACCTAAGCCACTTGAAATTACTACGGTAGCCGCCATGCTAAAGAAATACATTCTGTCTGGCCCAAAGTATTTACAGACTCTCTTGTTGCTGGAATGATACACATTCCAGGCTTCCTCCCAGTGAATGTGGAACAGCGCTGGCCCTTAATGGAACTGCTCAGGAATCAGTCTTTAGAGCTTCTTATCTCTCATCTTTGCTGCAACAACCTTACTTTACCTACTCAGTGTCCTCTGGCCTTCTGATGCCCAAAGTGGCCCGGTCCTTCCAAAATCCTTCTAGCTACTTCTCTCCCCAATGAGAGCACTCTGCTTCAAACATTAAAGATGATCTAGGCTCACCCACCACTTCTAATTAAGTTTCTTCTATGTCCCTAGCTCTTCTGGAATGTCTCAAATGATAGGAAATCCACTGTCAGGGAAACAACTCATTTCATTTTTGAAAAAGCTCCAATTTTTATAACAATCTTCTTCTTTTTGAAGCATGACTTTTGCTCTGTCTAAATCTCACACATCATTCCTAGTTTTCTCTCAATCTGTTATACTTGATCACTTGAATCCATCTTTGGCTTGACTGCCATTGCACATCTGAAGACAGCTGGTATACCTGGCCTGAACTTCTATACATCAGGTTAGGCAAAAGTATACCTGACATCTGCAACCATAATTTTGGGTGCCATTCTTAGGCCCTTCACATTTGGGTCTTAATGCTCTGAGTGGATCCTGAAGGCTACTAGAGGATAAACACTAAAATGTGCTGAGTTTCTTCCTCGCCTTTCATGGCTCAGATCAAATGCTCCTTCTCTGCAAAGCCTTCCTTGATGCTACTCAAATACCAGGCAATGAACAGCTTCTCTCCTGGTGTTTTCACACTACCTCGTACTTTACTTTGCTATCACACTCACCACAGTGCATCATAACTATTGATTTACATTTTTTTCTCTCCTGCTGTCTTGTGAACCTCTCTTTGATTAGGGACTCTGTCTTAATTTTACTGTATCCTCCATTCCTGGCTCAGAGTAGAGGATTTATGTTTATTGGTTGCTTTGCTGATGCAAGAAACCAAAGTTAGAATTCCAGATACCATGGCTAGTCAGAAAAGGAAATATCTTTGTTCAGGGAGATTTTTGATGTTTTTCAGATCAGACCCTTTGGGGGAAATGCTGGATGATTTATATTTAAATTATCCAGCCAGGCTGAGAGATTTGTGGGGAGTGCAGAGTGTAGCATGGCATACCTCTGAGACTTCCTGGATCCTTCTTGATGCTCCAGCTCAAATCATGGCTCGTAGCCCTCGTGTCAAATTATACCCAGTTTCTCCAAAAGCCCACCCCAGTTAATGACACTCAACATTAGCTTTATTTTTTCTTTTCCTTGAGGGAAGATTGATCATCAGTCTTGCTTATTTACTTTTCTAAGAAGAGGGTTGCAGGCCACTGTTACCAAGGAATGATTCCTTCCCAGGAAGAACCAAACGTATCAGACCAAAACATATCTCCTCTCTCCTAAGGCACACCTTTTCTAAAAAGACGTTTTTTTTTTTTTTTCTTTGCCAGCTTACTGTATACTTTGCTTGCTTGCTAATAGTATGCGAACATAGTCCTGGGCATCTTTTAAATCCTGAGTGCACCGGGAGCAGGTGTTATACCTTCTCTCCAACCAATAAACGGGACAAGAGAATTTGAGCCTGGCTCTGTATCTTCAGGGCAAGTTTATTAAGACTCTCTTGTGACTGAAATATGTTCTTCAAGGGCTGGGAAGAGTTCATTTTGTTCATTTTCTCAAACCTCTTTTCTATGGTGGCTTCTGTTTATTTGCCTGTCCCAGATAACACATATCTATGGAACTGTTAAAGATTCGTCAAGGATGGGAAAGAAAAGAAAAAAAGAAACTTTAAAGTTTGCTCTCACCCCAATCCATGAGCAGTTCTTATCAGCGACTATCTTTCTATTTTAATAGTTTTGACCAAGTTCAGTATTTGAAAGGTGACCTGGTAGTTTACGACACCTCAGGATCTCCCAACAACCCAGCCACGGAGATGCTGCTCTGAGCTGAATTGCTCTTCTCCTTTTAAGATCAGATAAGACAGTTTCTATAGTAAACTTGCATGTTCATGGAAGATAACTTTGCAGAATTGCCTCATAAGGTGTAGCCTAAAAGCAAATTCTCAGGATTAAGTAAATGCAGTGAGAGTTTTCCCGTCTTATATGGGAATGGGGTGAGTGTAGGGAGGGTCATGGTAGATAGCCTGGAGCTTAATTCTAGGTCTGTGGACCATATGAGAGAGATTACTGTCCCACTCCCTGTGTTTTGGACATAGAAACGGGGAACATCAGAGAAATTTGAGGGACAAATGCTAAAAACTAAATAAAGGTCACCCTTTGATGCATGAAATAGGTAATTTAAAAGGCAAAATCATTTTACAATACATTTTTGGTATTTGAACCTATTTATATTTTCCATCTTAAGTTCACATTACTATCCAAGGAAGACAGCTTCATTGCAAGGATAGCTAAGTACACCTGGGACAGTGTCCTAATTATATGTGGTCAATTTTGGAAAAACCAACAGTGACCTCCCCCAAAACTGAGGGGCTGAATCACTATCAGAGATAGAATGGACAATGACTATGAACCAAGATGCACGAGCTTATTTTTTGTGCTGTAAGCTTGTCAGACTTGCCTGATTCTATTGTAATTCTTAAAGTTGTCAGTGAGGCTCTGCCGACCCACTGGACGGGAGTCCTCTATAGAAGCATCTTCTGTTTCCACATATATGCAAGGCATGAGAGGGTGAATGTAGCCCTGAGAATTCAAGACAAGTTTATTAAGATGCATCTGAGCTTGAGGCTCTCATCCGAGGAATCCTGCCATTGGGAGTCAAACGTGGGGCTGGGGGCCCATCCCTGGATGGTTAGTGCAGATTCAGTTGTTAAGGCAAGGAGAGAGGGTGTTGTTTAGTATTGAAATCATGTATTCCAGATGTGGGCATTTGGTAGTCAATCTGCTCTGAAGTGACATACTGCTGAATCTTTAAAGGGCTTCAGCCGGGAAGAGCAAAATCTGATTGGGCAAATTGCTAAAATATTTAAAGTGCAGCCTGTTAAAGCTTTTACTGCGAAGAGCATCACGTCAGAAGTTGTAGTCAGGAAGAGGGAGTAATTGGCTTTCCATCCTCATGCCAGTCAGTCAGCATGAGGCTCTATTCCTATTCCTTCCTCTTCATTGCCAATGCTAATAGCAACCTGTGTGTGTGTGTGTGTGTGTGTGTGTGCGCGCGCGCGCGCGTGTGCGTGCATGCGTGCACCACACACGCATGCGCTGGAGAGATCGAATAGCTGGTAAAGTGAGAGGAAGAGGTGTAGTGATGGCCATTAAAAGGGAGGCTGAATCCAAAAAACTGTATGAAAACCATTTAGGAAAAGAGGAGCAGGAGAAAGGCAGAATTATTATGCGACAAAGGTCAGCTGCTCTTCCAGCTAGGTGGCGGTGGTTTGGGGCAGTTGTCCATCAAAGGATGGATTCTGCGAGCAAAAGAATGGCCTCCAGTGACAATGACTTCCTCTGCAGCTTTCATCCTCTGAGATGGAACTCAGGGGGCACTTTCCATTTATAATTTATCACATTTTTCACTTAGGTTTTCCTGTCCTTTTCTCCCCAGGCACGACCCCTTGTTAATTCCTGGCAATGATCAGATTGACAACATGGACTCCAACGTGAAGAAGTATGACTCCACTGGGATGTTTCACTGGTGCGCACCCAAGGAGATAGAGAAAGTCATCCTGGTAAGTGAGGGACCGAGGAACTGATGTCGTCCACTCTGGCTCAAACTACATTTGCTGGGAATGAGGTTTTCCTAACTGGATAGTGGGATGATACAGTCCCCTGGTCCTAATTACTTTTGATGATTAGAATTCTGAATATAGATTGAAGCAGCAAGAACTCTGATTAGAACATGAGCCAAGAATTTTCTATCTTTGAATTCTGACTGGCTCATTACAATAGTGAACAACCACGTGTGCTGTGTGAAAGGCATCACGGGAGGCCGGATGTGCCTGATTCCTGTGGACGTAGCTCTGCGGCCAGCGCCTGCCTGTGCTTTTCAGTAGCCACATGGCTTTCTCTCAACTCTTTGCACTTCAGTTCTCTTATCTGTGAGAAGATGAGATGAAAATGAGCATAACTCATAGGGTTGTTGTGAAGATGTAAACTCAACATATGCCTCAATAGAAGTGCATGTTATTATCCTTATTACTAATGCCATGAAGAAATCTGAATGCTGCGTGTATTATTATCTGTATATAATATGTTTGCATCCTTTCAGATAACGGTATTGTGCCTTTGTGATTCTTCCTTGCACACAGTGCATTTGCCCAGGATGACAGTGACGAAGCCTGGGGAGGCTGGGGCTCTGAGCTCTGTTTCATGGATGGCCTGTGAACCTCTCTGGAGCAGCAGTGGGCTTCTCCCAGTCTGTCCCAGGAATGCCAGCATCAATAACAATCCATTCTCCTCTCTGCACTTGTCTGATTAACAGCTTTAGGTTTTAATGCGTACGTCAGCTTTGTTATAGTTTGTTGTCTTGCTAATCCATGAAAAATGGATTAATAATCAGGAAAGTCAAGAGGAAGGGTTCTTCCTCTCTTGCGCCTCTAATTCCAGATTGCTGTAGGGCTATTCCTTTCTGTCTGCCAGGAGAATCCTATCATTCCTGATGTCAGGACCACCGTTCCTAAACAAGGATTGTTCCAGGTCCTCAGAGCGGCTTTGTGCTTTAATACACTAGATTTTCCCCTGTGTTTTGTCTATGTGTGTGTTTTCTTGATTTAAATATAGACAAGCATGAATGGCCAACACAGCATCATGCTAAAGGCTGTCTCAAAAGTTGAAAGATATAGGCAAAAGCACAGAAAGCCAGAATTCTCAACAAACAGCCATTGTCCAACTTAACAAGAGTGCAAATGGTTCTAACCATGAAGCTGCTGCATGTATCTATGTTCTGACGTTGTTGTACCCACAACACTTTTGCTCTGGTGGTCTAAACTCAGCCTGGTGTTACCACCTGTGGTAGGTCATAGGCTGGGTGTCCTATCCGAGATCCATGGTTTTGATAGCTTGCCTAGGTATTCCTGAAGAGTGCATGCCAGCTGACATCCCATCAACATCTCCTACCAGCATGAAAAAGTTTAGGGAGGTGAGTTACTACTTCTCTCATCTGAAAAATAATATCATTTAACAAAACATTCATAACAGGCCTACTACGTACTACACACCATTCTTGTTGCTGCAGGTGCATCCCCTGACAATGACTGCTCTCCTAGAGCTTGGGTTCTAGAGGGGGCAAAAAGATCTCCAGGTAAACAGATGAGTACATAATAACATTTCAGATATTGATAAAGTGCTATGGAAAAATTAAAGCATTGCTGTGGGCTAAAAAGGGACTGTGAGATGCTCTTTGGCCACTGTGATCCAAGAAGCCCTCTCTAAAGTGACATTGGAGAAGAGAGGAGGATAGGAAGATGCTTTGGGGTTGGGTGTACCCACTAGGCATACATACTAACTGCTTTGGTGATTAGAATATTTAAGAGATGGTCCCAATCTCATGAAAATCACCATGTAAATAGAGAGAAGATATAAAATGTACCCATGAAATAATATATTCATTTGTTTTTGGTGGCTGACCAGTACAGGGATCAGACCTTGGACCTTGGTGTTATCCACACCATGCTCTAACCCACTGAGCTAACTGGACAGCCTGAAGTGATATTTTTAATGCTAAGTGATGCAAGCACAAAGTCCTATCCAAATCTAGGGGAGAATGTCTAGTATGTGATTATGTGGTCAGGGTAGTCCCATCAGGTACAAAGAGGGTGTGCTTGGAAGAGATTTAAGGTCATTTAGGCTCAGCTTGGGTTGGGCCTTCAAGGATGCATAAGAAGCACAGGACGCATAGAGAAACACATGGGTGGTTTCTCTAGTGGGCCCTAAACCTGGCACAATTGGACTCTCCAGGGCTGAGGCTCAGAGCTTTACAAGGTTCTCCAGGTGATGTTGCTGTGGCTGGTTTGAGGTTTGGGTTTTGATCCCCCGATCTAAGCTCCTGGGGTCAGCATCTGTGCCTTGGCCTCTCTACTAACTGGTGACTTCCCCACCTCCCCCATTCTAGATTTCCAGCTTCTACCCCAGACTCAGTTTGCACTCCTCTGGCTTATTGAAGGGAGCTAGCCTCCTGAGTGACTTGGCCAATTAAAAATAATTAGGAGCCCTGTCACAGCACATTCCAGACTGCTTGACTCTCTGCTGGTGGTACCCAGGCACTCACACTTCCACGCGGCCCAGATATCTGAATCCAGGTCTTCTCCATGAAGCAGTGATATGTGATGTGAGCTCCCCAGTGGGTCCCCCTGGGTCACAATGAATAAGACATTTCTTACAGGCTGGGTCTCAGGTTTCCCTGTATTGTTGCAGAGGGAAACCAAAGATGGTGACAGCCCTTGCTTTATTCTAACGATCAGGGAGCGAAAGGTAGCTTCCTCCTCTCCTTGGGGGTCACTGTAATCACCCTGACATTGTCGTGAATTGCAATGTTGGCATTTAAACAATCGATACACTGGTCAGTTCTCAGGATTAAGTCAAGCAGAGTTTGATGTGTGCAGTGGACATTAGTATGCCTCTACCCAAGTGTGGTGAGCCACATGGGGTAACCCAGGCATGCCGTGGGTGGACGGGGAGGAAGGAAGGGAAGATGGGCTGCATTGGGCCATAAGGAGAGGCAGAGAAGGGCCCACAGCTGGCCTCCTTGTGTTGTCCTTTTCCTTAGCACAGCGGTGGCCAACCATCTGCATTTCCTGGAAAGCTGGGGTCCCCTTCTAAAAGGGGTGATAGTATTCTTTCATCTGTTTCCTTGGTAGATTAGGCCTGGAGTTGAGGGAAGACATTGGCCTGTTGCTCTTACTGATCTATCTCTAACCCTAACCCTAACCCCTAACCCTAACTCTAATTATTAAAAGGGGGTCTTTATTAAAATAAAGACCCCCTTGTATTAATTAAGCGTTAATCATTAATTAATAATTAAATGGGGGGTCTTTCTCTGAATGACTTATATAAGTTGGGCCCCTCCAGGAATGCTCTAGAAACCCCAAGGCAGCATTGGACAGGGGTCAGCATACCTCTTCTGTAAAATGTTGTATAAGGAATAATGCAGGTTTTGTGGGCCATATGATCTCTGTCTCAACTAATCAATTCTGTTGTTGTAGTATGAAAGCAGCCATAAGGAATACCTAAATGTATGAGCTTGGCTGTGTTCCAGTAAAACTTTATTGGAATTTGTATTTCATATAATTTTCACATATTATGAAATATTCTTTTTTTGATTTTTTTTTTTAACAATTCTGAAGTGCAAAACCCATTTTTAGCTCATTGGACATGCAAAAGTATGTAGTGGACCAGATTTTGCCTTCGGGCCATGGTTTGCCAGCCTCTGGCTTTGGCTATCTATCATGTTCTACCTACTGGTGCTGTGATGTACTGTGACATCTCACCAATAAGTCTGGAACTCAAAACTCAGATTTCTCCAGCTGAGACCAACAAGGAAATCTGATTATTTTATCATCATTCAGCAGGAGAACCGAAAAAGCATCCTATTTTATCAACAATTTCATTGGGACTAAGATTTCCCTTTCCAAATAACATAAATATTTCTTTTTCCTCTTATTCCGCCCCCCCTCCGCCCCCAAATCACCCTGAAAGATCTTATGCTCACATGTATGTATGGCATATCTTTCTTAACTCTTTTGTCAAAGAAGGTAGGGATATGTGTGGATATAAGGTTTACCTACATTATTACATAAATATATATACGCACATATGCACGTGTCATGCATATAGCATTGATGCAATAAAAGTGATAGCACGTGGTAAGCACTCAGCAAGTGTCTGCTATATCCCTTGCACGAATGATTCTTCCTTCTTTGGGACAACGCAGTGAGTCCTCTCTCCGATGCTCCTGTGCTTCTCCCTGTTGCAGACTCGCAGCGAAGCCGCCATGACCGTCCTGAGTGGCCATGTGGTGGTCTGCATCTTTGGTGATGTCAGCTCAGCCCTGATTGGCCTCCGGAACCTGGTGATGCCACTCCGTGCCAGCAACTTCCATTACCACGAGCTCAAACACATTGTGTTCGTCGGCTCCATTGAGTACCTCAAGCGGGAATGGGAGACGCTTCATAACTTCCCCAAAGTGTCCATATTGCCTGTAAGTCCAAGGTCACATTATTGATGCTTTTTTCCCTCTTCTTTTCATTTACAAAACAAAATCCCAGGTGGACGTAATAGTTGCAGCTTTGATCATGCCTCTGCTTCTTCATCTGGGTATGGGCCTGAGGACTCAGCCCTTCCTCTGTGCTCTGTCAAGGAAAATCCAAACCCTGGGAGACCTTATTAAAAGGAATTTACAGCCAGGTTCCGTCCCTCATCAGGGATGAAGTTCAGCTTGTACAGGTGTATTAACCATATCACTGTCTAAACACTCTCTCCTTGCCTACGTAAAACCTAGACCATTGCAATATTATGATATTTATTGTAAGAATTTACTTACAGAAATTATAGAACTATTTGTAGCATGTTACTTATGGTATTATTAATACTTGGGGAAGCCTTAGTCTGTACCACCTTCTGTTTTCGAGTAAATATACGCAAATAACAGAGTTTTTTCTTTCTGCTGTATAGAAGGGATTGGCCAATGCGTCTGCCCCATTCATTTAGAAGCTTAGCTCAGCTTTCATGGTTGTGTGTGTGTATTTGTCTGTGTCTGCACATGTATGCATGCGATATTCTTGACTGCAAAACACCAGGACCCCAACCTAGAAGGAAAAGTTTGGGACTCCACCATTTAGTGTAAGGATATGGGTTACGTGCTCTGAGAGACATGTAACTGACTACTTCCTAATCATAATCATATATTTTCCACAAACAAAAAATTACAGAGTATCGTGCATTTCAACATTTGATGTAATTCTCCGTGTCAGGAAGTTCATGCAAATATCACTTATCCTCCAAGCATTTTTTTTTTTATTGGAAATTCATATCCCTAAATCTTGACATGGATTTCTCTACATGTCAGGAGGCCTGGATTTTTCCCTACTTGTGGAGCTAAATTCCATGATTTCTGTTATCAGTTTCCAGAATCTCAGAAATGGGGGGAAAAAAGAGCCAAATAATGTAATTCATTAAAAAACACTTAAGAATCTATCCACAAGTAGTACCCATTAATAGCCACCATTTGTCTTTATATGACTGGCAAAATAGGTACTCAGTAAATATTTAAAAGTGTGAGAAAAATATCAAACAGATCTCTTTTGGATGCAGGGCCAAAAACCCACTGCTTTAGTGAACACAAGTAGTTTAAAATAGTCACCTATAGAAAAACAAATAGTCATGCATGTAGAAGAGTATAAACATATATATACTTCATTGATTTCAGAAATATGGTAGATTTGATTATATATTTCCATAATTATCTTCCTTCCTGTGCTCTTCCACATGGCCCCCTGACCTCTGTCTTTGTAAAGAGCTTATTATTTTGCTGGGATACATGTGTCATGTGTGTGTGTGTGTGTGTGTGTGTGTGTGTGTGTGTGTGTGTGTGTGTGTGTGTGTGTGTTTCCTTCTGCCTGCCCATGTACATATTCACTCACCTGCATTCATATGTATGAATGAGCTCTCATATTTTCAGGCTTTTTCAAATCCTCCAAAACTTAGTGTTTTCAAGCACAACAGATTTGCACAAATGGGCCTTTGCTTATGTCTTCACATATTTCAGTGTTTAAACAGCACCCTATATATAAGACCAATCCAGAGAAATGCAAAAGCTTTCTATGTATGTCATTTGTATTTCTTGTGGTTTGAAATCCTATGTATACAACTGCACAGGGATTGTCTTATAACACGATTACTGCTGGATTCCCTGCAAGGTGAAAATTGAAAGAATATGTATGTAGGCAGTTGAACCTTATGTACTGGCCACATGATTCAGGAAGTTGGTCAGACATTTTGTTGCAAGAGATCACAGGAAAAGAGGGCATTCTTCTCTCAAAAGATACTTCTTCAGAGCCTGGAACTAGTAGCTTTCCAGCACCCATATCAGTAAATGCTCCTTCCTCCACAGCTGCAGCAATATTTTGGGGGTTGAAGTTAGAATCATGACTGCCACTGAGTCATAAAAGAGGGTTGATGGGCTCGATCTCTGCAGCTGAGTCCTATCTTCTCAGAGTCACTTTTCTAGGAAGGGGGACCAGAGGAAGACATCTAGATATGTATATGGCAGTGGGCAAACCTTTGCCCTTCACAGTCAGTGAGCTGAGGGCAACTCGCGTCTTCATGCAGGCAAAGCAGAAGCTAGATTCAGGCTGGAGGATCAGGGAGGCTGGATGGGAGCCCCACAGTGCTGCTGCATGGCCCCTGTGGAGCTCTGGCATGGGAGGGCCTGATTAGTTTTGCTGTGGCTCCTCCTTAGGACACAGGGCATGCAGAGGTCACAGATTCTCCTTCAGCACTACTAACCCTTCTATTTTACCTACAGTTGCATTCCCACATCTTTGTCATTACCTCCTTCGATCTGGGGGGTTTCCACTGTTTTTTTTTTTTCCTTGTTACCATGTCATTAAAAAAATATGTTTACTGGTTTATTTATTTTTAATCGTACCAGTAATATCACATATGTTCTTGTTATAAAATATTCAAACAATACACAACTATATGAAATCAATAGCAAACTTCCCTTTTCATCCTTTCAATTCCTCTCCCCAGAGATAATTATTGTTATTAGCTTAGTGTGTATTTTTCCTGTGCTTTCTGTCTGAATTTACATGCATTTATAAATGTATAGTTTCATTGTGTGTTTTTATTAATATAAATGAAACTATACTTTTTGAACGGTTCTAGAAATTTTTTCACCTCCCCTCTGTCTTGGAGATCCTTCCCAGTTGATGGCCATGTGGAGAACTAGCTCAGTCTCTTAACCCACTGCATACTCTTCTATTGCATATATGTCCGATAGTATATTGAACCATTCCTATGTCGTTGGGCAATTAGGCAATTTCCTTGTTTTTTTTTTTTTTTTCTTGCTGAAAATATGCAATAAAATTATATGAAGTGAAGCTTTACTCCTTTGCATCCCCCCTTTGAAGATGCACATTACTTCCAGTTCCTTCCCTAACCTCCAAATTGAGCAGAGCCTTCAGCCCCTCATCACTCCATGGGCACCGGCGACTTCCCCTTGGCTGCACTGGAAATTCTCGTTGGAACTGCTGTCTTTCGCCTGAGACAGAAGTGACCTGCTATTAAATAAACAGGCATTTACAATCCACCCCCTCGTTACATTCTGAAAGCCAGAGGTTGCCACAGGACAGTTACTTAAATCAAGACAATTTCCAGGCAGGAAGAAGATGTAAAACCCTGGCATTATTCCTCCACTGCGTTTGTTAGTAATAGGTTGATTGAGTATTGAGAGCAAGCCTAAAATGCTGCCATCAGCACCGACTACCCTTTACATTAGCACATAGCTCCTATTCCCTTGAACGTAGTTAGGCCAGCTTAATGTCAAGGCATAAAAAAGATACTTGTTAAATAATTTCCCAAAGCTCCTGCTCAATCTTTAATTTGTTTTTATTTTTTTCCTCTTTCCCTCTCCTCTCTTGGTCTCACTTTTACTTTCTCTCTCTCTCTCTCTCTCTCTCTTTCATTCCTCTATGCCAAAGGGTACGCCATTAAGTCGGGCTGATTTAAGGGCTGTCAACATCAACCTCTGTGACATGTGCGTTATCCTGTCAGCCAATCAGAATAATATTGATGATACTTCGCTGCAGGACAAGGAATGCATCTTGGCGTCACTCAACATCAAATCTATGCAGTTTGATGACAGCATCGGGGTCTTGCAGGCTAATTCCCAAGGTAAGGACAGCCTGTAATACTTCTTTGCTGTGCCTACAGGGGACAGGGGCTGGCAAGAGGGATATCCTTCACTCAGTAATTCAAAGTGGCTCACATCAGCCTGCCTGGCAGAGAAACCTGCGGTCACCGTGGTGGCTTTCAAAGGGGCATCTGCTTCCTCTTCTTTCCATCCCGGGACACAGGCTTGAGACCTGATCACCCACACACAGATTAGGTTGCCTTCTCAGAATAAATAAGCCCTTAAGTGGCCACCCCTCAGTCTTCCCAACCACTGGCTTTATGACCAGGGTCATCAGCCAAATGTCAGAGCCCTGAACAGATGCTGGCTGCACAATTCCTAATGTTTCCCCCCAGTGTGTGTTTTTGCCATTGAGCTGGGATGAGAGTGTTAAGCTTTGCTAGTGTTAGAGCTGGGTCTAAGACTCTGCCGACCTAGGGATGGTGATCTCTGGAGTGTGGGGACTATTTGGACACTAAAAGTCATTGAAGAAGAGGTAACACTTGTCAGCCTATGCATTTTCCTACAGAAGGCACGACAGCCTTACAGGACACACATCTACCTTTCTGCTCTGCACCCATTCTTCCCCGTCATTCGCTCTGGGCTCCTGGGCAGGTGGTTACAAGTAAAGATGTCACCTGGCAGTCTCAGAGAGGCAGCACAGCAAAAACCCTGGAACAAACAACCTCAGTAATCAGGATCTGGCAGGAGAGAATGGGAAGCATTTTCCTCTGAGCGACACCTCTGTGTAGGCTTGCCACGATCTTTAGGATCTTGTCATATACTGGATGGGGAGCATTGGCTGCCTGATGGGGGCCTGAATTCCATTGTTCCAGGATAGAAGATTGAAGGATCACAGGCCATGAGAACTATAGCTACTGGGATATGAAGCACCACCTTATTGACAGCTGAGCAAGTGTCTCCCCCCCACCACCAGATGCAGGGCCTTCTGGAAGCTCAGCTTGATCATGCAGCCTAGATAGCTACACTATCTTTTGTCAAGGTGGCATCACCACCACCTCCTTCTAACATCTAATCGGCATTGCAGCAAAGCCAGGAACAATAGTTTCTAGAATCCTCTTTCCTGCATCACTCTGGGCACTGGGGTGAAGTTTGGAAAGTGGAAGAGACAGATGCTTTGATTGTTTGGAGGCAGCTGCAGTCAGCTCCTGAGCAGACTCCGGGTTCAAAGTAGGTCTCGGGGGAGCTTCCTGAGAACCAATGTCTTCGCTGCTGTGGACAGAGACAGGGATTTGTGGTTTTCCCGAGGGTCTTAAGATTCATAGCAACCTCTGGTCAAGCTCTGAAGAACATTCCACTTTGGCGTTGCATGTGACATGGCTTCTGTCCTACTGACACAACCCTGATACAGCTGAAGCCTAATTTTGACCACTCTGCTCCACTATCTTCCCCACAACCCCCAAATCTAAATATTGGAATCCATTTGCTCAGCTGTGCCCACCAGAGAGAGCAACATGTCAAAGCCGTGAGAGAGGCCCTGAGCTCTTCCTGCCAGCTGTGCACTGAGGGTGCATAGCCTGCCTCCTGGACGGCCTGTCCAGGCAGCACAGGTGAGAGGATGCTAGAAGACAGTAAGCTAACCTGCTAGGAGGTGGAAGAGGCAAGCTGGCATCTGGTCCCTGCCTCTAAGCCCTTGCTCTTCTATATGTTCTCGCTGCCCTTGCCCTGGTATTGGCATCACCTGGGGGAGATTGTTAGAAATGCAGAATGGCATGGCCCACCCCAAACCCAGGGGTCAGAATCTGCATTCTAACAATATCCCCAGGTGACACGTATGTGCTGCATTAAGGCACAATAAATCCTCCACTGACAAAACCAGTGTAGTGAACACACTGACCAACCTGGCTAGATGTTCCTCCTGTCCTGGGAGGAACCAGCAAGGGGAATGGAAAGAAGTGGAAGCCCAAGTTCTCCTCTGGGGGGAGAGGGAAGCAGGCAGGAGGGCCCAGGAAAACACTGCCTTTCCCCAGCACGCCTGTTTCTTCCTTATTCAATCATTGTGAAGTCCATAGATCAGAATCTCAATGTATAATTGAATTACATATGCATGTGACATAGGTGTCCCTTCTAGCTGTCTTACGCCTTATCCAAGCCTGTCAGATCTAATATAATGGCCAAACTGATAAAAATGCTTCCCTTTCCCAGTGCTCAAAAGCCTTCTTTATTCCTTTTAGCACAGGAATAAGCAAGAAAAATAGGTTTTGGCCGGAGATACGGAGGTAGGAGAAAGGACACTCATTTTTCCTCCAAAGAAAAAAAGAAGGGCACTCTTTTTTTTTTGTATATACACATGCACACACTGCTATGGTCTGAATGTCGATGTCCCCTCAAATTCATATATTGAAATCCTAATCCCTAAAGTGAAAGTGTTAGGCAATGGGACCTTTGATATGTGATTAGATCACAAGAGGGGAGCCCCCATGAATGGATTAATGCCTTTATAAAGGAGGTCTGAGAGAGAGACCCTCTCACCCCTCCCCACCATGTGAGGACACAGAGAAAAAGCTCTCACCAGACACTGAATCTGCTAGTGCCTTGATCTTGGACTTCCCAGCCTCCAGAAGTGTAAGAAATATGTTTCTGTCAACCATAAGCCATCCAGTTTACAATATTTGTTATAGTGGCCTGAATGGACTAGACCACACACACAACAAAAGAAGGCACAGGATGTGTTTATGTTCCCAGTGGCGATTTTCATGGGCTCCCGGTGAGTGTGGAGCAGAGCTTGTGCCTCCCAGTAGCTGCAGTGTGTCTTGCTCTCAAGGACAAAATGTTTAAGCTGTAGCCCACCAAGCCCTATTTCCCTTATTTTCTTACCCTGCCTGTTCCTCTGTTGTTCTAGGTTTCTAACACTGTCCTCTGGTGGCATTCTGACCTTCCAAAGGCAGTGGTCAGTGGTGGCCATCAACACCAAGAAGTCACTTTCTCCCTAGTGCTCACCTTGGGCTGCTGACCCCGTTCCCCACTCCTTGAATTCCTCTTAGCCCCTGGGGCCAGATAAATGAGCTGAATTTTTTTTTTAATGCTTTTCCTCTTTGAGACCCTTTTGAGTGCCCATTGGCATCAGATACTTTTGTTATCTTTCATCTGAGCATTTGGCATGACCAAGCTCCAAGAGGTTCAGAATTACAGGGAACAGAAAGGATTTCTTGTCACTCTTACCATTTTGGGAAACAATTCAACTTCCTCTGGGTGATAGCTACATAGATTTCTTGCTGCTACCACCCCAGCTTTCATTACTATGTATTTTTTAGTCCTTTATGAAACTCCATCTTTGGCTTTACCTGGAAAGCTGTGTTATTATCTCTCCAGAACCCAGTTGGACAGAAACGTGGACCCAGGACAAATGTTATGGTCTTGGGTCAGACTATTCATGCAAACTTATGGAAAGTTTTTCTAACATGATACAATTTAACCTGAAAAATGTGACTTACCATTGAGAAAACAGAGCCTTCATTGGACACTGGCCACCGCATGTTATCAGGTCTCCTAGGCTAGCAAAACCTCTCTCTTCTCTTCTCTTCTTTTCACATTCCCTTTTGGTGTCATTTTTCTAGCCCACATGGTGTCAGAGCCCACCTAGCCTAGGGATTCTGGGCCAGACACTTTCTAAAAAGATCTGAGATGTGATGGCTGGTTGTCAAGAACAATTACAGAAAAAGGTGGCATCCCCTGTGCTGGATGGCATATTCGATGTGACAGTTGGGTCTATGAGATGCAGTTTTAATATACAGCAGGCAAAACTGCAGTGACAATTATATAAAGCAGGTGAAGCCGCTTCTTGCTGGTCAGCAAACATCAGCTCAGAACCACTTTACAGCTCTTTACCAGCAACTAAGTGCCTTTATTTACAGAGCGCCTGTCACTTCCCTTTGGCTGGAGAGCTGGTGTATTATTTAGCACGCATTTGTCTGGGGAAAACATTTCAATTTAAATCAGCTGGTACAACAGTGGCTTTTGCCAGACTGTTTCCCTGTGGTTCTAAAACACAAGAGCTGAGTCTGATCTTGGAAGGGAGGGTGAGCAGAGGGAGGAAGGGTCCGTTCTCAGAGAGCTGCTTGAGTCAGTGCCTGAAAAGAGGGAGCATGTGGTGGTCTTGCATTCTGCTTTCATAGCAAGTTATGAAATGAGCATCTTACAGTTTCTTCCTGCTTAACCTTCTAGTAGGGGCAGCTCTTAAGGGAAAGGAAGAAGAAGAAATGGGAGCTGGGTGTTGTCTATACAGCAGGTGCTCTAAAGGCCCAGCACACAAAGGTGACTTGAATTCAGCCACTCACTGTGCATGAGAGGCTCAGAAGTGAACAAGGTGTCCCCATCAGCAATTACAGCACATAAGACAAGGACCAGGCTTGAAACAGGAGCACAGAGGACTCCTTATTGTGTGTATTTCGAAGAGTTGAGAAGGCTTCCAGGGAGAGGTGACATCTGTGCATGACTTGAATATGTGTGGCTTTTGAGCACTTGAAATGTGGCTAAGTTTGACTAAGGAGCTGAATTTTTCCTTTTTTTAAAATTTTAATAAATTTAAATTTAAATAGCGACATGTGGCTAGAAGCTACCATATTGGACAGCACAGGCCTAGAGCATATATTTGTTGCCTTGCTAAGGGTTTGGATTTGGGGGAGTCATCAAAGACCTATAGGAAAAGGATGATTAAATTCCTCTTTGAAAATGATAATGGGCAAAAATGGGAACTTGGTTTAGAGGTGGGAAGAGATGGAGGCACGTGCTGTGTAAGAAGGCTACTTCAGTGGACTAGAAGGACAGGATGAGGATGGGACAGTGCAGCCTTAGTGATGTCAGTAGGGAGGGTGAGACAAATTGAGGTGGACTTGAAGCGTAGAAGAGATAGCGGCTGAGGGCCAGGTGGGTGGAAAGGAGGTGTGGATGGAGCAAGAATGAGGGGTTGGCAATGAGTCTTGAGTCTGGCTACTGGGTAGATGTAGAAGCAGGTAAGTAAGCAGAGGGTTTGGGAAAGGAGGAAAAGGATTTGGTCCCTTAGAGTTGGTGAGGAGCAGCTGAGGTTGGCACCATGACAGCACAATGAAGCCAGTCAGTATGACCCTGTGGTTTTCCTGGCAGTGCTTGGCAGGAAAAGCCGAAGCAGACGTTGGTTTTAGCTTGGGATGGGAATCTGTAGGAGGCAGAGGATTCCATTGTGCTATTGAGAGAAGATTAAAGTGAGTGGCCACTGGGTCTAAGCTGGCAGGTGCATTAGTCAAACCGGGAAGGCCTTATAGACCTAGGCATCAAAGACAAAGCAAGGAATAAATCCCTGTAAGGTCAGAGAGCAGGAATGTGGATTAAAGTGGGACAGCCAAAGGGTGGGAGGTGGCCAGAGAGGAGAATATGGGAAAGCCTCAGAGAAAGAGTATTCCTCATGGAGACACAGAAGAGCTTGGTGGTACTGCACAGAAAATAGTCCTTCTCCCTGAAAACCCTGAACCCAAAGCAAAACCCATCTGAACAGCGCCCTCACCACCACCACAACCAACAACAGCGGCTGCAATAATAATGCCAATGTCAGTGAACCTCTGCTGAGATTACGGGGTAGGCGTTTGCCAACTGAGAAAGCATGCGTTTCTTAGATCACTGGCTTTTATCCTTGGCTGCATGTTGTACTCACTTGAAACATTTGAAAAAATACTGATGCCTGGGTTGAAACTCAGCAATTGTGATTTAATTAGTTGGGGGTACGGACCGGGCATCAGGAGTTTTCTAAGCTCCCAGTTGACTCCCATGTATAACCAGGGTTGAGAACCACTGCCCTAGGTAGTCCTCAGAGGAGGCGAGCAAGGTAAAGAGGTGACTATTTTGATTGTAAAGATGAGGAAACTGAGGCTTAGAGAAGTTAAGTGATGCTTTTAACCTGGTCTCCCAGCCTCAGGAACTGGAGATCCTAACCATTGAACCATTTTGCTTCTGTAGGACAGTTCTGTTGCCTCAGCCTAATGGTCTGCCTCCTTCCCATCGTCCTCAGCTTTCCCAAGACTTGAAAGCTTCAAGTGGAGAAAAAAGGGGGTCGGGGGATGTGGCGGAGACAGCAGGCTCTAGCTATTTTCTGCCTAACTGGCTGTATTCATCAATCTTGTTCCTGTCACATGTCTCAAGGTGATGAGGAAAGGGTGTTAGTTGTCCAGTGGACAGGCCTTTGTCCTGAGCACAGCTTTTGGAAGGCAGCAGAGCTGAGGTCCTGCTCTGCCCTGCTGCTGACCAGCCACGTTGCGCATGTGCAAAGTTGGCTGTGTGCTCCCCTCGAAGCCTGGGTCTCTAAGAAGGTGGAGCTCTGTGTGTACTTCAGTGTCTGGGCTGAATTTGGATGTTGGTGTTAAGTTTCCTCCGTTGTTCCTGTTCCTGTTATATGCTCCACTTTAATTTGACTCATGTTCCCTGTCCTGTAGGTGTCCATCCAATGCACAAGCATTTATTAAGCACCTCTGGTGTGCCCTGACTGTGCATGGCAGGCATTGCTGGGGAGACAGGGGAGCAAAACACACATTCCTGGCCCTGCAGCCTCCTGTGTAAATGAATAACACCGCTTCAGAAGGTTGGTTTATTACCATGAGAGAATTACTATCTATAGGCGCTAACACTGGGAGCAGAAAGAGAAGAGTGGATTTGAGAGACACTTAGAAAAAAATGCATGGGATTTCTGCAGGAGGAGACTAAGAGAGCTGGCTCGAGTGATGGGGAATAGCAGCGAAGGGCAGAGGCACATGGGGGCATGTTCATGTGTTAGAGGGACAGGAACAGGTACAATTTGGCTGGAATACAGAGTATGTATAAGACATCAGGGAGAGATGAGGCTGAAATGTGGGTTGGGCATTGAGGACTCTTTTTTTTTTTTTTTTGAGTAAGGAAGCTGTAAATATTTTTCATGAGTTTATAAGTCAGGAAGCTGTAAATAATTCAGTAGGCACTGGGGAGCTACGGAAGGTTTCAAAGCAAGAAAGTGATGGGATTGGACCCGAGCTTTAGGGAGATTGATCTGGCAGCCCTATGAAGCATTGTTTGGAGTGAAAGGAAGAGGATGCAGGTGAGGAACTACGGTTATCCAGAAGGAAGCCAGGAACGCTGAATTGGAAAAAGAACAGGCGTTTTAGCAGGAGTCACTGTGGATGTAAAGCAGACTGCATGGATGGGAGCTTCCTTCCTGGTGACAAGGACAGCAACGCTGCTCTCAAGAGGAGGCCTGCTGAGTGCAGGGATGGGCTGTGGGAGAAAGTGGTATTGGTAGGTTTGGGTGTAGTCGTGGTTCATTCCCACTGGCACTTAGTAGAAAATCCAGGTGGGCATGAAAAGCAGATGAGTGAAAATAAAGTCCTGAATCCAGGGGAGGGTCACAGCTAGAGATCTGGCCTATTGCTCACGCTCTAGGAGCAGAGGGGAGCCTCGGGCAGAGGGAGGAAGGAAAGACAGTTCAAGGACAGAAGTCTGAGGACTTTCTTAGAATGAGGGGGCAGAGGGAATGGTTAGTAGAAGCTGGGGAGCCACAAGCTGATGGTCCCCAACATACCAGGGGCGTGAGGAGCAGAGATATGAAAACCAGGACATATGTCCACTGCCCGGTTTCCCTTGCCTCCTCTAAGTTTATTTTTCTATATTCTATGCCTTTTTATAGCCACCAAGTTGAAAAATAGTTATAGTGGTTTACACACACACACCCACAGATTCCTCCAGTTCTCCCTGACCTGAAGTGTAGTTACACTAAATGAATGTCCACATATAAGCAGATGTTCTCCTTTCCTGCATTTCAACAAAGGTTAAGAGCCTCAAGTAGGGAATGACATTTTTCTTTGGACCTACGGCAGCAGTCCTTGGAGAGATAGCATTAATTGGGGGCATAGGGTACATCCTCCCCATCCTGACGTCTGAGATATCTTTTACTGTTCCAGAGAAGAAAATGTGACCTTCTGTTTTATCTTTGTGCGAAACAACATGGATTAGAACTTCTAAATTATTGAATGACAAAAAGCAGGATTCAGAAGTACCTTCCTAAAATGCAACTCTGGGACAGAACCTGCAATATGGGATGTATTGAAGACTGCTGAGTGTTCGTTTTCAATTGATTACTAAGGCAGGCTGGATCAGCCTTGCTGATAAAAGTGTGATTTATTTTAAGCAGTGATTGTTTCATTCTGGTCAGTATGAGAGGAAAGGTGTCAAGAGCTATGAAGATTTGAAGGGAAAAAATTGACAAACGAATTTTGTGAAGGGGACAACCAGAATGGGGCAATTCCTGGACAACGTTACTTGCCAAGTGGTTAAGAGAAGAAGGCTTGCAGACTTAAAGGCCATTTTATTTTTGGTTCCATTGGATGAAAACCAGGACCGATGGCTAATGATTAAAGAGAACAAAATTTTAGCCCAGCATAAGGAGAACATTTCCAGAATAGAATGGACGACCTAGAAATTTAGTGAGCGTCCTATCCCTGCATGTCCTTTTGCCAAAGGCAAGTTACTGACATAATCTTTTCTGTGGTCCTTTATAACTGAGGGTCTCTGGTGTTTTCTTGATTTTTATTACACAGGGATCTGTGTTTTATATGATCTACATTCTTACTCTAGAGGGAGAGCTATGATGTTTGGCAGGATTGGGGTCACGGGTCTTTTAGTGGAAGCGTTCACATCCTTCCGGAATGGCACTGTCTTTGTGTCTAAAGATGGGGAGCAGCCAGCGTTGGGGTGAGCAGCTGCACATCTGGCTTTTCCATTAACTTGACAGACCACCCCATTCTCAACTCCCATGCCACCTTCAACACCTGCCCTCCCCTCTTCCACTTCCCCAAGCCTGGCTTCCCTCACACCAAGGCTGCTCCCTCTTTCTTGCAAACACACCTATACACATATCTCACACACGTTCTCCCTCCCTGAAATCGGAAACGCATTTTTTCAGCTGCTCCCATATAACATTTCATTACCACTGTATTCTCTCTCAATTCTGAAACGGCGGTGGGGGAGAAGCCATTTCTCTTTATACCCACCCAATGAACAAAGCTCAGTGCTAAAATATTTTTCTTCCATTGTAACTGAAACTGCTGTTGGCTTCCATCCCAAAAACCAGAAAGACAATTATACTTAACTGTTTAGAGATTTATAAATACCACACTGGAGTAGCCTCTAGGTAGTAACTTCAGATACCCAGCCCAATAATTTTCTTTTATTGGTTTGTGATTTAGGTCTTATTTTGAGTCCTCTATAATAAGAGTAGTACATTTCATTAAAAGAGCTTTCTAAACAATAAAGAAAATCTGGCTTAGGGCTCTGAGCAGGTCTCAAGTACAGAAAGGGGCCTGCCCTGGTACATTTCTTCTGTGGACACTGCAAGATGAATCTCAGCACAGCGGTGCAGATGTATTTCAGCAAAGCAGCCATTGCAGCTGTTTTCTAAATGACTTCAACTTAGAAGAATTTTTCCTATGCAGCATATTTCATCACATGAGAGAGCCTCTTAAGACTGCCATTTACTATTCTGGTAATATACTCCTAGTGAAAGATAGAAGGAAAAACAACAGCAGCAGCAGCAGCTGTAAGGAGATTGAGAAAGCTGAACCGCTTTCTGAACCTGTGCAGGATTTTATGCCCTCCCTACATGAAGGTCTTTGTTGGGGAGTAAATGTGGGGGGGGGGGAAGCAAAAATGGACAAAATAATCTTTTCCTTCCAACTGCATACAGAGCAGATTCACTTCCCTACTCAGGCTGCACCCAGCTTGGGACTACTGTACTGAAATCTTAGCCTCAGAGACAGAAAACAGATGTGGGGTGGTGTTGGTATTGGCCCAAGGTCATTGTCTTAGCATCAGGCTTTCACATGCTGGTTTACCTCTCAAAATGTGTGAGCCTTGTACTTAATGCCCCTTTTAAAAAATTGTAAGTTCTCTTTTATCAGGTGAGCCATGCACCAGGTACATTCATGTACAATGTTTCATTTAATCTCTCTGACAACCTGCTGCGGTGGAGGTTACTTTCTTCATTTTGCAGATGAGAAAACAGAGGCTCAGGAAAACTAATCATGTGTCATAGTCTCATAGGTGGTCAAGAGTGCACAGATTTGATCCCCAAACTGTCTGATTCCAAAGCCTATGCTTTTCTCACCACATCGACCTGCCCATTAAAGACAAGTTTTTCTCTGATGAGAATGAACCTCAATCTGTACATATCTGCTTTAAGGGACAAGGAAGCATCTCAGGGACAAACACTAAAGGGAATGAAAAACTCAAGCTGTGCCAACCTCTCTGCAAAATTGATACTTGCACCCAAGGGTCTGAAGTTTGTTTTGCATGTTTCTTGTCTTCATGAATCCCCAGTTTTTGAATCTCTAGTCCTACCCATCCCAACAATGAGAGACACTAGGATTCTCTTAGCCCAAGTCTTTCTTGCTACAACTCGACAAAAAAGAGAGTGGGGGGACGTATGAAGCATTCTGCTTAGCCTGCTTTTGTGAACGGTATAATTGTATGAGCTTTTTCCCCCCCTGTTAATATAGATTGGAATTTGGAGTTGTCAGAAAGAGGATAGAAAATTTGAGACCTAGCCATTACTTTCTTTTATCAAGAGACTTACAAAGTATTTCCAGGTTTTATCTACTTATTCCACTCTCCAGGTGGAAGTTTTCACAGAAGGCAGTAGATGAGAATGAACAGACACTGTAGCCTCCGAAGCCTAGGCTTTCAGACAGTATGCTAGGCTCAGAAAATGGTGCAGAGAAATGGTTGTCCTGTGGGAGGAAAGCACAGTCGTACAGTCAGAGAAAGGTAAAGGAAGTCATGTGATCCCGTGGACTCTCTAAGACCCCTGATGAAATTCTGGGTAGGGATGGATCAGTCAACAGTTTTTTTTCCTGAGCGTCAGTTTGGTTTACACCTATGCCTGAGGTGGTTGTCCCTGTTCATTCTACAGTTCATGCTGTCCCAGAGCTAATAGCATCTACATAGGCAAAAGTGACAGAAACATATAAAATAAGTTGTAGGGCCCAACTTGGACATGCATATTTAATGACATAGATTTTGGAACATTCCAGAGTGTCTTGCACAGTTCATAGCATGAGCCATTTGTAATTTTCTGAGGTATGAATTTAATCCACCTACTGTGAAGATAGCATGCATACCTCAAACTAGCAAGTGAGCCCAGCCAACTATCCAATGCATTTTTGTCTTTACCTGTCCTTTTATAGAAAAAGATCACGTGAAGTCCTAAAACCTTTATTTCTTTTCTTAAAAGTGGTTCTGCAAAGAAGCCAACTGATTTATAAATGTCTTTAGTTCTGGACTTAAAGCATATTTAAGGATGTGAATGATCCTTAAAAGTTTCAGTTATACTTCATGGAAAGTCCTGCAGGAAAATTATCCTCCACATTCAAAGAGCAGTATAGTGGTCATTGAACGTCTTGTTATGTATCTCCAGTGAGGACTTCCCACTTTAAGTGCTACATGAATGTTTCCATGCAATGTGTTATGAGAAGGTTGCTTTGAGCTGTGATAGTCAGGGCATGCTCCAGACAGAGTAAATGGACTTGAATTTGAAATTAGGTGTGATCATGGTAACTTAAGGTGCTGACGGGCATATGGAAAGGGCCGAAGCTGAGTGAGAGAAGGCCGAGGAGAGGCCAAGTGTGTTTTGCAAAGGGTCGCTTGGTTATATGTGTACTAACCATATAACCAAGGTACTTAAAGTGCTCACCGTGTCAGACGAAATGATTGGTTTCAAAAGACCAGCCTGTTGTATTTTACTGATCTCTCCACCCCCACCAACTGTCAGAAATATTTTTAAATGCTTAGCACAGCACCTCACGCCTAGTGGACACTTAATAGAAGTTTGTGGAGGGAGTGAATAAAGGGTTTGATCCTGACATCTGTTGCTTGCAGTCTGCGCTCCCTTAGTTTGCCCTCAAATGAGATGAAGCAGCTCGATACCTTTATTATATCCTGTACCCTTTCCCTTCAGGCTTCAATCACTCTTCAGTCATTTGACAACTGGACTCTGGGCAAAGACTACAAAGGTCAAAGACCTTGAACTAGTCTGTAGGAGCCTTGGTCAGACAGCCAAGTCTTCTCTTGTGTAAATCACCCCATTCCTCTAGCCTTTATAATAGCTCCTGGCTCTCAGTTCGTGGCTTCACTGGGTGTACTGTCACACAGTACCAGCCCAAGGCCTGAGGAGACTCTCGGATTGAGACCTCCAGACTTCGCTAAAGGGGCAGAAAACATCTCTACTTTCTGCTCCAGGGAGCCGTGAATGGCTCCTGAGAGCTTCCTGGTCTATAGGGAAGGATATTCCTCTGAGCAGTAGACTGGAGCAGGAGGAACTCAGAAGGTGGGTTTTGTTGCTCTAGTTTATGATGGTGAATCACAAACATGGCTGTCAGAGTAATGACACAATTATGGAGCATCAAGGAACCAGGTTTTAAATGCTAGTTCTAGCAATCGTGTGTCATTTGACTTTGGATAAACACTCTGATTTCATTTCTTCTCTATAAAGTTTTGTTAAAGAGACCCCACCCAAAGACCCTAAGGGATCAGTGTGTGAGTACAAAAACATGTTGGCTGCAGAAAGGTTTTATAAAACATCAAGGGCTGCACTTTGCAGTCAGGTTTAGTCATAGCATACATGGTTTCTGGAACAGACAACTTGGGTTTGAATCCCAGCTCTGCCTCTTACTAAGCCTGAACAAACTGTTTAAGCTCGCTTTGAGAATACTAATTGCACCTGGATTATTGAGGTGCTGTGAGAATTAAGTGAGATGCACCTTTAAGTGAGTCGGGAAAAGTCACTCCTTTCTCAAGACATGTTATTTCCATCTGTTGAAAAATTATCACAATGTACTGATTATATTTGGACAATACACTTTTCTGCCATCTTCTAGGAAAAAATTTTGTAATAAATATGTAAATATACAATGTCCATGATATGATTAGCTATTGTACTGTGCCCAGCCTTCACAACCATACATGGTAACCCTGAGTAAATGGATGTAAAGTACCCAGTACTTAGGATATAGTTAGAGATCAAGCAATCTTAGCTATTTCTGTTATTAATATTATTGGGAGAGTTTTCCCATTTTCTTTTCATTGCTCCCCACCTCACCCCCCTCCACCACACACAAAATGGCAAACCAGGTAGGGTTATCCATTTGTATTAGAATGGATGTATGCAGAATGTTGACTCTGCTTATCATAAATACGCATAGAATACAGATGATGCTGGAAGTCAGGAAACCTTTGGGAGATGGGCAGTCCAGGTAAGGTAGACATACAGAAGCCTTCAGAGGAGTTGAGGAAGAACTGGGCAGATTGACAGTGAACCCTGGGGTTTTGCCCTCAGTAGACATGCTAGCATGGCAACACATTTTCAATCTATGGCGATTGGTATTATGGCCGAGCTGTGATGTTCAATGAAGTGACACCATTCCAGAGTCGCTGTTGGCAGAGTAGGACCCATGCTACTCCAGCTAGATGATAGGTGGCACCTGGATTCACTTTGTTGTCTCTTTTTCTTTTTTTTCCCCCTCAAAAGAGTAATTCTGACCCTCAGTGGAGAGACTTGCAGTATTTTAGTTTTTAATTGGGGGAGAGGTCTTGGACCCCTTTAAATATCTAATAAAATGATTAATCTTCTCTGTGTCCCTCCGCCACCTCCCCACAGACATAGGAAGAAATATTTGCATACAAATTCAAGAGGTTTACCTAGCCCAGTGATTTTCTCCCCCACCAGTTTTATTGAAGTATAATTGACTAATAAAAGTTGTATATACTTAAGGTGTACAGCATGATCGTTTGATATGCCTATGCATTGTGAAATCATTACTACATTAAGTTAATTAACACATCCATCACCTCACATAGTTACACTTTGTGTGTGGTGGCAGGGAGGTTAAGGACACTTAAAATCTACTCTTAGCAAATTTCAAGTATACTATACAGTATTAACTATAGTCACCATGCTGTACATTAGGACTCCAGAATTTATTCATCGTATAACTGAAAGTTTGCATCCTTTGACCAACATCTCCACATTTACGTCCCCAGCAGCCCCTGTGAACCACTGTTCTACTCTGCTTCTATGACTTTGACTTTTTCTTAGATTCTACATGTAAGTGAGACCATGTGGTATTTGTATTTCTGTTACTGGCATATTTCACTAGCATAACGTCCTCCAGGCTTATCCATGTTGTCACAAATGGCAGGAATTCTTTCTTGTTTATGATTGAATAGTACTCCATTGTGTGTGTGTGTGTGTGTGTGTGTGTGTGTGTGTGTGTACACAAACATATACATACCACAATTTCTTTATCCATTCATCAGTCGGACACTTAGGCTGTCTCCTTATCTTGGCTATTGTGAATAATGCTGCAGTGAACACGGGGATACAGACATCCCTTTGAGATACCGATTTTATTTCCTTTGGGTGTATACCCAGAAGTGGGATTGCTGGATGGTATGGTAGTTCTATTTTTAATTTTTTGAGGAACTTCCATCCTGTTTTCCCCAATGGCTGTACCAACTGACATTCCTACCAACAGCATACAAGGGTTTCGTTTTCTCCACACCCTCTGCAACACTTGGAATCTTTTGACTTTTTGATAATAGCCACTCTATGGGTGTGAGGTTATATCTCATTGTGATTTTGATTTGCACTGCCTTGATGATTAGTGATGTAGAATATCTTTTCATGTATACTTGTTGGTGACTTGTATGTCTTCTTTGGAAAAATGTCTATTCAGACTACTTGCTTTTTTGCTATTGACTTGTATGCGCTCCTTCTGTACTTTGGATATTAACCCCATATCAGATATATGGTTAGCAAATGTTTTCTCTCATTCTATGGCTTGCCTTTTCATTTTGTTGATTCTTTCCTTTGCTGTGCAGAAGCTTTCTAGTTTGATGTAATCACACTTGTTTATTTTTGCTTTGTTGTCTGTGCTTTCGGTGTCATATCCAAAAAATCATTGCCAGGACTAACATCAAGGAGCTTTTCCCCTGTGTTTTCTCCTAGGATTTTTACTGTTTTAGGTATTACATTTAAGTCTAGTTAATTTCAAGTTAATTTTTGTATATGGTATAAGAGAAAGGCCCAGTTTCATTAATTTGCATGTGGATATCCAGTTTTCTCAATGCCATTTATTGAAGAGTCTATCCTTTCCTCATTGTGTGTTTTTTTGGTGCCCTTGTCAAAGATTAGTTGACCGTATACGAGTGGGTTTATTTTCAAACTAGAAATAAACTTAGCAGCACGTTATAATCACCTGAGGAACTTTTAAAATTCTCCAAATGCTCAGGCCACACCCCAGAGAAATTAAATCAGACCCTGGGATAGGATGCAAGTTTCAGTGATTCCAACAAGCAGCCCAAATTGAGAAGCACAAACCTATCCTCTTCATTACCCAAGGAAATCATCTCTGATCCTCCTATCAAGGCTGCTCATTCACTAAAGCTTGAATCTCCACGGAACTGACAGCTTCCAAAGGGTGACTGCTGGGAAGTTTGGAAGGCATATAATGGATATTATGAAAATGCAGGGTATATGAGAAATGAACATTGATTCACAAACTTTTACATGGTTCCCACGCCTTATACATCCTGATCCAAAGAGAGCAGAGAAAATAAAACAGGGAGTGTCCACTTGAGAGATAAAGACACGAGGGTGCAAGAAGTTCTTTTAATGCTCAATCAGCACAGGAAATGGAAGAATTTTGATAATCAGTCAGACCATGGGTCCTAAGCAAAGAAGGTAAATAATGAGAGCATCAGGGTTGAGGTTTCACACTTAATCTATAAACCTACTTTTAATAGGCCCCTAGGTGATTATAAATTCACAGTGGCTTTCTTTTTATTGGGATGATATGGGGCCGCTCCACATTTCTAAAGAGAGCCCTTTCTATTATGCAGGTGTGTATTTATTTATTAATTTATTTGCATTTAGGATACTGAGGAATTAAAAAAAAATACCTACTCTTTTCTACGAGCATTAATTATATACTATGCAAAGAAGCAATTGCCTCTGTGTTTATGAAATATTAAATCAAAATGCTTCCCGTTCCCACATGTCCCAGAGATAAGTACAGCAGTATTTTGAAGCCCCTCTTGGAGCTGTTTTGCCTGCAAATTTATTGTTTTATCTCCATTTTCAGAAAGCCCTGTTTTCTGTGAAGTATAGCACTCTAGGTAGTTTTTAAGGCGCACACTCCTCTGGAGTTGCCTGTGTCGGCAACAGCTCTTATGTAGATGGCACACGAGGGATGGCGTGTTGATCAGCCCCTTTAAGATGACAAACGGGCAGAGCGTGTTATTGTCTTTGATTGCACGCCTTACATCATCTGTATGTAGGAATAAGGGGGCCATACTTTATCTTTAGCCATTTTATAAATATTTAAGTCCTTATAGTTGCCTAAAGATATTAAAGCATATTTTACAGTAGTCAGAATATAAATATTATATATAGCACAAGATACCAAAGTAGTTTAATGAATTCATAATTTTCTGCTCACATTTATTGGAATGTGTTTTATGTTCCAAAAGTTCCATTTAAAGAATAAGATACCATTCTGTTCCCTGACAACACACCCAGCGTTGGCCGGCCTTACGGGCAGGGCCTCAGTTCCAGCCTATGAAAGCTTCCATTAGGGAGCTGGGAGGCAGGAAGTTGGGGCCCTGGGATGTATTTTCTCAATCTCTACTTTTAAAATATATATAAATAATTTTTTGAATAAACAGTTCTGGTGTTCATTTAAGTCATACAGCATTTCAAAGGGAAAACCTTTTATAGCCCCTTTCTTCTATTTCAAGGAGATTAACTCAAAAAACCTAAGTCAGAGCACTAAAGATGAAGTTTGCCGTCCTCATGCCTGCCCCCTCCAGCTCCCTTTTGTAAACGGGGATGCAGGCTCTATTTGCCGGGTACAGTTGTGATTCAGGGTCTTGATTTGGACAGTGACTTCCCAATGCGTTCTGAATATTTCTCTTTAGTTCCAAGTTGCTTTTTCTTTTTCCTATGTACAAGGGGGTGGCAGAGAGAATATTACCACATCTCTTTTCAATTTTCCAGTGAAATATAAAGACTTTCCTCTTTAATATTTCACAAAGTTTCTCCAGCTCCCAGCGGGAGTCCATGCTGGGTAATGTTTGCTAATTACCAACAACAAAACTAGACATACACCGCTGGTAAATTACCTGACCCTTTCCATTTTAATGAGACAACAAGGATTTTGCGAAGTGATGTTGTTTCACTGGTTAATGGTGTCAGCAATGTTGTAATTGTGGGTTGAGACACATTAGCTGAACAGCCACACGTAGAAAGGGCTTTCTCTCAAGTCCTTTGGAGACTAGAACCATATTATCATTAAGCTTTTGTCATTTGCATGCTGCTAATCACTTACTTTATTATCTTGCATATCCATTGTCTTTCTTTAATTGCTCTTTAAATTAAAATTAAAAATAGTTCCAATGCCCACAATGGCTGGGATAGCATCTTGATTATGAAGATAACTTCAAGGAAATGAAACCACTGGTAATACATTGCCAGGATTATGAGAGTCCCACAGTTATGTACTGCGCCTTCAGGCCTCGGGGGCCTAATTGTGGTAGTTTCTCTTCCTTTAGCCCACACTGTTTGTTTAATAAATGGTTATTTATGGCATTTTTGGCCATTACAGCAACTTTAGCGAAAGTACATCCTTCTCATTGTTTGGGCACTGAAGTTTCATTCTCTGGGCAAAGGTATAAAACTGAATTGAAAGGCAGGATTTGCACATGAGCTCGTGAAGGTATTTGAAAGATTCCCATTGCTAGTTTATTCTGCACAAGCTTACTTTTAAAATTTGGGGTCATGAGAGAGACATAATCTTCCGAGCTGAAAAGGGCCTTAGAGTCATCCCCATTTTACAGGTGAAGAAACTGAGGACCAGACCAGTTGTCAGGACTGTGATCATATAACAGCAAATGTACCCATCTTGTCTGTTAGCAAGTAGAATGGATGCAGGAATTGTTGAGGGAGAGTCATGCCTTAGGGCCCACCTGTCATGCCTAGAGTTGTGATGTGCAAGCTGCGTGGTTGTCATTGTACAATGTATTAGTGTGTGTCTCTCGTATGCATATGTCAGGGTGTGTGTTGATACAGACTATGTGTTAGGATACTAGAAAGAGAGCCTGTGTCCTCCACTTCCTTAAAAAAATAACCCCATGGATGACTCTGTAGTTGTTCCTGAATGTTGAATGACTAAATCCAGAATTATCACGGTTCCAATATTGTGTGTGATGCACAATAGTCAGAAGGGATCTGGGGAATTTCCTCTGCGTCATTTTATAGATAGGAAAACCAAGTTTGAATAAGATGTTGAATCCCTTTACATTCTCACAGAGAGTCAGGAGTTAACTTGTGGCTAAAACCCACTTTCGTTTCTCTGTCAGCCCTACAACCCTACTGTTGATACATGACGATAAGTAAGAACTCATAAAGTGCTTGCTCTGTACCAGGCACTGTTGTACGCAGTTTACCTGTATCATTATTATTAACTCACGTAATCTTCATGACATATTACTCCCACATTTTACAGATAAGGAAACTGAGACTTTGAATTTAAGTAAATTGCCCCAGATCACAAAAATAGAAACCGAAAAAGGCAGGACTCAAGCTCAATCTAGCTCCAGAGTTTCAATTCTTAAACGTGACATCATGGCTCATTTCTGATTGTGTTCAAAGGTTATTGATCGTGCTGTAAACAGTTTCTCAGAATCAAACCCTCCTTTAGTGAAGATGCATGTGTGGGAGCGGGAGTGGAGTGGTGCCTGACCTCCAAGATCCAAGATTCCAGTTACTTATTTATCTGCCAGCATAAACATATATGCAGGAAACACTTTAACACATAAAAAAAATAAAATGCTTTCTTTTAAAGGACTGTGAAATGTTTGGAACCTCAGCTGTTATCTTGGGCCAGGCATCCTGTCTCTAGGACTGTTCAGAGACAGCTGGCTGAAAACTGTCGGTGACGAGACTCTGCTTTTCCTGAATTGTAATGCCTTGGATCATTCGGCAAATCCATCTTTTACAGCTACTTAATTTTCTGTGCACTTAAGATATGGATGTTTTAGTTTACTCGTGATTTCATAGCTCTGGTTTTTGCTACGCTGGCCATTGGTTCATATTAAACCAAACAACTGGGGCCCATTTGGCATTTGGTGCCTTAAATGTAAAAGGACATTTGAACTACATGACAAATGCTGAAAAACAAAGCCCACAGCACTGAGGACATAAAGGAACTGTTTATAATGAAAAGGTGGTTACGTTTTCAGTCAATCTATCACTTTAATGAGCTCTTTGCATTTCTTTGATTAATGTTCACAAAAGGGGGAGAAAAAATTGATGTCATGGAAACAAAATGGTATATAGTCTTGGCAGCACAAGGGGCGATTTCTGTGTGTTTTATTAGTATCCACTTCATATCACTGTCTTGCAATGTATATGTCTGCATTTTCCCTGGCATAGTAAGCCTCTAGTTTACTGGAAATGTGATCTAGCATGAAAGAGGGGGATCCCATGTTAGCGGCAAATCAGCCTTTGTCCGCTTGTGGTGGCAGGGAAGAGGGAGGGTCTCAGAACCAGGCGTTAAGAATAAATAATAATAAAGAAGAAAAGATTGGCATAGTCTCTGCCATATTGAAATGAGGAATCCAATAGGTATATGAAGATAAAAAAGAGAAAATTAAAGATGCTTAAAAACACTTGAACATTAGTATATAATTGATAACAATTCATACATTTTAAAACAGTGAATAAAGGGAATGGAAAAATGCAGAGGAAGACATCTTCACGAAGTTACTAAATGCAGGGAGAGGAGTTAGTCCAGGAAGGCTTCCTGGAGGAGGTGAAGGAGGGGCAGGAGCTGGGTCCTGAAGGAAGTGAGTCGGGCGTGGTGGATGGAGCAGGGGTGTGCATCAGCAGGCGCCACTCTTGTCCTGTGTTAGAAGCTGGCTCGGGCTGCTCCTGCTTTCAACTGTGTGCACGGAGTACTGCGGCTTTTCACGGGCTCCTCTGCCACCTTTGGGCTGAGAACGAGTGGCTTTTATAGAATATGGGCGGTTGAAACGACAGAGAATTGGGAACCCTGAGAACTCTCCTGGGGCCCTGTTCTTCTAAAGCCCCTTTGCTCTGTAACCTTGGACTGGTCACTTCCATCCCAGCTGCCAATCAACGGGGTGCTCAAGATGACCTTTCAGATACTTATGATCACCAAGGTGTGTCCGTCCACCGTGGAAACCAGCCGCTCTCAGGCTGTAGAAATCACATAAGGTTTTGAGATTTCAGGTTTTTTTCTTCTATTAATTTATGATATTTAATTTTTTTCTCGTTGGACAAATAAAACGTGTTCATTTTATAAAATCCAGCAACTCATACTCGTATAAGCAAAAAGAGGAAAATACACTTTCCCTGTAATTTTATCAGTCAGACATAAGAGAGTTGACATATTGGTCTTGTTTCCATAGGTGTAAATACTTTTCCCTCAAAAAAATAGATGTCATGTATTAGTGTGTGACTTGTGTTTCTCCACGAATATTTTGTTACGATGACCATTTTCCTGCGTCGTTAAGTGTTTTAATGCATAATTTTGGTGGAGGAATACTAAACATAATCAGTTTCCTAGAGTTGGACTTTCGTGTTGTTTTCAATTTAATATTGTTACTTAATAACAATGAATGAAGAAACTTGTAGCCAAATCTTTAATATAAGGAAATTATGGCTGTACACGTATTTTTCAAAGTGAAATTGTTTAGGCTGAAGGATAGCTGAAATCTTAAGTCATTTGATTTGTATCGACAAAGTGAGTATGTCTTACTTTTAAATTGTGAGATGAACTAGGAAGAAGGAAGAAGCACTGAAAAATTGTGGAAAATGCAATATGAGAGCACGAGTTCTTGAGCAAATGAAGACATCAGACCCAGTGAACGTTAGGTTTCTTTCCAAATCTGTAGTTTTAGTGGTTTTTGAGTCGTGACTAGCTTTGTCCTCTACTTCCTTCTTTTCTTTCTTCCTTCCATGAACCAAACCCCTCTAAGAGACAGATATTAGACGTTCAGCTCTCTAAGCTAATTTTAAGGAAAGACACTGTTTTCTTGGAGAGATGACTCTTGCACATATATCTGCTTCATGTGTGTGAAACTTGTCTAAATGTTAAATCTGTCTTAAAATGTTTAATGCGCAAATAGCTATAGAGAACTTTGGTAGGTCGGTTGGTTTAATTTGCTTTGGTTTGGGTCAGACCCCAAAATGCAAACTCTAAAAAGGATGAGGTGTTTTATGCAATGGGTGGAGCCAGCTCCCCAAGGCGCTAATCTAATGCAGTCTTTAGAAAAAATGTACCATTAAAGGAAAAGGAGAAATTGGTAAAGGGACATGAAAATCAACTACATTGTGTATTAATAATTTTTTTAAAAGCCAGTGTAATTTATTGTAAATAGAAAGAAATGGGGGGAGGGAGTGGATATTAACCCAGGTCTTGTCCCTCCCTGGTCCTTGGAAGTGAGCATGAGCCTTTGAATGAAGATGCAGTCCTGTGTTGCTGTAGAAAACCAGACACGCATGAGCTAATTCACCAAGAAAAGAACAGAGATTTTTCTCAGTTGCTGTACTGGTTGGGACATTTTGGTGCAAGTGAAAGAAACCAAACTCAAAAAGGCTTAAATAAAAAGAGAGTCATACAAGTGGGGTGCCGCTGTCTTTAGGCACAGGAGCTTGCACAATGTCAGAGCTCTGCCTCGTTCTCCACCTCTTTGATTCATTTGCCCTGTGGCTGACGAAATGGTCACCAGCCGCCCCATGTGTACAGCCTTCTGGCTTTGCAACCACAGCATCTTTCATATCTTTCACATAAAGTCCTGGGGAGAACTTGGATTGGCTTCAGCTGGACGGGGGCAGGCGTATCTCTAAACCAGTGATGTGGCCAAAATGATGAAGGACTATCTTGCTGGTCCTGTGCAGTCAGACTGCCTGGCTGCATGTTGTCACTCCTGCGTCCAGGGTGGGGACAGGACTGGGTTGCCCCTCCCCCACCCAAACACTGTGGAATGGGTTCCTCATGTGGAGAAGGGTTGTTAAAAGAGAGCAGGTAATAACCGATACCAACAGATAATAACAGATGAGTGGTTCCATGACCTTGGGTACAATAACTTCTCCTCTCTGAGCCTCAGTTTCTTCGTTTGCAAGATGAAGGGATGGATTAGAGGATGTTGAAGGCTCTTATATCTCTAATGCAGAGTGATTGTTAAAGAGGTTAAAGAGATCCACTGGTATGGTTTAGGTATCACAGAATTGTTTATTTGTATGGTTTTCAAGCTCTGACTTTATGCTCTGGGCAGGGGACAGTTAACAGCTCCAGTTTCTCTACCAAACCCTGGAGTTATTTGGCATAAAGCAGATAATCACGCAGTCAAAAATTTGCGCAAGAGTCTCCCCTCTTCCCTTCTCAACAATGACCCCCAGCACCCTGTTGGTGGCTACTGCCACCTCGAGCTCCTGGAAAGTGGTTGGTTGGAGCAGCCTTTGGGCAGTGTCAGGAGAAGCTGCCGCCCTGGTAAATAATCATTTTTAATTGAGTAAGCGTGGTCATCTGCCCACCCGTCCTGACTCCAGACTCCAACTTTGCAGGAAGACACTGAAAACTACCGTGAAAAAATATTACAAGGGTAAACTAAAGTTATTCCTTGGCTGGATTTTTCTTACAGTCTTTTCCAAAAATCTATTTCCCACATCAATCCTGTGAAGGAGGATTTTTCCCTACAAGTTAGAAGGCACTTGTGCTTCTATACATGGAATTTTCTTTACTTCGACTGCTGAAGAATTTGTTGGAATACATACTGCTAAAATGACTGCCATGGCTATTACTGTAGTTGCTCTGGGGAGCTATTCAGATGCCTCATTTATTGGAGCTTAATAGATTAAAAGTCCAAATTGAGTCTCATGATATAAGCCTAATCAAGTTCTAATCTGCATAATTTTCCCATAAGCAGCAATGGGAAATTTGGATAATTTATGTTTCAGCAGTTGCCAATCATGTGTTAAACAGCATTGTTGCATTTACTTTTCAAAATATTTTTATTGATCTTCACTTCATCTGACATTTGGCTTTGGGACTTTTTTCCTCCTGGCATTAACAGGAAATTTAATTCATCTTATAGATGATGTAATATGAGATGTTTCTCTTGATTTTAACACGTCTTTATAGATCATTTTTAATGGGGATCTTTTCCTTTTACAACTTTCTATTGAATACTGTCTCAGCAAACTTAGATGACTCGGCCTAATTTATTTCCCTAGTTTAACGTAGCATATGGATTTCTAACCATCATTTATATGCACACAATAAAAGATAATTTGGCCCGCCATTGGAACCAATTCCTTTATGTTAAATCTATGGGGGTGGGGGAAGCATTTACCTTCCTTTCTCCGTCTATTCTAAGGGAGGTGATTGATAAGAATTTCCATCTCCCTCTCTGCCTGGAAAGGCTTGGGGATTTAACGAGGGAAGATTTAGAAAGTACTTTGTGTTTCCCCCATGGAAAAGTACTGTAATAAAGCATTTATTATATGTACTGAGTTGTGCATGCTGCTGCACCCAAGCAAGTTAAGCATAACTACTATGGGTCCCAGTTGTTATCTGCTAGTGTTTAAAAGCGAAAACAATAAAAAGGGTAAGACTGGCTTGGGCTTCAAATTTGCCTGCCAGGGTTGGCACCTGGGAAGGAGAGACCATCACACAAGTAGGGGATGCAGCAAAGTGTGCGATTGTCTGTGGACTCTGAAGTCAGGCTGCCTGGCTGTGGCTCCCAGACCTGCCACTTACCAACTGGGTATGCCTGAGCAAGTTACTCAGCTGCTCAGGATCTTGTTTTCCTCTTCCACAAAAAGGAAATACTAACAGTCCTTGAACTCATAGGGTTGCTATGACGAATAAACGAGGTGACCTATGCAACTTAGCACAATCTGGTGCATCGTACAAAGAAATATGGTGTGGTGGCTTAGAGGAGACTCTGGAGCTAGTTTGTCCTGGATCCAGTGTGAGATCTGCTAATTCCTAGATGTGAGCCCTGGGGCAAGTGGCTTCCCTTTTCTGTGCTTCAGTTTCCTCATCTGTAAAATACTAGCATCCACGTGGGATGGTTTGGAGAATTAATGTTATTAGATGAATAGAATTTACTACACAGTAAGCACTCGGTCAGTGTGGGCAATTATTATTATTTTTCTTGAAGTTCTATTTCAGCCTCCCTCACTCTTCTTCGTTCTCAAATGTCTTCAGTAGTCTGGATCTAGAGCATTCTTTCCTTTTCTTCGAGCTACATAAGGACCATGACATCGAGCATTTCTCATTTTCTGATGCACTCGTGTCCACACCACCCTGGAACCGTCTTCTAGCTGTTCCCTCTGGTAGATCTTGCCTGAGCCATAGCTCTGCTTCACCTGTAACCACACGGTGGCTCTTCTAGACACTGCGTGTGCATGCAGGTATGCATACAGTAGGCATCCAAAACAATTCATTAAAAAATAAAAAAATGAAGCTTGGCGATCTCCTCGTTATTCCTGTCTTTCCTCTTGCACGTCTTAGGAATACGACAAGTGTTTGTGTTAAATTCTTTAATGCCGAGCCTTCTTAAATGAAATAACCATTACAGTCTGAACATTTCACTAAAGTGCACTTGACCTTCCTGTAGCCTCCCTGGCAGAGGCCCGGTGCTGCCAGCCCTCGGAATAACCAGTATCATGAAGAGAGAACATCAGACACTGGTGATTTTGTTCAGCCGAACCCAACAGCCGTGCATGTGGTCAAGAACACAAATGTTGGAGAAGAATGAGGAGAGTAGTTAGAGCCACTTCAGGAGCCTGAGAAACAAAAGAGGAGAGTTTGTGCTCCTAAATAATTAAGGGAAGTGGGAGATTAGGTCTCGAAAACAGAAGGCTCCAGAGAGATTCTGCAGTTGCTGTAAGGAATTAAGAACCTTTCTTACCTGAAGACCGGTCACCAGTTTTTCATCATACCTAAAGAAAATCCAAGCCATCCCCATATTTGAACTCCTACTTCCTGAGATATTTTTGTCTGAATTTTTATCACGGGACTAATCTGATTAATGTTACAAAAATATATCCACAATGCTCATTGCCTTCTCATTAATTTTCTAGATTTTTCTCTATGTAAAAATTTCCTTTTTTTATTCATTATGAATATTCATGGAGTACAAAGTTGACCACCACTTACACCCAAAAATTCTTCTAAAAAAAATCTACCAAATGCTTCCTCAGTTCTTTATTTCTAGGAAAGGGGTGTTGATGGGTACTGTACCTATCCACAAATATTTATTATGTACCTAGTAAAATGTTAACATTGTTAGCCAGCAGTTTTGAGTACTTGCTTCCTACCAGGCCTTGTACTAAATGTTTTGAATGTGTCGTTTCATTTTATCCTTACTGCTGCCTTATGTAGGAGGTATTTTCGGCTTGTAGATGAAGAAACAGAGCCTTGGAGAGAGTCTGTGCAATGCTTACAGTTACATGGCTAATAAGTGGAGGAGCCAGAATTTAACCCAAGGCATCTGACTTCAAAGCTCGTGATCTTAACTATTCCGTTCTATTTCTTCTCTATGTGCCAGGTATTTTGTAGACTATCTGGCAAGTTCAAGGAAATAGAAAACCCAGTGTCTGGCCTCAAGTTCTTATACAGCATATGGAATGAGGATACTGGACATGAGATAATGTTGGTCAAGGCATTTATGCCTGATGCCAAATGAATGAAACAGATAATGGAAGTCTATCACATCTGTTGCTACAGATTGGGATGGGGAGGGGCCTTCAGTTTAAGAAGATCGGGTAGTCTTTGGAAGTCATTTCTAGCACAAAACTTGCTTCCCACAGCCATTTAACAGAGAGCACTCGGGACACATCTAAAGAATCAGGAGCCCATCTTGGCAAGGGCTCAGGCTGTAGATGATTTAAACTCGCATCTTTTCTTGCTGAGGACTTATTCCATCTCTCTTATGCTGATATTCTTAGGCTTCTCTTTTTTTGGCCAAATACACAGTGGTTTCTAAAATTAATTTCCCGAGTGATAGTTTAACTAATGAAGGGAGCATTTCCCTGTTTCACCGCTCTCTAGCTTTTGATTTTTGAGCTAGATTCCATTGCCAGTGCTTTCAGAGCATTGTTTTATGCAGAGGGTCTTAAAGAGCAACCAAAGATGTGTCCACTGCTGCAAACAATAATGGGGTGGGGGCAACACCATCAGAGGCCTGCATGCCATGTGGACCTGCCCTTTATCAACTGCAGCTATGATGAACATGATAGATGCATGGAAGGCCAGGTTGTCTTGTCCGTTTAGAGGGAAGATGTCTGAATTTCTCTTCACTCCGAGGTCATTTAAGGAACCTGGGTCAGCCCTGCTATTTCAGAGTATGTTTCCATATTGGGACCCCTAAGAAAGAAACAATGCTGATAAATTCTGCTCGTTTTAACCCAAGTCTACATGAGGGAAAAAGAGGAAATCTATTTTCATTGTTGTTGTCTTTTGCTTTTAAAAATGTGTGGCTAGAAAAGTAGTGAAATAAAAGAGGTGTTATCATTGCTGAAGTTTTCTTGCCATCAAAAGCACCCTGTTCTTGGGGTCATGCGTGAGGGAGAGACTGACCTTCCATGGAGAGATGTCTTTGGACAGCTGCCTTAGTTTGTCAGTTACAGATACTAATGGAACCAGGTTTGGCGAATGAAGGGTAAAATGGAATATGAAAGAGGCCTATGAAGGAAGCATGTCATTTCTAAATGAAAGTTTCATGCAAAGGAATTGAGTCTTTTCACAGCTGAAAATGGAATCTTTAAATAAGATAAAATAAAAGGATGCGTTGGCTTGTTGTTGCAGGTTCTGTAATGAAATACAATTTTCCTAATACCGTGTGACCTGCATTTCTCCCTGCTTTATGGGTGCTATTCCTTGACGTACAAACCCATATTTTCTCAAGTCAGCATTTGATGATGGATGTCAAAATACAGGCCATGTATTATGCATATAGCATTACCGATTTAAGGTGTTCACTTGTCAAGTTGAAGAAATTCAAAAACGTCATATCCACTGAATCTGCACAGCTGTCACTTGCAGTTTTTCATGCTTTTGAATGAAACTTCTGATGAAAACAGTTTAGTTTTCCTCTTCGCTATTCTAGGTGAAGAAAACAGCCAGCATTTAAAATGCATGTTCTTGGCTATGTGGTTGGCTGGAAAACACACTTTCCAAAGTTTAGAAAGATGGACACTACAATGTCACTCAAAATGACTTAGTCTGTACATGGTGTATTAGTATAAAGAATAAAATTAAGTGCAATCAGGAATAGGTATTAAGTAAAACTTTTTTCTTTCTGAAAGTATGGCACTTGATATGAAATTTATGCACAGGAGAGCAGAAAATAAAAAAAACCATTTTATGTTTTTCCAGCGTTTTGTGCACTATTCGCCTCCAAAACAACTGGCTATTATTGAGCACATGTCATTTCATTCCTGATTCACACGTAGCCAAATGCCAGATTCAACCCAATCTCGTCACATTACTAGGGAGTGAGTCAGGAATCTGGCCACATAATCTATTTGGAATTTTGTCCTGGGAAACATAGCAGGTGACTTTATATCTATAAGTCCCTAATCATTGATAAGCCCATGTAGCAATCCACCAAGGGCAAAGAAGAGAAACCAAAATGCATGAGAACACCTGCTTGTCCTGCAAGGAGGGGGAGCAAGCTGGGCCTGGCAGCCAGCATGGAGCGGAAGGCACCACCTGCCATATGCCTCACTCGGAAAAATTAATTCTCACCACATGACTGTATGAAGTAGTTAAGTTTCTCATATTTATGTGTCTCTATGCACATCCTTAAACATGCCATCATTCAGCCTAGCTGGGATGATTTCTCACTGTCACTGAGCTTGAAGTTATGGTTGGTCCAAGCTCATCTTGATATCTACTCGAGACTTGGGCCTGAGACCCAAAGAAGCCCAAATTGCAAAATCATAAGCCAAGCAGGCTGCTTTCCAATTTTACCGCATTTGTGTTTACCTTATGAGGTCTGTGTTGGGCACACTGGGAAGTTCGCGTGGTTCACCCTAATCAGGTGGCATATGCATCAGTCAGGAGGATCTTAGCTGCAAGCAGAGAAAACTCAATTTGGCTTAAACAAAAAGAAAAATATATATATGTGTGTATATAATATTGTTTGTGTACGTATGTATAAATATATTATTATATTGTGTGTGTGTATATATTTGATATATATGTATGAAAGTGCTCCAAAAAGTTCATAGAAAGACTGGTATTATCTTTTAATTCTATATATATCTCATACAGTAAAAAATTCTGAGATAGGATGGTTCCAGGACTGGTTATCTCAAGAACTCAGGACAGTTCTTTCTCTCATTCAACTCAGCCAATATTGTTAAGTTAGTTTTGTCCTCAGCTGGTTTCCATCCTGGTTGCAAGATGACCGCCACAGTTCCAGGCACTACAGGCACATAAAACAATGTCCAATAGATTAAAAGAGAATCTCTTCCTAAGTATTTCTTCTTAAGAGCAAGGAAACACTTCTTGAAAGCCCCCAAGCAGACTTCTTCCCACCTTGCATTGCCCAGAACCTCAAAATCCAGGCCTAAGTCAGTCACTGACAAGAGGACAAGCAACCAGTGGGTTGATAACAGTCAGGATAAGTTAGGTTATGCTGTGGTAACAACAACAACAGCAAACAAACAAATTTCAGTGACTTGAGGCAGTGCGGCTTTATCTTTCACTCACTTGGAATGCTCTGTGGGTCTGGGCAAGTGCGCTGGGCACTGTCCAGCCTTCATCTCCATCATAACCTGTGTCCTCAAAGTGGCCTGGGATGAGAGAGATGGCAAGTCACATCTTTGTACCAGAAGTGATATGCATTTCTCTGTTCACTTTCTATGGGCCAGGGCATTTCCTATGTCACATGGCCATATCCAACCTCAGGAGGACAAGGTGCAGAGCAGCTAGTCCTCCCATGTGCCTTGAAGGAGATGGGAACCGAAATCTGTGCAGGATAAATGATTAGTGTACAATCTGGATTTCTAGGGAACTATCAAAGTGAGTTAGAATAATATATAATTGTATTAGTCCATTTTGTGTTGCTATAACAAAACACCTGAGACTGGGTAATTTATAAAGAACAGAGGTTTATTTGGCTTACAATTCTGGTACAGCTGCATCTGGTTTGGGCCTCAGGCTGCTTTTACTCATGGTGGAAAGCGGCAGGCTGCCAGTGGGTACAAACAGATCATATGGCGAGAGGAAGCAAGGGGGGAGGGGAGGTGCCAGGGTCTTTTAAACAACCAGCTCTCACAGGAACTAATAGAGCAAGAACTCACTCACTACACTCACTACCCCCTCCCACACCCGTCAGGGAGAGCAGAGAACATTAACCCATTTGTGAGGGATCTGCCCTCCATAACCCAAACAGCTTTCAAAACTGCTACATTGGGGACCAAATTTCTATGAGTTCTGGGAGGAAAATACATCCAAACTCCATTAATAATGGTCTCTTATTTGCCTTTCTAGAAAGTAACTCATCAGAGTTTATGCTGGGAGTGTTCATTGTTGACCTGTAAATAATGCATAAGCTATATTTTGGGGGTTGTATATGTACCCTATATTCTCAATATTTCCAGATTTTCCACTGCTCTGATATTTCTTCCTCCTCTCTTTTCTTCCTCCCAGGGTTCACACCTCCAGGAATGGACAGGTCCTCTCCTGATAACAGCCCAGTACACGGGATGTTACGTCAGCCATCCATCACGACTGGGGTTAACATTCCCATCATCACTGAACTAGGTAGGGGTCGATGTCAGCTTTGGGGAGATATTTTTGCCCTCTTTTCCAGGCCATTCAGGATATGAGGAGGTTGGCCCATTTCTTCTTAGTCCTTTTAGCTTCATAGGCTCCATGTGGGTGGGAGGAGGGGGGTTTGGGGGAAGTTGGAGAGAGGTCTGGATAGAAATATGGCAGCTTACTCAGAGGGACAACTGATCTATCCTTCCTCTGGGATGAATAGACAGTTTCCTTCATGCTGGTCCCTGTTTTCAAAGGAGCATGAGATGCTGGATTCGAGATTGGGGCATAACTTTGGAAAGGGAGAGGAAAGGAGGAAAGGCTTAGTGCATGGACTTTTTCCAGTGACTTTCACTGGAAGTACCTCTCTCGAGCGTTCAGTCTGGAGAGCTCTTATAATCTGAACCCTCCACCGACATACAAAGTCTCAGGTCTAAGCCAACCCCATTTTGAGAACTGGTAGAAGCACTGGGTAATGTCTAATAATTCTGTATTTAATCTACCCTAATTGACCTTCTCAGCCAAAGGCCACTTTCAGCGAATGCTACTCTGTTCCAAAAAATGATGGGGTTTTGAGGACCATGACCATTGGCCAATGGGATCCAACTTCTAATCTGGCCATGGCCCTCCCTGGTGCCATTTGTGAGTCTGCAAAACTGCTGAGTGGCCTTTTCCCCCCCCACGACAAGTACAAATCATCCATGGTCCTGGGTCCCTTTACTTTAGAACGTTTTCTCTGTTATTCCCTCACTCTTCTCTTTTTCTGTACTTTCCTCCACTCCCTTTCCCCAACCCTTAAATGCCGTATCCAATTAGCTAAACCGGGCAAGTTGCCTTTGGTATCAGTCAATCAGGAAAAAAACAGTGGGACGCACATTCTAATGATAACAGAACTGGGTAAGAAGCACTGTTTTCTTTCACATCAGTATCTCCTTTTGTTCTGTTGTTGGTGTCTCCAACTATCATCAGCTTGTTTTTTATTTTACCAGCTGTGATGGAAAGGCTACCCCATGGCACTGCTTTGAATGTGTTTTATTTGTGGCTCTGGTTGGAATCGACTGTCTTGTTCTGGCCTTTCTTAATGATTTTTTTCCCCACACAGCATCAGTAAACCTTTGATCACACCCATCTGACCTGGCAGTTGTTTCCAAAGCATCTTTGCTCTAATTCATTTTCTTTGGCCCGAGCCTTTCTTTTCCACGTGTCCCCCTGCTCCCCCACCTCCTCCCTTGTATTCCTCTTCCAACACCCTGTCAGTTTGACTGACACATCTTCACAGCTCTCAGAGGAAGTCAAAGGAGAAATATAAAAATTTTAAGATAAGAAACCTAAGATGGTGCCTTCCCTCCAGCTGTTTATTTTCCTTTATTCTGACTTTATTTGCCTTTTTTTTTCCTACTAGACCCTTTCTCAGAAGCTCTGGTTCTGAAGCCATAAAAGCAGCTGGTTCCTAGGGGACCCTTTTGTACTAAAACCAGGTTTCAAGAAGGGTGCAGATGAGGTTAGCAGCCACTGAGGCACAGCCCTGTCCTCTGACCCCCAGCCCCCTGGGCCAGAGCCTCTCTGGGAGACCCACAGTGGACTCATGTGGAAGAGAAAGGCCTCTGGTCGTGACTGCATTTGTCAGACCTTCCCACGGTTCCCCACAACTTGGTTCATGACTCCGTGAAGTGTGCCCATCAGCAGTGGGTCTCAGAACTGGGGATTGATCTTCTAAATAGAGACAGCCAAAGTGCTGCTTGGCAGAGGAGTGGATTGAGAGGTAGGAGCCCCCGCCTTCAAATGACTCACAAATGAAACGAACACTCCATTCTCTTGGCCCAAAAATATATTTCAAAATAATAGAGCAGGCTTTTAACACAGGAATCTTGCTTGTGAGGTGTCTAGAAAGCAAGGAATAAATTGTCCACCATTCAGCACTGCATTATTGTAGACGTAGCTATTTATCAGGACACATTCACTCAGGTCAAGGAGGATCACACTATTTTTCTGTTTGCAACCATAGGAGAGGTGTCACTTTCATGTTTAGTGTAGTTGGTTAAAAGCCTAGGCTTCTGAATGGCTCTTCTCTGAACTGTAGGGCCATGGGAGATACAGGGAGATCATATGGCCCAAACCTCTGGCTGGAAAATTCATCCAAACATCTCCATGTCAGAACCTACAGCAGCATTTCAGAATCATCACTGACAGGCATTTATTTTTCTATTTGAAATTCATGTGGTGCTGACTGATTAGGAAATCTTGATTTGTGATTAGCAGAAGAGAAAGAAAAAGCTTAGTGCCTCGGATCTGAGGCAACAATTCAGGTATCTGTCTAGTCCTGCACCAGATCTCTCCTCTGTGTTCAGAGGACCTTCCACGTGCTCACCGCACCGCCCTTCCTTCTGACTTACGCCCTGTTTCTCTAGTAGCCATACCACGTCCTCTGGCCACTTCACCTCCCCCACCCCCCGCAAGTGCTTACTCCTTACCTACATGCTCTGAGATGTATTCTGCTTTACATCAAGCCAGTAAAACGTCTTTTAAAAGACAGAGGGTACCAAAGCCAAACAAGTTTTTAAACTGTCTAGTATATTGTAGACTTCATCTACTTAAAGACTCCCAATTGATGTCAGCATGGCAAAGGTTCCTAAAAGCCCCACAAGAAAGAACTTTGGAGGAAGCTGTTTAACCCATTTCTCAATCGTATTTGACCACATAAATTTTTGGATGATTATGTGGGTGCGTTGGAAACAGGCTTTGGGTAATGCCAGCTGCTCTCTATCTGAGACGGGTTTCCCAGAGCAGTGTGCAGCATTTTCACTGAATCCCGTTGAGTGCCTTGGAGTTCTTTTCCAATGACCTGAGTCCCCAGCTCACTGAAAAGCTGGAGTCCTCCCTCCCTGCTTGGATCCACTTCTCCTCCATGTCTAGTACCAATGCTTCACCATCTCTTGAAGGGAAGCAACAGCGACTGCTCCTTGTGAGTACCGACGTGCACACCGTCAGCAGCTCTTACAAGTCACTAAACCCACACTCCTCTGCGTGTGGCCTCCAGTTTTCGTTTTCTGATTCACAAAGCAGAAGGACTAAACTGTGGCCCACAACATGCCTTTACACCAGTGGAGGGAGGGGAGGAAAAGCTACCACTTGAAAGGCTCCTGAGCCAGATCTTCAGGGTTTTCTTGAGAGAGGCAGAGGGACACGGGGCACTTTCATCATGTGATGGGTTGACAGACATTTAATGTCAGAAGGGAAATCTTGATGGCAGCTAACATTTATCAAGAACAGGACATGATCCAGGCGCGGAGCCAAGCTCACCAGACGCGACCTCCTAGGAGCCTCCTGACAATGTCCTGAGAGAGCTGCTATGATCCCCCATGTAACAGAGGGAGACTAAGGTGTAGAATGGTGAAAGGCTTTCCCCAAGGAGTTGGTGACAAAGCCTGGTCTCAAAGCCCAGTTGTCAGAACCTGGGTTTGGGGCTTTCACCTTCTAGCCTGCAAGTCAAGTGCTGCTGAGGCAAAGGGGACCCAGATGTGATCAACTTTGGAAGCACAGAGCGAGGACTTTCCCCCATTAGAATCTTTCTCTAGGGAAACAAGATGGTGTCATTTAAAAATAATTCCATGCCTAGCCTTTTATGCTAGTATCATTTATTCCGCCTCATGCAATAAACAAACAAAAGTTAAAAGAAAAGTTATCAAGGAATTTACTTTAAAAATAACTCCAGGCAAGAGAACTAGCTGTTGATTCTTTTGGAAAGGAATCAGAGAAAGGAAACCTCATCTGTTCTCTTCCTGAAAGCCCAATAATTATTCCAGAAATCATGAGGGTCCCTCACCTCCCTCCACCCAACTTTCCCCCTTTTACTTGCTCTGCAAAACCGATTATTTCTAAAGCCAAGATGGAAATGGAAATTAATTTGTCATTTAATTTTTAATCAGTTAAAGACATCTGAGTGACGTAACTTACCGGTCTGCATGTGTGTATGGGAGGAGTCCTTGAGGGATCCTCAGATGGAAATGAAATAATACAGCATCCAGTGCTGCATCTGCCTGAGCACAGGCACAGAACAGACTGAGCTGTTTAGAAGGGGAAGGGGAGAATGTGGGTGTCCATGCAACTCTGAATGCAGAGTGGGTCCTTGTCAGCATACGGCAGGAGACAGCCTGGGACCCATCCCACCTAGGGGTTCCTGCGTATTAAACAGAGCCTGTTGGGTAAGGGTCTGAATTCAGGGCCTGGGAGCCCAGCCACTGCCTAGGCCCATCCCCAGGGCAGGCTGCTGTGGGTCATGCCTCAAGGTGAAGTCCTTGCTATTTGCCTTTGCTGTGCTCCTAGTCCATTGCTGTGTACTCTCAATAGGTTGCTTTCTTTTCTTTGTGGCTAAGTTTACCATCCCAGCATGGCTACTCATCCTTGAAACATGTCCATCATCTCTCAAAGGACTTGGCTACCAAAAAATGCTCCAGGCTGTTTTACGGTAATCATGCTAAAACTATACCAAAGGGCGGGCCAGCAAATGTCTGCTAGTCCTCCAGCAGCCTGCCGTGGAGCACGCCTGCAGTCTCAGAAGCTTAACCCATCACACAGGAGCAGTCCGTTGAGTCCCGCTGCCCCCCACCCCAAAGACCCATCTACATGTTTTTATTTCCTTTTCAGTGACTTCGGTGTTTCTAAACCAGCAGCCTGGTCTCTCTCTGGCTTCGCTGCCTGTGTGTGGTCTTTGCAGCTAATTCTTATTTTACACTTTTTCTAGTGAACGATACTAATGTTCAGTTTTTGGACCAAGATGATGATGATGACCCCGACACAGAACTGTACCTCACGCAGCCCTTTGCATGTGGGACAGCATTTGCCGTCAGTGTCCTGGACTCGCTCATGAGCGCGGTGAGTCAGCCCGCTCCCTCCTCCCTGCTCAGCAGGTAGAGGAAGCGGCAGTGGAGCACCCCAACTCTAGAGGCACTGGGCGAAGCTTTCAGTCTAGGAGGGGATCCCAACATTAACCAAACCATTGCACAAGTGAGCATTTGATATACATTCCTCAAAGTGCAAAAAAGCAAAGAAGGCTATGAGTGAATGCAAAGGTACTTCCAAAAGTTCATGGAAAGTCTCATGTTGTCTTTTAATTCTATTTTTCCACAAATTTTTTGAAATACCCTTGTATAGGTGGGCACTGGATCTGGTCTTGGGGATCAGAGAAAGATTTCCCAAGGAAGTAATATATATTTTATGCTTAGATCTGAGCCATAAGGAGGGAGACTTTGTGGGAAAGAGTATTCCCTGAAGGCGAGGAAATGCAAAGGCCTGGTATTGGGGGGAATCCGATGCTCTCTAGGAAGGCAAAGAAAGCCTGTGAAGCAGGACCACGATGAGAAAGGGACAGGGGAGGGCGAGGCAACGTGGGACCTGCAGGACCTCGAAACCCATGCGCATGGATTTGGTCTTTTCCTTTAAAGTCATGAGGAGGCATTGAATGGTGTCAAGTTGGAGAGTGATGCCGTCGGGGTCATGTTTTGAGGGGGTTGCCTTGGCTGGTGTGTGGAGGACGGTTCAGAGGGGCAGGATAGGGGCTGTGGTAGCGTGGACTAGGGTAAAGCTGACAGAGGTGGGGTGTGGACGGATTTGAGGGGTATTTGCCGGTAACGTTGATAGGACTTAGGAATGAAGTGAACGTGAGTGGAAAGTGGAGAAGACAACGTGTCAAGGGTGACTCCCAGGTCACTGCCTGTCACTGAGACAGAAGTCCTTGGGAGAGGACAAGGCATGGCTCATTCTCTGCGGCAGGGAAGGGACAATCTTGGTGGCAGAGAGCGGAGGACGTGCTGGCCCAGGGATCAAAAGCAGCTTTGGACCTTTTATAGCTTGATGTGCATCAATCAATCAAGGCATTCGTTTTCACAGTGTTGAGACCAAAAACAAATAAAAATTTAAAAAATAGATCCCAGCTTAATGGAGCCATCTTTTATTGCAAAATGCAAAAGCAGACATTTAGAATGGGTCATAGCCTGGGTATTGCAAAGTGTTCCCACTGAGTGGCCTTATTTACTGTATAGAAAAGCCTCTTTGTTTTGGAGTTCTCAAATTAACAATTTGTGAAGATGGATAAAAACTGACCTTTGAAGAATCCGTGAAAAAGAGTTTTATTGAACACATTAAAACCGTAAACATAACTAACTCGGAGAGTTTTTATGCACTTGCATTTCTTAAAGTGCTTAAGAAGGTTATTCTCCTGAATGTGTTAAACAACTGATATGCTAATTATGCATTATTCTCATCTATTCATTAAAGCTAATCCCAGAAGGAGCTTTATTTGAGGAAAGAAAAAAACAAAACTTTATAAGACTAATTTAGGTTATTCTATATTCCAAGTACAAGCATATCTTAGTTAAAAATCAGAATTCTGGATTTAAAAATAATTATGGAAAAACATTCATCTGAATTAAGGCTGACTGGGCTTCATGCCACGCCATTGCTTTCAAAGCCAGCAAGGAGATAAAATAGTCCCTAGGAAAGTGCACACTTGGTCTCCTGGGGCCTGTGGCCTTTCTGACGGCCCCATGACACTGAGACTCACCTTTGTACCTGCAAACTCCTTGAACAGACCAGAAGGAGAGATAGATCCTACAGAATGTGCTCATTAGGGCACCATATTCTCTGTAATAGGCCTCATATTCTCCAAATCCAGTTTCAAATGGATTATAATAATTCATCTCTTTAGTAATTTTATTTTAATTCTGATCCTAATTGGAGAGATTTCAGAAGACTGTCCTCACAAAGAGGTAATTAAACTGTTTACAGTAGATCTTTTTTTTTCCGAGCCACAAAATACTCTGTTAAAAATTTTAAAAATTCAAATTTATAAAATTGTTTATGTTTTTATGTTTCTATATCTCCAACATTCAGTATGTTCCAAGTGGGACTGGCTACGTAATTTACAAGGCCAATTTCTTATAAATTATTAAGGATTTCAAAATGGTGACAGCAGAGTGTTAAACCAAGTGAGGGGCTCTTCTGAGTATGGACCCTGTGCAGCTCTGCAGGTTGAATAGCCATGAAGCTGGCCCTGGCACCAAGGAATGCAATTAGTTTAAGCCCCAGAGAACTTCACCTCTTCATCCAGAGGGGCACATGGTGGCCATGAGGTGGAGGTGGGAGCACGTCTGGATTTGAATTGTACAGCTATATCTATCTGTAGCATCACTAGGGAGTGAGTTCTGGGACATTCAGATGAGAAATCAAAGTGAATTGGTTTGAATTTTTTTTTTTTTTTAAAGCCATCTCCAATTTCCTTTGAAATGCAAACAAAAATGTTTGCAAGAGGGTGGCAAGGACATGCTCTCAGTAGTCTGAGAGCAGCATTTCTTCTGCATTCTATCCTGTGAAAAAAGGGTGCTAGGAATCTAGTAATCATTGTTGTATTTATCATCAGCAGCATCATTTACTGAGGGCTCAGACTATGCAAGTTACTTCAGCTTCTTTATCTGATCTTTTGGACAATAATGTCAATAAACCTGGTTGAAGGGTTGAAGCAAGACATATTTAACTGACCCACTAATAGTGACTTTTCAAATCATTAATCAAAATGCCTATCAAATTATTCCACACCTTGTTCTCATTGTCTGGGATGAACAAGTTCCATTGTGAGGTCTTGATTGGGGTCTGGTTCAACAGACCCAATTGGATCTAGACTTGATAAAATGTTACCTCTGATTTCTTTGCATTCCACCTCAACTCCAATTCATGAAAAAGCAGACCACCCAACTACCAACACAGTAACTAGAAGGAGCTAAAAGGGTTGGCAGAAATATAAATTGACAAAGTGAGGCTCCTCCAAACAGCAGGAGTTGAAGGTAAGCTTCCACCTCAGGCCTTCGCTTACGAGCACATCACAACATCCACACACAGATCTCTTTAGATGCCAGTGATCTCCTTTTTCTAGTGCTCCTCCCAAAATTGCCATTTAATAATGTGTCTAAACATTCCCTGAATATTGTCCTTTGTAACTCAACTCCTGCTGCTTACTGCTTCATTTGTTAAAAGAATAATGTTTTGATTCATCAGGCATTCGTGGAACATATAGGGATGTTATAGACCTAGTCTTGTGGTTTTATCCTGCAAATCAATAGCAGGAACTCATGACAAGAGGGAATAATTATATTTATGGGTATATGCCTCGAAGAAGAAGATCACAATTTAGAAATGTATTTTTCAGAATGATACCAGCTTGCTGCACACACACACATGTGATGAAAGGAAGCCTCTCTGTTTTTAGGACTGAAACTAATATATGAGAATCCAGATTTCTTTTCCACTCAGCCTCAACTTCCTCGTAACCTCTACCCCAATCTGGGTTCCACTTGGACCCTGGAAAGAAAAGGGACTCAAGGCCCAGACAGCTCGGATGCACATCCCAGCACTTCCATTTACTGGCTGTATAACCTTTACCTCTCCGTGCCTCAGTTTTCTTATCTTTAAAATGGGGATAATAATAGTACCTACCTCATAGGGTTACTGAGGTGTGTAAATGAGCTAAGGCTGTAAGGTGATGAGTGCAGTACTTAGCACAAAAGCTCAATATATATTTATTGTTGTTAGTGTTCATATGTATGGGGCGCTTACTAAATGCCAGGCATTATTCTCCACCCTGAAGTTTCAGCAGTAAAGAAGAAAGACAAAGACCTTGCCCATGTGTGGCTTAAACTGTCGTTCTAGTGGGCTAAGAGACAGTAACTATGTAAGTGAATAAACGAATAATGTTATATAAGGATAATTGATTTGATGAACATGAAATAGTTTGAATGGGCGTGGAGACCTATTTAGCCACAGACGTCAGAATAAAACTGTCTTGGGAAGTCACACTGAAGCTGACACTGAAAAACCAGGAGAGAGCACCTGGGAGGAGGCTTTGCTTGGCAGAGGAAAGGACAAAGGCAAAAGCTGAAAAGTGGTGGTGAGCTGGGCTTGGTTTGCCTGGGGAAGGAGTTGCAGCAATTGTGGCTGTAATGCAGTAGATATGAGGGAGGGGTGTGCAAGACGTGGTCAGAGAGACAAGGCCATCAGCCACACTGTATTCCAAGTACAAAAGACCACATGCAGGTCCAGTCAAGTTCTCGGTCGGGGGCTTAGACACACCAGACTTGGTTAGAGGATGCACCTTTTTTTGGATACCACCAGCATCCTCATCGTGCCACCGTGGCCCATGTTTGCTGGTTTGGAGGGCAAACCCATCACTGGGTTGATTCCTGAAGTGTAAGTGGATTTTTCTGTCCAACACCCCATCCTAGTGCACCCATTTGAGGAGAAGAAAGGAAAAGACATAGCACAATGTATTGGCATGAGTATTTGGCTTAATATCTTATTTCCAATGAATGATCTATTATAGAAGTCTCAAAATGGCTCATTGAAGACGTACCTCCATCCCACAGACAACTTCTGCATTTCTCAAAGTTTTTATTTTTAAGTGAAATGTGTCACCAATATTTTAAAATTATAAGATTTTATATAAGATATGGATTTCCAGCTTCTTTTGATTGAAGTCAGAAGGCAGATTCCCAAATTCCCCCCAAAGCAACAATTGGCTAGAGCTGGGCAGCTGCTCCCTTTAGCTACAGTCCACACTACTTCCCTGTTACATCCCACCAGACCTGCTTCATTCATGTCCCTTCCCTGCCTGGTTCATTCCACTGACCCAGCCTTACCAGCGTCCGACCTCCTGCTTCTAGTTTTGTGTGCTTGCACTATGATGTCTGTGGTCAGAGATCGTCCCCAGCCTTCTGGCTGTAACCTCATCCCCTGAGTTAGGAGGTTGTGCACACGATGTCCATTTTCCTTGAGCCTTTGTCCTTTCCCAAACACACACCTACCACACCAAACCACCAGTATTGATGGTGCAACTAGAAGACACCCCCTTCTTGGGAGGAAAAAAGGGCATCTTACTATAAAAGCTAATGAGTTCCAATGCACACAAATTCGTCGTGTTGTCATTTTTTTTTAGAAAATAAGATTTTATGAAGTTGCAGGTTTGAAGGATCTATCTAATCTGGAAAAATAAAGAAAAAGCATACTATAACCACCATAGAGAAAGGGCAGAAAGAAGTAGAGGCCACCTTTTCGAGTGTGTAATACCTCTGAGAAGTGTTAGAGGAACACCAGAGAAACTCATCCTATGGAGAAACCCCGCTGCAGTATCTGCCAGGAGCCAGAGAAACTTCAATATGACCATATATTGCCGGGTTATCTTTGCTTTGCTCACTGCACCACAAGGCCTAGGGCAGGGGTTTGCCTGTCCAATGAGTTAGTATTTTCATAATGAAGGCAATGACTTGGAGGTGGAACAGCTTGTTCTGGGCCATAATTAGGACTTGTAGCTTCTGGTCCTAACTTACCGTAGCCCTTGCACATCTTTTCCACTATCTGCAGCTCAGTTGGGTCTAACTGTTAAATAGCAATGATATTAACAACCCTCTACGACTGACTTTAGGGGGATCAGGTAAGGGCAACTGTATATGAAATATCTTTCACTGAGCAGACAAGTATTTCTTAAGATCGCACTTAGCTACGAAGAAGCAGATTTATTACATATATGTATGTGACTATATGTATATTTGTGTATTCTCTCTCTCTCACTGACACAGACACACAGACACACACACACACACACACAGACACACACACACACACACACACCTTAGCATGATAAGACTTGGGAGCTAAGTGGGTAGAGTAAGGGGCATCCAGAAGAAATGTTTTTGTGTTTCCATCTCTAATATAAGAGCACTGGCCTCTGTTTGTCAGAAATGAACTAATGCTAGTAAGATCAGAAAATGTGACCATCTGGAAAATGGGGCCACATGATTTACGGTCTTAACTGTACTTTATTAAGGGTCAAACCCCTGGAGTGGTGTAACGGAGAAGACTGAGCTCTGTGTCAGCCTACACTGACCCAGTGCTGTGTGATTTCAGTTACATAAACAAATTCCTGCTCCATGGCCCTGTTTCTTACACTCTACTCAAGAGCCTCCATTCTGATTAGTCACAGGAGACAGACAGTCCAAGGCCCTCCCGTGGTAGATGAGCTACAGCGGTGTCACAGTGGCTAACGGTGCTCTGTTCTGCTGGACTTGGAACATAACACTGTTGTCACATCAGGCCAGGCAGGCCCAGGGTAGGAAAAAAAAATCTATTAGTTCCCATCCTTCATGAAAGAAAAATACTAAAAATAAAAATCTACACCGTGAAAACTAGCAAATATAAAAAATGGCAGCTATGACATGGAAAATGACAATTTTAGAGCAATTATAAACGAAAGGCAGAGTGCCATTAAAGTTAAAGCAATGTTATTAAAAGATGTGTTAATTTTCGGTTAAATTTTCTATAAAAGACCAATTAGTTTAAAAGGCTTGACAGCGTTAACTGTGAAACATAAGCTCCGGTAATTATACTTTAAAAAAATAAAAAGAGGAAGATGCCCGGGCGTGCTGGAGATGCTCTCCTGGAGGGGCTGCGGCACAGCGGGCTAGATGGCGCTGCGGGCTCAGGTTTCCCTGTTGCAATTCCTTGGTCCTTTCCCAGCATTTCATGGTTTCCTCAGTGTCTCCTTACGGGACCTGAGAATCATCAAACTTTACAGGCCAAGGGGGCCACACATGTGACCTGGGACAGCTCTCTGATGTTACAGATGGAACACAGAGGCACTGGGAGAAAGAATTTTCTAAATTGGTGGCATTGCTAGTTGATTGTTCTTTTTACAAAAAACTACCATTTTTTATTAGTTGTGTATCAGAAATTACACAGATTCTCTCATTGAACACTAATCTATATTGTTGTTTTGTTTTTTTTTTGTTTTTTTTTAATCCCTGTGAGATGAGTGAGGAATCTAAAGCATAACAAAATTTGGCAACTTTCTTATTGTCATAGCTGTTGAATAGCAAAGCAGGGATTAAAAACTATGCTAGCTGGATTCTGAAGTCTGTGCTTGTAGCCAGGGGGCCATGTCGCCTACTCAGAAGAAAGTTTTCCCTGGCCAAATGTGGAACCCTGACCTTGGTGCTAGGATTAGGGATTCTTATATTCCTTAGACTACACAGGTCTCTTGATTCCAGACACTGAACAGGACCCTTACTCAGCTCTTTTATGCCCATGTGACACAGGAACAGCCATCGGGAAGGCCTCTGCCCAAAGCATCCCTGGAGACTACTCCTGACAGGGTTGGAGGTTCTCTGCAAGAGTCCCTCTGAGGCCTCCTAGCATCAGTATGGTGAACATGGGCCATGGGAAGGCATGGAAAAGACTAGCAGTACAAATGCTTAGGAGGCAGAGGATCACACCTACACATTACAATCCTCCCTTCAGAATTTTGTATTTCTTCAATTCTAGCATTTCGGTTAACCCAGAAAAGAATTGTGCCTTCTGGGTCAGACGAATTGTAGTGAGGTTTGTTCTAGCTGGCTCATCCTCCGCAGGAATAGTCTTTGGTAATTGCTATTTGAAGCCCTAGCACCTGGTTTGCCCCATGGTGGTGAAAACAGCCACCACTCACACAGAAAGTCCTGTGTGATGCTGAATTGCAGATGGTGAAGCCACCCGCCGCCCCCCACAACACCTGCCAAACACACGAAGAAGCCTGTGCCCTCCAATATGACCCACTTGACATCCTCTTTCAGGAAAGGCATTGTCTTTCCACCAAATTGTTCAGATCACAAAGAGACCTTGATACATACTCAGAACACATGCAACTACCGAAGTACTTCTCCGTATCTGAATGTTGGGGCATCAAAATGGGAGCAAGAGTGTTCTGCTGACAGAAAGGCATTGTTAGTCTCTGTAATCACAGATTCTGCTGCCTATAGCACTGCTCCTTGATGCCTGTCTGGAAAAACCAAGGAGAGCCACCTGGGAGGCAGGGCCAGCTCAGAGCAGAGCACTGCGAGCGGTGCCAGAGGTGCTCAAGCTATGCAACCTTGGACCGACTGACTTTGAAATTGTACCTGTTGATGGGCAATTTTGAAAGTGATGTACCCTTTGAATTGCAGACGATTGCAGGCTAAACCAAGGCTCAGGGATTAGTAGGTGCTCAATAAATGTCAGGGACTGATTGATCAAAAAGATTATGCTGTTTCAGAGTAACTGATTTCAGCACAGAAGGGGAAACATGTTAAGGTCAAATCCTAAAGATCTGACAAAATAACCTTCCATGTTGACCTTCTAGACTTTTCATTGCAGTGGAGAATTTGGAATGTTCTTTTTTAAAAAGCATTGACTATGTTTTCATTAGAAAAGTTAATCATGCTCCTTGTGGAAAATTTGGAAAGCACAGAATCCAAAGAGGACATATAAAGAAGAAACATATGAAGAACATATAAACATACAAAGAAAACATATAAAGAAGAAAATGTAAATGACCCATATTCTCAACTCCAAAGATAAGAATGGTTAATTTGGTGTATTTCCTTCCAGATGTACAGATGAATATGGAATCATCCAAGTTTATTTCTTTCCTTTTCACTTAATATTTTATCCAGAGTATTATCATGTCATATTCTTAGGTGTCATGATTTGCAAAGCTTCCATAGGACTTTATGATGTTCCAGTCTATGGATGTACCAGAATCTGTTTAACTATCATTCTATTGTTGGGCATTTAGCTTTTCAAAAATTTTTTACAATAATAATTTACCCTGTGATGAACATTATCTTACATAAATCTTTGAACAAGTAGCAACTTATTACCTTATGGTAAACTTACTAGGTTTTTACCAAATACTAACATTGTTAAAGCTGTTGATAGATACATATTGCCAGGTTATCTCCAAGAAACAATTGTACCAATGCACACTCTGATCACTAGTGTATAAATGCCATCTCATGCACTCTGGCAGGCACTGATTGTCATCTTCCCTAGGAGGCCCTTTAATTGTGTTTGTGATAGTTTGAAATACATCAATTTTTAATTTGTATGTAATCATACAAATGCATATTTTCTTTTCTGAATTCTTCTATAGTTTTTGTGCTTAAAAAGTGCTTGCTATACAAGAGAGCCATCGAGCATTCTGAAATTAAATTTTCAGCTATATTTTCATGAGGTTGTTTGTGGCTACTTTTTTGTCTTTATTTTATAACATTTACTTTTTTTACGGAAATTTTAAATAAGTATATTTTCACAGTAGAAAATATATAAAATAAATAAAATAGGAAAAAATAAATATCAATCAAAATTCTGTCACCAAGAATTAACTTCTAAGTAAAATTTTTGTGTACTATTTACAATAATTTTTACCTAAATACAAATATATCAGTTCAGGTACAAATTTTTAACATGAATTTTGAATCATGGGTTTTTTAATATTACTTTTTAAAAACATTTTAATATTATGTTATGCTATTAATAATAATATTAATATTATCCCATTAAATATTTACTGAAAGCATAATATTAATGTCTGTACAATGTAAGTCATGTAGGTGCATCATTGTTTAATCATTACCTTATTGTTGAAAAATTTTTCCAGTTAGCCAGTTTACCCCAAATCATTTGTTGAATAAACGTTCCTTCCCCATGGTATGTGATACTTTCCTTATATTAAGGAATGAATCAGCAAACTATTTTTCTGTAAAGGGCCACATGGTAAATATTTTAGGAATTTGAGAGCGACGTAGTCTCAGTCACAACTACTCAACTCTGCTGTTGTAGCACCAAAGCAGCCATAGACAACATGTAAACAAATGGGCGTGTCTGGGTCCCCATAAAACTTTATATAAGAAAACACAACAGGCGGTGGGGCCAGATTCGCCAATTCCTGTATTAAGAAAGGTCTTTTAACAACTAGACTACGATTCTTGTAAATCCACTCTAGTTGATTGATCTTCTAATTTTTAATACTTTCTACAATGTTTAGTAAAGAAACCTTTAAAATATACCTGGGAGGACAATTTCATAAGAATCTTTCTAGAGGAAATTTAGCATAATTGCATCAAATTAAAGGAAAGTCCAGTTTGAACCTATAATTAGGCATATATCAAAGTTAAAAATTTTGCTGGAAAAAATGACATTATAATGTCCGGTGTACATGGTTAGTAGGAACATGGAATTTCACTTTTTTTTCTCTCATAATCCTCTCTCTCTCTTTGTAGAGATGATTGTTACTTTTGCTTTCTGCTTAAAAATGATAAATATTCTTCTTATTCATGGCCAGTGACTGTGTTATTGAAGAGAGCTTTCAGAATAGTAGTGTCAGGTCCCTTACACATCTGTCACCGTATTTTCCTTCTCACCTCTAATTTTATTTGTTTTTCTTGGTTATAGTTGTCATAGGTTTGTTTATTTTTTTTTCAGCGAGTTATTTAGTGGATTTATCAGTTCACTGAATCTTGCTTTTTTATCGATTAATGCTTTATTATTTCATCCTTCTGCTTTTCTTAAAAAAAAAGGACAATTCTTTCAATGCTTAGCTCTATAATAACTTTTGTATCTTCTAGTAACAGTATTTAAGGCTCTGTATTTGTCTCTACAGATTTGGCCTCAAATCATGACATTTTTATATGTCATTTCAAAATAGTCTTTAATTTTTAAATACTCTATATTCTAATTTCCATTTCAACCTAGTAGTTATCGAGAGTACTTTTAAAAAATTTTTTTGAAGTGCTAGGATATTTACTTTTGCCTGTACTACATTGTACTTAATTTTTAAAATGTAGGTTGTACAGCTTATATTTTATTATGTATTCAGATTTGATGCTTTTGGCCATTGACCATTTTTTCATAATTGTTGTCACAAAGTTTAACAAAAATCTACTAAATCAACCTAATTATATTCTCAGTTTTATTTACTTTTGGTCAATTTGACCTGTGAAAGCTAAAAACACACTAACAGTGAGGACTTTTCACGTATTACTCTCTCAGTCCAGATGTATTTTATTGTAATTGCTGATTAGTTTTGCTTTTTGTATTTCAGTTACAGTATTTTGTCTATAAAAAGTGTGTGTGTGTGTGTGTGTGTGTGTGTGTGTGATTTTCAGTTCTACAATTTACTGCTTCTTAACTCATAAAAATTTGTCCATTACAATTTTAGTTATCTTTTAACTATTTTTAAAAAACATATTGAGAAATAATGAACATACCATGCAATTCACCTATTTAAAGTGGACAATTCAATGATTTTTAGTATATTTACCAATTACCATCACCATGACCACACCACAGTCAATTTTAGAACACTTTTATCTCCTCAAGAAGAAACCTCATACCTTTTAGCTATCCTCCCCCCCACCCACCACTCTACCCACACCTACCCCTCATGCCCAGCCCTAAGCTACCACTTATCTACGACCTATCTCCATAGATTTGCCTCTTCTGGACATTTCATATAAGTGGAATCTGACTTAGTATAAGATTTCCAAGGTTCATCGATGTTGTAGCATTCCTTTTTATGGTTGAATGATACTCATTGCATGGATATAACATATTTTGTGTATGCATTCATTATTTGATGGACATTTGGGTTATTTCCACCTCTTGGTTATTATGAATAATGCTGCTGTAAATAACTGTGTTCTGGTTTTTGTGTGGACATATATTTTTATTACCCTTGGGTATGCACCTAGAATTGCTGGGTCATATGGTAACTCAATGTTTAAACATATGTGGAACTTCCACACCATTTGCCAAAGGGGCTGCACCATTTTATATCCCCACCAGCAGTGTATGAGGGTTCCAGTTTCTCCATATCCTCACCAGTTCTTGTTTTCATCTGTCTGTTTGATTACAGCCATTCTAGTGGGAATGAAATGATATCTCCTTGTGGTATTGATTTGCATTTCCCTGATGACTAGTGATATTGAGCCTCTTTTCATATGTCTGTTGATAATTTACATGTGTTTTTTGGAGAAATACTCATTTAAGTCTTTTGCCCATTTTAAAAATTCAGTTGTCTTTTTGTTGTTGCATTGTAAGAGGCTTTTGAATACTAGATACTAGACACTTTTCAAATATATGATTTGCAAAAATTTTGTCTCATTCTATAGGTTGTCTTTTCACTGTCTGGATATTGTCCCTCAATCTACAAAAGTTTTTAAATTTTCGAGAAGTACAATTGGTCTGTTTTTTCTTTTGTAAGTTCATGCTTTTGGTGTCATAAAGATTTATCCTTAAGTTTTCTTCTAAGCATTTTGTAGTTTTAGCTTTCACACTTAGGTCTGTGATCCATTTGGAGTTAGTTTTTGCATATGGTGTGAGGTATAGGTCCAACTTTATCTTCTGCACGTGGATACACAGTTGTTGCAACACCCTTTGCTTAAGAGACTATAATTTTTCTCCATCGAATGGTCTTGGCCCCCTCAATGAAATCAAATGGCCGTGGCTGCATGAGTTTATTTCTAGACTCTCAGTTCTATTCCATTGGTCTGCATGTTGATCCTTATGCCGGCACCCTGCCGTCTTGATTACTGTAATTTTGTAGTATGTTTTGAAATTAGGAAATGTGAGTTCTCCAACTTAATTTTTCTTTTATAAGATTGCTTTGACTATTTTGAATCTCTTGCAATTCCATATGAATCTTAGAATTAGCTTTTCCATTTCTGCAAAAAAAAAAAAAAATGATCTTTGGGATTTTGATCCCAAAAGGATTACATTGAACCTGTAATTGGGAGAGTATTGCCATCTTAATAACATGAAGTCTTTCAATTTATGAACGTGGGATTTCTTTCCATTTATTTATAGTTTTTCATTAATTTCTTTCAGTAATATTTTATACTTTTTAGTGTACTAGTCTTTTACCTCCTTGGGTAAATTTATTTCTAAGTATTTTATTCTTTTTGATGCTATTGTAAGTTGAATTGTTTTTTTTTTAAATTTCATCCTCCAATTATTCATTAAAAATGTATAGAAATACAATTTTTTTTAATATATTGGTTTTGTATCCTGCAACCTTGCTAAACTGATTTACTACCCACATAATTTTTTAGTGGATTCCTTAGGAATTTCTATAGACAAGATTACGTCATCTGTGAATGGAGATAGTTTTACTTTTTCTTCCAACATGGATGCTTTTTATTTCTTTCTAGCCCTGTCTAGAACCTTCAGTACAACGTTGAATAGAAGTCACGGAGTGGATATCCTTCTCTTGTTTCTGATCTTAAGGGAAAAGCATCCAGTCTTTCATCAAGTATGATGTTAGCTGTGGATTTTTTCATTTATGACCTTTATCATGTTGAGGGATTTCCCTTCTATTCCCAGTAGGTTGAGTGTGTTTATCATGAAAGGGTATTGGATTTTCTAAACTATTTTCTCATATCTATTTTTAATTTTGATATCTTACACAAAGAGGAATTGGATAAGATGTATGAATTCAGTTTCTTCTCATTTTATCTTTTACTTTTTGTTATAGGTACTCCATATATCTTTAAAAATTTATTTTGATTCCAAAGCAAATGCTTTATGAATTTTTCTTTTATTTCTTCCAGTAACTATTTAACCCATCAAAAGGATGCTTTTCTTTATATCTTAAACATTATGGTTCCCTTTTTAAAAACATTTATATTGACCGTTTTTTTCTCTCTTTATATTTGAGCACGAAAAGGTCAGTTTTTTGGTATAGGAGGTCATAAATGATCTGCCACCCACCTTTCCTGCTGTTAGAATTCTCCCCTTGGTGTTGATCAAGAATGGTAATTGTAGCATAAAGGCCTTTTTGAAAGTTCTGTGTCCACCTTACACCTATTTAATGTGGTACGTGCAGGGCTGTGGAGTGGTCTCCTGCTTTCAATATTATGGGACAGTACGGAAGAGGACTGACCTGTGAAAGTGCTGGGAAACGTGTGCCCTGAGCCAGTGTCCACTAGAGTGCCCCTCTGGCAGCTCCTGCTGCTGCTGCCACCATGCCCCAGGGTGCCATCCCCAAGGACCTTTGTGTGCCATTCCTGAGTCTAAATGGAGTCTTAGAACAGAGGCAGACTGAGAAGGACTGATTAAAGAGTGAATGAAATGGCCTTGGTTTGCCCCCCACCACCAAAAAACAAAACCAGAAAAGACAGAAAACCCAAGGCAAGGTGGGGAATGAGGTTGACAGTTCCTCTCATCAGCAAAGGCCCCAAGTCTCTGAAAGATACCAGGCCAAAAGTATTTATCAGTGCTTCCTGTGCACCGAGCGTTTTTCTAAGTGCTTCACGTGTATAATAAGTCATAGAGTCCCCATAACCACTCTGGTATTACATTTTATAGATCATAAAACTGAGGCACAAAAATGTTAAATATCTTTCCAAGGTCACAAAGCTTCGGAGAGGCGAAGTCAGCATGAAACCCACAGCCCGACTCTGGATCCCTCAACCTCTCCAGCAACATTTCTTACTTTAGGCGTCCTCGTTCTGCTTCTCTGTCCCAGGGCACATCTGAACTCAGTATAAATTCTCCTTAGGGTGTGGCAGGCTGTGAATAACATTCCTGTTTTCCTTTGCAGTTGGGCTTTTCTATCACTTTGGGTGTTTTTGTGAGTATTTCAATGAGGAACATGAATCCAGCCCTAATTCTAGCAACTATCATCCTAACAAGAAGTCCTTGTGGAATCTCTGCAAATAAACTTAATCTTCATGACCATGCTTATTTTACGTTGAGAAAATCAAAGCCCAGAACGATTAGGCAACCTCCCCCAAGACACAGAACTAGTGATGGCAAAGCAGAGCTGGGGACTTATCCTTCCCCGCTTTGTTCCCCGTTAAGCTTTGTCGTGTAATCTCTCTAAGAAGCTGCTGACGTCAAAACGCATCTGTCTTCCTAACTTGTTCCCAAGGTACATACACCCTTAAAAGCCACAGGAAAAATTTTGTTTGATTTTATTTAGCCTATTTGATTCCTTCTAGCACAGGAAAATGGAATGCCCACCCTTAACTGAGATTTTCTCGAATTAGTCTGGGTGACAAATATCTTTTTAAGCTCTTTTATTTGGCATCCTATTAATTTTTTTTAAACTCCCATTGTTTTATTCCTGATAGGCCTGTTATGTTTCAGAAGTGAGACAAATGTACACTCCAGGAGAAACTTCTTTAATAAGCTATATTTGCCTCAGACTATTAAAGTTATTTTTAAAAGCAAAAACCAAAGTGCACACTCCAGGACATTCATTCACCTAGCCATAAATTTATTGGACATATTTAATTGATAGAGACTTCTGGGTCAGCCTGTTACCAAAGCACGTGATACATTGTTGGGTGTGTGGCCTTGATTCTCTTGGCCTCTTATTCCTGCACAGAAAGCTTTGCCATTGTTGGGGGGGGAGGGGCAGCTTCCTGGCACATGGGTGATGGGACCGCAGAGGGACACCCGCTTGGGTTAGCAGCCAGGACAGGCTGCGTTTTATTACACACACCCAAAGTTTCAAAGTAGACGTGTAGACTTGAGAAGGAGAGACAGTATTTGCATCCCTACTAACACCAATTATTTGGACTTCAGCCCTTTAATAAAAATCCCCTGGATTGGTTTTTAAAAGTCAGGCTTTCAGGACAGAGCAGAGCAGAATAGAAAAGAATGGAATAATTGGAGCCTGCTGTCTTTTCACTGCACACATAAAATTATTTGAAGAGACAGACCAGAACTTTAAACAGGAGATACCAAGAAAAGTTGTAATTTGGATGTCGGCTGTCGTGACTTCAGGGTGTTTGCTGAAAGGACTTTACCCCCCTCTCTCCCCAGACGTACTTCAATGACAATATCCTCACCCTGATACGGACCCTGGTGACTGGAGGAGCCACGCCGGAGCTCGAGGCTCTGATAGCTGAGGAGAATGCACTTCGAGGGGGCTACAGCACCCCCCAGACGCTGGCCAACAGGGACCGCTGCCGCGTGGCGCAGCTAGCTCTGCTGGACGGGCCCTTCGCCGACCTAGGGGTGAGTCTGCAGCACCGAGGTCACCTGAGCCTGCCGTTTGGGGACAGCTTGATCTGAATGAACTTGGTGTCAGACAGTGACACCAGTCTTTTCTTCCTCCTACTGTAAATAACCAAACGAGGTGATCATTTGTGGTTACTGTGTCCCTAGCACGGTGCTTTATGCTTAGTTCTTCACTGTAATCCTCATGGCAACCCTCGGGTGCAGGTTCTCCCACCACCTGCTCGAAGGCAACTGAAGCCCGGAGACTGAGGACTGGCCCTGTCAGGAATCAGCACCAAGGCCCCCGGGCTTCTGAGTGGTGGGCTTCCTCACTGCAGGGTGTTCTCAGGTATCCTCTGCTTTGAGATGGAGGCAGCAGGTGATGCCGGCATGCAGCCAGGGTTGGGAAGCACTTCCACAGGTCTTAGCATGGCTCAGGGCTGCTCAACGCCGACCGTGCACTAACGGCACATGGGACGCCCAGCCCCGGCCCCAGGATTCTGAGGTTTCGTATCTAAGTATGACCCTAGCACTGGTTGTTTTCAAAGCACTAAAGTAGTCATGTGCATCCAGAGTCACTGCCCAAACAAACAGCATCTCCTAGGTATCCTTTAATGCCTCTAATTCAAAACCTAGGTCCAGTAATTTCAGACGCTGGGCCTAGTCACCCTCCTTCAGGCCCTCCCGGCGACAGAGGTGACCACACTCCAGCTTGGTTCAGACACTTTGGCAGGAGTATACCATCCTGACCTCATTCCCAGCCCAACCCCACGGGTGTGTGTAAGGGGTGGAGCCACAAGTCAAAGGAACCGATAGACCTGTTGTGCAAACGATAGTGTTGCCCGGAAAGTCCAGCTAGCAGAAATGGACACCAGGAAAGAGTCTTTCTCCATTTTTTGTGAAACACTGGTGTGTTCTTGCACCATATTTTAGTTGGGCTATGAGCTAGGACCTATGTTAGACTGGGCTTTTTCAAAAGGGAACTTCAATAGCTAGAGGCTCTTTTTATCTATCATCTGCTTATTGATACACTTTAATAGGATAAAGACTTTAAAGAATGGTAAGGTTTGGCCCCGTTTCTGTTCTCTAATGTGGTGTTTATATGGAAATTCCAATGATAGGAAGGGCAAATACAGCCATTTTATTCCCAGTGAAGTCAGACTGCAGTGCCCTAACTGAAACCACGCCTAGCTGAAGCCACCTGGCTGCAGGAAGCGGCATTTCTACATGAATGCGCTTGCTTTCACCTTCTGCATCAGGCCTCAGACCCCGGGAAGGCTGTTGTGAACTGATTAGATCTGTGAATCCCCGTTATTCAGCCTGCAGACACCCAGCTCTGGGGAAACACATTCTCTTCCACCCTTGCCATCTCTGAGGTCTGTAAATTGTGCTTTTCGCAAGTCCTTCCTGAAAGAGTCTGTCACCATAGGACCCAGTGGGGTCTTTTCCCCTTGCAGTGGTTCTCATTATCACTCAGGCAGTTTTGACAACATGGTCCAACCACAGTGGTTACAGCTGAGCTGGGGCTAAACATAATCACCGCTTTGCAGAACTGGTTTCTTCTCCTCAGCTGAACGTACTTGTACATCTGAGACCTTCAGCCTTTACACCCTCACTCAAAGGTAGGGAGACACATAACCTCTTTAGAGCTCTCATTGCTATAGGTGGAAAACTGGAGAGACACCAGAGGGAAACTCCATTACTTACCTGATCCCTAAAATCACCCATGTCAGGTGTAGGCTGTTAACCACATTGACTTCTTCAGCCACAGTCGCTTGGCACAGACCCTTCAACTCAGGAGACATCAAAACAGGCTTTTATGAAAAGGCCCTTTTCCCCCTGGGCCTCAACTTTCAAGCAAATAAAAAGGATGTTTCTCTCTGTTCTTTTGTTGTCTCCCAGGATGGTGGTTGTTATGGTGATCTGTTCTGCAAAGCTCTGAAAACATATAATATGCTTTGTTTTGGAATTTACCGGCTGAGAGATGCTCACCTTAGCACGCCCAGTCAGTGCACAAAGAGGTGAGTATCTATTTCCACTCTGCTCTCCCACCCAGATGCAGACACACAAATGCCCTCTCCTGTCCCTACTGTAAAGGCAAAGGTCTGTACACATGCTCTCAACATGCAAATTACTCTGTCTGCGTTAAACCCAACGCTGAGTTTGGAGGTTATGGGATACATTTTTCTTAATTACTAATAGCAGATTTAAAGACATGGAAGAATTCAAGATCTGTAGAACAGTTCTATCACCCAGTTAAAAAAGTCTGAATAGAAGCATCTCCCCCAAACTGCAGCTTACTGGGATAGCCTCTGTTGGTACCTAATATAGAGATATTTCACATTGCTCATGTTTAAGATAAATGGTTCCTTTGCCATACCTTAGAATCCTATATTTTTATCTCATATATTTTAAATTGACTCACTTTTGTACTTTTATATATTTTTAAGAAAATTTTATATTATCACCTTAAGCAGAAAAATAACAGTTTAGATGGGCTATGTTTTTCTAATACATATTAAAATAAATTTATAGCTGGCAAAAATTAAAAGTACGTCCTAGAATTACCAAAGTTAGTGAGTTTGCATAATATTTGTATACCCTGAGAAACAGTGCTACAGAGGTGTTTCTCAGCCCTTCTTGCATATTAGAATCACCTGGGGAGCTTTTTAAAATACTCTGATTACTCTGATTTAATTGGTCTGGAAGGAAAAAAAATATGTATGTATATATAAGCTTTAAAATATATAAAAATGTTACACATGTAATGCCCAGGAATTACAGCATGCAGCCAGAGTTAAGCACTTGCTGTAGACTGGTGGGTTCTCAAAGTTTAGCCAGCTTGAGAAGCACTTGCAGAGCTTGTTAAAATAAAACACAAGTTGGTGACCCCACCCTCAGAGATTCTGATTCAGCAGGCCTGAGGTGGAGTTGTTTAAAAATGTGCATTTTTAAGAAGCTCCCAGGTGAGGCTGAGAGTCAGGGAGTCTGTCTGACCTGAGGACCACACTTTGAGATCCCCTGCTGTAGATGGCACATAGTGATCATTGTAGTCATGTCCGGTTTTTACCAGAGACAGCCAGATCTAATTGAGGAGAACAATAAAGCAGGGCTGACAGATAGTCGGAGAAGTGTTTTATGTTCTTGCATGTAGTAAAACTCCCACTGCAATTGATCTTTAAAAGGCAAAGAGTTAGGATGATCTAAGGAGACGCTGGGTCATGGCAGACCAAGATCCTGTGATGTGTGTCAGAGATTGTCAGAAAATTCTAGAAAGTTACAGTGCAGTCCACGAAACCTCCTGCAGTTGAGCATCTCAGGATCAGAAGTGAACTTGACCTTGTATGGAAAGGTGTGTGCACACCATGGGAAGTGCAGTTTGGTTCTTCCGTTACCTGATCTCATTTGGTTCACGGCTGGCTTCCTATTGAGTGAAACAGGAAGATTTCATTTAACTTGGAAGGAAATTTTTAAAGCCTTGTACCAGCTAGAAGTGTATCTTCCAGATACGATAGCAAGTCCTTTTGGTTCAGGGAGAGTCGGATCCTCTACCAGGTTACCCTCGGGTGGTGACTTCTTTGCTTTCCGTTCTAGGTATGTCATCACCAACCCCCCGTATGAGTTTGAGCTCGTGCCCACGGACCTGATCTTTTGCTTAATGCAGTTTGACCACAACGCCGGCCAGTCCCGGGCCAGCCTGTCCCATTCCTCCCACTCATCACAGTCCTCCAGCAAGAAGAGCTCCTCCGTCCACTCCATCCCGTCCACAGCAAACCGACAGAACCGGCCCAAGTCCAGGGAGTCCCGGGACAAACAGAAGTACGTGCAGGAAGAGCGGCTTTGATATGTGTATCCACCGCCACTGTGTGAAACTGTATCTGCCACTCATTTCCCAGTCGGTGTTCCCAACGAAGTAACTCTCCTGTTTTCCCCTGTAGTACCCGCCCCCCCTTTTTTTACACATATTTGCATATGTATGATAGTGTGCATGTGGTTGTCATTTTTATTTCACCACCATAAAACCCTTGAGCACAACAGCAAATAAGCAGACGGACCAAAAGTTATTTATGATTCTAGGGGGAAAAATAACCCAGAGGCATGCTCCAGACATAAATAGCTCACTGCAGGAAAGAGTTCACAGATGAGAAGGGAGCGCGTGTGAGCGATGTCAGTTAGGCAAAGCAAGTTTACTTAGTGTAAAAGAAATGTTTATTCTGATTTATCAGGATGACCGGGGTGCTTTGGGTTTTGATTTTTTAGTTGTTGTTGTCTTCCTTTCTTTTTTCTTCTTTTTTTTATACACACACAATAAGTTAGCACATGTTTATTTGAAACAAGCAACCAAAAAGCAATGAAAACATATTGATGGTTTCCACTCCCCGGGCCGAAGTATCATGAAGCATTTGAAAAGCTTTCACAGTTTGTGTAGATGATTATTAAGCACCTGCTTGTTGCAAGAGAACATCAGAGATTTTTTTTTAGTTACTCACCAAGGCCTTTTGTCCCAGAGTTAGCTTCCTTTGGGAGTTCATATGAACATTTCTAACCTTAATATGGAGGAAAGAATAGTATTCCGTTCATGGATGCCTCAAATTCTAGTCATTTAATTCAAGTGAAAGAGGTTTGATTGCATATTAAATTGTTATTCTGTCTCCTTATGCTGCCATATGAATAGCAATTTTTTTCTTTCACTTTTGACATTTGGGATGAAAAGCCATATGTATCATAAATATCAGATGTAAGTCATTAAAAACTACCTTCCTGGGACTTTTACATCTTTTAAAAGGTGAATTACTTACCTTATGTACAGAATAAATAATGCTCAGGAAAGAGCAAGTATTTTTCCATGCATTCTCAGGGGACCTTTTTACTCCCCTTTGTTTGATTAGCTAGGGCCCCAATGCCAGGTCAGAGCAAGGGCTGGGGTGATGGTTGAGTGAGAGGAAGAGAAACCCAGCAGCAGATCATGTTTTCCAGGAGCCAACATGCTAAATAAATCAGAATGTAGGAGGATCAAGCCACAGTTGACTCAAAAAAGACAAAAGCCAGCTACCACCTTAAACTGTTGGCACAGCTGCAGGATACTGGCTGTCCCAAAGCAGAAAGATGGTGGGGAAACATCCCTCCTCATCAATTTCTGTAACGTAGCCAATCTACTTAGGCAGGTGGAGGACAGTAATAGGGAGCTGTTCCTTGTCATTATGAGATGGGGGATAAGAAGAGTTCAACAGTGAGCCAAACACATTTTGGTATAGTTATTTTTTTCTTTTGTTTTCTTTCTTTTTAAAAAACAGTAAGCATGAAAGGTAGAAAAAATACCCTTATTTCAACATACAGATGTTTTCTGCATGCAAATCATGCTTTAGGCAGTACAGTGGTTCTTAAAAATTGGCCAACTACACCATAACCAGATTCTTCTGTGGATGGACTAGCCCCAGGCTGCTGTATACATATTTACTATATTTACTTTAAAAAATTCCATCAAATAGAATAGGGGTGGAAGGGAGAAGGAAAAATGTCACAGCTGTACCATCTCTGAAAAGGTGTTTTTATGGTGAATGTTTTGGGTTTAGATTTTGGATTCCCCTGTCCCCTCGAGCATGATAGTTTTGGAGATTTGCTTGCTGTGTGAATTGACAAGCACTTTTACTGACAAAATGGTGAGGCTCAGTCAGAACCTCCAACCCCTGCACCAAAGACAGGCTCAGTGCAGTATTTAAACCAGTAATGGGCTGGAGAATAATTGTATATTAAAAAGCCCTATGAGTGGAAGAATTTTTTCAAATTATTTTTTATCCCTATATATATATTGATTTATATATTACAAATAACTATCTCTTTATATATAACTATATATATATAACTATATATATATATATAACTATATATACATATCCCCTAGTTTTGGATCATGAAGAGCTCTGTATGCATTCTCTGCAAAGGAGGTTATAAAGTTACGCCCTCAGATCATTTATAACTATAAGAATGTGCCAGTTAAAGTGCTCAACAGGAAATATGACAGTTTAAAAGCATTGTAAAACTCACCTAGCTTACTTCTCTCTCTAAAGTGCAACAAGGATGAATAGAATGGGCCAAGGTATGACAATTAATGGTTCTGCATGACCTAGCCACTGCTGGGGGTTTTCTTCTATAACGTTGTCCTTGTGAAAACTTTTGTGAAATTAAAAAAAAAAAAAGGAGTTACAAATTTTATTCTGTTATTGGTTTGTTTATTTTTATTTATATTGTTTTGTTTGTGGTTTTATTTCTTTTGTTTTGCTTTTTCCCCCTCCCCTCTTCCTCTCCTTTCCCTCTCTTCCTTCCTCCACTTTATAAACTGCTCAGCGCAATGAGGCTGTGCCGCTGCTGCTGCTAGATTCCGTAGAGTTTGTTTTGATGTTCCTGGGTTTGGGTTGGGTAATTTGGGGGGAACTTCTCTCCATCTGGCTTGCCTTTAAATCTGCACGTGGCCTCCCTGCCCACCTTGGTACCTTGCTCCAAGTCCAAAAGCATTTTCCCATCAAGAAACCCAGCTTCCTTCACTGCCCCCCATTACCACCACCCCAACCCAGTCCCCCCATCAGTCTGTTCACATCTCTGTGTTTATCTTGGCGAGACTCACTAAATCAAGTGATAATGCCGGTTGGTAAACTTTTCTGGAAAACATTGCAGCTATTTCATTTGGCAAACCTGCTTCTCTGTTAATATTTTATCCTCCTTTGATTTAAACCAGGAGGGTTACTAATGGCAAAAGCATTGGTCTCTATGTTTGATCGGTATAAGCCAAAGTCGAACCTGTTCAGCTGTATGTATCTACTCAATAGCCCGTGCCCGGGTATCTGGGGGCTGATGATTCAGTCTCTGTATTACCCAAGTCTCTCCTGCCACCTGCCTTTCAGACATTTGTTAAATACCAACTAGAAACGGGGCAGATAGAGAGAAGTAAATCCAAAATGTGTTTTACATACAATCTTTTAGCAGCTCTGATGAGACGATATTGTGATGGGAATGGAATGGGAACAGACTATGACGTGAGATGAAATATGGGGGCTTTTCCTGGACTTTGGGCACACAATCAAGACCCACTGGCAGATAATTGAGAATTGACCATATTTGGGTAATGACATATTTGATGATGGAAAAGGTATTACTTCTATTTAATTGGTCAAAACTACCATTACACTTTCCTTAACAGACGGAAGAGTCTCCTCCACTGTTTTCCATTTGTCCCAACCTTCCCCTTCCTCTTTCAGGACAACATCTGCTCACTTAGAAGGAGGCATAACAGCTTTTCGTATTGTCTCTCCCCTACCCTCTCTCCATCAAAAAAAAAAAAAAAAAAAAAACCAAGTAGGTACAGTTAGAAAGTAAAAGAGTTTCTTGAAAATACAGCGTATGCATTTAAAAAGAACAACAGCTAGGAACTCAGCTCTCTGCGCCACTCTGGAAGAGAAGCAATTTGTAAGCCCTTCAGTCTGATTTGCTTCGGACTTTAGAAGGGATGAGCGTAAAGTAAGTTGGTAGACCAGGAGGCCCAGTGAAGCCTTCTCGGCTTCAACACTCAGATGATTGTGGAATCGCCCACACCCTTAACAACTGCTTCCTGAAGCCAGTTCAAATGGATGAGCGAGCTGGACCCTTATACAGATGATTCAATTTCTACCACAATTGGAAGAGGTTTTGCATTCTGCTCTGAATGTGAAAGGTTATGACTCAGAACTAGGCTCACAATAGGTGCTCGATAAATATTTGAAATAGTGGACCTTAAACATTTTTATACCTTAAGTTATTTTATAAATTATCCTTGTCCTCTTGGCTTATCTTTAAAAAAATACAATGAATGTCTCTAGGTGCTTCATGATGCTGGTGTGCAGGTGGCACCTTCTTGAGCTGGGTACATAGCTTCTGAGAAAAGGGACAGCCCTGTATGCTCCGTGAGTGGAGAGGCTGACTGTGCCTCTTGGCAGCATTGTCAGGATCCCAGATGACCAGAAAAACCTTTTGACTGGCTCTTCTTCAGCATGGGAAAAGCCTAAAGGTGTCTGCCTCCCAAAAGAGACAATTAAATCAACCTGCCAGGTTCCTGTAGCAACAGGCTTCTTGAAGGAGAAACAGTGCAGAAATGCCAGGGCCTATGGAAGTTCAAGACAGGCTAAAAATCAATTTCTCAATCAGCTTATTTCAGCCATCCCTGCTTTGTCATAATATGATAAAGAAGTGGCTGTGGGCAGCTGTCACTAAACTGGCTGACTGTCTCCCACACAGAGACTGCACATTCATTGCCACCTTTGGAGGTGACCCCTGACTCCCGAAAGGGAGGAGTGAAGGGTCTGCCCGCAGGGTGTTGGCTGGACCGAGGGTCACAGAGGAAGGCCACAGAGAAGGGCCAGGAGGGAGCCGTTTGCAACTGCTCGGCAAATGGCAGCATCAGACTTTCAGTTAAAAGAGACAAATAGAGTCATGGTGGACAATTGCAAAGAACTGAGACAGTTTTCAAAAACAAAAACTGCTCTGTCTCTGGTGCAAATGATTTTCATCTCTGTGAAATAGCCATACTTTGCCCACAGGGAAGAGAGGAGGCAGTGTGCATGGGTGGGTTGCTGGGGCATTGGGTCTGCTGGGCAGAGAAGAGCGCCAGACTGCCTAGCAGAAATGTGAGGCGTGCTGCGCGCAGCATTACCCTCGACGGTTGGAGCTCCTTGTTAGTCCTTGCTGTTCTCAACTGTTATCTCTCTCCAAAGTGGAATCTTATGCTTCCAAGCCTTTTCTCTCTAAACCTCAGCTTGTGGTGCAGCAAGAAGAGGGCCAATTATTCCAAATGCCTTCACTGTATCACCGGGTCCTCTCTTCTGTGCTCTTCTCTGGAGAGTATTTATGTAAAAGGCTAAATTCCACAGCACTGACAACCCACAGACACTGCAAAGAAGCTCAGTTTTCACGGTGCAGCCTATTTCTTTCTTTGTTCCTGGGGTCCCAGGCAGCTAAGGCAGCCCAGGTCTGGGGCTCTCCCACGCCATAGCCCACCCCTCCGGTATCCTGGCTGACCTTCAGCTGTATGGCTGGAGGAAGTCCTCACCCCTTCTCTGAACCCTGCTATCTCAGTGATGACACTGGCAATGGAAGGCACAGATGGCTCTCGGGTGGGGTAGGGTGCCTGTCGAGTGAGAGCCAATATTAGAGACACAGAGGTTCCATGGAAGGGTAGCAGCTCTGGACTCCCCAGATATAACACCAGGTTACCCCCTCCTCTCCTTCACCTTCTAAATAACAACTACCAACTAAATCCTCTCCTGTCACCTCTACTGTCACAATCCACATTCTTCAGGTCAGCACCCCAACTTATACACCCCAGTTCTCTACCCCCAGCTCCTCTACTGAAGAGTATCATTTGTAATCACACATAAAAGTACCACCCATCTTTAAATCATCCTTTAGTACTGATAGTACTCATACTAATGCCAACCTTAAACCAAAAGCTAACACCTTAGCAATTACCCCAGACCAGACACTCTTCTAAGCACTTTCCATATGTTAACTCATTCAGTCCTCACAACAACCCCAGATGTAGCTGCTGTTGGCATCTCCATTTGAAAAATGCAGAATCCAAGGGACACTAAAGTGTATTAAATTAGCCACAGTGATATAATGCTAATGCCTGATAACATTATTAATAATACTAATAATCTTAATTCACATTTACTTACCATGTATCTGGACCCATGCTAAGTGCTTCAGGGGCACTAGCTCCATTTATCTAAACAACAGCATTAGGAAGGTCATGTCACCAGCCCTGTTACAGAGGAGAAGTGAAGCTAAGATAAATTAAGCAATTACTTGCTCAGAGCCATGCAACCAGCATGGGAGAGAGGCAGGTGCACTTGACTTTAACCTGCTACCCCAGGCCATCTCTTCTACCTACACCTCATTGCTTGCCCATGCTGGACAGGTCGTGACATAGCTCATCTTAATAAATGAAGTCTCCCAGTGGCATTTGCAGATATTTCACCACCATCTCTCTGCAGTTATTTTCCAGATTTTAACTTGTTCAACTAGCCAGCCTGCCGCAGACTGTGAAATGCCACTCCTTCCCTAACTCCACTACCTGTCCTGTGACAGCAGCTCCTGGCAGGTCACATATTATACTCAGAACAGTGACATCATGCAGCTCATCCTCGAGAAGTTTATTCACAAATGGGGCTATTTTTTCCTGGCAGTGAGGAAGCCCTCACAGCCACATCGACTGTCCTCATCTTAGGCATGGAAATAAAGCTCCTGGAAATCTTCCTGACACGTGGGCTGAAGCAGGGGGTGGGGACAAACTCAGGGATTTGGATTGATCCAGAAGCACTTCAGCACTCATTTGAATTCCTTCTCTGAGTCCTCTTCTTCGTGGCCAATTTTGTGGTCACCCACTGGTGTGGTTTCTTCTTTGGAAGTTGAAATTCAGTAAACCAAATGGTCATGGCTGTAGCTGCACCTCCGTTGAAGCCCAATGACAGGTCATCTTTAACATGTGCATTCCTCTGAAAGCTCTTTGAGAGAATTTCTTTATAAAATACCTTTGCCACAAGGCATTTTAGTAAAATGCCCAGAATATTTATATATTTTTCTTTCCTCTACATCCCATCTAAACAAGACTCCAACAAGACATTCATTTTTATCTTACGGAGCACCTGAATTAATCAACTATTTCTCGGGCATAATAAAACCTCATCTCCTCGCCAGGACCTGTTTTTAACATAACGTCTTCCTTGTGTTGAAGCTCTGTGGCCAAAACACAGAGGCTACATTGCTTAGAACTTTTTTTTTATGGCAAAAAATTTAAAAGGAAAGAGAAGCTTAAATGGGAAAATAATGCTCTTTCCCACAGACAGCAGAAAGAAATTGATACTTTCTCCTCTGTGAAAGGTCAAAATGCCAACTTTGAATTGAACTGTAAAGACTAAATTCTGAACAATTATTCTCTGCAGCAGTTGTAAAAATTTCAGCAAATTGCAGCTGTCTTAGGTCTTTCACCCAACAGACCTACTTGTTTCCGTCAGCAGAGTTCACTCTCTCAATCTGGCATGTCCCACCTAGCACTAAATCCCTTTGCAAAATCAGTCTGCATAGCAGCATGGCCAAAGCCAAGGGCAGCTCAGGCAGACAGAGCATGAACAGCAGGCTCAAGTCCTCAGAAAATCATCTTTAACCATATACTATCTGAAAAAGTCATAGTTTAAAATTGTTTCAGTGGCCTGGCGATGCTTTTAGAACATGATAACCATCGCACTTTACTCCTCTCTGAAAGGTTAGTTTAATCGTAGATCACAAAAAATTGGTTTCCACAAATGCATAATGGTTCGTCTATGTCACACTTGAACTAAATGGTTTTTTAAATGGAGCTGAAATTATTTTGATGTGTACACAATCCCAGATTTCTATACAACCTTTTCTAACCAGCCCATCAGGAGCCTTGCCTCTAAAGCCTCATTAATAATTCAGATGTGCTGATGACTTTAAAAGATCTATGGAATTGAAGCTTAGGAAAAAAAAAAAAAAAACCTCTGCTTGACAAAAAGATAAATGAATGTAGAAAGAAGCTGTAGGAGTCTGGCAAGCTGTAGATCATCTCAGAACAGATTGTAACTTTATCATTCTGTCAGGGGGAATAATTTAAAGCACTTAATCAGTTAGCTTCACTGTGAGGATATAGCATTATGAATTCCTATCACCCAATCTGTTCAATTCAAAGTGAACTTAATTATAATAGGTGGGACAGCCAAAGCAGGGGCAGGGTGGGGAATGATGTCATAGGCAGCAAGTTTCCTGAGGGGTAAACTGAGCTCCTGAACAAAGGCTGGTGAAACTGTTACCAGGCCCATCCCAGCTCCAGCAACAGCCTTTAGCAGCAAACGAGGGCTGATGGCACTTGAAACAGGCCAAGTGTGGATGGGCCAAGGAGAAAGAAGAATAATGTTCATGAGCTGATCGTAGATGCTTAATTTATAAATCTTTAGCCAGACACCACACACACATACACACACACACACACACGCACACGCACACACACACACCCCTCAAGTCAGGTGAGCAAATTTCATTAATATGTCAGTCTAGGACAACAGACAAGGCAGCTATGAACTGTTCTAGCAGGCAGAAAAGGAAGCTGCAGAATCCATTGTTTCTAAAGCTGACGGTGTGTTGAAAGCTTTCACTCTTTTCTTTCCCTAAGCCACTAAAATGAAGTGTATGAATCCCAGTGAGAGTGTCCTATTCACTCAGTCCTTTCCTTCCATAAGCATGGATGATTTCCCAGAAAATTTCAGTCCTAGAAAGAGACGGGGACGAGGGCTGAGTCTTGTAAACAGCACCTCACCGCTGGGAGGATGCCAGGGCATTGTCGCTCTCACGCCAGCCCCCAACACACGGCTCAGCACTCTCTCCCAGCCATCTCTGCATTTAGGGTGGAGTGAAATGCCAAGACCTCTTCTCAGTCCCTGTCAACAGCTTGGATTATTACAGTTGAGATATTGCCACTGGGAACTCTCTACTCATTATACCAACACTGAGTTTTCTTTCTTGAAACAAAAGCCATCTCAAAATCTTCCTTAAAACACAGGTTACTATTCTGATTTTCAAACTCATTGGCCAGCAAGTTCTCTGGGTTGACTTTAAGACCCCCAAAACTGGCTGCGAAAGAAACAGAAGAGGGGTATAGTTGAGCTATGTCTTTAAGTATGCTTATTATAAGCAAAGCCAGCAAAGGCTGGGAGGAGGCAATCCCGCATAAAGTTCTAGATCGCTCGCTCTACAGCAGGGATGAAGTCCTTCAGTGTTTCACTCACATCAGTGGGTGCACGAATCGCTCCCCGGGCACGTGTCTGTACCTAGTATCTGACAGAAGCATCATCTCCTCTATACCAAAGCTTTTCAGGCCGATAAAGTGACTCCAGAGAATGTTGCCAGAGTTCATCTCCCAACCTCTCCCTCTTCTCTGAGGTCCACCCCTGGTGCCTCCAAGTCCTAGTGGCACGTTCTGTTGATTGCTTGCTGCAGGGGGCACAGGTATGTTCCCAATCTGGGGTCCTCCCTACACTGCACTGTCTCTCTTAGCAGTTACTCACTGTCAGCTTCCATTGATGACCTTTTGCATTTTTCTATGAACTTTCCAGAGGCTTTACCCTGGGACTAATTAAGCTTCTCGTTTCTCCTCCTTGTCTTCTATCCGTTTTGCCCTTTAGCAGAAAAGAAATGGTTTACAGATGAACCGGATAATGCCTATCCCAGAAACATTCAGATCAAGCCCATGACTACCCACATGGCTAACCAGATCAACCAATATAAATCCACAAGCAGCTTGATTCCACCAATCAGAGAAGTTGAAGATGAATGTTGACTCCCAGGAGACCAGAACTATTTTTTAAAAGCCTGACAAACTTCATAAATGGTGACGTGACTTTTTTCCCTCTTACATGCTGAATCACTGGTGGAAATGTTAGGATAAGGAAGAATTGCAAGAGAATAAAGTAGACAGATCTTTCTCTTTGTCTGCCTTGAATATTGCTTCCATGTATTTTGGAAAAGAAAATGATTTCATTTATAAATGAACATACTAAAATTGTCATGTATAGCCTCTAGCAATTGAAATTATTTTTATTTATTAGAAAGAAAATATATTTTTTCTTTTCTTTTTCGTTATCAAATATCCTCCCTGTATCTGAACAATGCAAAATCAAAATGTGTAAGTGGCCAGACTCCTTAATGCATATTTCCCTTCTTTCTTTCTTTTTCTTTGAGGAGAATGATGGTCACTGCCACAATTAATTGTAATTAAGGGAAATGAATTATTAAAACAATTTTAAAATGGCCAATGATGTACACATGTATTTTAGTAAGTCCACAAAAGAAGACAAAAGGGGGCGGGCGAATACCTGCTCTGCTCCAGGATAGGTGTGTATTTTGATCTGCATTGACACCAGCTCTTAATAAATGGAAACATTTATTTTCACAGTTGAAAGTCATATTTTTGTAGTTTTAGTTTTCATTCTGCATTTCTCATCCCTTTGTTCATATATTTGCAGGAAACACCTTCTTGCAGCTTTTCTACAATTGTCAGATAAGGTTTACCTGGTCCACTCATGATACCAAGAGAGTTGTGGGCACACCTGGGACGTGGAAGTTGAGAAGCAGATGCACACAAGACATTGCTCCATTCATTGTCCTGATGGTGGGGACTCCTAACATACTGCTGTGCTTCTCGTTTCATATTTCCAAACCACCCGAGCAAGTGAATCCAACTTTGGGAGGCTCTGGAGGGCTTTCTCCCACTCCCCAAGTCTTTTAGCCTGAAAGTTTATAAACACCAATGAACAGTTGTACTTAACAAGAGGATAGGAGAGCACGTTTATTCTTCTCACTGAGTTTTTGTTTTAAAACCCAGACAATTTCCATGATCAAGGAGACAATGTATGCCCAGATCTTAATTTACAGGCTTTCCTTTATTTAGTTGTGACAAAACACACAAACTTGCTACAACAATTTAAAAAATAATAATGACAAAAGGAAAGCAATGAATGCGAATGTGCTTAATATAGACTGTTAGAAAAGCCTCTGAAAATTACCAGCCATGAAGTCAAATGTATTGGCCACTTCAAACTGTGGTCAAAAGATGTTTCTAGCCATCAGATGCAATTGCGATGTCTCAGAGCCCTCCTGTCACTTGCATGCTCAGTGTACAGTCGCCCTAGCAACTGTTTTGTTCCAAATGACTTAGCAAGTCTTTCAACTTCAAAATTATCAATCATTGATACAATCATTGGGGTCTTTGGAGAAGCATGTATGTGATAGTGATTTTTATTTTCTTAAAAATGTAAACTGTGGACACTTAAAAGAACCAAACTAACCAAAAGTATCTTCCAAAGTCCCGTGATATCTATTCCATTAACTTTTTAGGCCGTAACTCTGTGGTACCTAATTATGGTAGTGCAAATCAGATCAGAGCAAAGCAACGTGATCACCATGAGAACACATGTCCACTAAGTACTCCAGTTCCCAGTGTAGGCAGAACGAGCTTCCACCTCTGTCCACTCCCTGCAGAGCCAGTGTAACCGTGCTCCCACCTCGTAGGCATTGTCCTGCAGTGACTTGTCGGACTGTGGTTACTCTGTCGTCACATTTTGTAGAATTAGTTCTATAAAAGTATTGTGAATATAATGTATGTCCAATTGGATTGTTTTAAAAACTACTTATAACTAATCACTAGTCTACTCAGCAGACTAAAATGGCTGCAACAGTCTATATTCAGGCTTATAAACATTTCTTGGTTTCCAACAGAAGTCAAATGTGTTTGTGGGGAGAATCCTTTGCTAGGATTTTGACAACTTCCTCAAAACTAAGCCTTCTTTTACATAATGATTTTGCATTGGGGTCACCTTAGTACATTCATGTCAATCCACGCTCTTCTTTCCTTCATGAACCATAGTGGGCTCTTCCTCCCTCTTATTCCTGATGGCCACCCCTGAATTTGTCATAGCGATTTGGTCTCCTCTGGCAGGCAGTGGTGGCCACCATACGATCTTTCATCAGAGGAACATAGGGCACTGTGCCGCATGCCCCCGACCCTCCCTTCCTTCTGTCTCCCCATACCAAGTCAGTCTGGAAGCAGAAGTACAAACTCCATCCCCATCTCAAGTCCATTTATGAGTAGAGACTTGAACTTAAAACTTTAAAAAAATAATAACAATTGCTAAGATGGGTTCCTTACAGCAAAGGGCTCCTTTGTTCATAAAGCACCCCTGCCCCACTAAAAAAAATCAAATTGGTAGAAATTGATTTTCTTCTAGGTAGAGCAACAAGCTCACGCTGTTTTGTGAATTGTTCTGGGTCAGAAAACGAAGTCAGGCATTTTTTTTAGGAGGTATACAAAACGACTGGTTAGTGGCCCCTTTGACAAAAACTGGTGCCTGGTAGGTTGAGAATGAAATGAAGTCAGAAATAAGGCTCAAAAGATGACTGGAGGATTTGAGGGAATGTGGGAGCTTCCTGATTTGGTCCTGTTCGTTGGGCTCTTGGGCCCTGGGTCATCCATCTCTACTGTGACAGGCTGTTTTCCTGTCTACATCCTCCTTCGACCAATGATGGTCTTCTTTGGTACAGTCCATGTTATGAGCCTCTGATCTCCCATTCCAGTTTAGGGCTCCAGAAAAGCTCTTTTTCCAACCTAACGAGTCTTGGGTGCTTTGGAAAACAAAGACTTACCACGGACTTTTTACAAAGCAGAAAGTACCTACTTAAAAATGCATCATCACCATCAACACCTTTCCCGTTGAGAAAACTTTTGTTTTTGTCTAAGTAATTTTATATTTTAGAATATCACTTCAGATCGACATAAAAGACCTTAAATAAAAGTGATTGTGATGAAGACATGTTGGAGAATGCTCAGAAGTCCTTTCCTTCCAAGGGTTGTGGCATCGTATGATACATTTTGTAAAAAGATTTGATGAAGGGCCAGCCCTGTGGCTCACTCGGGAGAGTGTGGCGCTGGTAGCGCCAAGGCCGTGGGTTCGGATCCTATATAGGGATGGCCGGTGCGCTCAATGGCTGAGCGTGGTGCAGACCACACCATGCCAAGGGTTGCGATCCCCTTACTGGTCAGGGGGGAAAAAAAGAAAAAGATTTGATGAAGACTTTAAATATAAACAGGGAATTAGAACTGTTTGGTTAGGGTTGAAAAGAGGGAAAGTGAGAAAGCATAAGTAATTTGGGGATACTTTTGGACCAAAAAGAGAAAGAGCCTAAGTTTCCTACCTAGGGCTTAAGATATGGATTCAAGAGCCACATCTGCAAACAACTAGTTATGAACTTTAAGAATGTTCTTTAAACTCTCTGAGTCTTAGTGACCTCATTTGTAAAGGAGGGTGATTCATTGAGATGACTCTAAGGTCCCTTTCAGATCTGGGAGGACAGGCCCTTGGAGGCAATCTTGTCCAGGTCTGGAATAATGGTCCTTCTTGCTGCATCACCCAAGCAATACTCCTGACCTTAAGGTAGTGTTTCTACTTTCTGCTCTGGACATAGAGTAGTTATGTTTCTTCCTGCGCTTTTCCCTTTGGGATGGTCCTTAGGTTCAAGATGAGAATTTATAAATTCAAATGCACCTAAACCAGATTTGATCAAATCTTTCAACCAGTTTCTAGGACTTTCTTCTCGATCTAATTTCTACTTTCCCTTTTCCTTGGTTCAAGGCCCAGCTTCAGCTAATCCCTTCATCTCTAACCCATGTCTCCAATTCTCAGTATGTAGTTAGAGGCTCAAGATTCCCACGTTCCTGCTATTTTTCCCCTTTATGTCCCCCAGCCCTGGATCTGGACTTCAGGAAGTAACCAGTCTCACTGCTCACTTCATTGTCTGTCCTGTGTTTATTTGATTTTTGTTGTTGTTTTTGTTAATACACTATCTCTTTGCTGCTTATATTTATAAATGTAATTTTGATCTCTCGTTTTCCATTGTCAAAGAGAACCTCATTGAAGGAAGGAAGGGTGAAATGGAAGAAGAGAGGTAGGAAGGGAGTGAAAAAAAGAATATCAAACCAATTGACTGGCATGTGAGCCACCTTGGTATGTAGGAGACTAAGCAGATCCTGTCAACTTGGACATTAATTTCCAATGCAGAATCTATCCCTGTAATCAGTTTGCTTTCTATTCTGTTCCTATTTGCTGCTTTTGGAATGGCGGTAAAATCACCACTGTGGCCCTTGAAATGGGCTTTACTAACTGGGGCTTAATTGACCCCCTTTAAAAAGCAAAAGGAGCTGAGAATCCGTTTACGACCTTCCCGGTAAATTACCTTTATGCCCCTCTCCTTCTCACCCCATGTGCCCAAAGGGCATTTATTTTTTCTATCCTGTAGAGATGATTTAATACTTAAATCCCATGATCATTTGATGAGGTTATGAAGCCCTTTGGATTTACTCATACGAGTAGTAATGAGAAATGATCCCAGCTGGTTCGTACTAGTGTGGCCATAGAGGTTGTTTAAGTGGAGACTGTTCTGACTGGTTGTTGCTCACACACTATTAGTTGTTAATAATTTCAGTATTTCCATACAAATAAGACCATGCAGAGAATATTTTAAATTTTATTTCTTTAGAGACTATTGACCCTAATTTGCCATTCCTATGGTAAGCTTGCTTAAAACACACGCAGAAAGGAGCTCGTGTGCCCAAAGGCAGCAGTGACTTTATCCCTACAACAGTTGGGAGCGCCATGATATCACAGCCTCATGTGGTTAGATTGGAAAAAGAATGCTGAGTTAGACTATCTGTTACCAGACCTTCCTCTTTCGCCATACTTCTTAGCACCAAAATGAGCCTGAGACTCTTTATCTAAAGACAAATCAAGTTCAGGACATACATCAAGGAGCTGGGAAGAAAGAACAAAAAGAACAAGAAATAAGCAGCATTTTAGAATACCACGAGCCAGGGGAAGCATGTGGTGCCAAGAGCTAGTGCTTTGGGCTAAAAGGAAGAAGAGGTTGCACTGAACTATGTGGGTCAGGAATATAATGCTTGATGCAGAGGAATATAGAATATATATTATATTATAATATACTGCTTGATGGACTTTGGAGGCATCTCAATGGGTGACTAGACTGGGGAGATGTGGAATTTGAGGGGTTTCCAGGGAGAGGGGTCTTAGTAGGCCACGATGCATTGGTAGGAATGTGATTTCGATAGATAGATTTTGTCCATGAAAAGCTTGTGTAGGGGAGCTGAGGAAAGTTGAGATGAGATTCCATGGAAGGGGCTGGAAAGCAGATAGTCCGAGGGCCAAGCTAAGAGGCTGAGACTTTATTTAGAAAGTCATGGAAAGCCACTAAAAGCTTAAGCAGAGAGTGAGGGACAGTACTGCCTGTGCACTTTTTACATTGAAAGTTTTGAGACGGCAGTTCTGGAAGTCACCATGGGATCGTGCACAAGCTGACCATCTTCTCAGCAGCGCGGGGTTCCAAACGGTGCCCACTCCGAGTCCGGGGCTCGCCACGCGCAGCACTGGCCTCCTCGCGTTTTGCTCCCTGTCACAGGGTATTCAGACACGGGATGTCCCTACTCCCTTGAATTACCAGAATGCCCGCAACAGATTCACCAAGTAGATTAGAGGGAAGCAACAGATGTGCAGATTTGTTAAAACCTGCCACTCATACAATTTTCTAGACATGAATATAATATGAACAAGAGACAGGCCATCAACAGACTGTAGAGAATAATCAATAGTTCAGAACTGCCAAGTACAGATTCCCATTACTTGAGCATCCTGGTGGATCACCAGGCAGCCATTGCTTCCCGATCAGTTAGCATCCAGTGAATACCTGTAAAGGGAATGGGGTCGGGGAGGAAGAATGAGCATGATATAGGTCCTGCCATCAATAAGTTTATATCCAACTAAAACAAAGAAACATGCTCTCACGGCCATGAAAGAAAGAGTCAGCACTAACGACCTGGTGTCACCTTGTCACCTTTCAATATGGCAGAGTTAAAACAAGGAAGAAATGCTGTGGTTTGAAGTGGGTCAGCAAGCTAGGCTTTCTAGAGAAAGTGGGATTCGGGGTGAGATCAGTAGAGGGACAGCATTCCAGGTATGAAGGCAGGACCATCACGCATGTGGCAGGGTAGGGGATGTTAACCGGGAACAGCAATGCGTACGTATTAAGTAGCCACAGTGTGCTCATTGCTGTGTGAGACTTTCAGAGGAAGACAGCCCACCTGCCTAACTGGGAACATAGTGCATGCAGACATGGAAAAGATCACCGTGCACAAAATAGGTGTTCAATTAATCATTTTTGAATAAATGTGAACACTAAATAGCAAATGAGTGTTATGATGGATCATAACGGTTGTAGAAGCTTGGTTGGGGTTGCAGGGGCTGGATGTTGAGGCAATGGCCGTGGCTCTGGAAGAGGTTCTTGGGGAAGGGAGCACTTAATCTGGCCCTCAAAGGCAGAACCATGTGGAGGAATAAGAAAGAAGGAAGGGAGATAGGAAGGGGAGATGGCAAATTCATCCAGAGTGGTGGAAGCTGAGCGCTATCTGTAAGGGAGGCCTCACAGACAAGTGGAGTGTGGAAAGTGGCTCCGAGGACAGGGTCACAGCAGGCCCTGGGGATCTGGAAGCCAGCCCCACAGAGGTATTTGTAGAGAGAGGAGCCTGTGTAAATTCTGCAAAGAAGAAAGTGTAGGTTCAGAAGATGAGTTGGCAGGACTGTTTGGGGGCTATGACCATATTTTTAGGGGCTAAAATAAGTAGACACTCTTAGGATAGGAGATCTAAGGTACTCCAGAACCAGGAAAATGGTAAACAAGAGAGGGGAATCTTAAGAAAGCAAGGGTGGGTCATCTATGAGGTTGGAAATAAAGGCGATTAGAGATGGTGACTCAGCAGTACAAGGACTCGCTTGAAGGGTACGGACTCAGCTTATTTGTCTTTATCCCCCGAGTTTGTCATGAGACCTGGCCCAGGCGGGCAGTCGGTCAGCCACTATGTATTACTGTGCATGGCATGGAACAGAGGCCAGAAGAGATGCCTAGGTGGCCGGCACTCTTTCTGGAGGACTGGGAAGAGGGGTGCGAGGCGGCCTCTTCTTCAACTGCTGCTGTGTCCCTGCACTGTTCCTTACTCCTCGCTGAACAGCATGCACGCTGGTGGCTGTGGTCTCAGGGGTCTTAAAACGTGCTACGACCGCCTTGCTCTGGTGGTTTTTCTGGACAGGCAGTGAGGTGAAACGTTTTGGCCAGGTGAAAATTGACCTTATTTCTAGGCTGAGTTTTAAATTTAAAAGGCTTCCTTTGTTCTGTTTATTCCCTGAGGACTTCTGCGTTTCTTCTCCTCCTCCACCTCGTTATTCAGCAGAACAGGGACAAAAGCGACACCAGAGCTCTCCAGTGTCCCTGCCTGGGTCCCACCATTTAGAATCTTAGCTGGACACGTACTACCCACCCACACACACCTGCCACAGTGACCTAGAACTTCCCAGACACAGGGTTCGAGGTCAGTGTGGGAAGGTAGCCTGCAGGGAGGTGGCCCTGCCAACAGGGGGATGGAGCCCACTCCCATCCAAGACCACAGCCCAGGCCACCCAGAGCAGCTCACTCCCCTTGCTTCCTTCTTCTGAACAGTCTGAAACACAGTTGACCAGAACTGCAACATTTCAAACACAAACCAAGATCCGCACCGAAATCCCAAACGTCCCATTTCAAGGTGGCACAATTACATCCTGCCCAAAACTTCGGGCCCATACATCCCACCACCCAGATGCTAAAAAGAAACCTCCCCCGACTTAACACCAAAACCTGCATTCAATGCTTCTTTAGGGGACAAAGAAAACAAAAAGTGCACACAGGTCAGCCTACATGTTCATTAAGGAAAAAGAGCGTGGCTTTTTCGTCTGTCTCGCAAACTTTTGATTGTTGGCATAATGATGATGATTATGGTTCATTCCTATGACCTAACAGGAATTGGAGAACAGAATAAACGCCGGTGCTCCGAAATGATCTACCCAGCTCCGTCATCTGTGACAACCAGTGATAACTCTCTTGTCTTGTAAAAAGGGTTTGTACATAACTTGTACATGGTTTCATTTTGTATTTTTCGCAGATTAAAAATTTATGTATTTGTGTTCTAAAACAAGGCGTGTTTCTTTGTGTCTCTGTGGCAGCCTCGTGGCCGTGGGGGTGGGGTGCAGGGGGTGGTGGCCGAGTCTGAGTTCCCATCAGGCTGTTTCTCTCTCTCTCTGATGCAGGCAGAACGGGGGCTGACAGGAGCAGCAGGCTGGCCTCCCAGCTTCTGCAGAAAGACCCCGCACCTCCTAGCAGACAGTCAGAAGGTGCTGCCCAAGGCTGCGAGGGGCACTGGAGGAGAGGAAGATCCGCTGTCTTAGACGCGGTGCCTGAGAGCCCTACAGGGCCACGCCACGGCCAGAGCGACCGCATGTTCCCACGCAAGGCTCCAGCAAGCAGGGCTCTAAAGGAAAGGGCAGCGTTCCATAGGCTCAGAAAGCTAAGACGTCTCTCCCCTCAGCCACCTGCTCTCGAACTCGTCCCCCTTTCTTGCCATCTGAACAGAGAAACACTCATCTTTTCCCTGCATTTAGCTTATCAAAACCCAGGACAACCCACTAAAGGTTTGACTCACCCTGCTCCACCTTCACCCCCAACCGTGCGACAGACAAAACTTCCACTCAAGGCAAAAAAGGCCTCTTAACTAATGCCGCAGTTTCAGGGCCATGCTTTTAACCTTCTTCAGAATCTTGTGAGTTTGAACTCTTTTTTGGGAGACTGGACTCCCAAGGGAATGACTAGTCTAGCTTCGAGGAAGGGAAGGAACTGGAGAATGGGAAAAAGCCGTGCACTGTGTGTGTGTGTGTGTGTGTGTGTGTGCGCGCACGCGCGTGCGTGCGTGTGTGTGTGTGTGTGTGTGTGTGTGTGTGTGTATTTATATATACAGTATATTCTAGAGATTGTCTTATTCGTTCATTAGCCACTAAATAGTTACTATGTTCACCTTTGTCTACTGGGAGCTGTGGATACAGCGGAAGGTGGAAACACAATGATTCCAGTTTTCCAGTCTGAGGAGGGTCAGAGCAACAAATAAACAGGAAATAGTCAGTATTAAAAAACAATCTATAGGGGTAAGTACAGTATACCATTGGGAACACATAAGAGGTGCACTTAGCTTTTTGAAGAACAATCTACCAATTGACTGATATTTTTGAAAACAAATCCCCCTTCTGCCTAAGCCAGAACCAAACCAATCCCGAACCAGAACTCGTTCCCAGGGGCCAGGCAGTACAGGTTTACCTGCCAGAACGTGCCACTACCTGACAGTCTGCGCTCCAGCTTCTCAACTTGCCTCTCCAATATTTGCTAACAAATCTGAATGTTGTTGGGGAATGGAATTGCAGGGCATATGGTCCCCATTAGTTAGGCAAAGTCCGCTGCCAAATTCGGATCCAAGGAAGGAGTCTGCATAAAGGATGAAGTATTAGGAAAAGATCGACACTGACAGAAAAGGCAAATAAAAGAGATGAGACAGTGAGTCACGAAATAGCAGGCTTGGCAAACAGAGCACAATGAATGTGGAACATAGTTTTCCATTTGTTTGAAAACAATATATGTGAATTTGCACTAAAATCTCCCTGTAGCAAAAATCAAAGTAGACCTATTCACCAGAATCAATGTTAACTGCTTTGCAGTGTCAGATAAGATAGATTCTGCCTGGGAGAAAAATTTAGGGGGAACAGAATAGACAGTGTGCTAAGGAAATAAAGCATGAACTACATCAAAATGTAAATACGGACTTAGCGCTATTTTAAATGTTACTGAACCAGGGGTTGAGAGGAGGAACAGAATCCCATGATTATCAACCTTTCACATTCAGAGAGTCTGAAAATGTAAGCTAAAAATCAGAGATGCCAGGTCCCCCAAGACTTGGAAAAGAGGATGGGCAAGGTGGGAGATGGGCCATCGCTGGGCAGAAAGTAGTTCCCCAGCCAAGTCCAGCCTCTGAAAATCGTGGAGGAAGCAGGGCAGTGCTTGAGCCCAGACGCAGCCTGGCTGCCGGGCCTGCTGTCTCCAGCCAGTGAAGATGGGGCCTTCACCCACTGCCCACCGCATGCTCCTTGGTTTTCAGCCTGTCGTTATGATCTCAACCCAGACCTAATTTGACAGATTTTTAAAAAGCAATTTACCTTAATCAGGTCTTTCTGAAAAATGATCAACTTAGTTTTTCTAGAATCAACAATCTTTTTCTCGTACTTCTATTTCTCTGCATAACATGCCATTTAACTCCACTGCATACTGCAATAACAAGTACAAATGTTTAAATGAACTTGAGACTGCTGATAAACTCAGCTGGTGAAAGCACAAGGACACACATGGAACAAGAAGCAACATGGAAAGCAGAGTGTTCACAGGGGGAAGGAAAGAAACACCAGCTAATCCTGCTAGTTGATAAGTAGTGCTTGGTTAAGAGAGTTATGGAAACAACTAAATATCTATTAATGAGGGGCTAGTGAAGCAAATGTATTCATCCATTCAGTAGAGTACTAGACATCCTGTCAAGTAAATGTTAAAATATTTTGAATTAAAAAAAAAAAAAACCTGGAAAAAAAATAAAGTTAATTTCCTTACTTCCTAAAAAAAAAAAAAAAAAAAAAGGATGAGGTAGACTTAAGTATATCAGGAGTTGGCAAACTTGTCTATGTCTCAAAGGCCAAATGCAGCCTGTCGCTTGTTCTCTAAATAAAGTTTTATTGAAACTCAGGTATGCCTATTCATTTACATATCATTCATGGCTGATTTCCTGCTACAACAGCAGAGTTGAGTAATTGCAACAGAGACTGTATGGTCCATAAAACCTAAAATCTTTTACTATCTTAACTTTAACAAAAAAAGTTTGCTGACTCCTAGTCTATATTGCTTACAGGGAGGAAAGAAAATGTATACTAGGATACTATTTCTGTTAACTAATTAAGAATATTTATACATTTATTAAAATTTAGGAGGAAATTAGGTCAAGACATAAACAGTGACTACCAGGGTAGGGCAAGGAGGTAAAATTAAGAGATGTATGAGCGACTTTTGCTTTTTACTTTATACATTTCTGATTTTTTTGGTTTATATAGATCAAACATGCATAGCTTTTATCATCAGGAAAAATGCTAAATATACCTGTTTTTCAGAGAAATTAATAAATAAGGGCATAAGGCTACACCAGATGTAAGTGGCTTTGCCAGGATGGGAGCCGTGTACTTCTGACTCCACAGAACATTCTAGGGCTCTGCATCCCCTAGCTGCCTGTTTCCCAGAGGCTTGCATGGAAGAGCAGGAAAGCCTGAGACACAGTGACAGTTTCTCTACCACTCTGAGCCTGGCACAGTTGAGCTCTGGACCTGCCAAGCTAGCAAACATGTGTCTCATTCCACAACACACGGTTCTTTCTGTAACTGCATCCCCAGAAGAAGGAGGCTGCAGGACTGAACTCCCGCATCCAAGGCTCTGGCTCTGCTCCTCCTCAGCCTCAACTTGGCAGCACCAGCTTGGGTCACAGCATCATTCTATTTTGCGCAGTCATTTTTATTAAGGCATCTTCCCAAGAAAGGAAATGCCCTCCAAGGATCTTTCATTCATTAATTCATTCAGACAAAAATTAGTTAATTATAATAAGTCATGCATTTTAGTGAGATACATTTCAAAGATATAAAATAAGTAAACTGTGAAAGTAAATCTCACCTTCATTTATATTTTAGACACTGAATTTCTCTCCCTAAAGACAGCCATGGTTAATGTCTGTATCCTTCCAGAAGATTTATGCATATACAAGCATAACCCAAGCATAGCTTGCTATATACACTCCATAGTACTTTGTGCAGTCTATATAGTTTTTCTTTTTTGTGGGGGCTTGATATCTTTGTTTCTATGTAGCTTTTGAAAAACAGTATAATATACAGATTATTTTTTGTCCATATATCAACCTTTCTAAGGGCTGCATAGTATTCCATGCTTTGACCTTTCCTGTACAGATGAATATTATGTTTTTTTCAGTCTTCTGCTATTTCACCCACAGCTTCAATGAACATCCTGTGCATATATCTTTGTGCACAGATGTGCATATAACAGTAGGATAAATTCCCAGAAGTGGAATTGCTCTGTCATTTTTTAAAAAGGCTTTATGTGTATTTGATGTTGCCAAATTATCCCCCAAAGACGATATCTTAAATCATAATTCTACCATCTATTACTAGGTCCCTGGTTTCAACATAAGATATTATATAAACCAGGATGCTTTTGACTGCAAGTAACAGAATGCCCAACTAAAAGTTGGTCATGGAAATGAAAAGTCCAGAGGTGAGTTAGTTATAGGGTTAGTTGATTCAGACGCTCAACATTGTTACTGAGAACCTAGGTCATTTTTGTGTTCTGCTGTCTTCAGCATGTTGGCAATGTCTGTGCTTATGGCCAAAGGATAGCTGCAGCTATTTTGGTGGTCACACACAAACACAACAATGTCCTATGAAGAAGAGTACATTTTCTCTCATGGAACTCTTCTATTACAGAAGCAACAGTTTTCTAGAGTCACCCAGTGCACTTCCCTTCAGGTTTCATAACCAGGATTGAGTCCCACGACCACATCCAAAATAATAACCAGAAAAGGATATGATAATTGTGTGTTTGTCTTAGACTTTGAGCAGTGCTGATTTGCCCATGCTCATTGGCAATGGGATTACCTCTCCTATTACAAGGTGGGGATTGAGCAAATAAAAAAGAAGGAGTGGTCACAGAGCCTGCCACGAAAAAGTGGCCAATCTGAGAGTTAGAGTAGACTTTTATCATCACATATTTTAATTTTTAATTATGAACAAAGTTAAATACCTTTTCATATTTTCATTGCCAGTTGTTACATTTATATTTTTCTTATTAAACTTCCTGTATGATTTAAAGTCATCCAGTTCTCTAATTTGTTAATTAAATTTCCCTTTACAATTTCTAAAGTAGCACATGCTACTTTTCTGTTTGAAATTTCAAAAGCTGTACCATAGATGATAAAGTAATTGTCTCACACCTCCTCTATATTCTCCAGCCCCTCAGTTGTGAAACCAATGCTAACATATGCAAATTTGTAAAAATAAGCAGGGAGATGTTTAACAATTTTCTTGGTTAAAAAAAAGAGCTCATACTATTAACATGAATTTGTCACTTGCTTTTCTTAATTAAAAATATAAAAGTATATTCCCTCCTGATCAATAGATGTAAATTTAACTTATCCTTTTAATTAACTTATCCTTTAATTATCTTATTCATTGAAAATAATGAAATAAAGTTATTATAATGATAAAAAGATATTTTTGATGAAAGACTAGTATTCTATATTATTTAATGTGTAAGTTAAAAATCCACCCATTTTTTATGGCATGCAGGTTGTCTTCTATTCTTTCCCACCCTCTGGAGTTGCCTTTTTCTCTGACAGACAGGGCTGCTGCTCTCTTGAAGAGACATCACTGAGCAGGTGGGTGGAATCAAGACTGAAGCCAAAGCTGAAAGCCTCAAGGAGTGTGATCTGGAGATGAGAGTTCTCCCCCTGCTCACCCAACCCAGACAACTCTTGAATATATCGCAGGAAAAAAACTGCTGTTAGAGAAAAGTGGTACTAAAAATGGAACACATCCATTCTGAAATCTCTGAAATTACATAACTAACACACGTACACCAAGCAAAGCAAGTGTAGGCATGTAGTGTAAGATTAACAATCAGAAAAGGCAAGAAAAATAGAAAAGAGAAAATATAATAGCAGATCTGAGACAGAAGACATGTAAATAAATAAAAGTGGGCTAACTTTTTTTTTAAAAGACCTATAGTAAAAAAGTAAAACCCAAAGTTATGCCATATAAAAATGTTATCAGAAAAGGGAGTCAGAATAGTTGAAAGTAAATCATGGGTAGAGTCATTTGAGGCAGTTGGAAAATTTCTTTTAAAAAAAACAAGACGGAGAAGAGCAGATTTTTAGTATCAGACAATTTTAACATCAGGACAAAAATCATTAAATGAGAAAAGGCATGGCAACTTTTATGATAGAAGCACAATGAAATCACACAAGGTCTAACAATCTAACAAGGTCAGGCTCACATATCACATCATCAAATTTCATAAAGCACGTGAAATGCAGGAAGAAATACTTAGAAGCAAGTTAATAGTAGTGACATCCATTCATTTATCTCATCCCCATTAAATAAGCAAGGCTGTAAGAGAATCAGCATTATTAAGGTAGACTCTAAGTTTTATATATATACAGGTATGTGTATATATGTGTATTATATAGACATACCTTTGTGTGTGTGTATGTATATATATGTGTGTACATATGTATATAGACACACATAGTTCTGTGTATGTTCACATGTATACACAGAACTATGTGTGTATATATACACCCAAACACATACTCTGAAAATAGAATACACTCCCTTTTTAGATGTTGATGAAACATAGTCAAAAATCTTCCATATATTATTTCACAAAATACCAATAAATTCCAAACATAGAAATTATACTTGTATTATTTAATGCAAGAAAATTAGTGACTAATAGCAACACCAGAAATACTAACTAGAAATTAACTAACTTGTTTTAAAGCAAAAATTAAAACAAAATTAGAGATTTTATAGAAAATGGCAGGAACAAAAACACTACATATCAGAATCTATGACATGCTGCTAAAACACTGCTGAAAGGAAAATTTATATCTTTAAATACACATGTTTAAGCAAGAAATAGTAACATAAGGAAATAATAAATGAATAAATTTAGCATACATTACAAAGAGTTAGAAAGTAAAATCAACTTTAGAGAAGCAAAATAAATGAAACTAAAACGATTAAAGCAGACATTAATGAAGAACAAAAAAGAACAAAAAAAGTTGTAGAACTAATGCATACACAAGAACAATTCTAGGAGAACAAAAACAATGAAATAACAAAGAAGAAAGCACAAATTCATGAAAATATGAGTGGGAAATAACTACAAATACAAATGATATGAATCTCAAGTATGTTTAGCACCGTTAAAGTTGAAAATCTCGATAAATTAAAAATCTTAGGAAAATATAAACTGGTGCTAGAAGAGAGACAAAAAGAACTTAACCTATTACCATGGAAAAAAGAGAGGCCACTGTTGAAGCACAATCACCCCTCCCTATTAAAAACTTGTTAGGCCTATATTATAATTGTGTAGACTAACTCTAATCAAAATTTAAAGAAAAGGTATTTTCAATGGTATTCCAGAGCATAGAAAAAGAATTAGTGCTTCCAATTATTTTATAAAACATTCAAAACATTGCTTATAAAACCTTACAATTGTAGCAAAAAAATTACAATTTTACTTATGAGTATTGATTCAAATGTAATAAGTATGAAAACAAACCCCGCAGCCTATATACAAAATGCATGTCTCAATATTACAAATTATTATAATGTAATTCTCCATACTAACAGATCTGAGAGGTAAAAATCATTTTATAACTTCTGTATGTGATGAAAAAGATTTGATAAACTCCAACATCTCAAAATTTAAAAAAGTATCAATTACTATTTTCTTAAATATTTCTTAACATTATAAATAATTTGAATTTCATTAACAACCAGCATTACACCTAATAAGGAGACTTTAGAAGTCTTCCCATTTAAAGAATGGCTCAAGGAAGAAAGTTTAATATTTAACTTTGTCTATTATATCTCGCTTATTTTATTAAATGATAAAGTGAGACATCTTTAAAAATTGGAATGTGGGTAAAGTTTTATTATTTGAGATTATGATTATGTCTCCAAAAAATCCAAGAGAATCAACTGGAAAATACTGACAAATTATAAAAGAATCAGATAAGGTGGTATAGTAACAAATTGAATTACAGAAGTTACTAGACTTCCTAATTTCAATCATAGACTATATAAATGTGAGAATATGATGTAAAAGCTATTTGAAAATGAAAAATATCTTGTATAAAAACAAAAATAAATTATTAATCATAAAATGTTCCATGGAAAGATGCACAGTATTACTAGTCATCAGGAAAGTGCAAATTAAAATTACAATAAGAAACATCTTCATATACACTAGGATGGCTAAAATGAAAAAGACTGACTGTGTTGTGAAGATGTGGTACAGCTAGAACTATTGTACATTGCTGGTGGTAACACCATTTGGGAAACAGTTTAGCAGCACCTAGAAAAGTTATACATGTACTTTCTATGAAGCCCAGCAATTCCACTTACAGAAATAAAAACATATTCATAGCAACTTTATTCATAATTCCAAACTGGAAGCAAACAAAAGTCTATCTACAGGTGAATATATAAACCAATTATAATATATCCTTGCATGGATTTCTACACAACAAAGAAAAGAAATGAACGAGTGATGCATGCAAGAATACACATGAGTTTCAAAAATATTGTGCCAAAGAAGCAAGATAAAAAAAGATACCTGCTGTATGATTTCATTTATGTGATATTCTAGGAAAAAAACCACATCTATTGTTACAAAAAGCAGATACTTGGTTGCTTAGGGACAGGCACAGCAGGAAAGGATTGACTGGGATATAATATGAGGAAAATTTGGGGGTGATAGAAATTTTCTATATCTTGATTGTGGTGGTGGTTATGTGATTATATAAATTTGTCATAATTGATGGAATACAGAACTAAAATCAGTGCTTTTAATGTATGGAAACCATACCTCAATAAAATTGAATTTAAAAAATTATTGAGACAATAATTGAAACTGTGTAGTACTGATGCTTGACTTGACAGACACATTAAAGAGATAAAATAGAGACCCAAAATTTCGCATATATATCTAATAATTTAGCATATGATAAAGATGGCATTACTAGTGGAGGAAATGTGGGTAATTCAAATGATATTGAGAATAGCCATGGGGTAATAAATAAAGCTTCATGTGTGTTTTGGGTTGAAATCTGTCACCCAAAAAGATGTTGAAGTCTTAACTCACAGTACCTCAGAATGTGATCTCATGTGGAAATAGTGTCATTGCACATGATATTAGCAAAGATGAGGTCCCGCTTGAGTAGGGTGGGCCCATGATCCAATACGACTGGTGTCCTTATAAGAGGAGACAGACATACAGAAGATGACCATGTGATGATGGAGACAGAGATTGGAGTGATGCATGTACAAGGAAAAGAACACCAAGGATTGCTGGCCACCACCCACGGCTGGGAAGAGACAGGGAAGGATTGTACCCAGAGTCTCAGAGATAGCATGATCCGCTCATACCTAGATTTAGAACTTCCTGCCTTCAGAACTGTGAGAGAATAATGTCTATAGTTTTAAGTCACTGAGTTTGTGGTGCTTTGTTATGGCCCTAGGGAACTAATATAAAGCATAATAATTCCTCATGGAAAAAGAATCGCTGAAGTAATTGTAAAGAAAAGTTATAGAAGAAAACATACCAAATATGGAAAATAAACCTCAGATTGGGGAAGAAATTGTAATTGTGATACAATATTCAGAAGCAAAAATTAAGACATTGAGGTAAATGACAAAATAATTTTTAAAGTATTCATAGAAAAATAATTAAAGATGTATATCTTGATTTAATTTGCTAAGTTTTGAGAGGATTTTTCTATGTCTGAGAGAGATATGCTGTTATTTTTCAGTTTTTGCAAAGTTTTTTCATTCATTGTCAAAACTTGACAATGAATCAAGATTATGCTTGCCTAATAAAATAAGGCAAAGGTTTTTTGAATTTTTCTTTCTCTGGAAGAGTTTATGTAAAATTAGTGCTATTTTCCCTATACTTTTTGGATGAATTCACTGATGAAGTTGTCTGTACTTGGAGATTACTTCGTAAGAAGGATTTTTATTGCAAATTCAATATATTTAATAGATACAGAGCTATTTTGACTTTCTTTCTCCTCTTCTGTTGGTTTTTGTGAATTGTATTTCTAGGAATTTGTCTACTTCATGTAAATTTGTGAAAATTTTAGTAAAAATTTTTTATAAAATCTTTTTGTTATTTTTTTAATATTGAAAGAATCTGTAGGGATGTCCTATTTTTTGTTTTTTTTATTGGCAATTTAGGCTTTTCTTTTTCCTTTTTACAAAATCAATCTTATTAGTTTATTAGTCTTCAAAGAATCAACTTTTGGACTGGAATAAGGAAAATAATTCCAAAAGTAAAGTGTGAAATTTAGAATGAAAGAGGGCAAGCAATGAAATTAGTAAACATGTGGGTAAATAAGAAAACAATGACTGTAAAAAAGGAAAGCAATAAATTCAGGTATAAGCTAAGGGAAAAACAGGTTAACAATAGAAGAGGAATGCATATAGAATGACAATCAGAGTGAGGACATTCTACATTCTTTGAGTTGCTCAGAAGAGCAGAGCTATTCTTGGTTTTCGGCATTACTAAGTTTAGTGTGCAATGTTAAAATTTAAGAATAAAAGAAAGAAATAGAGTATATAACTTCTAAATCAATAGAGGAGAAAATGCAATAACAAAGCAAGTCTATCCAAAATAAGCTAGAAAATAATCTTTAAAAAGCATCAAATAGTCAGTGCAATTAAGGTGGCAGAAGTAAATATAAACAGATATGTAAATAGAAACAAATGAGGCAAACACTTTAGTTAAATATTAATTAAAATGTTGTTTATGGGACTTCCAGCAGCAGCCAAGGTGAACTTGGACCACAACAACTACTTTCTGACTTATTACTGATTACTAAGTTCTTCATACTGATTACAAAAACCTCTGGTCTGAGTACTAAAAGCAATTATTTTAGGACTCTGAAAAGTTAAAAAAAAAATTGTAGGCAGTAGTACAAACTTGAAGAACAACTAGTATTAATATGAGACAATATAGAAATTAGAACAAAAAATGAAAAATAAAAACAGTCTTACAATGGATATGTTGGATGTTGATGTGGATAATTTACCAAAAGCATAAAAAATTATAAACTCATAGGTACCTAATAACCTGATGACTGACTGCAAAATATTTGTTAAAAAGTACATTCTACAAGGATATATTAAAACAATGCCACCATAATGGATAAAATATTCTCTCTCAATATGAGATAAGTTATGTAGGCCCCTAAATGGGTAAAATTAGAAATAGTTTGATATAAAATTATGTATAAGAAAATTAGGAAGCATATTTAATTGCCATGTATAGAATATAGTGTTCAACATTTTGGGAGTACACATTATTCTCAAGTACACAGAAAATATTTAGGAAAAATGACCGTGTAATTAATCTATAAAGTGAACCTCAATAAGCTTTAAAGAAATAGTCTTAGATTAAAGAACAAATCATTTGGGAAATTAGAAAATCTTTGTACCTGAGCATTAATGAATATTCTACACATGAAATTTATGAGGTACAGATAAAGTGGTACTTAAAGGGAAATTTAAAGCCATACATACCCAAATTAGATATTAAGGCAGAAGGAAAGACCCCACATGTGGCACTGCCACTGACAGAGGGGGCCCCAGGCAAGTAGGAGACCCAGTCAGCCACCCAACTCACCTGTGCAGGAGGCAAGACCCCACATGCAGTGCCACTGCTGATGGGGGAGGTACCAGGCAGGCAGGAGACCTGGCTGGCCACCTGCCAAACCCCACATCACCTGTGTAGAAGGCAAGACCCCATGCTACTAGCAAGTGGCCTCCTTACACAGCTTCCACAGAGGTGGTCTACAACAGCCACCACCACAGTTACTACTGTTGCAAGGACAGCTCACTGCCTTAGTAACATCCATGACTATTGTGCAGGTGACCTTGCATGATGTGACTTCATTAATACAAAGAGAATCACTGGAGGAACCTGGAAAAAAAGTAAGAAGTCTTTCTTTTCAAAGTCTACTCCAGAATAATTAAAGAAGCAACTGATCTATCAGATGACCAGAAATCAATGTGGTGATACTAGAAATGAAAAAGTCAGAAAATATGACACCACCAAAAAAATTCAGTAGCTCTCAAGTACCAGGCCCTATAGAACAGAAAACTCTTGAAATGACTGAAAAGGAATTCCAAGTAACTATCTTAAGGAAACTCAATGAGATAAGAGAGGACTCTGTAAGACAACATAATGAAATGAGAAAAAATATCCAAGATATGAAGGAAGAAATTTACAGATATTAATACCTTAAAAAAGAATATAGCAGAACTCCTGGAACTGAAAGACACATTCAATGAAATAAGAAACAAAACTGAGAGCTCAAGCAGCAGATTAGAAAAAGCAGAAGAAAGAATTTCCAAACTTGAAGTTGGTATTTATGAAATAACCCAGGCAGACAAAAAAAAAAAAAAGGAAAACAAATTTTTAAATTGAAGAATATCTAAGAGAGCTAGCACACAACCTTAAACACACAAATATCCAAATCACAGGTGTTCCTGAAAAGGAAGAAAAGGTAAAGGCATTGAAAATTTATTCAATGAAATAATAATGGAAAACTTCCCAGGTATAGGGAGAGACACAGACCTTCAGATCAAGGAAGCTCAAAGATTCTCAAACAGATTCAATCCAAAAAGATTCTTTCTGAGACATTATATTCAAACTGGCAAAGCTCGAAGACAAAGAGAGAATCCTAACATCAGCAAGAGAAAAGTGTTAAGTCACTTATAAGGGAGTCTCCATCAGACTAACAGCAGACAGAAGAAAATGTGATGACATATTCAAAATAATAAGAGGAAAAACTGCCAGCCAAGAGTATTATATCCAGCAAAGCTATCTTTCAGAAATGAGGGAGAAATAGTGTATTTCCCAGACAAATAAAACTGTGGAGTTCTTCACCACACAAGTAGCCCTGCAAGAAATTCTCTAGAGAGTCCTGCATCTGGAGTCTGAAAAACAATAATCACTACCATGAATACATAAGTAAGAACAAAAACCCACTAGTAAAACACAAATGCAAATGAGAAAGATAAAAGAAACCAAATCTTACCACCTCAAAAAATCCCCACAAACATTGGGGACCAATAATCAAGGGAGAAGACAGGAATAAATGATACTCAAAACATCTACACAAAAAGTCATAAAATGCCAGGAATAAGACAACACCTTTCAATAACAACCCTAAATGTAAATAGATTAAACCCCCGACTGAAAAGACACAGACTGACAGATTGTATCAAAAAGCAAGACCCAACTATGTGCTGTCTCCAAGAGACTCATCTCACTGGCAAAGATGCACACAGACTAATAGTGAAGGGATGGAAAAAGATATATCACACAACTGAGCTGGAGTAGCTATTCTTATATCAGATAACATAGACTTTAAATCAAAAACCATAAAAAGAGACATAGAAGGCCACTATATAATGATAAAGGGATTTATCCAGCAAGAAGATAAAATAATCATAAATATATATGCAGCCAACACTGGAACACCCAGATATATAAAGCAAACACTATTAGACCTAAAGAAAGAGATAGACCCCAATATAATAATAGAGGGGACTAGAACACGACTCTGTACATATCATCCAGGCCACAAATCAACAGAGAAACATAGGATTTAAACTGCACTTTAGACCAATTGGACCTGGCAGATATCTACAGAACATTTCATCCAACAACTACAGAATATACATTCTTCTCTTCAGCATGCAGAGCATTCTCCAAGATCACATGTTAGCTCACAAATCAAGTCTCAATAACTTTTAAAAAATCAAAATCATCTCAACTATCTTTTCAGACCACAATGGATTGAAACTAGAAATAAATAACAAGTGAAACTTAGGACTCTATACAAATACATGGAAATTAAACAACAGGCTCCTGAATGAATTATGGGTCCAAGAAAAAAATTAAACAGGAAATCAAAAAATGTCTAGAAACCAATGAAAATAAAGATACATCATATCAAAACCTGTGGGATACTGCAAAAGCAGCACTAAGACAGTAGTTTATAGAAATAAATGCTTCCAAAAAAAAAAGAGAGAAAGATTTCAAGTAAACAACCTAACCCTATGTCTACAAGAACTAGAAAAACAAGAACAATCCAATCCCAAAATTAGTAGTTGGAAAGAAATAATTAATATTAGAGCAGAACTAAATGATATAGAGACAAAAAAAACACAAAATCAATGAAATAAAAAGTCAGCTTTTTGAGAAGATAAACAAAATAGACAAACCATTAGCTAGGTTAACAAAAAAAAAAAGAAGTGGAATAACTTAAATTACAAAAATCAGAAATGAAAATGAAGATATCACAACTGATACCATAGAAACAACAAAAACAACAAAAAAATAGAGACCATAACAAAGAACTATATACCAACAAATTTGAAAACATGGAAGAAATGGATAAATTTCTGGACACATGCAAACTACCAAGACTGAACCAAGAAGAAAGAGCAAAACTATTTCTAAACAGACCAATAACAACAAACAAAATTGAAGCAGTTATCGACAATATCCCAACAAAGAAAAGCCCATGACCAGATGACTTTACTGCTGAATTCTATCAAACTTTTAAAGGGGAATTAGTATCAATTCTCTTCAAACTATTCCAAAAAATTGAAACAGTACCATTCTCCCAAAATTATTCTATGAGGTCAGCATCACCTTGATACCAAAACCAGACAAAGATACAACAAAAAAAGGAAACTACAGACCAATATTTCTGATGACCATAGATGCAAAAATCCTCAGTAAAATACTAGCAATCAGAATACAGCAACACATAAAAAAAAATTATACAGCATGATCAAGTGGGATTCATCCCAGAGATGCAAGAATGGTTCAACATACGCAAGTCAATAAATGTGATACACCACATCAACATGATCAAGGACAAAAGCCATTTGATTATCTGAATAGATGCTGAAAAAGCATTGGATAAAATTCAACATCCTTTGTGATAAAGACTCTCAGCAAATTAGGTATTGAAGAAAGTATCTTAACACAATAAAAGCCATTTATGACCAGCCCACTGCCAATATCATCCTGAAGGGGGAGGAACTAGAGGCTTTTCCCTTAATAACAGGAACAAAACAAGGATGCCAACTCTTACCACTCCTATTTAACATAATACTGGAGGTACTAGCCAGAGCAATCAGGCAAGAAAAAGAAATAAAGGGCATCCAGATTGGAAAACATGAAGTCAAGCTGTCCCTATTTGCAGATGACATGATCCTATATAGAGAATAACCTAGAGACTCTATCAAAAAAAACCATAGAGCTGACTCATAATTTCAGTAATGTTGCAGGATATAAAATCAATCTCCAAAAGTTAGTTGCATTTATATTCTCAAATAATGATCTAACAGAAAGGTAAATCAAGAAAGTAAGCCCATTCACAATAGTCACCAGAAAAATAAAATTTTTTGGAATCAATTGAATCAAGGAGGTGAAAGATTGCTACAATGAGAACTACAAATCACTGCTGAAAGAAATAAAAGAAGACACAAAAAGATGGAAAGACATTCCATGCTCTTGGATGGGAAGAATTCATATTGTGAAAATGTCCTTACTACTCAAAATGATCCACAGATTCAATGCAATCCCTATCAAAACACCAATGACATTCTTCACAGAAAGAGAAAAAACAATCCTAACATTCATATGGAGCAACAAAAGACCCTGAAGAGCCAAAGTAACCCCAAGCAAGAATAAATAAATAAATAAAGCCAGAGGCATGATAGTACCTGACTTCAAGTTACATTAAAAAGCTGTAGTAACCAAAACAGCATGGAACTGGCAAAAAAAAGAAAGAAAGAAAGAAAGACTCTCAGACCAGGGAACAGAATAGAGAACTCAGAAATCAACCCACAGCCTTACAGCCAACTAACGTTTGAGAAAGGCAACAAAAACATACATTGGAGAAAAGACTGCCTCTTCAATAAAAGGAGCTGGGAAAATTGGAAATCCATATGCAAAAGAATAAAAGTAGACCTGCACCTCTCATCTTATACCAAAATCAACTTGAAATGGGTTAATGACTTAAGTATAAGACCTGAAATTCTAAAACTCCTAAAAGAAAACACAGAGGAAACACTTCAGGAAGTAGGACTGGGCAAAGACATTATGAACAAGAGCCCAAAAGAACAAGCAACAAAAGAAAAAAATAAATAAATGGGATTATGTCAAACTAAAATTCTTCTGCACAGCAAAGGAAACAATCAACAGAGTGAAATGACAATCTATAGAATAGGAGAAAATATTTGCAAACTATACATCTGACAAGGGATTAATATCCAGAATATACAAGGAACTCAAGCAATTACACAGTAAAAAAAAAAAAAAAAAAAACCCAATTGAAAAAATGGGTAAAGGATCTGAATAGACATTTGTTGAAGGAAAAATATAGAAATGGCCAACAGGCACTTTAAAAAATGCTCAACATCACTAATCATCAGGAAAATGCAAATTAAAACCATATAGAGATATCACCCCATTCCAGTTAGAAAGGTTATAACCAAACAGACAGAGAATTAGAAATGCTGGGGGGGATGTGGAAGGGAAGGAACAGTCTACATTCTTGGTGGAAGTACAAATTAGTACAACCACTATGGAAAACAGTATGGAGTTTTCTCAAACACCAACAGATAGATCTGCCATACTATCCAGCAATCCCTCTGCTGGGTATATACCTACAGGAATGGAAATCATAATGTCAGAGGGATACCTGCATCCCCATGTTCATCACAGCTCTGTTTACAATAGCCAAGATATGGAACCAACCTAAATGTCTATTAACAGATGATTGGATAAGGAAAATGTGGTATACATACACCATGGAATACTACTCTGCCATAAAAAAAGAATGAGATTCTGCTGTTCGCAGCAACATGGATGAGCCTGGAGAAAATCATGTTCTGTGAAATAAGCCAGGCACAGAGGGAAAAATACCACATGTCCTCACTCATAATTGGGAGGTAAGAGAGAAAAAAGGAAGGATAGAAATTCCATAGAGGTTCATTGGACTTGCAGAGGGAGAGAGCTTCCCAACAGTTGTGGGGGAGTGGTAAGGCAGAAGAAGGGAGGAAGAAGGCGGGAGGAGATTAATTGGGTGGGGGACACAGGGAATAACAGCAATTTGTGGTAATGGGCATGGTGACAGTACTGATCTGACAATCACATCTTGGGAACAGGTGGTGATGGTCAGCTTTGTACCCCATGAATATTCATAATCAATAAAAAAATTAAGAAAGGCTCTAATTGATGAGTTCAGCCTTTCTCTTAAAAATTAACAAAGAGAAACCTAACAGAATAAACATTAAGAAAGTAACAGGAAGGAAATAATCAAAGATAAGCATAGAGGTTTATAAAAATGAAGGTATAACAGAATGCATAAGCTTCAAAGCCAAGAATTTCTTCTTTGAAAAGTCAAAGATTAGTAATAAATAAATAGAGTAAACAAACAATATTACATATATAAAAGTGGCATAGCTAGAGATATATCTAAGATTAAAAATAATTAAAAAGTAACAAACCATTTATGATAATATACCTATAGGTTTAAAGTTAAAATTTTAATTAAAAATAAATCTTACCAAAATTGATTTAAGAAATAAGAGAAAAGTCAAATAGACATAAACAATTATTAAAATTGGTATACTCTCTAGTGAACCAATCAGGGATTAGAGTTTTCTTTGTGGGAGGATTTACATTTGAGGAATAAATTATTTCAATATAATGAAAGTTATTTCAGAGTATAGAAAAATAAGAATGACCTTCCAAAGTGAGACAGAAAAATTGCTTGTTAATAACACTAACATACAACATGCAAAAGTCCTAAACAGAATGCAAACAGACTAGATTTAGCAATGTATTATAGAAAAGATGATACACTGAAATCTGGTTGGACTTACAGGCATATGTTTGGTTTCATTTTTTGACAATCTACTACAAAATTTAATAAATTAGCTGTTTAAAAAAAAGAAGCGTGCCATTGCAACAGATACAAATGAAGTCTTTGAAAAGTCATTATTCATTTACATTAAAAAATTCTTAGCAAAGTAGGAAACATAAGAAACTTAAAACTGATGAGGGGCATCTAAAAAAATTGACAACAAATGTCACTTCATGGCAGAAACTTAAAATTATTTACATTAAGATTGGGAATAAGAGAAGAGTTTACTTAAGACATAACCAATACAGTAAAGAAACACAAAAAAAGAAATGAAGAAAGGAAGGAATGAAGGATGGAAAGAAGAAAGGAAGGAAGGAATTCAGAGAGGCTATGACTTAGGAAGGGAAAGACAAACTACATCTTGGGTCATCTGATTTTTTACTGTTGAGTTGTAAGAGTTTGTTGTATGTTTGGATACTAATCCCTTATCAGGTGCATGATTTGCAAATATGTTTTCTATCCCATAGATTGCCTTTTCACTTTGTCAATTGTGCCACAATAACTTAAAAAGTTCATCCATGTTGTAGCAAACATCAGCACTTCATCCCACTTTTGGGTGAATAATATTCCATTATAAGGATATACCACATTTTACGTAACCATTCACTGACTTTCGTTGTTTACACTTTTTGGACATTATGTATAATGTCCCACCACTGTACACATTCATGTGCAAATTTGTTGTTGTATTGACAGCTGGCTGGTGTGGGGATCCAAACCCTTGACCTTGGTGTTATGACACCATGCTCTAACCAACTGAGCTAACTGGCCAACCTTATGAGTAAGTTTTTGTGTGGACAATTGTCTTCAATTCTCTGGGTAAATGCCTAGGAGTGTAATTGCTAGGTCATATGGTAACTCTATGTTTAACCTTTTGAGGAGCTACCAGTCTGTTTTCCAAAAAGACTGCACAGATTTGCATTCCCACCAGCAGTGTATGAGGGTTTCAAATTCTCCATATACTTCCCAACACTTGTTAAAGTTTCTGTTTTTAATTATACCCATCCTAGTGAGTGTGAAGTGGTGTCACCTTGTGGCTTTTATTTGTCATTTCCCTAATGACACATGATGTGGAGCATTGTTTCATGGTCAGTTGCTTATCTTCTTTGGAGAAAAATATACTTACATTCTTTGCCCATTTTTAATTGGATTTTTATTATTGAGCTGTAGTAGTTCTTTATGTATTACAGATATGTCTATTTTCAAATATATGATTTGCAAAAATTTTCTCCCATATTGTGGGTTGTCTTTTCATTCTCTTAATAGTATTCTTTGATGTAAAGGCTTTCAATATCAATTAAGTCCATTTATCTATTATTCCTTTATTTGCTTGTGTTTTGGTATCATCCTAAGAAGGCTTTCCCTGATTCTAAGTCATGAAGATTTATGCCTATTTTTTCTTCTAAGAGTTCTATATTTTTAGATCTGACTTTTGGGTACTTGATCTATTTGTGTTAATTTTTGTATATTTCATTTTATGTTTTTTACTTTTCATTTTATCATGTTGTTTTCACTCCTCTATATCTCCTTTACTGTTTTTCTTTGCATTAGTTGAATATTTTCTGTTATAACATTTTAATTGTTTAATATTTTTCATAGGACTTTTTGAGGTATTTTCTTAATGGTTGCTCTTTTGTTTACAGTACAAGTCTTAGAGGAATCTACCTGTAACTTAGTTCCAATGAGATATAGAAATGTTACTGGTGTATAGTTCTATTCTCTCCATCTTTTCTATGTTATTACTTTGCATAACAAAAAAGCTAACTATCCACAAATGGTAAAAAACTCAACAATACATTACTATAATTACTATTTAATATATTGTATATTTCTAAAAGAGGTAGAGTGACAAAATAAGTATATTTGGAGTGAGCTTTTAAAAATTTTAACCTTCATATTTACCATTTCTGGTTTCTTCATTTGTTTTGGGGTATTCTAGTTACCATCTGTTGTCACTTCTTTACCCTAATCTAGCTTTGTTCCAGACAGCTTTCTTTGTGCTTCTATTGTCAAATTTATTATATTTCTGTATTATATGCTCACAAATACAATTATATGCATATTATTTTATATAGTAATTCTAAAAATCAGTTAGGAGAATAAAATAGAATAAATATGTACTTATACTATGTTTTGCTATTGCATGATTACCTTTACTGGTCTCTGTTTTTTATTTGGATTCTAATTACTGTCTGGAATTACTTGCTCTCAGCCTGAAGATACAAATATTCCTTAAGAATACCTTGTAAAATAGGTCTAACAGCAACGAATTCTCTAAGTTTTATTTATCTGGTAATGTCTTTATTTTTACTTTATTTTTGAAAGATAATTTAGCTGGATATATGACTCTTTTTTGACAATTATTCTTTCTTTTAGCGTCATGCATGAGGTTTCGGGCCTCCATTGCTTCTGATGAGAATCAGCTGTTTTATTTATTTATTTATTTAAATTTTATTTTGTTGATGTACATTGTGGTTGATTATTGTTGCCCATCACCAAAACCTCCCTCCCTCCTCCCTCTCCTCCCTCCCCCCCAACAATGACCTTTCTGTTTGCTTGTCGTATCAACTTCAAGTAATTGTGGTTGTTATATCTTCTTCCACCACCCCCTCCGGGTTTTTTTTTTTTTTTTTGTGTGTGTGTGTGTGTGTGTGTGAATTTATATATGAATTTTTAGCTCCCACCATTAAGTGAGAACATGTGGTATTTCTCTTTCTGTGCCTGACTCGTTTCACTTAATATAATTCTCTCAAGGTCCATCCATGTTGTTGCAAATGGCAGTATTTCATTCGTTTTTATAGCTGAGTAGTATTCCATTGTGTAGATGTACCACATGTTCTGTATCCACTCATCCGATGATGGACATTTGGGCTAGTTCCAACTCTTGGCTATTGTAAAGAGTGCTGCAAAGAACACTGGGGAACAGGTATACCTTCGACTTAATGATTTCCATTCCTCTGGGTATATTCCCAGCAGTGGGATAGCTGGGTCATATGGTAGATCTATCTGCAATTGTTTGAGGAACCTCCATACCAATTTCCATAGAGGCTGCACCATTTTGCAGTCCCACCAACAATGTATGAGAGTTCCTTTTTTTCCGCAACCTCTCCAGCATTTATCATTCAGGGTTTTTTGGATTTTAGCCGTCCTAACTGGGGTGAGATGGTATCTCAGTGTGGTTTTGATTTGCATTTCCCGGATGCTGAGTGATGTTGAGCATTTTTTCATATGTCTGTTGGCCATTTGTATATCTTCCTTAGAGAAATGCCTACTTAGCTCTTTTGCCCATTTTTTAATTGGGTTGCTTGTTTTTTTCTTGTAAAGTTGTTTGAGTTCCTTATATATTCTGGATATTAATCCTTTGTCAGATGTATATTTTGCAAATATATTCTCCCACTCTGTTGGTTGTCTTTTAACTCTGTTAATTGTTTCTTTTGCTGTGCAGAAGCTTTTTAGTTTGATATAATCCCATTTGTTTATTTTTCCTTTGGTTGCCTGTGCTTTTGGGGTCGTATTCATGAAGTCTGTGTCCAGTCCTATTTCCTGAAGTGTTTCTCCTATGTTTTCTTTAAGAAGTTTTATTGTTTCAGGGTGTATATTTAAATCCTTAATCCATTTTGAGTTGATTTTAGTATATGGTGAGAGGTATGGGTCTAGTTTCATTCTCCTGCATATGGATATCCAGTTATCCCAGCACCATTTGCTGAAGAGGCAGTCCCTTCCCCAGTGAATAGGCTTGGTGCCTTTGTCAAAGATCAGATGGCAGTAAGTGTGTGGGTTGATTTCTGGATTCTCTATTCTATTCCATTGGTCAGTGTGTCTGTTTTTATGCCAGTACCATACTGTTTTGGTTATTATAGCTTTGTAGTATAGCTTAAAGTCAGGTAGTGTTATGCCTCCAGCTTTATTTTTTTTTTGCTCAGCATTGCTTTGGCTATGCGTGGTCTTTTATTATTCCATGTAAATGCCTGGATAGTTCTTTCCATTTCTGAGAAAAATGTCTTTGGAATTTTGATGGGGATTGCATTGAATTTGCATATCACTTTGGGTAGTATGGACATTTTCATTATGTTGATTCTTCCAATCCAAGAGCATGGGATATCTTTCCATCTTCTTGTATTCTCTCTAATTTCTCTCAGTAGTGGTTTGTAGTTCTTATTACAGAGATTTTTCACCTCCTTGGTTAACTCAATTCCTAAGTACTTTATTTTTTTGGTGGCTATTGTAAATGGGCAGGCTTTCTTGATTTCTCGTTCTGCATGTTCACTATTGGAGAAAAGAAATGCTACTGATTTTTGTGTGTTGATTTTGTATCCTGCTACTGTGCTGAAACCATTTATCAATTCCAAGAGTTTTTTTGTAGAGCTTTTAGGCTGTCAATATATAGGAACATGCCATGTGCAAGCAGGGACAGTTTGACTTCATCTTTTCCAATCTGGCTGCCCTTTATTTCATTCTCTTCTCTGATTGCTCTGGCTAGTACTCCCAACATTATATTGAATAGGAGTGGTGAGAGTGGGCACCCTTGTCTAGTTCCTGTTCTTAAAGGAAAACCTTTCAGCTTTTCCCCATTCAGGATGATATTGGCAGTGTGTTTGTCATATATGGCTTTAATTATGTTGAGGTACTTTCCCTCTATACCTAACTTATAGAGGGTCTTTGTCAAGAATGAGTGCTGAACTTTATCAAATGCTTTTTCAGCATCTATAGAGATGATCATATGGTCCTTGTGTTTGACTTTATTAATATGGTGTATCACCTTTATTGATTTGCATATGTTGAACCAACCTTGCATCCCTGGGATGAATCCCACTTGATCGTGCTGAATAATTTTACATATGTGTTGCTGTATTCTGCTTGCTAGTATTTTAGTGAGGATTTTTGCATCTATATTCATCAAGGATATCAGCCTGTAGTTTTCTTTTTTGGTTATGTCTTTACCTGGTTTTGGTATCAGGATGATGTTTGCTTCATAGAATGAGTTTGGGAGATTTGCGTCCGTTTCAATCTTTTGGCATAGTTTGTAAAGAATCGGTGTCAATTCCTCTTTGAATGTTTGGTAAAATTCTGCTGTGAATCCATCTGGTCCTGGGCTTTTCTTTGTTGGGAGCCTTCTGATAACAGCTTCAATCTCCTTTATTGTTATTGGTCTGTTCAAATTTTCTACGTCCTCATGGTTCAGTTTTGGGAGCTTGTGTGTGTCCAGAAATTTATCCATTTCCTCCAGAATTTCAAATTTGTTGGTGTATAGTTGTTTATAGTAGGCTCAAATGATTCCTTGTATTTCAGATGAATCAGTTGTAATATCGCCTTTTTCATTTCTAATTTTTGTTATTTGAGTCTTCTCTCTTCTTTTTTTTGTTAGCCATGCTAATGGTTTGTCAATTTTATTTATCTTTTCAAAAAACCAACTTTTTGATTCATTGATCTTTTGAATTGTTTTTTGGTTTTCAATTTCATTCAGTTCTGCTCAGATCTTAATGATTTCTTTCCATCTGCTAACTTTAGGTTTGGATTGTTCTTGTTTTTCTAGTTCTTTAAGGTGAAGTGTTAGGTTGTTCACTTGCCATCTTTCCATTCTTCTGAGGTGAGCATTTAATGCAATAAATTTCCCCCTTAATACTGCTTTTGCAGTATCCCACAGGTTTTGGTATGATGCATCATTATTTTCATTAGTTTCAAGAAATTTTTTGATTTCCTACTTGATTACTTCTTGGACCCATATGTGATTAAGTAGAATGCTGTTTAATTTCCATGTGTTTGTATAGTTTCCAGAGTTTTGTTTGTTATTAATTTCTAGTTTTAATCCATTATGGTCTGAGAAAATACATGGGATAATTCCAATGTTTTTTAATTTATTGAGGCTTGATTTGTGACCTAATATGTGATCTATCCTGGAGAATGATCCATGTGCTGATGAGAAGAATGAATATTCTGAGGTTGTTGGGTGGAATGTTCTGTAGATATCTGCCAATTCCAATTGGTCTAGAGTCTTGTTTAGATCTTGTGTTTCTCTACTGATTCTTTGCCTAGATGATCTTTCTAATATTGACAGTGGGGTGTCCAGGTCCCCTGCTATTATGGTATTAGTGTCTATTTCCTTCTTTAGGTCTAATAGAGTTTGTTTCATAAATCTGCCTGCATCAACATTGGGTGCGTAAATATTTATGATTATTATGTCTTCTTGATGCATCAGTCCTTTTATCATTAAGTAGTGTCCCTCTATGTCTCTTTTTATGGCTTTTAGTTTAAAGTCTATTTTGTCAGATATAAGAATAGCTACTCCAGCTCGTTTTTCTTGTCTGTTTGCATGGTAAATCTTTTTCCACCCTTTCACTCTTAGTCTATGTGAATCTTTATGGGTGGGGTGGGTCTCTTGTAGGCAGCATATAGTTGGGTCCTCCTTTTTGATCCAGTCAGCCAGTCTGTGTCTTTTGATTGGGAAATTTAAGCCTTTTACATTCAGAGTTGTTATTGAAAGGTGTTGATTTATTCCTAGCATTTTATTGGTTGTTTGGTGGTCTTAGGTGTCTTTTATTCCTTGCTTTCTGATGTACTGTTTGGTTTCTGTGTTTGTTGGTTCCTTAGGTTGTAGATAGTGTTTTTGTTTGCTTGTTTTCTCTTCATGAATGCCATTTTTATTATACTAGTGGGTTTTGATTTTTCTTGGGTTTTTATGGCAGTGGTAGTTATTTTTCAGGAACCAAACCCAGTACTCCCTTGAGGATTTCTTGTAAGGGTCGTTGTGTGGTAGTGAACTCCTGCAGTTTTTGATTGTCTGAGAAATATACTATTTGCCCTTCATTTCGGAAGGATAGCCTTGCTGGGTAGAGTATTCTTGGCTGGCAATCTTTGTCTTTTAGTATTTTGAAAATATCATCCCATTCCTTTCTAGCTTTTAGGGTTTGTGATGAAAAGTCTGATGTTAACCTGATTGGGGCTCCCTTATAGGTGATTTGACGCTTCACTCTTGCAGCTTTTAAGATTCTCTCTTTGTCTCTGAGTTTTGTCAATTTGACTATAACATGTCTTGGAGAGGGCCTTTTTGGGTTCAATACATTTGGAAATCGCTGAGCTTCCTGGATTTGAAGATCTGTGATTTTTCCTATGCCTGGGAAGTTTTCTGCCACTATTTTGTTGAATATGTTTTCAATGCAATCTCCTTTTCCCTCCCCTTCTGGAATACCCATGACTCGGATATTTGAGCGCTTAATGTTGTCTGATATCTCTCTCAGATCTTCTTCAATGTCTTTGATTCTTTTTTCTTTTTCTTTTTGTCTGCTTATGTTATTTCAAACAGCCCATCTTCAAGTTCAGAGGTTCTCTCTTCAACTTCCACAAGCCTGCTGGTTAACCTCTACGTTGTGTTTTTTATTTCGCTGAATAACTTCTTCAGTTCGGGGAGTTCTGCTACATTTTTTTTCAGGGCGTTGATTTCCTTGTACATTTCTTCTTTCAGGTCCTGGATACTTTTCCTTGTTTCATCATGATGTCTAGCTGATTTTTCTTGTTTCTCATTCAGTTTCCTTAGAATTATCACTCGAAATTACTTGTCAGTCATTTCAAGGGCTTCTTGTTCTATAGGATCTAGAGTTTGAGATTTACTAACATTTGGTGGTGTACTTTCTTGATTTTTTGTGTTTCTGGTATCTTTTTTTTGATATTTATTCATTGTGGCAGGGGGTTTCACAGTCCACCAGTTTGAGACTATTTACTAACTAAGATGTTGCTGTGGTTGCCAATTTGGTATGGCTACCTCCATGACTGCTCAGGTGGCCTCTAGTGCTTTGTGTGTGTGGATGCCTCGGGTCTTGGGCCTCTCCAAGGTGCCACCTCTTTGGTCAGCTTGGACTCTGCTGGGCTGCTGGATCACGGGTCAGTACCGCAGGGTGTGTGGTCTCTGCTGAGCTTCCACTTCCCGTGCAGGACTTCTCCCTACTCCGTGCGCTCTGGCCCGTGCTGCTGGATCACACAGTGGCGGCCCCACGGGGTGTGTGGTTTCTGTCGAGTCTCTGCCTCCCTAGCCGACATCTCCCCACTCTGTGTGCACTAGGCTGGGCTGCTGGATCTCACAGTCATGGCCCCGCAGGGTGTGTGTTTTCTGTCAAGTGTCTGCCTCCAGAGCCGGACATTACCCCGCTCTGTGCGCACCGGGCTAGGCTGGGACGTGTCTTCTGCAACCCTCGTCTATCAGCCGGGCCTTCAAGACCCTGCTCGGCACCGCCTCGCCCAGGAAGTCTACCAGGTTTCTGCTAGGCGCAGACGACCGGTCACTCCGGGTGCCTTTGTAGCACTGTGTAGATCTTTCTTGGACTTATCACCTTCCTCCTGGTATCGAGGTTATTTGTGTACTTGTCTTATCTCCCACCCCAGAGCATGAGCTCCTTGGGGGAGGAGCCCGCAGCACACGGTTCACCTTTGAATACCCACTGCGTGGACTGACTCCGGTGCCCGCCGCAGTCAGCTCTCCAGCAGGTTCAAGCGAACTCGGGAATGCTCCGACCACACTATTCCTAACCAGAAATCGGTTAGGCGTTTTTCCGCACTGGTGGCCGCAGCAATGGTATCTGCCTCCCGATTCAACAGTTTCAGAGTCTGGGAAGCCCAGAGTCCAGGGAATACATCTGGTGAGGATTTTCTTGGTGGTGGCTTTACAGAAATGCAGGGTCTCGCATGTCAGAAAATGGCCGAGCAGAGAGAGGGAGCTGTTATTATTAATAAGGATTCCTTGTATGTGAAGAATTGCTCTTCTCTTGCTGCTTTCAATATTTTCTCTTTGTCTTTCAACATTTTTACTATAAAGTATCTGGGAGTGAGTGGATCTTTTTTTTTTTCTTTTATTGTACTCGAAGTATATTGGGTATCCTGGATGTGTAGTTTGATAACTTTCATCAAATTCAGGAATTTTTCAGCCATTATTTCTTTAAACATTTTTGCTCTACTCTCTTTCAACTCTTTCTATAGTCCTAATGGTATTCTACATTTCTCTGAAGATCCATTCATACCTTTACTTCTTTAAGCATGGTTTTCTTTAGCCCTTTGCACGTATTTATAATAGCTCCTTCTAAGTCTTTGCTAAGTCCTACATCTTAGCCCTCTTTTGGGTAGTTTCTGTTGTCATATTATAATCTTGTGTGTGGTTTACTCTTTCCTCTTCTTTTGCAAGTCTCATATTTTTTGTTGAAAATTATTTTTATATATTTTTGATAATATATGGTAGCAACTCCAGATACTGATTTTTCCCTACCAACTATACTTTGTTAAAATTATTACTTTATATAATTTTATATCTTATAAAGAAGCCAAGAGAACAAAATAGAGCAAGTGTATATTTATAGAGTTTTAAAAATATATTAAATAGATTTGTATAATCTCTCTTAGACGTTGTTGATACTGTTGTTGTTTGTTGATTTGTTTACTCATCTGCCTGGACAATTTTAGTAAATTCTGTTTCTTGCTGTGGTGTGAATCCTCTAATGTTACTCCTCAGAGGGCACATTCTAGGGCATAGCGATAGTCACCCTCGAATTCCAGTGGTTTTAGCAGGGCTCTCTGGTGGCCTCTTTCTGGGTTTCTCCGTTAAGCTGCTTGCCTCGCTTGGTATCACACCCAGCTGTGAGGCTCCACTAATTGCAGGCTGATTGCTTTACTGTTTTTGGACAATGCCCTGGGGCATAAATTGCTTCAGTTTGATACAATTAGGACTCCTTCATTGGAGTAATTTCTGAAGCAAGTCATGGAAGTGTGTTTGGATCCCAGAAGAGCTCTCCTTGGCTCTTCTCCCTGGTTCTTTCTAGTATCTAGCTGGCCTACAATTTAACTGATGCTGTCATGGAGCTACCAGCCTCCTTCTAATGTCTTACAACCAAAATCTCCATTGTTTTTGAGAGTCCTCTTAGGCTTGAATTTTCCTACACTCCATTCCAAATAACATGAGAGCTTTGAAGCCCTCTGTTCTTTTGGCTTGCTTCTCCTCCTGAGCAAAATTTTTAGGCCACTGCTCTGGAGCTGCGGGTGGGGACAGTGGCGTGCTTCTCTTGAGTGACATTCCTGATTTATGAGTAGGGTGCTGGGTGAAGTCAGTCGCCTCTATCCTTTTCTTGCCTCCCTAGACATGGACACTTCACTTTATCAGCATGCTCAGGCGATGGCAGTCAGGACCCCGGTATTCTTAGCCTGCTACACCTGAGCTAGAGCTTCCATGGGAGAGGGCTGGGTGGAGGAAGGGAGTCCCTGACTTCTTGGCCACACTCACTGCAATTTAGCTTCTGCAACCTGAAGCTGAAAGGGGATGAGAAAAGCTGGTGGCCACCTCTCCTGCAGAGACACAGTAGACCTTAACTGCGAACTAGGTGGAGAGGGTGCCCTATCTTATTGACCAAATACAGTCAGAGTGATGCCTCCATAAAATGCTGAGCTGGGAAAAGGAGCCAGGGAGAGGGTCATGGCTCAAGTGCCACAAACTCTCAATGTTCTTACCAAAATTTAATAGATTTTCTCGAATAAATGTTCTTCATTAGCTGTATGCCCTTAAGACAATTTTCAGAGACTTTATATGGCTGTTCTTTTTATAATTTTTACCAATTATAGTTATTTTACTCAGAAGAGGATCTGCATAGGTCCTCACACCACCGTTCTGGTTGTTGTCTTCTTTGGGAAATTCTTTTGCAAGACAGAAAAAAGCACAAGCCACAAAAGAAAAAAATATATTTAAATGCATTAAAATTAGGAAATTCTCTTGACTAAAATAAAGTATAATAACAATAAAAAGATAGGTCACAAATTCAGAGTTTTTAAAAATTAATATAGCCAACAAAGAACAGGTGTGTAGAATATATTAGGAGCCTGCATGATCAATAAAGATAATTCAATGGAAGAAAATTAATAGATGTGAATTGACAATTTGTGGGAGCAGAAAGCGAAATGGTCAAAACAGTCCTACAAACACTCAATCTAAGTAATTATCTGGGTAATTCAAATTAAAATCAAAGTGAGGCAGTGTTATGCACTTATCAGGTTAAGTGTTTTACGAAGAACCTTTAGTACCCAGATTGTAGACTTTAAATACCATTTGCCACTGAAAGAGACCAGGGCTCCTTGGGGAAGCAGATGACTTCAGGTCTGGACCAGGACAGATATAAGATGAGTATGGAATAATCTGTCATAGGAGATAACAAGGAAGGTATCACAACTGTCAAAGAGAGTCAGGATCCAGCTCAAGGAGGCTCCACCGGCCAAAGTTGAGAAATCTGAGCATGAGAAAGAACAAGAACTGAAATACATCAAATATATGTAAATTCATGAGCTCTTAGAATTATTTTATCATTGTGAATTCAAAATAATTAAAAAGTAACTTATGGGTCTTCACTGAAGAATGGTTGGAAACCAAGCAGTTTTTTCAAGAACTAGTAGATAAACTAGTCATCTTTGTCTCATCTTTGCTGTATGAACTCTACCACTAAGTGACTCAATAGTAGAGGAAGGAAAAGTTTCTCTTTGTGAAAGTATTCCAGCTATTCAATTAAGAAGGAATAAGAGAATTAGCATGCACCATTTTGCAGCACCAAGTGAATTACGAATATAGAGATTGAGCACCAGCTGCTAAAATCACGAGTCAGACAAGCAGAAGTTATAATGGAAAAACACAATACCGACCCTGAAGTCTGTAGAGCTAACTAGAAATTTACAGGAATATATCAAATGACATCATGGAGATGCAATCATCAAAATCCAGTTTGTGGGAAATTCTACAGGACAAAACATCTAATTTCTTTAACAAGTAAAAGGGCGGGGGTGGGGTGGGCGCTGGGGAGAAATTGGAGAGGGAATTTATAGACTAAAAAAGATATAACAGGCATGTCAACCAATAGCAATCTGTGGATTTTACTTGTTACTGGTTAAAACAGACTGTTAAAAATGTTTGTGATGATAACTTTGAATGTTACAACCACAAAGAAGTGATAGATGTTCAGGTGATAGATATACTAACTATTCTGATTGGATCCTTAAACAATATATGCATGCATTGAAACAACAAATTGTACCCCATAAACATGTGCAATGAAAAAAAAATTAAAATAGAAAACCCCACAAACAAAAAATTTACAATGCAGTTTTAGGCAATGTCAAAAGCCAGGTGCGTGGCATAGATTATAAACATCATTATCGTTTTAGGAAATAAAAAATAACTTGAAAGCTAAAATAAATGTTTACAATGATAATGACACTATTGAATATTTGCTGTTAAGAAATTATTTTTTTCATGTGTAGTAATGGCATGGCAGTCATTTTTTAAAAGACTCCTTATAGGTTTAATATAATAAAATATTTACAGATTAAATTATAATGATGTCTATGCCTGAGGTTTGCTTAAAAATAATATGTGATAGGGGAAGTGGATAGAAATTAAACGATATTGTCTGAGATGATAATTCTATAAGGCCCATTATTCCATTCTATTTTTTAAGGTGTGAAATTCTCTTTTAAAAACCTTAAAAGTGTTTGATAATACTAAAACCTAATAAAGATTTGGAGCAACTAATACTCATAGACTGCTAGGAAGAGGGGAAATGGGTTCACTTTGGGAGTAGAAAGACAGGAACCTCTAGTATATTTGAAGATGGGGATAGCCTACAACTAAGCAATTCCGCTCCTGTGCATATGATGTCTGCAAAGGCAGTCTCACAGACGTGCACAGAGGCAGGCAAGATATTTTCAGAGCAGCACATATTTGTGTGTGCCAAAAATTGGAAGAAAACTTGATGTCTATCAACAGGAGAATAGACAGATTGTGGTATATTCATCAAATGCATTTCAATAGAGCACTTAATGAGCTATAACTACATAAATCAACTTTGATGACTCTCACAGACACAATTCTTAGGTGAAAAAAAGTAAAAGCAAAAAAGCAAGTTTTAGACAAATCCATATATTTTATATAAAGCTTTAAACATATTGAACAATATTGTACCCATACATATAGGAATAATTGCTGATGCCATAAAATTATAATAATATGCAAAGGAATGATAGGTATTAAATCACAGGAAATGGGTACCTGTCTGGCAGAGAGAAAATGTGTTTGGGTGGGGTGTAAAATGGGCTCCAAATGTATTGGTAATGCATTAATTGTTATGCTGAGTTGTGCACATGTTACAACGGTTTATTTTAATATTTTATAACATTTTGTATGTCTGAAGTTTCACAATGTAAAAATGTTAAAATGAGTAAAGGAGCCAAATAAAGGTTATGAGCGTAGTGGACTAAGAGCAGGAGAGAAGCAACACAGACCCAGCCTGGACAGTCCAAGGAAGCTCCATGGTGAGGAGATCTTTGTAGTGATTCTGGAAGGATAAAAATGAAATGAATGCTTTTTTCTAAGAGACAGCAACAGAAAGAACGTTCAGAGTATGTGTCATTTTTTGTAGGGTGTGCAGACCAAATCCAGGCAGCTAATTTTTTTAATAGCCAGGGAGTTAGGAATGGTTTTTACATTTTTAAAGGGTTATTTATATTTTAAATGGTGTCTTAATGTATTTGTACTGCTATAACAAAATACCAAGGCTTCGTAATTTACAAACAATAGAAATTTATTTCTCACATTTCTGGAAGCTGGGAAGTCCAAGATCAAGGCACTGGCAGGACTGGTGTCTGGGGAGGGCTGCTCTCCGCTTCCTAGATGGTGTCTTGCTGCTGCATCTTCCAGAGGGAGGATCGCTGTGTCCTCACATGTTGAAGGGACAGAAGGGCAAGCAAGCTCTCCTCCCTTCAACCCTCAGCCTTTTTATAAGGGTGCTAATCCCTCCCAAAGCCACATCTCAATGCACGGGATATTGTTTCAACATGAATTTTGAAGGACACACCATCATCAAAACCATAGCAAAAGGTTATTAAGTATCCACATAGTATACTCAGTTTTATTTCTGAGTTTTTTATGATCTGGCACTTTAATAAAACATTTACTGAGCCCCAGAACTTTAAATATTTGTTTCCCACTAATTCTGGGTATATTTTCCTGGTGCTGGTACAGAAACAAAAAATACTCTTTTATAAAATTTCTTATGGCTTCAAGGGAGTAAATGCAGTTTTATGTTAGGTAGTGGCAAAAAAAAAAACAGAAACAAAAAAACAGAAATATAACTAAAACTGCCTTAAATGAAAGGAGTGAATTATTTGCTGATAGAGTTTGGATGTATCATCCTCCCAAAACTCATGTGGAAATCTGATCCCCAAAGTGACAGTGTTGGAAGCTGTTTAAGTCATGAGGGCAGATCCCTCATGAATGGATTAATGCTCTTCCTGGGGAGTGAGGGTCCTGAGTAAGATCTCGCTCTATTAGATCCCACAAGAGCTGGTTGTTTAAAAGACCCCGGCACCTCCTCTCTCTCTCTTGCTTCCTCTTGCCATGTGATCTGCTTGTACCCACTGGTTGCCTGCCACTTTCTGCCATGAGTAGAAGCAGCCTGAGGCCTGCACCCTATGTAGCTGTCCCAGAATCATAAGCCAAATAAACCTCTGTTCTTTATAAATTACCCAGTCTCAGATATTTCTGTTATAGCAACACAAAATGGACTAATACATTTGCTTATGAGTCTGAAAGTCCAGGGTAATGACTTCAAGGCACAGCATGATCCAAGTGCTCAATGATATAAGAATTCTCTCTCTGTGTCCCTAGGCTGCTTTCCTCTGTGTTGACTTCACTCTCAGGCAGGCTCTCCAGCTATGATGGAAAAGATGGCCAACAGCAGCTCCAGTTTATAATTGAGCCGTTGTGCAATGTCTCCTTCACGGTTGTTCCAGGAAATGTCCAAGAATATACATTCCTTATCCTGGCTCGAATCAACTACCCTCCCCTAGATCTGGGGGTGGGTATCATATCTCCTTGAAAAACATGGCCCCAAAATATAGTAGGTGATTTTTCTAGAGGAAAATTATAGGACAATTACACAAGAAGAAACAATACAGGGTAGTCAAAACCCTTCTGATGTTCTCTTTTAACTCTGGCAGACAGTGTTTTTTGTTTACCCAACAGTTATCTCACCTCTACTCCTACCTCTGCCTTGAGATCCCAGTGCTAATGATAAACTGACTCTCCACCTCTCTTTGGATAAAATAAATTTTTCTGTATTTCCTATTTAGTCTGCTCACTTTTTGAAACACCAGTGTTTGGATTATCTCTGTTTTGGTTTTAGTATGTAGCTTTAATTCACATTTGCCCTATCCTTGTAACTCAATGACATTTTTGCTTTAGTTTCTCAATAATACTTTTGAAAATTAAACTCTTTCACTATTTCGTTTTCTATCCATATTATAAATTAGTGGGAACGCATCTGACATGTTTGCTGATAAGGTTTCCACTACATATGCAAGAAAAAAGTGTCTTTGTGATGTCTGTCTGACTTGACTGTGGCTGCCAAGATTGAATGGCAGAGTATAGGATAAACACTTGGTAATACAAGGAAAAACATGGAGAAAATTGTTTCAACTCAGAAATAACCCTGCAAACAATGAAAAGTAGATTTAAGTTAAGTTTAAAATTTAAATTTTACATAGGAATTTAAGTTTACATGAGAATTTCAGTTTGTTCATTTGTTTTTTGCAGCTGGCTAATAAGGGGACCCAAACTCTTAACCTTGGTGTTATAACACCATGCTTTAACCGACTGAGCTAGAGAATTTAAGTTTAATGAGATTGGTGGAAAATTATTTACCATACAGTCTCATCCTCTGGTTGGGTCCACATTTAAAAGCTTAAAAGTTCAAATGAAAAAAAAAAAGGGAAAAGAAAGTAGTGGAAATAATGGCGCATGCATGAAACCAGCAATTTGGAACACTTACAAGACAAACAGACCTTTGCCTTACTGCATTTTCAACACAGTTACAATGTCTTTGGATGGCGATCTACCTCTTTAGCCAGCTTTGCCAAAGCTCAATTCCCAACTAGGGAGAGGAACTGGGGAGGGAGGGGACGGGGGGAGGAGAAAACAATACTCTGCCACATTTATGGTGAAAAGCTGGCTAAAGGCACGCTTGCTCAATTTTAGATAACAGAGTAGAGTTTTTAGCCTTAGTAATTGTCACCAATGTGCCATCTGATTAATCCACACAGTGTTTGAGTCATGTCAGGAAGTCAGGCATGGACAAAATTTTCAGGCCCTAATTCCCTGCTTAAAGCAGGAAGTCTACTTAAATAATACTATAAGTCTACCTAAATAATAAATTTTATGTGAAAAACATGCACACAAATATGGACTATGCAGACAAGTAGTTCCTCTGACATCATATTTGGAGACAGAGATGTAGGGATTTCAGAAAACGTTCCCTTTTGGACCGAGCCAGACTAAAGTCATGGCTATAGCACCAACCATCTGGCAGCCAACCCCAAAGACTCTGCCAACAACTCTCTCTTCTCAGTTCCTGACATAGGAGCCTGAGTCCCGAACCCATCCCACCCCACCCTACCCCAAGCCTCACCCATATCCCCCATGTCCATGAGCGTCTCTTAGCTGCATAGGCTCATTTAGATGTAGGCCATTACTCCATTCCTGGCACTAGAACCACCTCCCCATCAGTAGGTGCATCTAGTCCCTCCCATGTGTAATTGTCTAACCAGAAGCTTGTTGTCCCAGTCCTGGCTCCCAATACTGATGCCTGCCCACATTCCTCCCATAGTCCAACACAGCCAGGAAGGCAGCTGGGTAATCTCTGCAGCCAAACTGCCTAGGTTCAAATCCTGCTCTGCTAACCATTAGCTGTAGGCCTCTGTTTCACCTTTGTTCTACCTCTGTTCCTCAGTTTCCCTCTTTGAAAAAATGGGGATGATAAAAATGGTACTTGCAATCATCATTATGAAGGCTGAGTGAGTTAATATTGGTTGCTGTGCTTAGGACAATGTCCTAACATCGTTAGTGCTATGTATGTTGATGAAAATAATAGCCCATCAAAGGCTCTGTCTTTTTTAGATGTAGCTGTTCACCTTCTAATACATCTGCTTTCCAAAAACCAGAAAAGAAAAACTGTCAAGGATAATGAAAGCTGAGGAAAGATTGAGCGGAAAGGAAACCTGGAAAGGGCCCGTGAAAAGGCTACTACATAGCCCATCCCAAGAAACAGCATCTGCAGTGGATTGAATGTCTCCCCAAACTCATTGAGACTTGGTCCCCACTGACAGTGGAAAGAGGGTGGGAAATCCTATTATAGTAATTGAAAGGTAGGGCCTCGAAGAGCTGTTTAGATTGCGAGGACCATGCCATAGTGAAAGGATTAATCCATTTGATGGTTTAACAACAGCCGTGAGCATTGTTCTGAGGGCTTTAGAAGATGAGCACGTGGGGAGCTCTCTCTCTCTGCCCTGCCATTCTGCCATGTGAGACCCCTGCATCATCATCACCATCAACAGGGACTTCCCAGAGTTGTTCCCTGGACTTTGGCCTTCCCAGCTTCTGAAACTGTAAGCAATAAACATCGTTTCTTTATAAATTACCCAGTTCCAGGTATCTTGTTATAAACAACAGAAGCAAACTAATATACCATTAAACCCATGCTAGCTCCCAGAAAGCGAGCATCTAAAACTTCGACTCCACTTGCAAAAATGGAGACAGAGATGCAAAGGGGGAAGCAGAAGTCTCCAGTGAGAGAAATAACAAGCTTCTGTCCATTAAAGAAAAAAAGAAATCAGACAGAAGTCCCTAGCTGTAGCTACTGAGACGCTTCCTGGAAGAAGGTGGCTGACTTTTTATCAGAGGTGTCACGCGGTGAAATTATTGCTGGCAATAATGGTGCACTAGCAGCCTGCTCAGAGTACTGTTTATCCATGTCAGTTCTATCTTTCACCTTCAAAGCATCACTCCCTCATGGAACACACTAAATGACACCACTGTTTTAATGACAGTGGCCTAACACAACACACAGAAGTCAAGTGACTTCTCTAGATAGGCAAGAGAGAAAAACAAAAAGCTCGTGGAGAAGCGAGGTTCGTGTGCATATCCTGACACCTCCTTTTACTTCACAGGTGGGGAGATGAACTATTGCAGACGTATTCACCTTCAGGAAGGGGAGCATCTGAGGTGGGGTAGCAGGGGCGTGGAGGTGGGACACGGACAAATAAAGCCAATGAAGAGATTACAGAAAGGGGATTATTCTCTGATTTTCCCAATAACTTGTTCCCATACTGGGAGTGACCAGGTCTCCTTGTGATAAAAGGAAAACACCTGGACTCAATTGTGAAGACAAGACAAGAGGCTTCCACTGTCTTGACCCTCACTCGGCTTCAGGAACCCGCTTGTACCACCACATCGCTATCCGACCTTCCTGACTTCTGCCTCTCCTGTCACTCGCTGTAGGACACTGACACTTAGATATCGTTTCATCCTAAGTCCCCTCGCCTTGGCAACGTCTCCTCATCGCCCCACTTCATCCTGGGATCATTTTCGTCCTACCTGTGTGGTTAATGTGGTTTAATCCAATCAACCGTACGCTCTTAGTAGTTGCCTTTCATACTCCTCAGTTTCATCTTCTTGACCTTTTGCTCATGAGTCCTGCTAATCTCATGTGTCCTAGACTGACATCTCCTCCCTTCTCTTTGAATCCATCTCCAAACTTGTTACCAAGAGCTCACATGGATAATCCCATCACCTTGGGGATGGATTCCTTCACATGCTTGTGATTTCCAACTTCGCTTGGACCCACATATCGCCATAATCCAAGTCCTCATCTCTGGTCAATTGCTTTTCCTGTTTCTATAGCATGGCTTCACCAAGTTCAATGTGCATAACAGCCAATTGAGGAGCTTATTAAAACACATATTTCTGGGCTCCATTTCAAGAGATTCTGATTTAGTAGGACTGGGGTGGAGCCTAAGAATTTGCAGACCCGAATTTGTACCAGGCTTTCAGGTGATATTAAGGGCCTCTCTTCCAGTAGCACTGATATGTTAACCTCCTGGCATATAGTGAATTTTCATTAAGTAATTGTGAAAGACCTCAATCCTTTCCTTTACCCACTTCAGCAGACCTCTTCTACTTGGCAACAACAAACACTATTATAAAATACGAACTCTTTTCAATTATTTTCTTGCCCCCCTTGACTTATGTTTTCATCCGTCCCTAACCGTCTCTTCATGTGTCAGAGGGAGAGGTCATCACGTGGCTGCTGGCTTCTTAGATGAGAGGATGGAACAATAGAAGGTGTGCAGAGGAAGCCATGAGTCAGGACTTCAGTGGACTTACTCGGTCACCTGCCTTCAGCACTGCAGGAGAATGGAAGCAGGAAAGTTAAAGATCTCTTCTGGCCAGACCCAAAAGCCTGACACAGCTGACCATTCTCCTCTTAATGGCAGCAAGAATAAGGATTCTGGAGCCAGGCAGACCTAAGCCTCTATACAAGCTGCCTCATTGTCTAGCTGCATGGACTTTGAAAATCAGCTTAACTGCCTCTGCTAGATGCAGTTTTACTGATTATTGCAGGTACAAATCTCTGACCACAAATTTAGCAGTAAGAGAAATAAAACTTCCTTTAATTTTCTCCAATGTTTAATGCTCCCATTCTGCTGGCAGGCAAATACTCTCAATCATGATCTTTCCAGGCTTTCCCTTCTCTCTTCCCAAGGCTATTCCTTTGTTCTCAGGGACTCATACAGTTCTAATATCTGAGATGAGGATTTCTGGTCCTGGGTTAATCAGAATTTGTTCACACTGACACCTGCTGAGAAGCCTGTCCCCATCTGGTCTTTGGTTGTCAGTCCATGCAGGCTGCTTCTGAGCCAACCCTCATTCCTGATCCCAAGGCCTCCTCAGGATCACCCCATCTCAGCTACTTTCATGCCTTTCCTGAGTGTACAAGAGTCAGTTTACTCTCCTGGCTTTATAGGGCTGTGAGAAGCTTGGCAGGGCTCTTTGAGACTGTCCTTGCTCCATGTCAATCTCAACTTGAATCCTTCTCCAGCTCTTGTGTTTTGCTGGTACATGAGAAGCTCTGTGAGACTGTCTGGGACCCTTCAGTCTGTACACACCACGGTGCCGTTTCTATCCAGGCCTCTAAGAACCAGACTTGCAAATCTCTTTCTTTTCAAAGTTCATCTGTTCTGTGAGTCAATGGATGCCACATGGGAAAAGACCAGTGGGTACAAAGAAATTGCAGGAAAACGTCAGTTAATATTTCAGCACCTCCCAATCACATGTACAAAGTGGGATGAAATTAGTTTTAGGCTTGCTATGAGGATTAAATGCCGAGACACAGGTTAAGTTCCTTGAAGTACTTGGTTTAAAATAGTACTAGGTAAATATGAGTTCCCTCCCTTAGTTTCTCCCGCCTTTCTCACCATTTTGTCTTTTCCTCAATGGCTTGTCTTCCTCTACCATTTCCCTACCTTTTCTTTAAATGCAGCGGTTCCTGAATTGTTATGTATTCATCTCTCAAAACATTCTCACAGTCCTCCTGAACACCCCACAGACACCCCACACTCATCATGTCAAGAACTGCCCTGTATTATTCCCCAAATCTATCCTTCTTCCTGGATTTCTGATGTCAGTGATAGTACAACATTCTCGACTTTGCTTAAGAGAGAGACCTCAGCATCGGTCTTGACATCTGCCTTCCATCACCTCCCACATAGAATCAATTCTCAGTTAATGCATGTTTCCCCAATCTGGCCCCTTCTATCTATTTGCACAACCACTGGCACAGCTAAGTGCCTTAATACACCATACCTTATACCTTGCTCTCCTAATTAATTCCCTATCTTTCTATTTCTGACCATCCTCTGGCTATCCACTAACCATTTCTAAAACTTAGGTATGATTATGTCATCACCCCAGCTTCAGTACTTACAATGGTTCTTCATTCCCTACAGGTAATGGTAGTCAAAGTCCTTGGCTATCTAGTGGCAATCTTTCCATCTGTATTTACTCCTCTCTCCTTCTTTTTCTCCTGTGTCCTTCATTCACACTGCAAAGAAGGGCTCAGCAGTGGTACTGAGGGCATGACTAACTGTGATGTGACATAAGAACTTTGTTACTACTAAAAAATTAGTTATTTGGAAATATATATGTATATATAGCAAGCTCCTTTAATAATGTCACATCCACAGTGATGCATTGGACTTGCAGAGGGAGAGAACATACCTAGGGTTGCCAGGGGTGGACGGGTGGAGAGGGAGGGAGGTCGGGGAGAGGTTGGGTGGGGGACATGGGATATAATGGCAATTTGTGGTAATGAGATGCTGATAGTATTGATCTGATGATCAATTCTGAGACACAGGGGGTGATGGTCAGCTTTGTACCCCATAAATACACATAATCAACAACAACAGAAAAATAATGTCACACTCATAGGGAAAAAACAAAACAAAAAGAAAAGGGAAAAAGAGAGACTAAACATTAATACCCTAGCCATGTCATGGCTTTTTCTGTTGTTGTTGTTGTTGTTGCATGGCTCAGTGCTTGGAACACTGGCTGTTCCAAAAAACAATTGCTGAATAAAGGGAGATTCCATTGAAGGCTTTGCTGTTGCATCCTCTCCACCTTGCTGGGACATTCCTGTTGGGTGATGATCAAGTGATGCCACTCTTTCAGGCACACTGCTGCTGGGAATGCCTTTTTGCCACCCAACCCACTCTGTTTTCCGCCTGGCACAATCATACTCAGTTTTTAAACTCAGCTTGAATGTCAACTCCTCCATTAAGTCTTCATTGACATTGTAGATCATTTCTCCCTTCCCTGAGATATTAGTGGTTTCCTTCTTTGTACTTCATCACCACTGGGCAAATGTAGTTTCCAAGTGCTTTAGTGCCATGGATTTGTTATTTGGTTTATCTGTTGTAACAAATTCTTCCAAATACAAAGTGAGCTTCTTTAAGAGCCTGTCTTCTTTAGTTTCCAGCATCAGCTCTCAAACCAGGGGCTCTTTGAATTTTTGTTTGGTTTAGTTGGGTGGAGAAAGAAGGCAAGATAATTAGGAACTGTTAACCCAACCACATTCATTGAACAGACATGCCTGGGTCTTATTTTTTAAGCAAAAGCATGATGGTCGGCATTGCAAGATAGAATCATATTTACCTAATAATACGTCCTTTCTCCTGTTTGCTCTTCTGTCCTAGACTCAGGGAATATCCAGGTCCTTGTTCCCCAGGTGTTTTTCAGGAGACCACAGACTGCAAATCACAGATTTCTTGCCTCCAAAACTTCCAACACTCCAGTGAACAAAAGTGCATTTGAAAACCCGCTGTCCAAATCAAAGCTGTGATGTACAGCAAGTATCAAGAGTGGGGGAGATTAGTCAAGGAAGGCCAAGGAAATCATGACCTCCTGGCACAGAGTGTTAGAACACAGTGGGATGCCCATTCTGCACCCCTTTCCAAGTGTACCCGTTTGGTTACAGTATATTGCAGTTCTCGAGACACAATGTCTGCCCCCTCTCCCAATGAATGGTTAAAATACCTGGTCCAATTTTTGAAGGTAAACACAATTCCCCACCTGTCTTCTGCAAAGACAAAGACAAACACTTCTCACTGGCAAATTTCTGCTTCTAGCTACACTTCACCCTGTTGCTTCACTGTAAACCTTTCGTTTCCATTTACACCCCTCCAGAAAAAAAAAAAAAAAAAGACATTCTAGAAATTGTAGAAGTCAATCTCTCAAGTTATTTACCCTAAGAGACTTAACTGAAAAATTTGTTGTACCATCCCCAGGGGACCTCAGCACCCCAAAGAGCACTAGGCACAGTCTAGCTAGTCTCAACCCCCAAATGTAGAAGCTAATTATTGAATTTATGCCTTCCTTGATTTAAAATCTTTTAATGGACAGCTAGAAACTTGGCCACCATTTCCCACCTGCCATAGTGTCAATCAATTGGAGGAAAAAAACATTTTTATGTCAATCAAGAAATCCTGGGGGATGTTGTAGCCTGTTATGATGTATCATGACCCCTTGGCCACTGTGACTTGAAGTTCCCGGCACTAAAGGATATAAGCCAGAAATAACTAGAAGCTAATCTTAATTGTATCCACATATAAATGAAGCCTTTGGCATTAGAGTGTTTACGCTGTTTGGAGAAGAAGGCTGGGGAGTCCATCTTCGCTGGTGCTACCATTAGCAGCACCATTAATCAAGTGTAGTAGGTTGGGATTCAAAGCTATTGCCTTAACACTGCAAATATTTAACACCAATGTGATTACTATTACCCCATACTAATGTCCTGCCACAAGTGTTAACAAGACCAGTATAGCAAACTGACTAATTTTCAATGCCCTAGCACTCTGTGGTGAAGGAGATGGATTTTCCAGGATACAGCCATTGTGGAAAACAGCAATATATGGGGCTGTGGCCGGCCTTACACATTTTAGTGGTTACAAAAATGTCTCCCCCCACCTCTGGTGAGTTACAGCTCACTGAGGTATCACACTGAATCACCTTATCTTGCCCAGTAACTGCTCTGTTGTGCCTGGCTCAGGGGCATTCATCTGAATGACACCGACCTCAAAATCGGAATTTGGGCTGTAAATCTTGAGCGTGTAATATTTTTCTTTATGAGCCAGATTTCATAGATTCCAAAAGATGAGCGAGAATCACCAACACACACTTGGCTTGTAGTTGTTCACAACTCATCCTGGCCAATGCAACATCCTGTCCTTAGAATGACCTTACAGAAAAGGAGAGCTAAAGGGAATAGCTACAAAAATGAGAATGGCTAAGGAATAAATAAAACACCAGGAAGGCAGGCAGGGGCTGCAATGCCCAGACTGAGCCAGAATAAAACAAATTCATGGTACTGTAAATTGCTCACACTGTATGGGAGTCTATTATGGGGAATTCATGGGAACTGGGAAGGGAGGTGGTAGATTTCTACTATATTCAAGGCCCACTGATCACTTCAAAATCCCCACAGCCAACAAAATCTCACTGTGATGGATTGCTCATGGTTGTAGAGGGTGAATAGAATGTAGGTAAATTAGACCGCCAGACAACCCTGTTCATGGTGTGAACACATTATAAGTCTTTCTTCTGCATTTTGGGTTTGAATACTTGAGAATAATTCGCCATCCTAAGGGCCCAATACAGGGCCAGTCAGAGTGTCTAGTGCTCAGTATATTTCTATTGACTTCAAGAGGACTGTCTCGAAGTGTTAAAGCACTTAGCACATAGCCCAGCATGGAGTAAGCACTCAGTGAATATCAGTAATTCAGTAGCTGCATGGTCACCTCCCCCAGTTAAGTTAAGCTTCCCCCTCCACCATGTATGTATAATCCACATTACAAGATATATAACATTCTTACATCACTGCTTCATTCATTATTTCATTCATTTATTTAACAAATACTGATTGAGCAGTTACTATGTGCTAGGCACTATCAGTTGGTACTCTGGGCATCAGATGGATCTGGGTCCAAATTATGGCTGTGATATGAAGTTCCTTAATGTCTCTGAGCTTCCGTTTCTGTTCTGCAAAATGAGCATAATACAAATGCTTACCTTGGGTTATTGTGAGGATTAGGTAACACTTTTTCTAATTTAGTCCAGCTCCAGATCGCTTCAGTCCTGACCCCTATTATACAGGTAGAAGTCCACGGGGCTCACTTGGGCGCTGTGTCCTACAGGGAAGATTTGGGTATCCACTATGCTTTAGAAAATATGACCACTGCATAGATATAAGCCTTTCAAGCTCTACACCCATTCCTCATGTCTTCTGAAACCCAGAAGACATTCAGATAAGTGCTCATCCAAACACCAACCCCCAATTGCAGCCAGTCACAGTACACAGCTGTCTGTAACTCTCAACCTCTCAAATCTGAATAGCCAGAACATGAAAAAGAAAAGAAAAGAAAAAGAAAAACAACCCCCCAAAAACCCTTATACTCACAACAATAGGAAAATGGTCAGATACATTGTGGATATCAATTCAATGTAATGATATATGGACAATCTAAATAATACTTATGAACAATATTTAATGCTGCATAAAAAATATTTATGGTTAAATCCTAAGGGAAAAAAAGTAAAATTTGATTACACAATAGCTTTCCAAGAGGTGATGAATAAGAGGAAACTTATTTTTAGATGTTGCAGGTCTTTATGACTGTCTTTGCTATCTCTGATGGCTACAAAATGGCTGCTGCAGTACTAGCCATCAAATCTACATTCCAGCAGGAACAAAAGGGGAGGAATAAGGAGAAACAGGTATTGCCTAAATAAAGAGAGCAAAAGCTTCCCCAGGAATCCCACAGCATAATTCTGCTTATGTCCCAATGGCCAACACTATGACATATGACCAGGTGTGGCTGGAAAGTAGATAAGGAAAGGAAGTTGGAAAAGTTGATTGGATCAAAAAATCAATGGTGACTGTCCCTTATGGCAACTGAAAAGTCACCCTGTCTAACTTCTAAGCTTGTTTCAGTCTACTACAACTGAGTAAGGCCAGGATATAAAGGGAAATCTTCCTTCCTCCCTTCCTCCCTTCGTCCCTTCCTTCCCTCCTTCCCTCCTCCCCTCTCTTTCTTGCTTTCCTCCCTCCTTTGTATTGTAAGACCTAAAAATTTCAAGTGCTGCCTCAACATCTTTGAGCCTCACAGACCCTTAAAGGCCTTGCTGTGAGTTTCCCTGTTCTTGCCAGATATGCCCCCACCCAGAGGGAAAGTCTCCATACCTGGCTAGCTCCCCTATCAGCTGGACCAGCTATACCTTAGAGGTCCTAAACCTAATGGGTCTTACCTCCCGGTCAAATCACAAAATTATTAAGATAAGCCAATGACATCCTCCCAGGTGAACCAAGGGTCACCTCACCCTCATGTCACTACAAAGCCTGCCTCCCACAGCCTCTGCTGATTCTCTGCTCCCAAGCAATCCTTGTCTGTCCTGCATGCCTGTGCTGTTCTTCTCTGTGCTGTAAGTATATATAACTAGTAAACTACTGTCTGTCTCATCTCTCTGATGTTGGGTGGGTGGTGCACATTCAGCCATCTCATGCTATTCAGGGCAGAGGGCCCCTCCCAAAGCAACGGGGTGAATAGGAAGGGCTCAGAATACTCTTCCATCTTCCTTCCTTCCTTCCTTCCTTCCTTCCTTCCTTCCTTCCTTCCTTCCTTCCTTCCTTCCTTCCTTCCTTCCTTCCAATACTACATGCCAGGCACTTCCCTAGACGCTGGCATTACAGCAGTGAAAAAGACTTTCTCAGGACTTGCCCTCAGGTAAGTTATGATCTAATCAGAAAGACATTTGCTTGTATTGTGTGTTTACTTCTCCAGGTACTGGGGTAGAGCACTGTGGTGGCACATGCCAGGAGCAAAAAGTCTAGTGCAGTGTGTGTGTATGAGTGTGTGTGTATGAGTGTGTGTGTGTGTACATACGTCAGAAAAGTCTGGCATAAGGGAGAGAGAACAAGCCAAGCAGAGGCATTGGACTGGTGAGAGAGGGGATTTTAAAGTTTACTGTGGCTGAAGCTGAGAGTTTGAGGACCTTGAGAACACTGTACAGAAGGGTGAGAACAAAGGAACTGGCTGGAGGAGAGGCTGGGAAGGGGTGCAGAGGCCAGATCACAGATGGCCCTCTCAGCAGACTGAGGAAGGTCAGACTTTTACGAGGGAGCACTGGGATGCTGCTTTCAGCGGGAGGATAGGGATGGACATTTGCTTTTAGAAAAACCTCTACGGCTGCCACGTGGAGAACGACTAAGAGGGTTCAATGAACAAGCACATCATTCGGGAGGCTGTGGCAGTGCTGTAGGCAGGAGATATTATGAACCAGCAGTGGCAGAGCTACGGGGAGAGATGAAGGGGGTGTCCATGAAGTCATAGATTAGTCACCTAGAGGGAGAGAAGTGTGCATGGGCTCTAAGCGATTTTACACTCAAAGGTTTTTGTTTCTGCCATTCTCATAAAGGTCTGGGAAGTAAATTCACCTGCTCACTTAGAAAAGGGGTTCAATTGCCCATAGCACACACTATTTCCTTCAATTTTATATCAGTTAGGATTTTCTGCATCTGCAATGGAAAATGCACCTGCAGTGGCTTGTACAAATAGAGACTTATTTTTCCACACAAAGCAAAAGGCAGTGGATCAAAGATGTCAGAACAGATGTCACCCTGCAGTCCGCCTCATTGTCACAGGGTGGCTGCTGCAGATCCAGCCATTATGCATTATGCATTCAAGGAAGAGTAAGTGGGAACAACCGTGCCAGCATTATGTGTTCTTATATCAGGAAAGAGAAATATTTTACAAAAGACCTCTCCCGGAAGACTTCCGCTGATACCTCATGGACTCTGGCCACCCCTAGCTCCACAGAAAGGTGGAATGGCAAATATTGGTTTCCTGGACTCTACAGAAGGAGGCAGGAAGGGAGAAGAGGCTGGGAGTGGCTGTCCAGCAGTGAATCAGCAGTGTTTGTCACAAATGCCTTGCAAGCCTGAGTTATATTTGAGGGGGTAGGGGAAGCTGAGGAGGCAAGCATGTAGCAGAGGTCAGCCACAGTCATGAATTATATGGAAGGTTTGCTGGGAAACTACATTTAAGAAAATAGATATGGTGACTATGATTCTCTTGACAGCATGACCGAGTGATTTGCAATATACTTGCATTTGATGGCCCTCGTTCCAAGTACTGTCACTTACTTTCATGTCAAACACTCGAGATGTTTCAAAATCACTAGGCTGGCCCACTGTTAAATTGCATACATGTGCATACACATGCACACACACAGACTCTTTAGAAGCCCTCAGTTCATGATGAGAAGCATGCTTGCTCTTCTGCTAGCTGCAGAACCAAACTGCTGATTTGTTTGGGAAGATATGCTTCTTTGCAAGACTGGAACTCAAGGTAGAACAAAACTACCCTCTGCCCTAGCTCTCTTGCCAAAGGTCTGGAGTCTAAATTCCATTAATGCAGTTTTTCACCCATGGTATTATTTGATTCTCATGGGAATCCTGGAAAGCAAGCTTTGCTCACCATTTTAGAAGACATTTTACCTGGTACCCCCAAAATGAAATAATACTCTTAAAGTGACCTAATAGAGTCTGAGAGTCAGGAGCACTTCCTGGGGTCAAATCCCAGCTCCTTCTAATGCTGGACGACTGAAGAGACTGTCAGGGTAGCTGTGAACCAAGGTCACTGGGAGGCAAAGGAAGGTCAGGATATTACCCTGATTTGATCATTACACAATGTATACACGTATCGAAACATTACATTGTACCCCACAAATATGTGCAATTACTATGTATCAATTATAAATGAAAAAAATTAGGAAAATAAAAGGAAATGAAGGAAGGCCAACAATGATAAACTTAACTATAGTTATAGTTTGGGAAAATCCGAAAAGAAGCTGTCCTATCTATGTGCTAACAAAACACCCCAAAACTTAGTCGTATAGAACATCAACTATATTGTTATGCTCGTGAATTCTGTGGCTCAGGATCTCAAACAGACCACAGTGGGGATGATCGTTTGTCTACTCCATGAAATCTGAGGCCTCAGCTGGGAAGTTGAATGGCTGTGGGTTACCCCATGGCTGTGGGCTGGAATCATCTGAAGACTGTCACTCACATGTCTGGCTCCTGGGCTGACATGACTCCACTGGGCTCAGATGGCACCACTGACTTAAGCACCCATGTATGGCCTCTCTGTGTGGCTTGGGCTTCCTCACAACATGGTGACCTCAGGGTAACTGGACTTTTTACATGCCAACACAGAGCCAGGCAAAAGCTGAGTGATCCTTTATGGTCTAGCCTTGGAAGTCACACAGTGTCCCTTTCATCATTCCCTATAGGTCTAAGTAGTCTTAAATCCACCTAGATTCAAGAAGAGGGGATTCCTCCTGGTAGGAAAAGTGTCGAAGAATTTGCAGCCATGTTTAAAACCAGTGCAGAGGCCAGTCTATGCTGTTCTCTCTATTTTTAATGGACACTGGACAGGAGAAATGCGGTGTACTTTCTCTTCAGAGCTTTTTATCTCTGAATGCATCTATCTGGCCCTAATACTTACTAGCTGTGGGAAATAGGAACCTTACCTAGTCTCTCTGAATCCCAGTCGCCACGTCCTTAGAATAAGTATAATAACATCTCACAGAAGCACTAGGCTTCTGTGAGAAGAAAACGAAGTAATGTATGCAAAGTACTTAGCAAGACCGATTCAAACTTTATTCCACACATACATCTAGCAATTACTATGTGCCAAGCTCTGCTCTGAGCATTTCACAGAAATTATCTAATTTAATTCTCATTTACTCCTGTGGCATAGATACTGTTATCATCCCTATTTTAAGAATGAAGAAGTTGAAATGCAGAGAGGATAGTGACTTGTCTATGGTCACAAAGCATATAAGTGGCAGACCAGGACTTGAACCGAGCAGTATGGCTCTAAAGTTTATATTCTGCCTTTTAGTAGGTAGCACAGATGTGAATACATACATGCATATATGATTTACTGAGCATCCACAAGTGGCAGCTTGAGCCCAGGATTTTGTTTTTGCAACAACTCTGTTCATCTAGGCCAGAGATCGAAGAGCTATGACTGTGGCCCAAATCAAGCCACTCCCACTTGTTATGTATTATTTATGGCTGTTTTCATGCTACAGTAGCAGAGGTGAGTAGTTATGAAAGAGATCATGTGGCCTGCAAAGCTGAAAATATTTATTATTTGGCCCTTTACAGAAAGAATTTGGCATGCCCTGTTCTAGACCTTACCTGCAACTAGTCCTTATCCTGGATTTCTTGCAATTTCAAATATGTTCTTTGTCCTGATTAACTTCTTTATTTAACAAGTATTAATTGTGTTCCCAACATATGGCAGACTTAGTTATAGATCCTAGAGCTCCATGGTGAATAAGAGACACCTGGTCTTTGTCCTCACAGAGTTTATGCTTTAGTTGAGAGAAATAAAAATTTAAGACAGCAAAACCCAAAATTATGGTAGATTGTAATGATTGCTATGTGTATATTAGTCATTCTGTTGCTTATGACAGAGTATCTGTAACTGGGTAATTTATAAAGAAATGAAATCTATCTCTTACAGTTTTGGAGGTAATGTATGTCTATGGGAAGTCTGTGGTCCACAGGGCATATCTGCTGAGGGCCTTCTAGGTGGGAACTCTCCACAGGGTCCTGTGATGGTGCAGGGTATCACATGGCGAGAGAATGGATGAGCAAGAGAGTTAATCTTCTCACTTGCTCTCCTTTTAAAGCCATCAGCACACCCATGACGACCCATCAAACCATCAACCCACTACTCCATGAATGGACCAATCCGATCATGAGGTTACAGTCCTTGGGATCCAATCTTCTTAAAGGCCCCACCTTCCACCACCACGTTGGGGCTTAGGTTCCAGCATGAGCTTGGGGGATCATTCAAACCATAGCACTATGAAATAAACAATGAGTAACTGAGGTTAGAGGTGTGTTTCTTACAGATAGAAGCCATTTCAGCTGGGAACTCCATTACCGCATCTAAAACTGTTGCGATAAGAGGGTATGTGAGCAGGATGAAGTACGGAGCTGTCATGCCTGAGAAAGGAATAGAAAGCTTTGCGGGAAGTGTGGAAGGGGAGCCCACGGTGATGTGATAGTGAACAGAAGGGGAAGCTGGTTGGCCTGATTGCATGGTTCTCTCTTCTGCAATATGAAGCAACGTGGACGCAGACATGGGAAAACAGGGAGTCCAAGAAGATTTGAGCTTTTAGAGGCTAACAATAAATGTAAATAAGATGAGAGGTGAAAGGACAAACTTAGCCTGGGCACAGAGTTTTTTGGCTCCCTCACTGAATTAAGGTATGCATTTGAATGCCTTTGGATGGAGCACAGTCACTTTCCTTCATCTCATCTGTACAGGTTCTTGCTGTGTTCTCTCTGGCCTGTTTACTCATTTAGATTTCCCCCCTGGCTCTGTAAGCTTTTGAGATGGCAAGAACTGAAGTTTAGAAATAGATAACACACTCTCACCCGCATGGAGAGAAAGGAAAGAGAGAGAGAACTAAAGGATTATGACAAGGTGGTAGGATTAATTAACTGGACTCAAGTTTTGATGAGGTCAGATGAGAACTAAGGAACTATCAAAGCAAGAATTGGAAATGATAGAAAGTTCTCTTAAGAATAGATTAGAAATTAGGATTCTGTAAAAAATGCTGGCAAGGATGTGGAGAAAGGGGAACTCTTCTACACTGTTGGTGGGACTGTAAAATCATTATGCGAAACAGTATGGAGGCCTCTCAAACAACTACAGATAGAACTACTATATGATCCAGCAATCCCACTGATGGGTATATGCCCAAAGGAATGGAAATTTTCATGTTGAAGGGACACCTGCACTCCCATGTTCATCACAGCTCTATTTACAATAGGCAAGATATGGAACCAACCTAAATGTCCATCAGTGGACAACTGGATAAGGAAAATGTGGTATATGTACACCATGGAATACTACTCTGCCATAAAAAAGAATGAAATTCTGCCTTCGCAGCAACATGGATGAGCTTGGAGAAAATTATGTTGAGTGAAATAAGCCAGGCATAGAAAGAGAAATACAACATGTCCTTACTTGTAAGTGTGAATAAAGAAAGGAAGAAAGAGAAAAAGAAGGAAAGACCAAAGTAATACTTTGAAGTTTCAGAAGGAGAGAACAAACCTATGGTTACTAGAGGTGGGAAAAGGGGAAGGGGAGGAGAGGTGAGGGAGTAATTGGGAAAGGGGCACAAAGAATAACTACAATTTATAATGATGAACATGCTGGCAATATCTACTTGATTATCACTTACTATATACAAATACTGACAGTCAACTCTACGCCCCCCAAATATGTAAAGTCAATTATATTTCAATTCAAAAAAGAAAGAAAGAAAGAAAGAAATTAAGACTCTGAAGATAGTACAGACTGAAGCTTACAAATTAAAGAGTGTGACACTAGGAGTGGGTAGCTGAGGTAGGAAGAAGCCAGATGTTTTATATGCATTATATATATACACACACATATGTACATATGCATATAAAATGATGCATATAATATGTGTGCACACACACATAAACTTACACATGCATACACACATATATATGATTTGAGGTGACTTGAAGAGTCTACTTGGTGTTCAAATTTAAGAAAATATCTCTACACAATTAAGATGTACTTTTAAAAGTTTTTCTAGATATATGATGCAAAGAATCTTTAGAAAGAGTCTAAAAGCAATCAGTTAAGGGCAAGCCTGGGCTAGAGTACAAGAAATCCTTTTCCTGACAAAACTACTGCTCTTCCTTTTTTTTTTCTGTATCTATCTATATGTATATATTAAAAAAGCATACCCTCGGCATAAATGAAACAGAGAATGCCCACATTTCAAAGTAACTGCAGTTTTAAAAAGAGAAATCATCAAACCCAGTGAATGAGCTTTCCCACCACAAACCTTTGAGGTCAGCAGGGCAGTCCAAAAAAACCGAAGGGAGAGTAAGCTCATTGTATGGGCAATTGTTAAAAGTTGAAGGGTGCTGTGCAAAACTGACAAGGCAGATCGTAAAAGCTTAAATAAGAAAACATGGGATGAAGGGCATTTTAAAAAGGTGTCAATACAAAGGGAACCATCTGAACAATAATATAAACCTTGCTAAGTATTAAGAAAAAAAAGAGAAAGAAAAGAAAAAAATTAAAAACACACGTCAAATAAAGAAATACAGCAAATAGAATACAAACCATTACAAAATCTTATGGCAGAGTTGGAACTAAACATACTCGGATAGTTACATTTGTAAATTAGAATGGGATTTACTCACTTAATAAAAGAAAAATATTTTAAATCTGGTAAATTTACAGACGATATGATAAAAAACCTGGGAAGCCCCAGGGAATCGGTGATAAAACTAACTTAAAAAATAAAAGAATCTAGTAAGGGAACAAGATGTAAAATTAATATATAGAAATCAATAGCCCTTATATTCACAATAACCAGTTAGAAGACATAATGGTAGAGAAACTCCACCTACAATAACAACAAAGAAAATTAAATAGTTAAGAATAAGTTTAACAAGAAATGTGCAACATCTCTATGGGAAAAACTTATTTAAAAAAAAAACTTCTGAAAGACACAAAGTACGCTTGAACAAATGGAAAGCCATTCCTTGTTCTAGAATTGAAAGGCTCAACTTTATACAGGTGTCGGTACTGCTAAACTAATTTATGCATTTAGCATAATCCCAATTAAAATAACACAAGTTTATCTGAAGCTGTGCTAGTTCATCCTAAAGTTTATGTGAAAAATCAGACATGATAGAAAGGTCAGGAAACAATGTTTAGAAAAAAAAACATATGGGGGGTGGAGATGGTACCAGCCCTACCAGACATTAGAACATAGCCTAAAACCTTTATAGTTAAAAGTGCCAGGCACACTAATGAATAGGCAAACAGAACAGTGGACTAAAATAGAAAATCCAAAAATTGACCCAAGAACATAGACATTTACTATATGATAAAGATATCTCAAATCAAGAGGGATTATCTCAAATCAAGACAGACTTTGTAAAAAATGGTGCTGGGACAAACGGAATAGCCAATTCAAAAAAGATTATCTTAGAGAATAAATCAGCTTAGACATATTACAAACAATTTAGACATGTTAAGAACAGGAAGTTCAGAAAAGAAATGAGAAACTGTTTATAACTCAGAGAATGAAATAAGAATTCACTAACTCATATAAGTGTAAATAATTAATTGAATAAATTTAAAAATGGGGGAGGAAGGAATGCTCTGTCTTACAGCTGAATTTCAAGAAAAAATTATAGAAAGAATAACAGAGACAGAAAACTACCAGTGTAATAATCATTTCAGGTAAGTATCTTCAATGAATGTTAAAACTGGAGGCAGTAACAAAAGTGCGGTGAGATTTTCATGTAATTTCAAAGTAACTTCTAAGATGCAAAGGAAAAGACAAAGTAGAGATACCTGGCCATGTCACCTTTACAAAGTGATCCAAATTAGCATTGCCAGACAAGGGACAAATTGACCAGTAAGAATTGGTAAAGAAGAGATAAAACGTCTGCATTACGTACTGAGAAGGACACAACGTCACTTTTGTTGTATTCTTGTCAAAAATGTATAACTTCAATTTAATTGTAAACAAATACCAAACAAATTCAAACTGAGAAACGTTCTATAAAATAGCTGGTCAGTACTCTTTAAACATGTCATGTCACGAAAAACAAAGACTGAGGAACTGTTTCAGATTAATGCTGGTTAATGAGACAGAACAATTAAATGTAATGTTCTATACTGGATTGGACCCTAGTTCAGGAAATGACCACCAGTGGGCCAATTGATGACATTTTTGTAAGGCCTATAGTTTAAATAATACTATTGCATCAGTATTAATTTCCTAACTTTGATAATTGTATTATTGACATTAGTGAAATCTGGGTGAAGTTCATACAAGAATTTTTTGTGCTGTGTTTGCAACATTCTTATAAGTTTGCAATTACTTTAAAATGAAAAGAAACAGACATCTAATAGTCTAATTTCTCTTTTACATTCAGTAGCATATGCTTAAATGATGTATACAATAACTTTTTTTTCCCTTTCCTCTACATAACTATGCAAGAAACTTCCAGATCTTTCCTCTGGTTCCTTCGGTGTTTTCTTAAGGTGTAGCAGTTAGCAAAAATGAGTTATTATTTGGACATTCAGCTTCCCATGCTGGATGTATTCATCTTTCCCCACTGATTTTTCCCCCAATTTAGTAATGAAGTAGACATCTTTCCTAATTGGAAGCTCTTCTTCTAATAGTAAACTCATTATTGTCTTTTAGCCAGAAAAAAATTAGTAAGGGCTCAATATATCACCAATAAGCTTTTCTTTTTGTGAGTTGACCAAGGCAAACATATAGTTCCCTTCAAAATCATTATTCAGGCCCCTGGGAGCTTCCTGTTGACTACTTTAACTGGGTAAATGGAAGGGTCATAATTAATCAAATGTATATGGTCAGCCAATATTCCTTCTTGGATGCAGTGTGCATTTGTTGTTTTTGTTGCTGCAAGGGGCAAACTAATATCAGCCCATGGGCTGGACTGGAAATTCCAAATGTGTTTAGAGAAAGCCTCATCTTTGTGCAATGCCTGAGCTTTCTGAGCCCTTGCAGCGTCCCTCCTATAAATGATCTGCACTCCCACTTTCTAGCCCATCACTACGGTTTGATCAATAGTGGTGCTGCATATAAAGTGATGTCCTACAGGATGTCAATATTAACCTTTCAAGTGTGCATCTTTCATGATTTATCCATCAATAGCACCACTAAATATGTTTTATATGCTGCAAGCAGTTATTTCTACGAGGCAGGCAAACTGACATTTCAAAGCTAACTACCTTCCATTGGGACATTCTATCTTCTGGAACCAAGGAGACATCTCACCTGACTGAACTGGAACTGACTAGCTCAGTACTTATCCACTGGAGCTGTAAGGCAGCTCCCCTATAACCTCCTCAAGGACAAATATTTTTTAACCTACCACAACACCTAAGATTGTCCTGAACACTGAATTAATGCTCAATAAACATTTACAAATCTAATTCACCGTGAATCTAAATGTCACCAAATTTATCAACGATTATTTACCTATTAATTTTTAATGGCTTTACTTTTTCAATTATTTGCTACCTGGCAGGTACTGATTAAAATGTTTACCAATTTTAAATAATTTCATTTTATCCTCAGATAAATCTGTAAAGGCAGATTATCCTTTTTTATAGGTAAAGAGATGAAAGTGGGTAACTTCCCCAGAGTCACTTAGCTAATGCAGATGGGAGGGCCAGTGTTTGGAACCATGAATGACGTGTAAGTGATGCTCAGTTGTGATGCAATGTGGCTCAGCAGCACCACCCATGAGGAACAGAATTTGGAACTTAGGTGCTCTCTGAAGTCCTTCGAGTCTGTCCTGTACGTATTTAAGAACATTACATGCTATTAATCCAACTACTTAAAAACCTCAGTTATCTCAGGGCATTTTGTGCCAGGGTTACTGTGTATGAAATTAAAATTTTGTCTGAGTAGCACTATGCCTGTGTTAGTTTCCTATTGCTATGGTAACAAATTGCCACAAAGTCTGTGGCTTAAAACAGTGTAAATTAAATTTTGTACAGTTCTGGGGATCAGAGGCCCATAAACAGTCTCACTGTGCTAAAGTCAAGGTGTTGGCAGGGCTGATCCCTTCTGGTGACCCCAGGGGCGAATCTGTTCCCCCGTCCTTTTAGCTTCTAGAGGGCTCCTGCATTCCTTGGCTCACAGCCCCTTTCTCACATCCACCCTCCTGCTTTTATCATCACATTTCCTTCTAGTACAGGACTCCTGTCTCCTTCTCGAAAGGACCCTAGTGATTACTAGGCCTACCCAGGTAGTTCAGGACAATCTCTCCATCTTGAAATTCTAAATTTAATCACATTGGCAAAGTCTCTTTTGCTATCTAAAGGTAATATGTTCAAAAATTCTGGGAACTAGGATGTGGACATATATACAGAGCCATTATTCAGCCTACCACAATACCAGAGGTATAAAATTTCAAAGTAAGTTGCCACACCAAGACGCAAGTAGGCAAGGGAATACCTGAGCCTGATTTCATGACTCTTAAAACTCCCTGACCTCTCTGAGGGCATATTCAGGAGCGGATCTTGAGAGGAGAATTTCTTTGGAGAAAGTTGGATTGTGAGCCCTTCCTAAAGGGAAAGGAGAGGAAGGTGCCCTCCACCTCTGCGTATGTCTTTCTGGAAACTACTCAGCGAACTGATGTATGTCAGATGACTGCTGTGGAGCCCATGTCTGAGGAATCTCAGAACAAAGGGCTGGAGCTGCTGGCCTGAGCAGCAGGGTGAAGGACAGTAGGTCTGCATTTGAAAATAACCCTCCTCCCACCAAAGCAGGGCATTAGGAGTTTCCTGTGGACCCCAGGTAGGCCCATACAGGAGAAGGGGAGAGAGCCAAGGCCCATTTAAAAATTCTACCGATGAGTAACACCTGCAGAGGGAGGGCTGTGCGGAGCAGTCCTCTAACAAAGTGCAGCCCAAGAAAGGTCTGGACGTGCACTTCTCACGTCACAAGACGACAGTTGGAGGAGCCAAAGAACAGCTGTAAGAGAAATCATCGCTTTAAGCATTAGCCGGACTCACACGGTGCTGGATTACAACACTACTCTTCAAACAATAACTCTGTTCAACCATTTTTCTTCTTCCTGCTTCAACCTCGGGGGGGGGGGGGGGCTAGAGAGTAGGGGAGGAGGTGAGTAGAAAAGAGGGAATATGTCAATCACCACTGCTTTTCCAGTGAATTTTCTAGATTCTGGCTGCTCGGGTGGGACAGGGGAGGAGATTTAATTATTTAAAGTGGCCATACATTTTTCTATGATCTGAAAGCAGAGGAGCTTATTGCAGTTTTGCCTAGCAGCAGGGGAAATTTTGTCTCGTTTAATAAATTGAAGAAAATGGTAGCTGATTTTACATGAAGGGTGGTGAGGAAGAGAGGGAAGGCACTTGCCAATTCAGCCCCGGGCAGGAGGCTGGGAAATCCATGCAAAGGCTGGGACAAAGCAGGGCAGAGGAGCAGTGGACAGAGACAGAGACGATAGCAAGGCTTTGGGCAGAAAAACAGGCAGGTGGAGTGGGTGGGAGCCTCCAGCACACAATTGGATTCCCCTCAAGACATCTGCTGAATCCTGGGGCTGTGTAGGGTAGGAGGCTAAAAGCTTAATGACAACCCAATGAAAAGGAGAGCAGAGTTCATGGCAGTCTTGTGAGACAAAGGTCAGAGTTTAGGATATGCCAGCAGGAAGGGCCCAGGCTCTTGGCTGAAGACCCCAGAGCCCCAGAAGAAAATCAGAGGCAGTCTAAGTCTTACCAGGGCTTTGACCCATCCTAGACCCAGGACAGCCCCTAACTGGATGAGGGGGATCAGCCTTCACTCCTTATCTTCCATATGAAGGAAGAGAAATCCTTCTGCAGAAGAAGTTAATATAAGCTTGCATCTCTACATTTGTAATATATATCTATAAAATAAATTGTTAGAACCAATGAACATATAAATGATGTTGACATCATTGGTGAGACGCAAAATAAAACCATCATGCATTATTATTGTACACCCGTTAGAACAGTGAAAATTAAAACAACTGACAAAATCTAGTGTTGGACAGGACATAGAACAACTGAAAGATCCCTGACAGTTTGTGACTAAGTGCTGGGATATACTTGCATGGGGTAAGATATCTGAGGACTTGCAAAGAGTAGGTTCTATGGAGATGAGAACAGAATATTTGGAAATATCCACTAAAGCTAAAAGGTACATACACACTAAAACCACATATTTCCACTCTTTGATATATACCCAGTAGAAATGAGAGCTTATACCTATCACACTCACATACAAGAATGATCATAGCTGCTATATTGATAATACTCCAAAACTAGAAGCAACCTCTGTGTCCATCAAGAGCTGAATAGTAAATAATGTGCAATAAGTTCAGACAATGGGATAACATGCACAATGAGATAAAAACACAAACCACTTATTGATACACAGGATAATGGGCATAAATCTAAAGACATCATAAGGTGAATAAAGTTAGACACAGAAGAGTACATAAAATGTTATTTTGTTTATATTCAGCTTTAAAACTGGTCTGTAGAGATAGGAAATCAGAATAGTGGTTCTCTCTAGGAGACTAGTGGCTGAGGGGAAGCACAAGCAAGCCTCGTAGGATTATAGAACATTCTATATCTTCATCTAGAAGGTGACCACGCAGTCACTACATGCGTGTAATCATTCATCAGACTGTAAACTTAAGATTCCCACATCTTGTTGTGTGTGTTATACCTTGATTAAAAAAATACTAGTCACACCAAAACACAGGACTACACAACCAAAAACTAAGAGTAAAATAATACAAAAAATAGAAACAGACTCATTGTGATTTAGCTGACAAAGGTCTTAAGATACATGTGATGAATTTATTCAGGACGTTAGAGATAAGGATGGACAAAATAAATTAAAAGATAAAGAATTTTACTAGACAGTCAGCATATATAAAAAAAATAAAATTCCCAGAATTAAAAAAGTACAATATCAAACAAGCAACCCAATTAAAAAATGGGCAAAAGAGCTAAGTAGGCATTTCTCTAAGGAAGATATACAAATGGCCAACAGACATATGAAAAAATGCTCAACATCACTCAGCATCTGGGAAATGCAAATCAAAACCACATTGAGATACCATCTAACCCCAGTTAGGATGGCTAAAATCCAAAAGACTCTGAACGATAAATGCTGGCGAGGTTGCGGAGAAAAAGGAACTCTCATACATTGTTGGTGGGACTGCAAAATGGTGCAGCCTCTATGGAAAATGGTATGGAGGTTCCTCAAACAATTGCAGATAGATCTGCCATATGACCCAGCTATCCCACTGCTGGGAATATACCCAGAGGAATGGATATCATCAAGTCGAAGGTATACCTGTTCCCCAATGTTCATCGCAGCACTCTTTACAATAGCCAAGAGTTAGAACCAGCCCAAATGCCCATCATCGGATGAGTGGATACGGAAAATGTGGTACATCTACACAATGGAATACTACTCAGCTATAAAAACGAATGAAATACTGCCATTTGCAACAACATGGATGGACCTTGAGAGAATTATATTAAGTGAAACAAGTCAGGCACAGAAAGAGAAATACCACATGTTCTCACTTATTGGTGGGAGCTAAAAATTAATATATAAATTCACACACACACACACACACACACACACAAACCGGGGTGGGGGGAAGAAGATATAACAACCACAATTATTTGAAGTTGATACGACAAGCAAACAGAAAGGACATTGTTGGGGGGGAGGGGGGGAGGGAGAAGGGAGGGAGGTTTTGGTGATGGGGAGCAATAATCAGCCACAATGTATATCGACAAAATAAAATTTAAAAAAATAAATAAATAAATAAACAATAAATAAATAAATAAATAAATAAATAAAAATAAAAAAAATTAAAATTAAAATTAAAAAAAGTACAATATCTGAATTAAGCTTTTAGCTATGATAGAGAAACTGGTACTGAACTAGCCCTCCCATTATTAACAGATCCTAAAAATACAAAAGGGTATAAAGCACTGGACAATAGTGAGCACAGGACTGTGATCTCTAAGAACAGAAACTGAAGGAGTGGGCCCCACTCGGCAACGATTGTCCTAGATCTCTGCCACAAGACAATTTTCAGACCATGGTGCAACAAGTTGAAGTCCAAGCAGTTTCAGTATCTTGCCAAACTGAGAAGATAGAGATCAAAGTTGGAGGCAGCTGAAGGGGCTAGAATCTGAGGATGGGCTGTGAAAAAGAGGAAGCTGTGCAGAGAAGAGGCCCCAGAAGTACATCAGGGAATTCTCGGCAAGCCTATGACCATGGGCTGGGCTCTACTTGCTTGCATAGGACAAGATCACCTGAGGATTTCCAAAGACCAGTTTCTACAGATCCAAGAGCAGAACAGAGAACTTGGAGGTCAGGTGGAGCTAGGCAGCAGTGGACATCAAGCCCAGCTGTGGTGGAGTGATCTCAGCAACTTCTTGTTGACATTCTGGAAATCCAGATGAGATACAAGAAGACTAAACCTTACGAATAAGAAACTACTGTAGAAAGTCTATTCTAGAGTCTCCCTAATAAAGTCTAAAACCAAGACCTGACAAATTTCATAGACAGGAGAGCATTTAGAAGGTAAGTATTTTTAAGTTAAATAAGAGACTTAGAAAAAAGTTTAGAATTTGCACAGGTCTGGCTCAACAAAATGTAAAACCAAGCCTACACAAATTCAAGTCGATCAATCCGTAATTGAACTGTTTACTAGAACAAAAATAAACTATCTCCAGAGGAATATAATAAAATCTAGAGTCTCTAAAATATATTATCAACAATATTCAGTAGAGAATAAAAATCTACTAGACATAGAAAGAAACAGAAAAATGTGACCCATAATCAAGAAAAAAATAATAGTCAATAGAAACAGACCCAAGTTGGCCAAAATGTTAGATCTAAAACACCCAAACTCTGAAGAAGCTATTAAAAATCTATTCAAAGATCTAAAGAAATATATGTTCAAGGAATTAAAGAAAAATACAGTCTTCATAAATAAATAGAAAATCTATTCAGAGAAAAGGAAACCATAGAGAAAGAACTGAATGGAAATTCTAGATCTTAAATAACAATTACTGAAATGAAAAGAAAAATTGATGTGCCTAGCAGCAAGTTGTATATAACAGAAAAAAGAGATAATGCAAGTAGATAAATAAAAATTATCCAAACTTAAAAACAGAGAAAAATATGATGAACAGTGAACAGTGCAGCAGGTACCTGTGGGACAATATTAAACAACCCAAAATAAAAATAATAGAAATCTCAGAAGCAGGAAAGAGTGATAATAAGGCAGAAAAAGGTCTTGAAGGGTAAATAGCTAGAATTCTCCAAATCCGATAAAAAAACATATTTACAGATTCAAGAAGCTCAGAGAACCCAAAGCACAATACACACACACACACGTGCACACACGCAAACACTCCTAAGTGCACACAGTTAGATTAGTGAAAGTCAAAGTATTTTTGAGAGAAAATGTTGAAAGCACCCAGAGCAAAACACATAAAGGAGAATAATGACATTGATTTCAGTGAAGGCCAGATGGCAATATATCATATGTGTCAAAAATAAGCACAAAATTTTTGGATAAACAAAACCTGACAGAATTTGCAACACAGACTTGCACTATAAGAAAGGCTAAAGGATATCCTTCAGACTGAAGAAAAGTGATATCAAATAGAATCTCACACCTACAGGAATCTACAGGAAATAACTAATGTTTACTTAAAACAAAATAGCTTATGATGTATGTCTATTGCAGTGCTCTTTGTAAAAGCAAGTGTTGGAAACATGCCAAATGTCCAACAATTTTGTCCTGTTTCTATTAGTAACTTTATGTTAAATTTTGTGTTGTTGATATTGACAATGCCACATTAATTTCCTTCTGCTAATATTTCCCTGATTTATCCTTTTTCCAAATTGTTGTCATTTAACTTTTCTGCATCATTGCTTATGGTATTAGATTATAGTTGAATTAGATTTTTTCCCCATTTAGTTATACAGTATCTCTTTTTTAGTAAATACATTTAGTCCGTCTCTACTTATTTTGACTCCTGAGGTATTTGGGTTTAGGTCTACCATCTTATATTGCCTTTCTTTGTCCTATCTTTTTTCCATGTGTTTTGTTTATGTTGTTACCTGTTTTTCTATTGGTCCTTCTTTTCTTGTAAAACTTCCCCCCCAAATAAATAATAAATAAATAAATATAATTAATATACTATACTATACTATACCATACCATAGAATAGAATAGAATAGAATAGAATAGAATAGAATAGAATAGAATAGAATAGAATAGAATAGAATAGAATAGAATAGAATAGAATAGAATAGAATAGAATACTAAAAACTGGTATGGCAATCACCAAACATAAACATTTTGGTTGATTTTCTTTTCCCAAACCAAACAGAAGATGACAGAGGACCTTGACCACTACACCAATATCTACCAAATCTATTCCCGGGACCCCAAGAAATGTCAGGAATTCCTTGGCTTGCAAAAACAAACAAAAAATATACATATAATTTAGTATATTAGTTGTTAACACTTTTAGAATAAAATACAACTTTAAAGTTATTTGTATATTTCTTGAATATGAAAATTAATCACCATGCTTTAACACGTCTACCTACCCACCTCCTCTCAAATTCTCAGTTTGACTTCATAGGACTCTCAACACACACAAAAAGCCTTAATGCTTAAAATTATTTATATTATACAGATTAACATTTCTAACCACTGTGAGATAAAATTAGGAATAAGAAATAAAATACAGTGAAAAAATCAAACTTAAGTTTGGAAATGAGCCTTTATGTCTTTCACGCTTGGATTGGAGAGGAAATTAAATGAAATTTATGACACATTTAGAACGGACTCCCAATGGGAATATTGTTAAAGCTTGTGAGATGCACCTAACATGTTATTCAGAGGTAAATTTATGTTCAATTTACCTTTTATAAAGATATTTTAAAAGAAAAAGATAAAAGAAAATAAGAGTTAATCCTACAACTGTGTAAGAAAACACAAAACAAAACAAAATACAAGTGTACATCAAAGTGAAATGAAGGACTAAATAAAGTTAGAAGCAGAAGATAAAAAACAAAAAAAGGGACGTCATCAAGATGGCAGACTAGACAGTCCCTAGCATCACTCTCTCCCACCGTTGACCAATTTACAACTATTAAAAAGCAAAGACTGCTATCCTAGGACCACGGGCGCTCAGGGGAAGAGGAGGAGAGAACTGCAGAGTTTGTGAAGTTGGGATATAGTGTGGTCAGAGGAAGGAGAAACAGCACCAACTATTTCAAGCCTGGCCATGTCAGGGCTGGCCCTGTGAGAGGCGGAAAGAAACTACAGCACACAGAGCAGGAGCCAGCAAAAGACACAGCTGAGCCCTTTGCATGAAGTCGCCTGGAGTCTGCAGGGCAGAAGAAGGCCTTGGAATGCAGCACACCAGCCCCCAGGCCAGCGAGACCATTGAGAGGGTTCCTGTGGACCCCCATAGGAGCGAGGGACTGCAGCCAAGTGAAGAAAGGAGTTACCCAGAAGCTGGGGAATCCTTGTGAGGGACCTGCACATGGCCCACCCCATGGGAAGTGTTTGGAATGCAGGAGGAAGGCTGAAGTGCCAGGAAAACACTGGGGTGCAGCGTGGGCAGCTGATCTGCCTTCTGATCAGCACAGACCCACTCAGTGGAGGCTGGTCAGGGTGACAGGACTGCAGGGAGTGCAGTTTTCTGGAAAGACTCAGTCCTGGGTCAGAAGTTCCACACTGCCCAGGTGGATCTGATCTCACAAGACCCAGAAGGGACTAAAGGGCTAACAATTCAAATCTGGTCTGCAAAAACCCCTTCTCCAGAAAAGCAGCAAAGCAGCAATTTAGTGCAACCATGGGGCTCAAGTGCTGGTCCCCACAGGAAGTTATCGCGTCTTTTGAATTAATCAAAACCACAGACCAGAGACTCTGATATTAACCAGTAAAGATCTACACCACCAACAAAGACATATAAAATGTGGAAGAGATAGCAGTCTCCTCAAATGTCCAGGAATCAATGTAAAGACACAAAGACCAAGAAAGAACAGGGAAACCTGACTCCAACAAAGAAAACAAATGAAGCACTATCAATGGATGCAGATGAACAGCAGATTTACGAAATGTCTAACAGAGAATTCAGAATAACCCTCTTAAGGATGTTCAGGGAGTCACAAGAAAATACAGACAGAAAACTAAATAAGATCTGGAAAACAATCTGGGAGCAGAATGAGAAATTTGACAAAGGTTTAGAATCAATTTTAAAAAACAGAAATTCTAGAAACAAAGAATACATTATCTGAGCTGAAAAACTCAATAGAAACCTCCAACAACAGACTTGATCCAATAGAATCAGGAAGCTTGAACACAGAGTATATGAAATTATCCAATCAGAGAAAAAAGAATTTTTTAAAAAATGGAATAGAAATACAGTAATTATGGGACCCCTCCAAGTGAAATAACCTCTGCATAATGGCCATACCCAAAGGAGAGGAAAAAGCAAGAGACCTAGAGAGCATTTTCAAGGATATAGTGACTGAAAATTTTCATGATTTTAAGGATTAGAAAAAGGTGATGGCAAATGGAAACCAAAAAAGAGCAAGAGTAGCTATACTTATATCAGACAAAATAGATTTCAAGCCAAGGAAAGTTAAAACACACACACACACACACACACACACACACACACACACACACACACAAGGGGTGTACTGTGTACATTAGAGATATTGGTCTGTAATTTTCTTTTTTCATTGTGTCTTTTTCTGGTTTTGGTATGAGGTTAATGTTAGTTTCATAAAACGAGCTTGGAAGTATTACCTCTGCTTCAATTTTTTGGAAGAGTTTGAGAAGAATTGGTAGTAATTCTTCTTTAAATGTTTGGCAGAATTTGGCAGTGAAGCCAACTGGTCCTGGGGTTTTCTTTGTTGGGAGACTTTTTATTACTGCTTCAATCTCATTGCTTATTATTGGTGTGTTTAGGTTTTCTAGTTCTTCATAATTCAACCTTGGTAAGTTGTATGCGTACAGAAACTTATCCATTTCTTCTAGGATTTCTAGTTTGTTCGTAGTAGTCTCTTGTGATCCTTTGTATTTCTGTGGTATCCATTGTAATGTCTTCTTTTTCATTAACAATTTTATTTGAGTCTTCTCTTTTTTCCTTCATCAGTCTAGCTAAAGGTTTATCAATTTTGTTTATCTTTTTGAAAAGCCAACTCTTTGTTTCATGAATGTTTTGTATTTTTTAAAATCTCAAATTCATTTATTTATGCTCTGATCTTTATTATTTCTCTCCTACTGACTTGGCGTTGGGTTTGTTCTTATTTTTCCAGCTCCTTGAGGTATAATGTTAGGTTGTTTATTTGAAGTCTTTCTTCTTTTTTGATGTAGGCACTTATTGCCATAAAACTCCCTTTTAGAACTGCTTTTGCTATATCCTGTAGGTTCTGGTATGTTGTGTTTTCATTTTTATTTGTCTCCAGGAATTTTAAAATTTTCTTCTTGGTTTCTTCTTTGACACATTCGTTGTTTAGGAGCATGTTGTTTAATTTCCATATATTTGTACAGTTTTTGGTATCCCTTTTGTTGTTGATTTCTAGTTTTATTCCATCATGGTCAGACAATGTAGTTGATATGATTTCAATTTTTTAATGTTTGTTGAGATTTGTTTTGTGACCTACCATGTGGTCTAATCTACAGGATGTTCCATGTGTTGCTGAGAAGAGTGTGTATCCTGCAGCTATTGGATAAAATGTTCTGTATATGTCCATTAGGTCCAGTCAGCCTATGATAGAGATAAATTTTGATGTTTTCTGGTTATTTTTGTGTCAATGATCCGTCCTTTGCTGAAAGTGGGGTATTAAAGTCCCCAATTATTATTGTGCTGAAGTGTATTTCTCCTGTTAGATCTAACAGTAATTGCTTTACATAAGTGGGTGCTCTGGAGTTGGGCGTGTATATATTTATAATTGTTATATCTATGCCATAAGCCTATAGTAACCAAACCATCATGATACTGGCATGAAAACAGACAAATAAACTAATAGAACAAAATAGAGAGCCCAGGAATAAACCCACACACTTACAGCCAACTGATGTGCTGAGAATATATGGTAGGGAAAGGACAGCCTCTTCAATAAATGGTGTGGGGAAAACTTGATATCTACATACAGAAGACTGAAACTAGACTCCTTTCTCTTACCATACACAAAAATCAACTCAAAATGGATTAAAGGCCTAAATTTAAGATCCAAAACAATGAAACTACTAGAAGAAAACATAGGAGAAATGCTACACAAAATGGGAGTGGGCAGCACATTTTGGAGCAAGACAACAAAGGCACAGGCAACTAAAGCAAAAATACACAAATGGGACTACATCAAACAGAAACACTTCTGCACAGCACGGGATGCTGTCAACAAAGTGAAGAGACAACCTACAAAACAGGAGAAAATGTTTGCAAACTACATATCAGACAAGGGGCTAACATTCAGAGTATATAAGGAACTCAAACAACTCAACACTAAAAGAATAAATAACCCAATTAAAAAATAGGTAAAGGATCTGAACAGACATTTCTCAAAAAATGATATACAAATGGCTATTAAGCACATGAAAAGATGCTCAAAATCGCTAATCATAAGGGAAATGCAAATTAAAACCACAACAAGATATCTCACTCCAGTTAGAATGTCTGTGTTCAAGAAGATGGAAAATCACAAATGCTGGTGTTGATACTGAGAAAAAGGAACTCTCCTACATTGTTGGTGGGAGTGTAAATTGATGCAGCCATTATGGAAAACAGTACGGAGGTTCCTCAGAGAACTAAAAATAGATCTACCTTATGACCCGGCTATCCCACTACTGAGTATATACCCAAAGGAAATGAAATCAGTGTATCAAAAGACACCTGTACTCCCGTGTTCATTGAAGCACTATTCACAATAGCCAAGAGATGGAATGAACCTAAATGCCCATCAACAGAAGAATGGATAAAAAACTGTGGTATATATCCACAATGGAGTATTATTCAGCTATAAAAAGAAATGATATCCTATCATTTGCAGCATCATTGATGGAACTGGAAACCATCATGTTAAGTGAAGTCAGACACAAAAAGATGAATATCACATGATATCACTCATATGTGGAATCTACAAAAAAAAAAAAGTGGCTTGCATAACAGTAGAGAATAGAGTAATTGTTACCAGAGGCCAGGAGGGGAGGGGTTGGGGAGGAAGGCAGAGTGGTAGATTAATGGGTACAAAACTATGCTGTCTACCAAAAGTGAATCATTATGCAGAATATGCATGTATTGAAAGAACACATTGTACTCCACAAATATGTACAAGTAAATGTTAAAATTAAAAAAAGAAGGCCGGCCCATGGCTCACCTGGGAGAGTGCGGTGCTGATAACACCAAGGCCACGGGTTTGGATCCCTACATGGAAATGGCCAGTCAGCTCACTTGGGAGAGCGTGGTGCTGACATCACCAAGTCAAGGGTTAAGATCCCTTTAAAAAAAAAAAATTAAGAAAAGAAAATAAACACATTAAGCTAAAAAGCTTTTTTAAAAAAAATATAAAAAGATCAATAAAATAGATTTTTATCTTAGGCTAAAAGGTCAGAGGACAAAAATAAAATAAACAATATTAGTAATGGATAAGAAGGCTGAAGTATAGACACTCTGGAAATAAAAAGTTATTTAAAATGTTATAAGCACTAAGACAATAAATTTGGAAAAAAGTAGATTAAATGGACAATAGTTTAGAAAATTACTGATTACATTTTCTTAAGAAAACTTGAAGACCTGGATAAACAATAGCCATTAACAGTCAGTCAATTTTAAAAGTCTCTCTTCCTCAAACAACAACAAAAGTTTCTGTAGGAAGGTTTGTTATCCTTCAAGAAACACATATAAGTTCTCTCAGAGAATATAAGATGGAAACTTACCCAGCTCACTGTCTTAGGTTTGTATAACTTTAATAATATACTCAGACAAGAATAGCAGAAGCAAATAGTTTCACCTATAAACATAGATGCAAAAAGTCTGTATGTATTATTAATTGAAGGTCAGCATTGTATTAAATATAGATAATATAAAATATTTACATTAAATATAGTAGTATGAATATATACGTATATAGAAAATCTATATATGTAGATGTGTATGTTTATACGATTATTTACTTGTGAAAAATATGCAAGCATAATTTATCATGAAAGAAACTTCATTCCACCATATTACCATTGAACACATTAAATAAATATTGTATTTAGGTATTAAATATTTAATATATACTTTTATATAGGCATTAAATAGTATCTATACATACGTTAAGCATTAAATATGTGTATTAATATATGTGTGTGTATGTGTGTTAAACCAGGCAAGGATTATTCAATATCAGAAAATCTATCTGTGCAAGCCACGAGACTAAAAAGTACAGAGAAGGGAATATGATCATTTTAATAAATGTAGAAAAGGAATATAACTCTCATTGTGGAGTTTACAAAAGGGAAAGATCTTATTGAAATGCAAAATAAAGAATCTTTCCTTAATTTGATAAAATGGTATTTCTCAAAAACCTACTGAAAATAACATATTTGGGGATGATTCTTTAGCATCTTTAAAACGTTCAGAGTTAGATGCTAACTGAGTATTTCTGCTATCACTGCTTCTTTTTAACATTTTACTGGGGTTTCTAACTAATGCAATAAGAGAAGAAAAAGAAAAAGCATTGGAAAGAATGGGGACAAGAATGTTATTTTCTACATTAATAAATCCAAGAGACTGCGCATAGTATTAGAAATAGTAAGATTGCTAGACAGAAGATCAGCAAATGAAAATTTATAATATTTCTATATGCTAACAATAAGCAACTCAAAAATATAATTTAAAAAATGTATTTCCATAAGCAATGAAATTTTTGAACATCATGGATAAAAGAAAGAAATCTTAGTGATGAACATGTAAAAACCCTAAATAAGTAAAGAAATGTAACATGTTTATTGGTGAGAGTTTAAATATCACTAAATTTTTCATTTTCTCTGAATTTATGTATAAATTGCATGCAATTTTCATCAAATTGTGTGAAGGGAGAAAAAAAAACTTCCATTAATGCTGTAAAGCAGATGGCAGATAAAATGATCAAGAATGCTTCCTGAGCATCTGTTTTCAAATGCCAAGAGAAACCAGTGTCTACAAATATTCCCCTGGATGAAAGCACTGAGTTTTCATGATGTGTGATAACATCCCTGAGTATAAAAAAAATGGCAATGCAACAAGAATTTAATCTTTTTCAGATTCAGCAGCGCCCACAACGGTGCACTTTCTCAGAGCCACAGGGTTAATGATCGTCACAATGATGATGTGCTGATAGCCACCCAACTGACGTTAAGTTCTAGTATTTTTGTGCAAACATATCAGGAACTTATAGCGCCTGTGTGTGGTCTCCCTTCCTCAACCTGTAACCCATCTGAACTAATGCAAAATTATAGCAGTGATTTTAAACTTAAGACAGTTCTAAAATTCATATGAAAAGCTAATAAAAATAAAAATAATAGAAATACAAAGCCAATTTTTAAAATATAATAAGGAGGGGGAATTTCCTATTAATTGATAAGTCTTACTAAAAGTGTTTGTTGTTAAGACACTGTGGTATTGTTGTTTAGCTAGAAAAACTAACCAGATCATAGTAGTCCAGCAATAGACCCAAAAATATCTGTAGGAACTTGATGTATGACAAGTGTGTTGATACAGATCAGTGCGGGAAAGGACTCACTACTAAGTAAATATGGTCGAGTTTAGTAACACACAAACAAATGAAATTAGGTCCTTACATGACACTTTGTAATTTTTCCCCAGAGGATTAAAGATATGAATATCAAAACTTTAAAACTTTTAGGTAAACGTGTAAAAGAATATCTTTATGGGATTATGATTGGGAAAGATATCTCAAATAAGATACAGAAAGCACAAATCATAAAGGAAAAGATTGATACACTGTACTACATTAAAATCTTCTGTTTAAACTTCTGTTTAAACAAAGTCTTCATTTAAAAAGTGAAAAGGGTGGCTGGCCCGGGAGCGCCTGTCCCCGGGAAGACAGCGCCTCAGCATCTAAAATAATTTTTCGGAAGAAATTTGGAAGACATGGCTGCGAGTTGTCTTTGGTATCAGCCTTTATTCTGGAGTGTAACTTCAGAGAACACTTTCAGAGGAGCTAAGGATCCCTCTGGTGTGTGTATTCTGGAGCCATGCTGCTCTTGTTTATAATCCTTGATCTAGACCGAGGCAAGTTGGCAGCACTGGGCTCGGCTCCGCACGGCCACAGCGAGAGCGCGCCACGGCAAGCTTTAAGAAGTAATTCTATAGTGACTGCACTTGCACCCTGAATTAATCTCCAATTTAAAGGAGAGAAGTCCTGCACGGAAAGTGGAAGCTCACCAGAGACCACACACCCTGCAATAGCACACCGTGATCCAGCAGCCCAGCAGAGTCCAAGCTGACCAGAGAGGTGGCTCCCCATAACAGCCCAAGACCCAAGGCAACCACACACACACAAGGCACTAGAGGCCAACTGAGCAGTCAGGGAGGGAGCCATACGAAATTGGCAACCACAGCAACATCCTAGTTACTCATTAGTCTCAAACCGGTGGTCTGTGAAACCCCCTGCCACAATGAATAAACACCAAAAAAAAGATACCAGAAATACAAAAAATCAAGAAAGTACACCACCAAAAGTTAATAAATCTCAAACTCTAGATCCTATAGAACAAGAAGCCCTTGAAATGATAGACAAGGAATTTCGAGTGATAATTCTAAGGAAACTGAATGAGATACAAGAAAACTCAGCTAGTCATCATGATGAAACGAGGAAAAGTATACAGGATCTGAAAGAGGAAATATACAAGGAAATCAATGTCCTGAAAAAAAATGTAGCAGAACTTGCTGAACTGAAGAAGTTATTCAGCGAAATAAAAAACACAACGGAGAGGTTAACCAGCAGGCTTGTGGAAGTTGAAGAGAGAACCTCTGAACTTGAAGATGGGCTGTTTGAAATAACACAAGCAGACAAAAAGAAAGAAAAAAGAATCAAAGACATTGAAGAAAATCTGAGAGAGATATCAAACAACCTTAAGCGCTCAAATATCCGAGTCACGGGTATTCCAGAAGGGGAGGAAAATGGAGATTCCATTGAAAATATATTCAACAAAATAGTGGCAGAAAACTTCCCAGGTATAGGAAAAATCACAGATCTTCAGATCCAGGAAGCTCAACAATCTCCAAACATATTCAACCCAAAAAGGCCTTCTCCAAGACATGTTATAGTCAAATTGGCAAAACTCAAAGACAAAGAGAGAATCTTAAAAGCTGCAAGAGAGAAGCGTCAAATCACCTATAAGGGAGCCCCAATCAGGCTAACATCAGACTTTTCATCACAAACCCTAAAAGCTAGAAAGGAATGGGATGATATTTTCAAAATACTAAAAGACAAAGATTGCCAGCCAAGAATACTCTACCCTGCAAGGCTATCCTTCCGAAATGAAGGGCAAATAGTATATTTCTCAGACAAACAAAAACTGCGGGAGTTCACTACCACACAACCACCCTTACAAGAAATCCTCAAGGGAGTACTGGGTTTGGTTCCTGAAAAATAACTACCACTGCCATAAAAACACAAGAAAAATCAATACCCACTAGTATAATAAAAATGGCATTCATGAAGAGAAAACAAACAAACAAAAATGCTATCTACAACCTAAGGAACCAACAAACACAGAAACCAAACAGTACATCAGAAAGCAAGGAACAAAAGACACCTAAGACAACCAAACAACCAATAAAATACTAGGAATAAATCAACACCTTTCAATAACAACTCTGAATGTAAAAGGCTTAAATTCCCCAATCAAAAGACACAGACTGGCTGACTGGATCAAAAAGCAGGACCCAACTATATGCTGCCTACAAGAGACCCACCTCACCCATAAAGATTCACATAGACTAAGAGTGAAAGGATGGAAAAAGATTTACTATGCAAAGAGAAAAGAAAAACGAGCTGGAGTAGCTATTCTTATATCTGACAAAATAGACTTTAAACTAAAAACCATAAAAAGAGACAATGAGGGACACTACTTAATGATAAAAGGACTGATCCATCAAGAAGACATAATGATCATAAATATGTACGCACCCAATGTTGGAGCAGGCAGATTCATAAAACAAACTCTATTAGACCTAAAGAAGGAAATAGACACTAATACCATAATAGCAGGGGACCTGAACACCCCACTGTCAATATTAGACAGATCATCTAGGCAAAGAATCAGTAGAGAAACACAAGATCTAAACAATACTCTAGACCAATTGGAATTGGCAGATATCTACAGAACATTCCATCCAACAAGCACAGAATATTCATTCTTCTCATCAGCACATGGATCATTCTCCAGGATAGATCACATATTAGGTCACAAATCAAGTCTCAATAAATTCAAAAATATTGGAATTATCCCATGTATCTTGTCAGACCACAATGGATTAAAACTAGAAATTAATAACAAATGAAACTCTGGAAATTATACAAACACATGGAAATTAAACAGCATTCTACATAATGACATAGGGGTCCAAGAAGAAATCAAGCAGGAAATAAAAAAATTTATTGAAACTAATGAAAACAATGACACATCATACCAAAACCTGTGGGATACTGCAAAAGCAGTATTAAGGGGGGATATTTATTGCATTAAATGCTCACCTCAGAAGAATGGAAAGATGGCAAGTGAACAACCTAACACTTCACCTTAAAGAACTAGAAAAACAAGAACAATCCAAACCTAAAGTTAGCAGACGGAAAGAAATCATTAAGATCAGAGGAGAACTGAATGAAATTGAAAACCAAAAAACAATTCAAAAGATCAATGAATCAAAAAGTTGATTTTTTGAAAAGATAAATAAAATTGACAAACAATGCATTAGCATGGCTAACAAAAAAAAGAAGAGAGAAGACTCAAATAACAAAAATTAGAAATGAAAAAGGCGATATTACAACTGATTCATCTGAAATACAAGGAATCATTTGAGACTACTATAAACAACTCTACGCCAACAAATTTGAAAATCTGGAGGAAATGGATAAATTTCTGGACACACACAATCTCCCAAAACTAAACCATGAAGACGTATAAAATTTGAACAGACCAATAACAATAAAGGAGATTGAAGCTGTTATCAGAAGGCTCCCAACAAAGAAAAGCCCAGGACCAGATGGACTCACAGCAGAATTTTACCAAACATTCAAAGAGGAATTGACACCGATTCTTTACAAACTATTCCAAAAGATTGAAACGGACGCAAATCTCCCAAACTCATTCTATGAAGCAAACACCATCCTGATACCAAAACCAGGTAAAGATATAACCAAAAAAGAAAACTACAGGCCAATATCCTTGATGAATATAGATGCAAAAATCCTCACTAAAATACTAGCAAACAGAATACAGTAACACATACGTAAAATTATTCACCACGATCAAGTGGGATTCATCCCAGGGATGCAAGGTTGGTTCAACATACGCAAATCAATAAATGTGATACACCATATTAATAAAATCAAACACAAGGACCATATGATCATCTCTATTGATGCTGAAAAATCATTTGATAAAGTACAGCACTCATTCATGACAAAGACCTTCTATAAGTTAGGTATAGAGGGAAAGTATCTCAACATAATTAAAACCATATATGCCAAACCCACTGCCAATATCATCCTGAATGGGGAAAAGCTGAAAGCTTTTCCTTTAAGAACAAGAACTAGCAAGGATGCCCACTCTCACCACTCCTATTCAACATAGTGTTGGCAGTACTAGCCAGAGCAATCAGAGAAGAGAAGGAAATAAAGGGCATCCAGATTGGAAAAGATGAAGTCAAACTGTCCCTGTTTGCAGATGACATGCTCCTATATATCGAACAGCCTTAAACCTCAACAAAAAAATCTTGGAATTGATAAATGATTTCAGCACAGTAGCAGGATACAAAATCAACACACAAAAATCAGTAGCATTTCTTTTCTCCAATAGTGAACATGCAGAACGAGAAATCAAGAAAGCCTGCCCATTTACAATAGCCACCAAAAAAATAAAATACTTAGAATTGAGTTAACCAAGGAGGTGAAAAATCTCTATAGTGAGAACTAAAAAACCACTACTGAGAGAAATTAGAGAGGATACAAGAAGATGGAAAGATATCCCATGCTCTTGGATTGGAAGAATCAACATAGTGAAAATGTCCATACTACCCAAAGTGATATACAAATTCAATGCAATCCCCATCAAAATTCCAAAGACATTTTTCTCAGAAATGGAAAAAACTATACAGACATTTATATGGAATAATAAAAGACCACGAATAGCCAAAGCAATGCTGGGCAAAAAAAAATAAAGCTGGAGGCATAACACTACCTGACTTTAAGCTATACTACAAAGCTATAATAACCAAAACAGTATGGTACTGGCATAAAAACAGACACACTGACCAATGGAATAGAATAGAGAATCCAGAAATCAACCCACACACTTACTGCCATCTGATCTTTGACAAAGGCACCAAGCCTATTCACTGGGGAAGGGACTGCTTCTTCAGCAAATGGTGCTGGCATAACTGGATATCCATATGCAGGAGAATGAAACTAGACCCATACCTCTCACCATATACTAAAATCAACTCACAATGGATTATGGATTTAAATATACACCCTGAAACAATAAAACTTCTTAAAGAAAACATAGGAGAAACACTTCAGGAAATAGGACTGGACACAGACATCATGAATACAACCCCAAAAGCACGGGCAACCAAAGGAAAAATAAACAAATGGGATTATATCAAACTAAAAACTTTCTGCACAGCAAAAGAAACAATTAACAGAGTTAAAAGACAACCAACAGAGTGGGAGAAAATATTTGCAAAATATACATCTGACAAAGGATTAATATCCAGAATATATAAGGAACTCAAACAACTTTACAAGAAAAAAACAAGCAACCCAATTAAAAATGGGCAAAAGAGCTAAGTAGGCATTTCTCTAAGGAAGATATACAAATGGCCAACAGACATATGAAAAAATGCTCAACATCAGTCAGCATCCGGGAAATGCAAATCAAAACCACATTGAGATACCATCTAACCCCAGTTAGGATGGCTAAAATCCAAAAGACTCTGAACGATAAATGCTGGCGAGGTTGCGGAGAAAAAGGAACTCTCATACATTGTTGGTGGGACTGCAAAATGGTGCTGCCTCTATGGAAAATAGTATGGAGGTTCCTCAAACAATTGCAGATAGATCTACCATACGACCCAGCTATCCCACTGTTGGGAATATATCCAGAGGAATGGAAATCATCAAGTCAAAGGTATACCTGTTCCCCAATGTTCATCGCAGCACTCTTTACAATAGCCAAGAGTTGGAACCAGCCTAAATGTCCATCATCGGATGAGTGGATACGGAAAATGTGGTATATCTACACAGTGGAATACCACTCTGCTATAAAAACGAATGAAACACTGCCATTTGCATCAACATGGATGGACCTTGAGAGAATTATATTAAGTTAAACAAGTCAGGCACAGAAAGAGAAATACCACGTTCTCACTTATTGGTGAGAGCTAAAAATTAATATATAAATTCACACACACACATACACACAAACACACACACACACACACACACACACACACACAAAGAAAAAAAAACCGCGGGGGGGGGGAAGAAGATATAACAACCACAATTACTTGGAGTTGATACGACAAGCAAACAGAAAGGACATTGTTGGGGGGGGGAGGGAGGAGAGGGAGGAGGGAGGGAGGTTTTGGTAAGGGGCAACAATAATCAACCACAATGTATATCGACAAAATAAAAGTTAAAAAATAAATAAAAAAATAAAAAATAAAGAAATAAAAAGTGAAAAGACACCCACAAACAGGAAGATACAATGTTTAACTGACAAAGACTTAGAACTCATAATATGCAAAGGCTCCTACAAATCAATAAGAAGCTTAATGTCTACTCTCAGTAAATTTTAAGTATATAATACATTATTACTAAGTATAGTCACTAAACTATACATTAGTTCTCTAGAAATTACTCTATAACTCTTACTTTCTACCTTTTTACTAACATTTTCCCATTTTCTTCCCACCCCAAGCCTTTGGCAAGCACACTTCTACTCCCTGTTTCTATGTATTAGCCTTTTTTTTGCTATCATATATAAGTGAGATCATGCAGTATTTCTCTTTATGTGTCTGGCTTATTTCCCTTAGTATAATGACCTCCAGTTTTATCCATGTTGTTGCAAATGGCAGAATTTTCTTCTTTTTAGAGCCTGAATGATATTCCATTGTACATACATGCACCACATTTTCTTTATCCATTTCACACCAAAAAAGGTAAGTATGTGAGGTAATGAACATGTTAAATTAGCATGATTGTGGTTCTCACGTAACAATGTGTATGTATATAAAAACATTATGCTGTACACATTTAATATATAATTTTTATTTGTCAATTGTACATCAATAAAGCTGGGGGGAAAAAAGAAAGAAAGAAAAAGCTGCCAACCCAAAGGCATGAGGCAACAAGAAGCAATTTAAAGAGGAGAAAACAAAGTGGCCAATATAGGGGGAAAGGTAGACAGCCTTATTAATAATCAGGAAAATACAAGTTTTAAAAATAAGATATTTCATAGTCACCTGAGTTAGAAATTTGATGAAATAAAGTGTTGGCAGGAAGTAAGAAAAAACAGTAATTAATGGACCTGGCTAGTGGGAGCCAATTAGTCTAATGACTTTGAAAAGTATTTTGGCAATTCCACTTGTAAGTGTACTCACAAGATAAACTCTCATATATGTACACAGGGAGACATATATAAAAATAATCATTGAGGTATTGTTTGCAATAAAAAGTAAAGTTGTCTTATGTCGGGCTGGGTCACAGACCCCACCTGTGCAGGTCGTGTGTCAGGTAAGTGAAAGAAAAACCAAGTAGCCACAGCAAAGTAGACATGCTCTATTCCAGATGCAAGCTCTGCCGCCAGCGGTTTGAAGCCATTGTCTTATATACCAAATTAAACAATAGTGGCAAAGAGCCAAGGGGTACACGGGCGCACATGTGCACTAACACTACTCTTCAGTAACTTTTTTTTACAAGGGATGCGCTGAATCATACCCAGCCAGATATGAAGGGAGCGGCCTGCCTATACCGACTCCATTTTCTTCACACCCTGTAAGTCCATCAGTAAGTCAGTAAGAAATAAGGATGAATTTGGTATGTCCCTGCAACAGAACCTTAGACAGCAGATGAGATGGATGGACTACAGCTGAAAGTATCCGTATGGACAGGTTGTAGAAGCCGGTGCTTAGTTCAAAAACAGGTTCCAACAGCCAGGCAAGCGACGGAGCCAGCCGCTGCCTGCAGGTCCTGAGATGGTGTCCGGGGGCCTAAGGCCTGCCCCTGCCCCCCATCCAGGCAAGAGATGGAGCCAGCTGACACCTGGGTCCTGAGACAGGGGCCGGGCCAGCCCTGCCGCTGCCCACCACTGGGTGATGTTAGAATGTATTTGTTAACCATGTATGTTTCTTTGGGGTATGTGACTTCTCTGCTCATGTACCAAATCTCTGCTTAGATTTTTCTATTTCATTTTGAAGAGTTCTTTTCGCAAAAAGGGTGTTAGTCTTTGTGTGTTTAAAAAAAAATGGGGGTCCTGAGACAGAGGCCAAGGTCCTAGGCCATGACCCTGCCCACACCCGGGCAAGCAATGGAGTCAGCTGGGACGCCCTGGTGTCCTGAGATGGGAGCTGAGGCCCAGCCGTGCCCCCACGCACAGCTAGACCTTAGAATATGCTTACTAGCCACGTGTGTTTCTTTGGGGTGTGTGACTTATCTATGTATGTCCTTCACCACAATTCTGCTTAGGTTTTTTTAGTTCATGTTTAAGAATTCTTTTTGCAATTAAAAAAAAAAAAGTGGGGAGTGGAATGATGGTTACCTAAGACTGGGGGAGGGGGTGTTAAGGGGAAGGGTGAGGGGGGAACTACTGGGGACAAAACTATGCAATTGACCCTAAGTGAATCATTGTGCAGTATATGCATGTATTGAAACAACACACTGTACCCCACAAAAATAAATATAAATAAAATTGAATTTAAACAAATAAAACAAAATAAATTGAAACAAGTTACAGAACTACTCATACCACAGAAGGTCATTAATATAAAATTTTTAAAAACGTAAAAATAGTATAAATTTTATGGATACATACCTATGCATTAAAATTTCAAAAATATACGTGAGGCAGGTATACAAAATATCCTGATAGTATAATCTCCAAGGAGGGAATAGGAGAAACTAGGATTTGGATTAGGTACCAACAGGTTTTCAATTTTACCTGTAGTTTTACATTCCTTTTTAAAAAAGTTTAAAGTAAAAAATAGCAAAATGTTAAGATTTGTTAAATCTTGACATTAGGTACATTTGTTTATTATATTATTATTTCTATTTTTCTGCTTGAAATTTTCATAATAATAAAAATATGGAGAACAAAAGTTAATTGTGAAACTTTAAACTCTGATTTAATTTTGTTTAAAACTTTAGAAAGTATGCGTGAATTACTTTGCTAGAACTGCCATAATAAATACCACAGACAGGGTAGTTTAAAAAACAGAAATTTATTTTCTCACAGTTCTGGAATCTGCAAGTCTGAGATGAAGGTGTCGTCAGGGATGTTTCTTCTGAGGCTTTTCTCCTTGGCTTGCAGATGACCATCTTCTCCCTGTGTCTTCATGTGGTCTTTCCTCTGTGTGAGTCTGTGTCCTAATCTCTTCCTCGTATAAAGAAACGAGTCCTATTGGATTAGGGCTCACCGTGATAACCTTATTTAACCTTAATTACCTCTTGAAGCCCTGTCTCCAAATACAAGTGTACTCTGAGGTACTGGGGATTAGGATTTCAGCGAGTGAAAGCGGGGTGGCACAATTCAGCTCATAACAATATGGGGATGTACAGAATATTTTTCCATCTTCTCACCATCTCCTCTCCTGTACAGGGACACAGACTTGACGCAAATCATCAGCTCCAGTTTGTCCTGCTTCTTTCTCCTGGAAAGCCAAATCACATACACACAGGCGTCCCCTGCAAGCATCCCACTTCCTTCCCCTCCCATGCCACTGCAAACACCTCCCTCCCAGCAGTGGGTACCTCCTAGGAGTTTGAGAACCCTTCGTTCTTCTTTTGAGACATTAACTTATAGCACCTCAAAGTGAGCCCCACAAAAACTCTGCCACTTGTGCTGTGGGACATACTACTGGTTTACTCCACATTTTCTGTCTTGTGTGGGTCTTCTTGTAAGGTATTTTCCTCTTAGTATTTCTGTCTAACAAAAGCAAACAAATATCATTAGTGTGCAGGAAGTAAGAATCCAAACTTTACAAACATGAACATGATCAAATTTATTTTTTTAAAAAAGTCTAATTTAAAATAATCCCATCACACCAATGATACCGTAAACAAGAAAATATTTCTTTTCATCTAGCTCTAAACTTTTAAAATCTACCTCAAATTAGATTTTCATTGAGCACTCCCTGTCCCCCTATATTGGAAATTAAAAAACAAAAACTTAAAAAAAAACCAAATTTATGTCATATAACCTAAAGTGGTACAGACTCATTTAAAGAGCACATTATTAGAAGTGATGACCAAAGCCATCTCCAAAAGGCTGGTTAAAAACTGTCTGCTTTTGTCTGTGGTGTCTGTGTCTAAATTCAAATGGATGTCAGAAGTGAACCCACTTTTTGCAAGACTTATTATTGTACGGATTTGGAGAAAACTCAGGTCAAACTATGGTCTCTGAGATTGAGCAACTGTCTACAGCACTAGAGAAATTAAAAAGTTCTGATCTTTAGGAGGAAATCTGGGCTGGAGGCATTTTAGATATTTTGAAATTCCCAACCCCATCTATTGAAAATCCACACCATCAGCAATGATTTTCTGAGCATAGATAGGTGCACATTCCTATACTTGGTGCTTAGGGTTTAATGACCTAAAGAAGACCAGGGAAAGGTAATATGCATTCATGCAACCTTCCTCAGCTGTCTTGCAGGATTATTAAGCACCCAGCACTGTAAACTCCTACTTGTTTCTTTAAAAATTGTTAAAGCAGAAATGCCAGCATGTCAATAGCAGAGTAATATCCAAATCATGTATTATTCTTTCCAAGAGGCAATGTCCTCCCCGCAGTGAGGACAAGACTGATCGCAGAGCCAGTGCCAAGCCCGGGGAGATTTCCCTGGGGAGCTCATCTTTTCATCACAGGTCACAGCTTCGCTCAGTCAAGGAGCTCTCAGAGCAGCTTCTCTTCCCTCCACAGGCACCACCATGCTGCGGAAAGAGCTCTCTAGTAAAATCTACCTAGGATAGGGCTGGCCTGGCACTGGGGTCCATGGCAGTGGTGCACTAACAGATAGAGAGATACAGAGACCCTCCCCCGACTGGAGGACCGTGGTCTTGACTCACACCAGCATCTAGACCAGTACTCGGTAATTGAAGGTGACTCCCTGCCTTGGAACTTCGGCAAAACAGTACTGGCTGTCAACAGCTCCTGTGTCATCCTGCTTGCTGTCTTCATCTCTCCACATGTGTAACTATGACAGGCTTTGGAAGCATGAACATGCTCCCATGCATGTGCACACACACACAACATTTAGAAGGGAGGTTGTCAATACAGTTTTGAAATCCTCGCTTAGCTAGATCAAGATACATAACTCTTATAATTAAAGAAAGCTGCAAGGGTTTGCATTATTGCCTTTCTCCTATACCTGGATTGTTCAGGTAGAAGTAACCCTGTCACAACCCCATCATCTATAAAACAAAATCTTTTCTCAGCTTTGCTCATTTTGGCCTGTTCCTGCAAGCTCAGAGAACTGCATTAATGTATCCATCCAGGATAGGTACAATTAGACCTCCTGATGGTGGAGAACATCAACCAGGGCCAGGATGCAAAAGGTTGAAAAATCACAGCAGTGCATCATTAGTTGACCTGGCCCAAGGTCACCAGAAACCAAGAGCTGCCTCTAGTGACAGAGGCCTCAGGCCGATCAAGTGATGGAGCAGGACCCCACAGAGCACACAGTACTGGCGACAGGATCAAAGACTCCTGGGGTTCTTTGGGGTTCCCGAGGGTGGGAGAAACACTTCCCAGCTCTGACACTCTGTGGTATGATTCAGAGTTGCCTCGGTCTTGCCAGCCACAAAAAGTGAAATGCTCACTGAAGTGGTATTGAATTGACCTGGCCAGAGATTAAAATGTTCTTTCTGTCCTTTAAGTGACACGCATTCCCTCAGCACACACTTTTTTGAGAGATCCGAGAGGGATGGCAAGGTGCTGTTAGAATATTTTGCTGACAGTGACTAGAAATGCAGAGACTGTCAGCAGAGACTGCTGCGAAGGTGGCAGGGACGGGAGAGGGCAATTGTGTTCTGAAGTACAGTTGTCACTCTGCGTTAAGAGTGGCACGTGACATTTCCATGACAAAGATTCCTTGCTGGTTCCACATCAAATGGCCAGAATGATTTAAAACTGTCCCCCTGACAATGGGGGACAGTCCACTTGAGTGAGCAATGCAGAGCACTTTCTTTTCTCCAAAGCGATTGCCCATTGTGTATGCTCTGCAGAAAGGGGGGTGAAAAATAACTCAAGTGCCACTCCCTAGAGCATGCTGTGGTTGGTGACTAAAGAGTTTCATGCTTAAAACTTCAATTTAAGTATGTTTTAGAAATCAACTAAGGCTCCATTTCTTCTTGTTGCCTCAAGGATAAGTCACCAAAAAATAACTCATGAATATTTGTGAATCTTTCTCCACCGCTAGACCTAACCTAGCCTCCCGCTATAAACTCCCCCTCCATTAAAATTAATCTCCCTATTCCACCCCCACTCTCAAACTGATGGCTTTGTCCATTTCTTGTTTTATATTCCTCTGGACAGCTTTCTTAGAGCTTCATGTGCCCACTATCCCCCGATCTGTTGGCACTAATCACCATCTGTCTGGAGAGCTTTAGAATATATTATCCTCAGCTGTTACTTGGCTAGAATCTTCTCTTCTGCTTCCGCAAGAACCCAACAAGCTTGCCTTCTCTGTAGGAGCAATAGAAATTCAATAGGAAAGTGCTGATTTAACATGGAGACCTTTTAGTCAAAGACACTGCACTAGGTCCCAGGGACAAGCAGAGAGGATCTACCTTTTCTCAAGGCATTCCAGTCTGGCAGTGCAGAGGCAGACTGCATGGGACCTGAGGGAAGAAGGCACTCTTCCTTCCAAGGTCATAGCTTCCAAACCAAGATCAGCAGGAGGGGAGCACCCAAGAGCAAGGTAGTCCTGATGCTGAAATTCCTTCACTACGCATATGCCACACTGAGGCCCCAAATGTGAACTGATTCACTACTGGCAAGGACCAGCAGAGGCACAACGGTGTCACACTAGCCTGAGGTAGTAACGATGATCACAAACACTTGACATTCAGTCTCTCACGTCATCCTCATTACAGCCCAAGAGGTTGGTCCTGTTATTTCTGTCCGTGTTTACAGATATGGAAATTAGGAGAGGGAGTAGCTTTTCCAGGGTCACAGAGTTAGAGATTGAGTGAGCTAGGCTGAGAATCAGTTCTGCCACCACGGTGTGTCTACCTTCGGCCCTCTGCTCTCTAGCTTTCTGCAAATAAGAAGGAAAAAAAAAACAAAACTAAAATTAAGTTCAAATTCCTTACCCGGGTGCGTGATTTCCTTGCGTTTTGTGAATCCTGAGCCTGATCTCTTTTGGCCTGGGACTCCACATGTGATTAAAAGCATCCGTCACAGCGAAGGCCTTTCATTAAAGGGCCTTGGTTCTCTCACTTGTAAAACGGGAGAGTTGGACCAGATAATCTCAAAAGTCGTTTCTGGTTCTTACAGTCTGTGTTTCCAAGCAAGGATTGCCATCCTCGAAGACTGCAAATTTCAACCCCTTTCACAAGCCCTAAAGAGGAAGAAAAGGAAAGAAGAATTGATCACATACCTGTGAAAATTTAAGTAATCAAGAACAGAAATGCTACCCTTGTGAATTCCTGGCTGATATGCATGACTTGGAAAAAGAAGAAAGGTGTTTCATGCAACACCAAGGGGCACCTTTAGCTCAGCCTTCCTTCCTGAAATAAAAATACAACCGAGTTTTTCAAGTTAGTTGGTTGATGTATCACCCTGTTCCCCCTCATCATTCTCGTGTGATTCAACAAACATTAGAGAGAAATTTTTCTGCTTAAATTCCTTCCTGCAACAGAAGTAAATATCTTACTTTTATAAAAATACATTTCTTAAAGATAAAATACAGTTCTACAATGCCGTTTCAGATAGATTTGCCATAAGTCAGGTATCCGTGTTCAAATAATGGACTATGAACATAATCCGTCTTGGAGAGTCAAGAAGTACAGACCTTGGTCTTATTAAGGTGCTCTGTTATGAGGCCCAGTCACTGATACAATGAATTGTTTTTCAACAGTGCTGTGGCCGCCACCATGAGTCTTCGGCTTGAATGAAAAGGCAATTAAGAAGAGAACTTGGAACAAGAAACTCAAACTAAATACTCTTCTTTTTCCAGTTCTAACATAATTAAAATTGTGTATAAATGCCAGTTGGCTAACCCTAAATAAAAATGTGTAATTAAGGGACACTGATGAAACCGACTATATCTCAAAAAACTCTCTTTCTTACTCGTGCCACTTGATTCTTACTTTTCTTTGTTGCAGAAGTTTCTGCCAAGGCATAGTAAACTCTACATGTGGGCAATGGAAAGATTATATATCCCAATTTCCCATCTCCCCACCCTCATCTGGTTTTAGAGCTGGTGGGCCCCAAAGGACATAATGCGCTTTTTGCCTCTTTGCACATGGGATATTAGCCTAAGGGTGTTCAAAACCCATATCCCAACCTTCTAATGTAACCATGATAAGAAAGCCTTGGTCTCCCAAGAAGGCAAAAATTTCTCCATCAAGAACCATATAGCAATCTATTGCTGCATAATAAAATCCTACAAAACTTACTGACTTAAACCGTGCGGAATTATTACCTCAGTTCCTTTGGGTCAAGAATCTGGGCATGGCTTAGCTGGGCCATCAACTTGAGGTCCCTCACAAGGCTGCAATCAAGTTTCAAGTGAAGTAGGGTCGAGTTCCTAGCTCACTTGTGGCTGCTGTCAGACTGTAGTGACCTGAGGGCAGTTGACTGAGGGCCTCAGATCCTTGCTGGCTATTGGCTGGAGGCACCCTCAGGTCTTTGTCAAGTGGCCTCTCCAACATGAAAGCTGGTTTCATCAAGGTCAGAAAGACAGAGGGTCTACTCACAATCTTTTGTGAACTAATTGTAGAATTGACATCACATCACCTTACCATATTCTCTTGATTAGAAGTAAATCACTAGTTCAGTCAGTCCACACTCAAAGGGAGAAGATTACGCAAGGGTGTGAATACCAAGAGCTGGGTATCACTGGAGGTCACCTTAGAAATCATCTACCACAAGGACAAATAGGGTTTTAAGACTTAACCATCATCAAATGATAATTAGAGGCTGGGGTCTAATAGATGAACCTCTCTCCCAATTTTTCGCAGTGACGTTATCACTCTAGGAAGAACACAATCATCAGTGATAGCTGCCCTCCCACTTCCACTACCTGCTACATATGTGTGCTCATCATAGCTATTACTAAAAAATTGAATCTTTTCTTTTATAGTCACGAAAATTACACTGTTGCATTATTTCCCCCAGAACTTACAACAGTAACTCATAGCTTAGTTGCTATGGATACTGATGTTATCTAAGTGTATCAAACCGTTCTGAATCTACCGGTAGATCCCTGTGGCAACTTAGGCAAGTCACTTCCCTACTTTGGATCTAAATTTCCTTACCTGAAAAACAAGAACTTTGCATCAAATGGTGACTGAGGTTTCTACAGCTTTGCCACTATCTGGTTTTATTTTGAGTCCATTGGAAGAAATACTACTGAAAACCAGCTGCATTTCTTATGGTTGGTACATCCGGCTGACTGTACCCAGCGTCTGTCTATCTGTTAGGGTACTCTGTTCTAAGCTACAGAAGATGACCCTGACTAGCTCAAGCTCAAAATAATGGTTTGAAAGGGGAGAGAATTTATTGGAAGAATAATGAAGCTCCCACAGACTAAAAGGAAGAGCAGAATAACTAGGGCACTGAAGGGGAAAGGAACCAAGGTCCCTTCAAAGGCTTGCAGAATGGGTCCATCTCTCTGGGACCCCTCCATATAGAGATACAGCACCAGATATCTTATACTGCTGTTTGTCTCCTCTGATCAAACCAGCGATTAAATTTGCAGGAAAGAGATTCTGATTAGTTTCCCCTGGTTTCGTTTCACTGGTAGTCAAGGGTAGGATGATACCCTTAAAACAACAGACATCACCACTTCTAGCCAAAAGGCTGTCAGGGACATTCAATGCTTGCAGGAGATAATTTAGGAATACGTTATCCACTCAGGTTCTCCAGTTTCATTTATGGGCCGTTAGGCCAGAGAACATATTAAGTTCAGCTAAATTAGCTTTGTTCTAAGAATACCTTCATCAATCAGTAGTACTTGATAGTAGCCACATGTATTCCATTGGCATGTAAGCCCCATGAGAGCGGGAATCTTTGGTGTATTGATGCATTGCAAGATCCTAGAACAGGGCCTGGCACGTGGTGGACCTTCAATAAACGGTGGTGAAATAAATACATTGAATGCACTTGCTGGCACAAATGTACATCAGTGTAAGTGAACCATATCTCACACAGAAGTTAGTTTCTGAAGTCAATTTGTAAGGGGGAGCTGTGTGTCGCTAAAGACACCAAATGAAGAATAACACGGGGGACTTTTTAAGCCTGTCTGACCTCTGACATTTTAGACCATTTGTCTACATAATAAATCAAACAGGGTTCTCTCTGAAGCCTCTTTGGTGGAGCACCATACAATGCATTTTCTTTGCATTTAGTGGCCATGATGTATATAAATGTGTATTATTAAAGACCTTATGACTGGCCTCAGAAACTAAGAAGGGCTGAATATGAACAGACTACTTATCTGTCCCATCTTGTGCTTCTCCCAGGACATACACTCAATACCTGTGCTGCCTCTTTAAAAAGTACCAATATCCCTAAAGATTTTCACATTATTTGGCCTGGTATGATTACAATTTGAAAAATTATCATAGCTAGACAGGAATATATATGGCAGCATTATTTTTAATAGCAAAATTCAAAGCAATTAAAATGTAAAATAGATGAAGAAAGGTTAAATAAGCACTTTATGTATATACGATTAAATACTCTGCAGCTTTTAAAACTCTTGCTTGCTGGTAGTAAAATGTTCCCACACCCATTTTACCAGTAGGGAAGCAAAAGTCAGAGAAATTCAGTCCTTCAGTTCCTTGTGTAACCATTAAAATGTCATAACTTCTAAACTGAAAAACTGACCTCTGATCATTTAATGCAACTATAATTTGATGTGAGATGCTTCTCTGTACTATTCTAAGGGGTCTTCCAACACGTTTGCCACCTCCAATGGATGGTGTGATAGGCAGAGTCATAGACCCCAAAGATACCCATGTCCTAGTCCTGGGAAGCTGTAAACATGTTATTTCATAGGGCAAGGATGAGTTAAGTTTGCAGATGGGATTAAGGTTGCTAATCAGTTGACATTAAAGTAGGGAAATTTTTTGGATTATCTGAGGGGCTCAACATAGTCACAAAGGTCTTCAAAAGTGAAAGAGGGAAGCAGAAGAAGATCAGGTGGAGCTGTGACCATGGAAAAATGGTCAGAGACGTGGGACATAGCTGGCTTTGAAGATGGAAGAAAGGGGACCATGAGCCATGGAATGCAGGGAACCCATAGAAGATGGAAATAGGTTCTTTCTTAGCACCTCCAGAAAAATGAAGCCCTGATGATGCATGAGTTTAGCACAGTGAGACCCATTTTGGACTTCTGACCTCCAGAACCATAAAATAATAAATTTGCATTAAACCACTAACTTTGTGTTAATTTGTTAGAGCACCCATGGGAAACAAAGGCAGGTGGGTAGCTGTCCACTTCCTGAAACTGCTTCCACATTCCAGATCTTGCAAGGCAATGTGAGAAGTGGACTAAATATTTATTGACCAGAATAAAACTAAATGATAGAGTTGGGAATCCATTTCTGATGTCTCACCTCAAATCTTAATGCAAAAACAGATTCCAGTCCATTGAAATCATATAGCTGATCTCATCACATTATCTCTCAATTATATTCTGCTTTGGCTGTCTCAGTTTGGTCTGCCTCTCTGATGTGGTAGTACATAGAGTCTTGAGTTCCGCTGGTTTCTTAAAAATTCTTAGACATAGATAAGGTGATTAATAAAATTTCTTTGTTGAGTGAATAGATGGCAATAATTAATGAAGTTGAAGACCTAGTTAAAAGTTTATTCATAACCTGCAGCCTGGACATTCCCAGTAGGGATTTAACAACGAGTGTTTTCCTCTTATACAGTTTACCAGCCTTAAATTATTAGAGAGGAAATAAAGGAGTCACCAGATTACATGGTTACATATTAATCATTAGATTTCTTAGTTGGTCATAGTTATTTTATTTATTACTATTTTATGCACAAAGTACAACATTCAGAAGCATATAGCATATATTCAGGGGCTCACAACCTAGGAATAGTAAGCTCTATTTCTTTGCATGCCTTTTGTTTACTTCCATGAACCAAAAGATGTGTTTCTAATTATGTCTGGACATCACCCAATGATGCGACTGCTATTAAAAGATTGAAAATTAAATAACAAGAACTGAAGGCAACCCAGAGTTTTTTGAGAGAGCAATCTCTTGGAGAATTCATAAACCAAGTAAACCTTCTGACATAACTGTAAAATGTGGTATAAACCCTAGAAAAAAATGGCCATCTTGAAAGGGTAACAGCACTTTTATGAGAATTCCAACCGCACCATGGCAACATCAACCCGTCAAAGCAAATGAAGGGTAGTAAAAGTAAAATTAAACATGATGAAGGGGACACCAGCTTGCTAACAGCTTTCCAAGCAGTAAAGCTTTCAAACGTTATCTCTCCATTGGTCTGTTCAATCACACATGCCTGCTACCAAGCTTTATCATATTATGTATCTTTCTCATCACTGCAGCCTGCCAGGGGTTTGATGGACTTGTCTGTATATTCAGGAAGGAGGGGAAGAGAGTGCCCCCTTCTCCCACTGCACCTCCTCATTCCTCTTCTGTCATTCTCTCCCTCCGTCCTCCCCTGCCCTTGTTCTGTGTCCAACGTGAGTCTCTCTGGCATCAACAAAGGTTGTCATGCAGCTCTGAGCTTTGGGGACTAAATATAGATTAAAGCCCCATCCTATCCTCAGTCATCCAAGAAACAGGTTCCAACATGCATCTGACTTTGTCCTCTCTTTGCTTCCAAAAATCATCGTCCATCCTTCCTCATGGTTTCTTTTTCCTCCCAGCTAATCCCTCATCCCTACCCCTTCCACAACCTCCTGCAGGGAAAATTGTGAAGGCGTTTTCAACTGTTAACTAAAGCCCTAGCTAATCCCCGGGTCTGAATACCTTTCCCTCTTTGCAGGGACCCAGAAATTTCAAGGTTACATTTATTCTCCAGACCAACTCAGCCACCAGGGAGTCAGGACAAAATTCTGGCCCTTTCTTTCAGTGCTTTAAACCTCTCCCCAACTCTCTTTCCCAGTTCAAAACAAATAAGGTTCCTATTCACTGTGTGTGTGGTGTTTGCACAGGCCAGATTCCTCAGCCTTTAGACCATATGAGTTATTCAACTGCTTGGGAAGAAAAGAAGTAAAACAAATGACTAAACAGCCTATGTAGGCTTCCCAGAGCCCACACAGTGACAGGGAGAATCAGGAAAAAATTTAAAAACTGGGATACCATGCTGTGGTGCTTACAAATAGTCAATAGGGGGTGGAAAGAGAAAGGAGAAACTAGAAAAGAAAGGCAAAGTTGCTGCAGCCAAGAGCCTCATAAAATTGCCATGTTTTAGCCTGAGTTTATTGTCTGTTAGTGTTGGTAATTGAATTGCTTTCTCTTCTGTGAGCTAGTATGCGAACCCAGCTCCCTTTTCTATGATCAGCATCGAAGTGTGTTCCCGGTTACATCAGCTCCTTTGATTCATTCGTCCATTTAGCAAATACTTATTGAGCCTCAACTGTTTGCAGTGTAGGACTTAGAATGCATGTGAAGTCTGAGAAAGGGCAGCGTGGGACTTATCCATGGGTGCTTGGCGGAAAAGATTCCAAAGGGGCCTTGCTGCCCTCCCCCATCACTCTCTGCACACTTCTCTCGTGTTGGCCTCGCATGAGTCCAGTCTCAGGCACCGGGCTGTCCTAGCCCTAGTCTCCAGCCAGGAACCCAGATGTCAGCCCTTGCTGATTCTCCATCTCTTATTCTGTCCTTATGGAATTATTGAATCATTCCCCACCTCCTACCTACAGTTGCTGCCTAAAGCATAGCATAGGCATTTATTTGGGGAAAATGCAAAAAGTATTAATAAGATTATGGCTCCAAAAAAGACCACGTGATTGTATGTATGCACACACAGGTCCACGTGCACACTTCTTTTTTGTTGTTTTACTGTTTACTTCAGTTTATCCTAATACAATAAAAGCAATCAACATATTCTCCCAAAGTGTAAAAATTTGGTTATGTGGGTTACGATGTCAAAACCAACACATGGTACTTCCTGGAGGGTTGTGATACAAACTGAAGATGGAATCACAGAAATTCAGGGTTGAGAGCAGGAGAGAGGTCTTAATAAGTCGAGGGCTGTTTTTCCAGTCACGGTCTTTCGCCAATACACTCTGTGACCTCGGACTAGTCACTTCTATCTTAAAATATAGGCAAACACAAATAAAATTATGAATACAATTAGGTACCTGTCTATAACTTAGCACCAACTATATGTGGGTGGGCATTGTACTAGGGGTATTAGTTTGCTGGGTGCCATAGCAAAGTACGACAAACTGAGTGGCTCACACAACATTTATTTTCTCACAGTTCTGGAGGCTTGAAGGGCAAGATCAAGAAGTCTGAAAGGCTGGTTTTTGTACTGTAGTGGTTACCACGTTCGCCTCACAAGAAGTCCGAAAGTTTGGTTTCTTCTGAGGCCTCTCTCCTTGGCTTGTCAAAGGCCACCTTCTCGCTGTGTCCTCATTTATGGCCTTTTTTCTGTTTGCACTCGCATCCAAGGTATCTCTTCTCTCTCTAATAAGGAACTTATTTTAATGTAATCACTTCTTTGAAAAATTTATGTCCAAATACAGTTACATTCTAAGGTACTAGGGGTTAGGACTTTAACATATGAATTTTGGGGAAACGCAATTCAGCTCATAACACTAGGTGCTAGGGCTACAAATTAAATGGGATATAGTCATTGTCCCTTAAGAATCCAGTCATTGAGACAGAAATAAAGTCAATTATACTTCAGTGTGAAAAGTGTAGCAACAGAGGAAAATTCTGAGTACAGAGAAGACTACAGCAAAATCAGTCAGTCGGCTTGGCAGGGCCACTGAAAGTATCCAGAGGGAGATAGTATTTGTACGGGGTCCTGCGGTCTTAGGGGGTTTTCTAGGCCAAAATGGTAGGGCATTTTATAAGACTAGATGCTTAGGGTCAACCAGTGGCTTATGCAGGCCAGTGCCGTCTCATACTGAGGACCTCTTATGACCCTTGGGAAGAGACAAAGGTGCCCCAGCCCCTCTCAGCCAACTGAGGACATTCTCAGCTAATTGCCCTGAATCTCATTTGAGCCTCTTTGAGCCTCAGTGAATTTTGTAGGTCCATCTTCTGTGTACACTAGGCTCCCTGGAGAATAGAAAAGACACTAGCCTGGTCTCTTTACCATCTAGATAAGAAGATGAAACACAGTTGCAATGACTGGAATAACATTACAAAGCAACAAACAGATAATTCCCAAAACTGCTAACTTCTTTCCCTCCATGTATACGTTTCCTCCTGGAGATAAAGAAGAAAGACTAAATCTTCTCTAAGTTCTGCTCAAGGAGGAAATGGACTGTGAGAGTGTTTCTCAAACTTGAGTAATATAATCAAAGGAAATAATTTCACAGATCTTCCCCGTGTTAGCTTAAATTAATGTTATTTAGGATCATAGACTCAGGAGCCACACAGCCTGTGTTTGAATCTCAGATCTGCCCCTTGCTAGTTACGTGACCTTGGCCAAATCACTAACCCTCTCTTTGCCTCAGTGTCCTGAGCTGTAAAATGGGGATAACAATACCTATATTTACAGTATTGTTATGAAAATTAAATGAATTAATATTTGCAAAGAAGCGCTTAATATGTGTGCCTGTCATATAATAAGTGTTATGTAAGTCTTAAATAGACTTTTCTATAAATGTGTAAACATAAAACTAGGAATGAAATCTTTAGGCATATAGCTCTTACTCAACTATAAAAAAAATTTCAAAACTACTCAGCTACAGAACAAAATAATTTAAAAATAAAGATAACACAAAACCATAAAACAAGCAAAATCCAGATTTATAATGTTAATTCAGTGTGATACATAGTATCATTTTTGTTTAAACTAAATAGTAGAAGTTGTTAATTTTGTAAATATTTAGCCTCAGATCTAGTTCTGCAGTGAATTTGTTTCTCTGTTTTGACTTTGATAACACTAACGCAGAAGAAGTCTGTGTGCATAGGTAAGCTTTTTGGACTGCTGAGAATACCATCAAGACTTTGTTATTAGTTCAGAACAATCCGATCTCATTCTTTATCAGCACTCTACCAGTGAGCAGTCCTGGAATGCCAAATTTAATTAAAGATAATGTCATTATTTCATTATTAGAAAAACTTGCATGAAATTCTTTTCTAAATCACAAAATTGCTCCAGTCAGAAATTTGGAGGAGGTCATTCATGATTTCTGTTTTCTTTATTCCCACCCTTGAACTGAGCAAATCCTGACAAGAATACCTTTAAAATTTTCCGATTCGTCCTTTTATCTGCTTTGCCACCCAAGGCCAAGCAACCTTCTAATTTTCCCTGGTTTTTGGCCCAGCCTCCAAACTATCCTCCTTCTTCACATTTATGCTCCAAATTTTTTTTTTGTAGAAGTTGACATGAACTTTAAAAATATAAATATAATCCTTTCATCACTCCACTGACCAAACCCAACTCTGACCACCTACAGGACCCAGCGTTACTGGGCATGTCCCATCTTTGCAACCCTCTTGAAGCTGTTCCTCACCCACCACCCCCGGCCCCGCAGTCCTGCGCTCACTTGCTCCCACGCCGTGCCATCCTCAGGGCCACTGAGCATGACCCATGATCTTTCTTCTTTCTTCGGAGCGACTCCACGTGGCTGAGTCTTTCTCATCCTTTAGATATCAGCGTAAACGTTATCTTTTCAGAGTGGCCTCAGACCACTCTAGTGATCCTGTAGGCTGGTTCATCATTCTGTATCATGCCGTGTTGTCTATTTCCCTCATAGCACTTGCCACAATTTAAAATCATACACTTATTTTCTATCTCCTATGCAGGAGTGTCAGCTCCCTGAAGGCAGGAATCAGGTCAGATTCAGGTACCTATGAATTCCCAGTACCTAACACAGTTGCTGGCACATAGTGGGCACTTAAAATTATTTGACGAATGAATCTTTAATTAAAATCCCTTATTGGTGGAATTCAGATCAGAAGAGTTTTTCATCATATATTTATCACTACGTTAACTCCAAAATGTACTTCTGCAAGTTTGTTCATCAAAGACATGGTCTAGGGAACACATCTTCCTGAAATGCACGCACAGCATCTGCTGCCATGTCGCCAGTTGTTTTGCATTTGACACATTGCATTAGTTTTGTGTGGCTGCTGTATCAAATTGCCACACGTTTAGCAACTTAAAACAGCACAAGTTTATCCTTCTACAGTTCTGTGCATATCACTGAGGTGAAATCAAGACATCAGCAGGGCGGCACTGCTTTCTGGAGGTCTAGGAGGAATCAGCGTCCTTGCCCTTTCTAGCTTCTAGAGGCTGCCCACATTCACTGGTTCATGGCCCACACCTCCATCTCCAAAGCGTGCAATGGTGAGTTGAGTCCTTCTCACCTTGCTTTGTCGGGCTTTAAAAACTAATGCCACCTTAAGTGACATTACAAGTGGTGCCATTATGGGCCCACAAGGGCGTATTAATGTGGCAGCCTAAGATGGCGCTGGAAGGAAGTAGGGTGGGGGTGTCTGCGGGAACCTTGCCTTAGCCCTTATTGGCCAAATATGCACTTCCAAGCTCGAGGTTGCAATAGCTAGGCATTGAAACAGGCTGCATGTTCTCTTGACCTTTAGGCTGATAAGATTATGTAAAAAAACCTCCCTTCCCCATTTGCCTTTAAAAGCAAGTGCTTGTGTGGTAATAAACGGAACTGCTTGACAGAACCCCCACTGTGTCTGAGTGTCCTTTAACCAGGCTGTTTTCGGGGGGCCGGCAGCTGTGCTCGCCTCTCTTCACGGCTCTCTTCCCCCGTCTCCTTCCAAAGGGGACAGGAAGGAAAGAGGAATCCTGGGCCGTTTGCTCGCCCACCGAAAGTAACGAGGCTAAGTCTGTTCGGATCGGCAGTGGCGGACCTGACATTGCTTCTCTCTCACTCTTATTTGGTTGTGTATTGTTCTCTGACCATAGCCAGTAAAGTTTCTCCAATTTTAAGGACCCATAGGATTAAATTGTACCCACGAGATTAAACCCAGGATAATCTCCCCATTTCAAGGTCTGTAACTTCAATCATGTTTGTTAGGTCCCTTTGTCATGTAAGGTAACATAGTTATAAGTTCTAAGGCAACTCGACTCTCTCATTATTTTCTAATTAAGGGTCAATAAAACCTTCAGTCCTTGGATATGCTATGATGCTATTTGTTCTTCATTATCTTGAAATTATCATAAACACAAAGCATAAGTTGGACCCTAAAAACAAGTGGTTATCCTTAAATTGTTAAACTGAAAAACACATCAATGACACTGCGGCCACTATCGTTTTGTTACTACTACTAAGTGCTTCATGAAAAATGATTTCTTTTAACGCTTGTTCTATACAGAGTATTAAACAGCTTCTCAGTTCTATTACTGTAAATGCACACTCATGTAGTTTTAAAACAGAATAAGGTAGAAAACAGAGGTGAATGGACTGTTTGCTGAATCCTTACTTTCTAAGTTGCCTAAGCCTGAAAAAAAGGACACCTAAACATCTGAATAAATATTCACCTGCAATCTTCATTCATCTAGTTGCAGTTTTTAGAATTATAATTATTACTACAACTATATATCTGGTCATTATTGTTACTACAACTATAATTATGTGCATATGTGTGTATTATAGATATGTACATATTTATATACACACACGAGATAGCATGTCATTTATTGAGCAACTACTAAGTGCCAGATATGACAATAGACACTTTATATATATTAGTCTCATTCTCATAATTACTCTGCAAAACTGGCATTATTATCCTCATTCTAAGAAGAAACTAAGGCCTAGAGATGTTAGATAACTACCCAGAAGTATAGAGAGCCTGTGCTTTCATTCTCTGAAAGAACCCGCAAGAAGTACTTGATCAGCTTGGAACAGGTTTGCTCACATCTTGCATTTCTCCTGTACTCTGTGATGGGTTATATCCCAAGCCCAGAACAGGATCATCCAACCTGAAGGGAAGGCAGGTAGTAGCCAAGCCACAGAGTTCTGTGTGGAGCCTGACACTGCATTGCTATAACTCAAGACCATCCGAGGCCCAGAGGAGTGGCAGTTTGCCTAAAGTCATAACGAACATTTCCGTGTTGTTGATCATATGCCCAGCATTATTTTCAGCTTTTTACCTTGCTCAACAAATCCTCACAGCATCCAGATAAGGACTACAATATTGAAATCATTCTACAGATAAGAGAAAACAGAGGCCTAGAGAGTTGAAGGGATTTGCCGATGGTCACAGAGTTAGTAAGTGGCCAGCTTGGGACTTGAATCCAGGCATAACTGGATTTAGCAGTTTGACGGCTTAACTCCTACATCTGTGCCTGTAGTTTGAACATGCCTACTGACGCCTTCACTCCTGTTCCTCCTCCGTTGCCAAGTCCCGATAAATCCAGGGTTCCTTCTCACCGTGTTATGCTGTAAGCACTATTACCTTGTGATGTTTCATTACCATAACTGTCTCCCAAGTGGCTTTAAGCTGGTTCTCCCATCTGTGCCTCCACAAACCCCCACTGAAGTTGATGGGCCACAGGCATTCAGCTGCTCCATCTTACAGTCCAATTTTACTCCTCCCCACTGCTCAAACTGCTCCCGGAGTTTTGCCTTCTGATGCAAGGTTTACAAGGGAGCCATAATCACACAATCACCCTCAACCATGCTGCGCTGACAACGCAGTCATCTGTCAGCAAATGACGTGAGTGGCTTCTGCATGAGGCTGTCTGGACCTCACTCTGCAAAATCAGGTTGTTTCCATTAAGTCTCTTAACCAAAGGAGAAAACTAGAACTCTCCATTACCCCAAACAGGAGCACAGTTTTCTCTGGCTTTCCTGTTCTCATACTGAGATTCAGATAGAAGCCGCAAAGGGAGGCGGGAAACGCATCAAGACAAAATGCCTTTGCCCCATCTCTTTAACTAAGAAGAGTTGAACATGTTTTGTGGAAGGCTCTTGGAAACCAATTATAATATTCTCTGGACATCTTTTTACTGAGGACTGTGTTCCTAGCGTTATTGGGCAAGTTCGTCCTCTGGATAGTCAAAATTTAGTCATTTTATCTAGTCTACGGATAAGAGAAAAGATGGATTTAGAGATCATGGGAAACTCAGGGCATAAAGCCCTTATGTCCTGTTAACGTTGACTAGGCCAGGAAGATCATCCATCTCATTGTAATATGAAAAATTACCCACCCCCAACATTGTATCATAAAAAAATCCCCAACATACAAAAAAGTTGAAAGGATTTCACAGTGAACTTTCATATTCTATCCTTTCACCCAGTTTAGGTTTTATATCACTTGCTTTATGCCATGTCTATCCATCTGTCCATCCCTCTATCCAGTTGTCAATTCATCTTATTTTCATTTAGGTATCAAATAATTATTATTTTTAATTTTAATTTATCACTATGCAATATAGTTGATTTTTGTGTCCCTTTACCAAGTCCTCTTTTTCCTCTCTCCCTCTCCCTTCTTCCCCCCTCCATCAATACCATATCTGTTCACTTGTCTTAACAAGTTCAAGGAAGTGCTGTGATTGCTCTGTCTTCTTTTTCCCTACCCCCATTTGTTTGTATATTAACTTATTTATTTTTATAAGCTGGCACAAATAAATGAGAATATGCAGTATTTCTCTTCCTGTGCCTGGCTTATTTCACTTAATATAATTTTTTCTTAGTCCATCCTTGTTGCTGGGAATGGTAGTATTTCATTTTTTTTTTTTTTATAGCAGAGTAATATTCCATTGTGTAGATATACCATTTTTTCCTTATCCACTCCTCTGATGATGGGCATCTAGACTGGTTCCAGCTCTTGGCTATTGTAAATAGTGCTGCAATAAGCATGAGAGTACAGGTATCCCTTCAAAATGATGATTTCCATTCCTCTAGGTATAAACCCAGAAGTGGAATACCTGGGTCATATGGTATCTGTAATTGTCTGAGGAATCTCCACAGCATTTCCATAAAGGCTGCATCATTTTACAGTCCCACCAACAGTGTAGGAGGTTTCCTTTTTTCTCCACATCCCTGTCAGCATTTGTCATTCTCAGTCTTTTGGATATTAGCCATCCTAACTGGAGCGAGATGATTTGCACTTCCCGAATGCTGAGTGATGTTGAGCAATTTTTCATGCGTCTGTTGGCCACTTGTGTATCTTCCTTTGAGAAATGCCTCTTCAGCTCCTTTGCCCATTTCTAAATTGGGTTACTTGTTTTTTTGCTGTTAAGTTGTTTCAGTTCCTTGTATATTCTGGTTATTAATCCTTTGTAAGGTGTATATTTTGCAAATATTTTCTCCCTCTATGTTGGTTGTCTTCTCTGTTAAGTGTTTCTTCTGCTGTGCAGAAGCTTTTTAGTTTGATGCAATCTCATTTGTTTGTTTTTTCTTTGGTTGCTTCTGCTTTTGAGGTCATATTCATAAAGTCTGTACCCAATCCTACTTCCTGAAGTGTTTCCCTATGTTTTCTTTAAGGAGTTTTATTGTTTCGGGTTATTTATTTAATTCTTTAATCCATTTTTAGTTGATTTTGGTATATGGTGAGAGGTACAGGTCTGGTTTCATTCTCCTACATATGAATGTCCTGTTCTCCCAGCACCATTTATTGAGGAGGCCGTCTCTTCCCCAGTGTGTAGACTTGGTGCCCTTGTCAAAGATCAGATGGCTGTGGGTGTGTGGGTTGATTTCTGGATTCTCTATTCTGTTACATAGGTCTGTGTGTCTGTTACTCTAGCTTTGTAGTATAGTAGAAAGTCAGGTAGTGTTATGTTACTGGCTTTTTTTTTTTTTTTTTTTTTTTTTTTTTTTGCTCAGGATTGTTTTGTCTATTCATAGTCTTTTTGTAATACCATATGAAAGTTGGAATTGTTTTTTCTATTTCGGAGAAGAATGTCATTGGAATTTTGATGGGGATATTGTTGAATCTGTAGGTCACTTTGGGTAGTATGGACATTTTCATAATGTTAATTTTTCCATTCCAAAAGCATGGATATCTTTCTATCTTCTCATGTCCTCTTTAATTTCTCTCAACAGTGGTTTGTAGTTCTTGTCATAGAGATTTTCCACATTCTTGGTTAACTTTATTCCTAGGTATTTTATTTTGGGGGTGACTATTGTGAATGGGCAGGCTTTCTCGATTTCTCATTCTGCATGTTCACTATTGAAGAATAGAAATGCTGCTGATTTTTGTGTGTTGATTTTGTATCCTTCAACTTTCCTGAAATCATTTATCAACTCTAAGAGTTTTTTTTGAAGAGGCTTTAGGCTGTTCTATATATAAGATCATGTCATCTGCAAACAGGGAAAGTTTGACTTCTTCTTTTCCGATCTGGATGCACTTTATTTCCTTCTCTTCCCTAATTGCTCTGGCTGGTACTTCCAACACCATGTTGAACAGGAGTGGTGAGAGTGGGCATCCTTGTCTTGTTCCTGTTCTTAAGGGAAAAATCTTTCAATTTTTCCCCGTTCAGGATGATATTGGCAGTGCGTTTATCATATATGGCTTTAACTGTGTTGAGATACTTTCCTTCCATACCCAATTTATAGAGGGTCTTTACCATGAACAAATGTTGAATTTTGTCAAATGCTTTTTCAGCATCTATAGAGATGATCATATGGTGTTTGTCTTTGATTTTATTGATACGGTGTATCACATTTATTGATTTTCCATATGTTGAACTAACCTTGCAACCCTGGGATGAATCCCACTTGATCGTGGTGTATAATTTTACATATGCATTGCTGTATTCTATTAGCTAGTATTTTATTGAGGATTTTTGCATCTATATTCATCAAAGACATTGGCCTGCAGTTTTCTTTTTTTGTTGTTTTTGTTGTATCTTTGTCTGGTTTGGGTATCAGGGTGATGTTTGCCTCAAAGAATGAGTTTGGGAGAATGGCCTCTGTTTCAATTTTTTTGGAATTTCTGTTTGTAGAGAATTGGTACTAATTCTTCTTTAAAGGTTTGGTAGAATTCTGCAGTGAAGGCATCCAGTCCTGGGCTTTTTTTTTTTTTTTTTTTGTCGGGAGACTGCTGATAACAGCTTCAATCTCTTTGATTGTTACTGGTCTGTTTAGATTTTCTATGTCTTCTTTGCTCAGTCTTGGTAGTTTGTGGGTGTCCAAAAATTTATCCATTTCTGCCAGATTTTCAAATTCATACAGTTATTTATAGTAGTTTCTAATGATATTTGTTGTAATATCACCTTTTTCATTGTTAATTTTTGTTATTTGTGTCTTCTCTCTTCTTTTTTTAGTTAGCCTTGCTAATGGTTTGTCAATTTTATTTATCTTTTCAAAAAAACAACTTTTTGTTTTGTAGATCTGTTGTATCATTTTTTTTGGATTTCAACTTCATTTAGTTCTGCTCTGATCTTAATTATTTCTTTCCATCTACTGACTTTGGATTCAGATTGTTGTTTTTCTAATTCTTTAAGGTGAAGTGTTAGGTTGTTCACTTGCCATCTTTCCATTCTTCTGAAGTAAGCATTTAATGTGATAAATTTCCCCCTTGGTACTTCTTTTGCAGCATCCCACAGGTTTTGGTATGACATGTCATTATTTTCTTTAGCTTCAACACATTTTTTGATTTCCTGTTTAATTTCTTCTTGGACCCATATATCATTAAGAAGAATGTTCTTTAATTTTCATGTATTTGTATAGCTTCCAGAGTTTCATTTATTATTGATTTCTAGTTTTAATTTATCGTGGTCTGAAAAAATACATGGAATAATTTCAGTTTTTTTGGAATTTGTTGAGACTGATTTGTGACCTAACATGTGGTCTATCCAGGAGAATATTCCATATGCTGATGAGAAGAATGAATATTCTGAGGTTGTTGGATGAAATGTGTGTAGATATCTGCCAAGTCCATTTGGTCTAAAGTGTTGTTTAGATCTTGTGCTTCTCTGTTGATTTTTTGCCTAGATGATCTGTCCAATGTTGGGAATGGAGTGTTCAGATCCCCTACTATTATGTCTATCTCTTTCTTTAGGTCTAATACTGTTTTCTTTATAAATCTGGGTGCTCACATGTTGGGTGCATATATATTTATGATTGTTATGTCTTCTTGTTGGATAGATCCTTTTATCATTATATAGTGGTCTTCTTTATCTTTTTTTATGGTTTTTGGCTTAAAGTCTATTTTTTCTGGTATAAGAATAGCAACTCCAGGTCTTTTTTCTTTTCTATTTGCATGGTACATCTTTTTCTATCCTTTCACTCTTAGTCTATGTGGGCCTTTACAGGTGAAGTGGGTAGCATACTGTTGGGTCCATCTTTTTAAACCAATCAGTCAGTCTGTGTTTTTGAGTTGGGAATTCAATACTTTTACATTAAGAGTTATTATTGTAAGGCACCAAATTACTCCTGACACTATGTTGATTTTTGTTTGGGTGTTTTAAATATCTTTTGTTCCTTTCTTTCTGATTTACTGTTTGTCTTCTCTGTTTGTTGGTTTCTTGGAATAGTAGAGAAACTTTTTCTTTTTCTTTATTGTTAACATTTTATTTACTGGTGGGTTTTGTTCTTTCTTGAGTATTCATGGTAGTGATGGTTGTTTTTCACATACCAAACCCAGTACTGCCTTGAGAATTTCTTGTAAGGCAGGTCATGTCATAGTGAACTAATATAGTTTTTGCTTGTAGATTATTTATCCCTCATTTCAGAAAGATAGCCTTGCTGGGTTAAGTATGCTTGGCTGGAAATTTTTGTCTTTTAGTATTTTGAACATATCATCCTATTTTCTTCTGGCTTTTAGGGTTTCTGATGAAAAGTCTGATGTCAGTCTGATTGGTGCTCCCTTATAGGTGACTTGACACTTCTCCCTTGCAGCTTTTAAGATTCTCTCTTTGTCTTTGAGTTTTGCCAATTTGACTATAACATGTCTTGTAGAGGACCCTTTTGGGTTGAATATCTTGGGGGACCTTTGAGCCTCCTGAATCTGAAGGTATCTCTCCCTATACCTGGGAAATTTTCTGCTATTATTTCATTGAATATGTTTTCAATGCCATTTCCTTTTTTCTCCCCCTCTGGAATACCCATGATTCAGATATTTGAGTGCTTAAGGTTGTCTGTTATCTCTCTTAGATTTTCTTTAAGTTTTTAAATTTTTTTTTTTGTCTGCCTGTGTTATTTCAAACAAGCCATGTTGAAGGTCAGAAATTCTCTCTTCTGCTTGTTCTAGCCTTCTGGTTAAGCTCTTTGTTGTGTTTTTATTTTTTTTTTGAATGAATCCTTCAGCTCCACAAGCGCTGCTACATTCTTTTCCAGGGCATTGTTTTCTTTGTTCATTTCCTCTTTCAGGTTCTGTATACTTTTTCTTATTTCATTGTGTTATCTAACTGAGTCTTCTTTTATCTCATTTGGGTTCCTTAGAATTGTTGCTTGAAATTCCTTGTCAGTCATTTCTATAGGATCTAGAACTTGAGAGTTATTGTAGTCCTTGTAGGTGGGTTTTTCTTCATTTTTCATATTTCGAGTATCTCTCTGTTGGTGTTTAGTCATTTTGGCAGAGGCTATCACAGTCTACTTGTTCCACTCTGGTGTCTGCAGCAATGTCAGGGAGTTTCATTAATGCTCAGCTGCCTGTTGGTTCCTCAGGGCCTGTGGATTGGTGGCTGGGGCCTCTCTCTTCAATCCATCTTATGTTTAAATTCATTTTAAAGTAATTTGCAAATTTTGATACTCTTCACTCCAGACATATATCATTAATTAAATTCAATATTTATTTATACTTCTCTCTCACTTTTTAGTTTGGAGGTAAAATTTGCATGGAATATAATATAGAAATCTTAAATGAACCCTTCACTGTTTTTACATATGCATACACATGTGTAATTCAAATCCCTATCAAGATATAGAGCATGACCATCTCTCTAGAAATTTCCCTCATGCGGCATTCCAGTCAATCCCTAGTCCCACCTCCCTAGAGGCAACCACTATTCTGATCCATGCCTCACCAACCCCTACCCATCGATTACTTTTCTTTGCTCCGGAGAGTCACAGAAATGGGTTCATAGAGGAGTTACTCTTCTATAGAAGGTTTCTTCCCTCAGTATATGCTTTTGAGATTTATCCATGTTGTTGTGTGTATCAGCTATTCATTTCTTTTCATTTATTCCCCTCGTATGGATATACCACAGTTCGTTTATCTGTCACCCTTTGATGAACACTGGAGCTGTTTCCAGATGTTTAGCTATTGGGAATAAAGCTGCATGAATATTTGTGTACAAATATGTCTCTGTGTGGACATTTGCTTTCATTTCCCTTGGGTGAATACATTAGAGTAGAAGTATGTTTGTTTATAAGAAATTGCTAGACCTTTGTTCAAAGTAGTTACATCATTGTACACCCTGGCTGACAATGTTTGAAACTTGCACTTGCTCTACGCCCTCACTGCCAGTGAGCTTCTTAGTCTTTAATTTTTGTCTTTCTGGTGGTGCTGTAGGTACCTCACTGATGTGTTAATTAGCATTTTCAAGATGACAGATGATGGTAAGCACTTTTTCATGTGCTTATGGTCATCCACATATCTTCTCTTGTGGAGTGTCTATTCAAATCTTTTGCCTTTTTTTTTTTTTTTTTTTTAAAGTCAGGGCCTGATCAAACCCTGGCATTCTTTCCAGGCAAGCTTCACCATGCATGTGCGCATGTGCGTGCATTAGGACGCTCCAGTTCATCATCACGTCTCCACCCCTGTCTGGACTCGAAAGAACCTGAAGGATAATTTCTGAATAAATGTTGGTTGCACTCCTCATTTACTGGGCGCTGCCAACAGGCAGTGGGAACTGACGGCTTGTTAGGAAAGCCTGGCCCCTTTGTGAGATGTTTTCAGAATGATTGATTTACAATAAAGTGGTTCCTGGTGGGGGCATGCAGGTGGAACTGATGCGGATCGATTCCAGTGGTGCTAACTAATCAGCTGTTTAAACTGGCAGGGAGAGTGCTCAGTGACAGACACAGAGCCACCATCATTTTCCCCCTAAGATTGCAAATTAACTTGTTCAGATTTGCTGGGGTTTGTGACAACTTGGGACCAGCCTCAGAGGAGGGGAGGGTGGTTGTGGCTTCCCGGAGGCTTCCCTGGGATCTGCCTTTCCTAGGAGGCTGGAGGAAAAGAGATCTCACCACGGAAAACATGGGATTTTTCCTTATTGAAATTACCCACCCTCCAACTGATGGGGTCAACTGAATGTTAAAGGTCCACTCCTCTGTCCCTCTCTTTTCTCTGTTCTGTTAGGTATTTGCCTGACCCCAGGGCAGACTCGTCTCTCCTTCTCTCTTCCTTTCTCTATGTAGGATGAAAACACAGGGAACCAACCTCTTCTCCACTGTGCTCTTGAAAATTCAGTCTCCCCAAATCCAAGCTCTTTGGAGTTGAGTAGGGCTATAATTTTTTGTTCTGTTTTGTTTGTTTTTAAGTCTCTTCACTTTATAACAGGATTAAATTATGTTACCCTTTCAGGATGGAAGTCTTTGCTTTCATAATATTAATTACAAAACTTAATCCGGAAAATTGCAAGGTTGTGGTTGAGAAGGCTAGGTAAGGTTTGGAAAGCAATGGAGGAAAAGTTGCAGAGGCTGCTGTGACTGTGGCCTAGCCTACCTGCAGACCGTGCAGCAAATCCTGGCCTCTTGCATCTGACTGATACTTCCTAACCCACAAAAGCTTTGTGATACATTATTTTGTCCTCACCATAGCTCTTTGAGTGGCACAGGGACTGCCATTTATATATGGGAAAGTAGAAACTAAATGACACTATCAAATAGATTCTGAAAGTGATGAAACTTGACCTCAAATGCAGGTCTTTGGATTTTACTATTTCCAGTTCAGCTCTGGGAGATTGAATTAGAGAGCCATATAATATATGTGCTATATGAATTGTCTGGAATGGCTTTCCAGTATTAGAAGGTGAGTCTATTGCACTCCAAATTAACACTTCAAGAACATTTGTTTCTTCAGAATTTGATACTATTATTCTAAAATGAGTACGGAGGAATAACCAGGTGAGAGCTGAGATAGGCTGCATCCAGATATCAAAACTTAGTGTAAAGCTTGAGTAATTAAATCATTGTGGCCCCAGGCATAAACAAATAGACAAATGAAGTGAATAGTTAGCTTTGTAACAAGCTACAGTATTTGAAAAATCAAAATATAGTAAAAGAGGTATCAAACACTTGTAGAGAGAAGGTGGGAAAGATTAATCAACAAATGACCTTGGACCAACTGGATAGTTATTAAGGCAGAAAAAGTCTACTCAGATCCTTAACAGATTCCACATTCCAAAATAAGTACCAAATATTTCAAGATTTCAGTGTAGAAATTCAAATAACAAAAGTCTTTCAATTATTTAGGTGATTATTTGTCTTTAAATTAGGAAAGCCTCCCTAAGCAGAGAAGTAAAGGGGAAATTAACAAATGAAAATAGTAATGAATTTAATGCAAAAAACAAAATTCTCTATATCTGAAAAACAATGCAAAGATTAAAAGTCAACAGCAAACTAGGAGGAATATTTGCAATAATCATGCTAAAAGGTAAATATCACTTAATATATAGTCTCGTTTGAATAGATAATAAAAACAGAAACCTCAATGGTTAAATTGAGGCCATGGATATGAAGAGATAAGTTATAATGGACAAAATAAAAATGTTAAATTACCTTTTCTTTGTAAGTTCACCAGTAAACAGGGGATTAAAAATTGAGATAATGGGATGCTGTTTTTCATCCATCAAATTAGCAAAGATGAAAATATAACAATACTAAATGTTTAGCAATTATATGGTAAAGCAGACACTCTCATACACTTAGGGATGAAGATTAAATTGTACACCTTTTCTGGCCTATGTGGCATGTTGCCCCTAGTCATTTCCCTGGTCTTCTCTCACATTGCTTGCGTCTTTGCTCTCTGTTCCAGGATAAGGGGGCATTTTTTCATTTGGTATCACACAGATTTTCCATATGTCTAGAAAGCCTGCAGACTTCCCTCTCTTTCCTCCTTCTCACTTTCCCTCCTCCTTTTTATTTCCCTCCTTTTTAGCCTCCTCTCTGCCCCTTCCCTCCCTTCCTCCTCCTTCCTTGCTCCTTTCCTTTGTCCATGTTTATACCGACCCTCCCTTTCCACTCTTTCTCCTCCTCCTATGCATGTTCAGAATAATTCTGAACCAGCAAGCATCAGTCAAAGCAAAATAAAACTTATACTTATTATGTAGAGTTAACATCATAAAGGTCCAAGGTTATATTCAGGGTTTATTGAAATTTTGTGTGTCCTGAAACAGAAAATTTCTCCTGTCTCACAATCTTTTCAAAACTCATGAGACGATGTTTAAATGGTGAAGAGGATGATAATTATGATGACATTTTTGTCGGGGTAACTGGAAGTAAACAGCTCCTGGGTCAAAACAGACAGTTTTGTTGAGTTATGTAAAGAGTGTAGGCTTCTGGTCAAGATGGCAGAATAGACAGTCCCCAGCGTCACTCTCTCCCACAAATCAACCAATTTACAACTATTAAAAAGCAATGACAGCCAAGCTGGGGCCGCTAGAGCTCAGGGGAAGAGGAGGACAGACCTATGGAGTGCATGAAGGTGGGAGAAACCACGATGAGAGAAAGGACCACTCCCACCATTTTGAGCTCCAGCTGCTTCAAGGCTGGAGCTGGTGAGTGCACAGAGCAGGAGCTGGCAAAAGCCACAGCTGTGCCTTTTGTATGAAGTTACTTGGAGGCGGCAGGGGAGAAGAGGGCCTTGGTGGCCCCCAGGCCAGCAGGACCACTAACAGGGTTCCTGTAGACCCACATAGGACTGAGGACCCACATAGGACTGAGGAGCCACAGACAACCAAAAAAAAGGAGCCACTCAGAGGCCGGTGAGTCATTGCAAGGAACATGTGCATGCCTGCCCCATAGGAAGTGTTTGGAGTGCAGTGTGGTGGGGAAGACCAGCCCACTGGGGAGCACTGGGGCATAGCATGGACAGCTGATCTACCCTCCAATCAGCCCAGGACCACTCCGTGGAGACTGGTCAGGAACATAGAACTGCAGGGGGTGCAGTTTGCTAAAAAGACTCAGGCCCAGACCAGAGTTTCCACACGACCCAGGTGTATTGGATCTGACAAGACCCGGAAGTACATACAAGGTCAACCATTAAAAGCTGAGCAGCACAAAAAGCCTTCCCCAGGGAATCAGTCACAAAGCAGCAGTTTAGCTCAACCACAGGGCTCAAGTGCTGGTCCCCACAGGAATTTCCCCCATTTTAGAAGTAAGCAAAGGACAACAAATTACTTCTAGTGCAGAGTTTAAGTGGCAGGAACAGCGAATAATCCAACCCAGAACTGAAAGAAAAACAAGATACCCAGAGATCAGAGACAAAGCTCGTTATTAACTAGTAAAGGTCTAACAGCACCAAAGAACACCTATAACACCTAGAAGGACCGGAAGCCTCCCGGGCTCCCAAGCCAGAGATGGGGGTGGGCCAAGGGTCTAAGCCGTGCTCCCCCAATGACTACACCCAGTCCAGTGACGACCATTGAGCCACCACAGGAAGTGCCCCAGATTCCCAAGCTGGGGCAGTCAGGGGCCAAGGGCCTCAGCCACGACCCCACAACACCTGCAGCCCGTGATGACCACAGCACTGCAACTGGAAGTGCCCTGGTCTCCTGAGCTGGGACAGTGGGGACCGACAGCCTCAGCCACACCCCCTTACATTTGCAACCAGCCCAATGATGACCACCCAGCTGCTGCAGGAAGCTCCCCAGGCTCCTGAGCCAGGGCTATGGGGAGCCAAGGGCTTCAGCCACACCCCCTGACATCTGCATCTAGCCGAGCGATGACCCTGCCACTGCTGGAAGCCCCATGGTCACCCCTGCCAGAATGAAGGGGGTGCCACAGGCTTCAATCATGCTGCCCCTCCTTCCCCCTCTTCCCACCCCATTTTCCCTCTCCCTTCCCTTCTCCCCACAACTGCTCCACAACAACATCTTACAATGAGACATGGAGCCCGGGGAAGCCAAACCCAGCTGCAACCAGGGAAAGAGCACACCAAAAACACCATTTTCATGTGGGTAGGCCACCATAGCCACTGCAATTGCCATGGCTGCCACAAAAATGGCTGGTCTCTATAGCAGCAGTCACAGCCACCGTGGAGATGGCATGCCAGACTCTCAACTGCATTGATACAAGGAGAGGCACCGGCAGAGACCAAAAAAAGAAAAAAGGTAAAAGAAGAGGTCCTCTCTCTCCACAAAGCACACTCCAGAGTAGTAGAAGCATCTGCTTTACAATAGTAGGGGAGGACTTGATCACACCTGTCTCAGCACTGGACAGATCATCTAGGCAACAATCCAACAGAGGAGCAGTTAATCTATCAGATGGAGAGAACAAATCTATGGTTATTAGAGGGGGGAAGGGGAGAGACTGGATAAGGGGCATAAAGAATAAGTATGATTTGTAGCAATGAGTATGCTAATAAAACCCCAACAGACTGTAGAGTTTCTTATTCTCATAGTGTCAAATCTATTCTCAGGATCAAACCTACTTTATCCAGTGACTGTGAACTTCAACCAACAGAAAAAAGGGGCACAAGATCAAAGAACTCTTCAGGAATTGAAGGAAGTAGACGAGCTGGAGCTAATTATGAAACAATTAGTTAAAGTCTGTGAAAATAAGAAAGACATGAATATTGTATTGCTACATCTCATTGAATGGTCATCCACCCAGCATATATCCTTGTGTTCATATCACTCCAATCACCTCCTGGACTGATACGTAGATGATAATTCATAAATAAGAAGGTTATGGATGTCAATTACCTTATGCTTACACATAACGCAAATCTCATAATGCATGTAGGAGCCAGCTAGAAAATAGAGTGTCACTTTTAATGCCACAGTATCATATATGTTATAAAAGCTATGAGAAAATATCTTTTATAATTATTTATTCAGCAAGCATTTATATATTTTCTTGTATAGTCCTAGGGATATAGTGGAGAACAAGACACATAAAGAAAAAGGAAATCAGGGATAGATTTAGTAAAGGAAATAAAACAGTGCCGTGTGAGACAGAGATTGGGTAGTGGTGGTGAGGGGATACTTTATCTTGGGAGGTCTAATAATGAGGTGACCTTTGAATTGATTCTTGAATCACCAGGCAAAATCAGCCAGCCATGTGGCGACGGGGGCAGAGAGCACCAGGCACAGGGAGGCAAGGGAAAAGCCCTAAAGTAAGAATTAAGCATGGTGTGTTCTAGGAACCAAAGAAATCTTCCATAGCTGGAGTGTGGTGAAAAGGTTAAAGTAAATCTGGTTGAGATTGGCAGGTGGGCAGGACCCTGCTCACCTAGTGTCTTGCAGTCCATGGACAAGAGCTGTATTTCACTCTAAGCAAACTGGGAATCCATTGGATTCATGCATTGGAAGCAATACCACATCACTTGCTTTTAAAATGATCCCTCTTGGCTGTTGAGGGGATTTTGGAGTGTAGATGAGTAAGAATGAAAGCGGGGATATCAGTTAGAAAACTATTGCGTCAGTCCAGGCAAGGATTGATGTTGGCTCGCGCTAGCGGGGAAGCTGAAACATGAAGCGAATCCCTTCAGAATATACAAGAGTACTGTGAAAAGTTCATGGAAAGATTCGTATTATCTTTTAATTCTATGTTTGCATGACCTTCCTGAAGTACCCTTGTACTTTGAAGGAAGAGCTAAGAGGACATGATAGGGTATGGATGAAGTGGAGTGTGAGGGAAACAGAAGAATCATGCATTGCTTCTGATTTGGGAGCTGGAGTGGATTTATGGGTGGTGGTGCTGTTAAGTATTTATTACAAATAGGTACTGAGGCTGAAGATCTATAACTTACATTGGCTATTTTGCTGGGAATCTGGTCCATGCTTACGTTCAGAACAACTCCAAGCGGGGATAAACAGAGTTGAGCACCATGACAGCATTGCTTGAGAACGATAATCCAGCTGTATCTAAAGTCAGAGACACTCCTGGGCTTCTAGTTATGTGCCTTTTTGCTAAAGCTAGCTTGAATTGTGTTTTGATCAGTTGCAAACAAAAGATTAGAGACAAAAATTTTGCCTTATTGAATCTGGAAGAGAGAACAATTAACATTTGAATTCTTTCAACGTGCCAAGCATAATACATGCCAGTCTTAGTTAAGCTTAAAACAGCTTTATGCTTAAGATTGAGAGAACCAGGGCTTAGAGATAAGTGACCTGCCTGAAGTTGCATGAGTTCTCAATAGCGTTATGATTTAACCACTGATGTGTCTGTCTCCAACGACCATGCTATTTATATTATATCCTGTGGTCAGGAGGCATAGAAGGTAAATAAAAAATAATAACATATAATTTTTGGATTTGTCTATCTCTTTTACATTAGCTTCTTTTAGGGTTCTAAAGCTGGGAGAGAAAATAAAATTGATTCTTGAAGCATCAGAAAGATAGCTGAATCTCTAAGAAGTTTCTTTAGTAGATGTAGTATATGAGCTGTAGAATAAAGTTTCTTTAGTAGATGTAGTATATCAATGACGGGTGAACTTTCAAAGCTGCTTTGAATCTTAAAACAGAGTATTTCTAGCCTGATTGTTCATACACTAAAGCTGGAAAATGTCTTTTTTTCCCCTTGCTTATGGAGACCAGATTCCAGGAATCTGTATGCAGGGACTACAGAGCCAAGCAAACCATTCATTTCCATATCTCTAAGTAGGCTGTGTGAGCTTGACGAGGAAGAGTAAGTAAAGGATATAAAATCACCATCAAAGATTCATGCTGAGGAAACTCTTCTTGAGAGCTATATGGAGACAGGAGTACAAGAGAGGTTTCTTCCTAGGTGGAAAGAGGTGATAATTAAACATAATTTGCAGAAGAAAATTAATAGTGATGGACTTGAATCCTTTATAGCAAATGTAAATTTCAAAGCAATTTTGTGTGGAGAAGTAAAAAGCTATAATATATGGCTGAGTGGTATATGCTGACAGTAATGGTCCTCTTGTGCAGTGAGTTATTAAAGACTTTCATCTCGTGGTTTTCAATAATGAAAAGGGAGGCAGTTTGGAGACATTTTCTGAGCTATGTCCCTCGTGTTGATTTAGCTTGTGCCGTCAGTAGGTTATCTCAACAGCTGTATGGAAAAGGTTAGATTTGCTAAAGAGGTAAAAGACCAAAATGCGGGAAGAATGGTATTTTAGAAAGATACATTATTTCTTCTCTAATACTAACAAACTATGACCGTGACCAAGTTATTTAATCTCTAAGGGGCTTGGTCTTCCCATGTTGTCTAAGGATCTTGTTCACAGCTTTTTTGAACTCCAATAATCTATGATTCCTTCCTTTGATTAAAATATCCTCTTGGGCATGAGCTTTCCTTCCCCTCCTTAGGAAATGGGTCCTGAAAAAACCTCAGGGACATTTTGCTTAGAGTCCTCTTCCCTCTCTGTTCCCTTATATTTGAAATTGATTCTAAAACCAGCCCCAGGACTGTATGTCTTTCACTGAGCAAGGTGCCCTGATGGTGAAGGTTCAGATCCATATCACAGAGCCTGATGTTCATGTTTTCACAAAGACCTACAGAAAAAAATTTGTCTGGGGACCAACAGTTCTGCTTAACTGGATCACAATACAAATGGGTTTGGGATGTTTTTGAATATTCCTGGATGTGAGGATTAGACCACAGAAAAAGAGAGATGGAACTTTGAAAGAAGAAAGAGGTCTTTTTATTAAACATCAGTGGGATTAAATACGGGACACTAATGTTAATAGACTTTATAGACCTTAAAAAATAATACATGTTCTAGAGCAGAGATCAACAGAGCCATCTCATATTAGTATGCTATATGTATCAAAACTAACCAGTATTGACTCCTTATTGCTAACTAGAGTCCAAACTTTATTCAGATTTATTCGGTTTTACCTGATGTTCTTTCTCTGTACTGTCTAGAACAGAACATTCCATTTGGTCATCATGAGTCCTTAGAGCCCTCTAGATTGTGACAGTTTCTCAGATATTCCTCATTTTTGAGGATCTTGATACTTTAGAAGAATACTAGTCAGGTATTGGGTAATGTATTTCTTGCCTTGGGTTTGTCTGATATTATTTTCTCATGACTAGACCATAACCGTGGGTTCTTGGAAGACCACAGAGTTTGTAAAATGCCATTTTTACTACGTCATATCAAGTATACATGTTATCAGCATGACTCATGTCAAACTTGAGCACATGGCTGAGATAGCGTTTGGCAGGTCTCTCCACTCTAAAGTTACCTTTCCCCTGCCCATTCCCCTGCCCACTTTTTATACTGTATTATCTGGAAAGAAGTCATTATGGGAAATCCGCATTGGAGGGTATGGGGGGTTCCTTGAGGGGGAAGTAACTCCATAAATTGTTTGAAATTCTTCTGTATGGCAAAAATGTCTATTACCTTTAATTACTTAAATCAATAATGTATTTATGTATCGTGTGAGGAGTTACTGTTTAATTGGTACAGAATTTCTGTTTGGGAAGATGAAAAGATTTCTGGAGATTGATGGTGGTGATGGTTGCACAGCATGAATGTATTTAATGCCACTGAACTGTACACTTAAAAATGGATAAAATGGTAAATTTTATGTTATGTGTATTTTACCAAAATTAAAAAAATATTGAAGTCTAGAAAAGTAAAAACCACAAAATCTGTTAAGTTGCCTTCTGAAGTGGCTGGGCCCGTTTCTGCGTTTGCACGAGCCTTGAATGAGAGTTGCTGTTGCTCTGAATCCCTCCTGGCACTTGACACTGTCCGTTTGTTGCTGGTGGCGGTGCTTTAGCTCTCCCAGTAGGTGCGTAGTGATATCTCATTGCTGTTTTAATTTGCATTTTCCTCATGACATGTGATGCTGAGAATCACTTCATATGATGGCAATAGTTGCCATCTGTATATCTGCATTGGTGATATGCTTGAGAGACATTTTGCTCATTTCAAAACCAGGTTGTTCTTGCTGAGTTTTAAGAGTTCTTTGTACATTCTAGATACTAGTTCTTTTATCAGATAGCTGATTTGCAAATATTTTCTCCTAGTATGTGACTTGTCTTTTAATTCTATTAACAATGTATTTCACAGAGAAGTGTTTTTAATTTTAGTAACATCTAACTTCTCTATTCTTTCATGGATCTTGCTTTTGATTTTATATGTAAAAGGTCGTCATTAAACACAACATTATAAAGATTTTTTTTCTTGAAGTTTTAAGTTTTGCATTTTACATTTACGTTTATCTCCTTTTGAAGTTAATTTTTGTGTAAGTTGTGAGGTCTGTGTACACACACACATGCATGCACGTGCACAGACACACACACGACATATGGATACCCAATTGTTCTGGCACCATTTGTTGAAAGGATGATCCTTTCTCCATTGAATTGCTTTTGTACCTTTGTCAAAAATCAGTTAACTAAGTGTATGTGGTATTTTTGTTCCCTGCCATTGATTTATGTGTCTGTTCTTTCACTAATACCAGGCTGTCTCAACCGGAAACATAGGATGTAGTATGTCTTAAAATGGGTAATGTGAGCCCTCCAACTTTCTTCTTCTGGATTTTCAGTATTGTGTGGCTATTTCAGGCCTTTTGATTTTCCATATAAGTTTTAGAATCAGTTACAATAAAAGCTTGCTGATATTTTGATTGGGATTGATTTGACTGTAAGGATCAAGTTGGGAAGAACTGAGTCTTCCAAGTCGTAAATATGGAGTACCTTTCTATTTATTTAGATCTTTTAAAAAAAATTTTTTTTAGCAGTGTTTGTAGTGTTCTGCATAAAGATCCTGGACATACTTTGTTGATTTATATCTAAGTATTTAATTTTTTTGTGATTCTGTAAGTGATATGTAACTTTTTATTTATTTATTTATTTTTTAGTTTTCATCTTATATTTGAGAAAATAAAACTATAAAGATTAGATCTGTTTAACGTTACACAGTGACAGAGGTAGAATCAAACTTTTTGCCAGTGTATACAATGCTTATGTTGAATATTACAAGAATCACATTTTTATTATTACAAGAATTACATTTTTATTTTTACAATTACATTTTATTACTGTTATCAATGAAGCATTCTCTCACCTATCATTCTTCACCTGATTAGCTATTAATGTGTAGACATTCATATATTTAAACAAACCCTTTCACTTATAATAAAATAAATAAATAAATTGAAACATAATAATTGGACATACTTATGGAGTACAGACTAATATTTTGATATGCATACACTGTGTGATGATCAAATCACACTAATTTGCATATCTATCACCACAAACATTTATCATTTCTTTGCAATGAGAGTATTTGAACTCCTGTCTTCTATTCATTTTTTTATCTGCTGATATATAGAAAAGCAACTAATGTCTGTATATTTCCCCTGTATCCTGTAATCTCACTGTACTCACTAATTAGTTACAAGAGGTTTTTGTTTTGTTTTCTTTTAGATTCTTTAGGGTTTTCTACATGGACGTGCTATTTGTTAACAAAAACAGTTTTATTTCTTCTTTTTCAATCTGCATAACCTTTTTTTTCTTGTCTTATTTTACTATCTAGGATTTCCATTATAATGTTGAATAGATGTAGTGAGAGAGGACATCGTTGCTTTGTTCTCAAACCTAGGGAGAAAGTGTTTAGTTTCTCATGCTGCTAGAGATAGAGGTTCTTTAATATACCTTTTACTAGGTTAGGAAAGTTTTCTTTATTCTAGTTCTACTATATATTTTTTTTAAAAATCATAAATGACTGTTGAACTTTGTCAAATACATTTCTACATCTATTGATATGAGCATTTTTTAAATTCAGTTGTTAGCATAGTACATTACATTGATTGATTTATGATGATAAACCAGCCTTGTCTTCCTGTAATTAATCCCACTTGGTAGTGATATATTATCCCTTTTGTATATTTCTGGAGTTAATTGACTAGTATTTTGGTAAAATCTTCTTGTCTAAGTTTATGAGCTATATTGGTCTATAGTTTTGTTTTGTTTTTTTTCTTGTCAAGTCTTTATCTGGTTTTTATATTAGGGTTGCGCTGGCCTTATAAAATAAGTTGTGGAGTGCTTCCTCTTATTTTCCTGAAGAGAGTGTAAAGAACTGGTGTCATTTATTCCTTAAATGTTTGGTAGGATTCACCAGTAAAACCATCTGGACCTGGTGATTTCATTTTTGGAAGGCTGTAAACTATGAACTCAATTTCCTTAATAGTTATGGTGCTATTCAGATGATCTGTTTCTCCTGAGCGAATCATTATAGTTTATGTCATTCAAGACATTGTCATTTCATCTAAACCATTAAATTTGTGTGTATAAGGTTGTTCATAGTATTTCCTTTTTGTCCTTTTAATGTCCTCAGGAGTAGCAGTGATGACCCCTCTCTCATTCCCAATATTGGTAATTTTTATCTTCTTTCTATTTTTTCTGACTTAGCCATCTACAAGCTTATCAATTTTTATTAATAATTTCAGAGAAGCACTTTTTTGTTTCATTTATTTTGTCTATCATTTTCCTGGTTTAACTTTTATTGGTTTGTGCTCAATTTTTTAAATAGCTTCCTTTCTCCTACTTTCTTTAGATTTTCATTCTTCTTTCTCTAGGTTTTATAGGCGGCTGTTTAGGTTGTGACTTTAAATCTTTCTTCTTTTCTAACATATGTATTTAATGCTATAAAATTCCTTCTAAGCACTGCTTTTGTTACATCCCTCCAATTTTGATGTTATATTTTCATTTATTTTAAAGTAGTTTTAAATTTATTTTGAATCTTCTTTTTTGACACAGTCATTATTTAGAAGTATGTTGTATAATCTCCAAATATTTGGGCATTTTTCCAGCTCTTTTTGTTATCAATTTCTAGTTTAATTCTATTGCAGTCTGAAAGCAAACCTTATGTTATTTTTATTCTTTAAAAAATTTTAAGGTGTATTTAATGGCCAAGTATGTGACCTATCTTGGTGAATATTCCATGTGTATTTGAGAATAATGTGTATTCTGTTGTCCTTTGAATATGTATTTTATATAAAGCTGATTTGATAAAATTGATGGATAATGCTGTTCATGTCACATATGGTTACTGATTTTTATACTGCTTGATATGTCTGCTACTGACAAAAGTGTGTTAAAGGCTCCGAATTTAATAGTAGATTTGTTCATTTCTTCTTTCTGTTCTATTAGGAATTTCCTCATGTATTTTGATGCTTTGTTGTTAGGTACACACACAATTATGAGTGTCATTTCTTCTTGAAGAATTGACTTCCCTATATCATTCTGTAATGTCTCTCTTTATAGTCGAAAATTTTTCCTGCTTTAAAGTCAGTCTTGTCTGAAATTAACATGGCTACTCCAACTTTCTTTTGTTAGTTTTGGAATGTTATATCCTTTTCCCTGTCTACTTTTAACTAGAATCTTTATATTTTAAGTGGGTTTCTTCCATATGCATATAATCGTGTTTCTTTTTCTAATCTGACAATCTTTGATTTTTAACTTTTGTATTTATATCATTTACATTTAAAGCGCTAATTGATATAGTTGGATTAAAATCTATTATCTTTATAAATGTTTTCTAATCATTACATTTGTTCTTTGCTTCTTTTTAACACCTGTTTCTCTGGTTTTAAGTGAGAATTTTATATAATTCTCTTTTATCTCCTCTCAATGCATCATTTTTACTTCCTTTAAGATGGTCTTTATGACTGCCTTAAGGGTTCATTATATATATTAAAAATAATCTAAGTCCACTTTAAAATAACATTAAACTACTTCATGTGCAGTGCAGAGACCTTGTAATAGTGTGTTCCAGTTCTTCCACAATCCCTTATGAAATTTCAGTAATATATTTCACTTATCCACATGCTCTATTACCCAATACATTCTTACTATGTTGCTTTAAAAATTTTTTTCTTTTAGATAAATTAAGAGTAATAAAATATTTTATTTTTACCTTTATTTATTCATTTTCTGAAACTCTTCCTTTTTTTTTTACATAGATCCAAGTTTCTGACCTATGTCGTTTTCCATCTGCCTGAAGAACTTCTTTAAATAAATTTTGTAGGGCTGTTCTCCTGGCAACAAATTTCCTCAGTTTTTGTTTGTCTGGAAAAGTCTGTTTGTCCCTTACTTTTGAAAAAAATAATCTTCCCAAATAAAGAATTTCTGCTGACAGTTCTTTTTTTCTTTCAACACTGTAAATATGTCACTACAATCTCTTCTTGATTGCATGGTTTCTGGTGAGAAGTCTGCCGTGTTCTTATCCTTCCTCCCATTTAGGGAATGTTTTTCTCCCCCCTTTGGGTTGTTTCAAGATTTTCTCTTTATCATTGGTTTTCTACAGTTGAATGGGATAAGCTTAGGTGTGTTTTTTGGTCCTTATCTTGCTTATTTCTGAGCTTATGGAACCTGTGGTTTGGTGGTTTTGTATTTGCCATTAATTTTAGTAACATCTTGGCTATTAGGATTGCAAACATTTATTCTTCTGCCCCATTTTCTCTTTCTCATGTTTCAGTTATGTATAATATAAATAAATGCATATTTCTGGTGTTTCCGTTATGTATGATATACAATTATGTATATTATGTAATATTCTTGAATATTATGTTCTGTTATTATTATTGTTTATTATTATTTTTATTGTTATAATAATAATAATTTTGTATTTCGGTTTGGGAAGTTGCTATTACCTATCCTAAAGTTCAATTTTTTTTTCTTGACTGTGTTGAGGGTATTTATAAGTCTCTTGAAAGCCTTCATTAATACTGTTACTACGCTTTTGATTTCTAATATTTCTTTTGATTTTTTAGTTTCCACCTCTCTGCTGTAATTATTTATTTGATCTTCTTTGTTGTCTATTTTTTTCATTGAGCCCTTTACATATTAATCATATGTTATTATACTAAAGGTTTGTTGCTGTGGTGGTGAGTATGGGGGAAGGAGGAAGTCCAGTCTCCTAATGGACCTCTGTTTCAGGGTGTAGCCTTCACAGATATTTATCTCCTTCCTCCAGGAGTCTCCCACCTTCCCTCCCTACCAAGTTCCCAGTATATTTCCTTGAAGCTCTGTTCCCTGGTAGCTTTGTTTCTTTGTTATTTTACCTTTTAGTTATAGCACAAGGCTAGAAGAACCTGCAGGGGGAAGGAAATTCCTTTCCCTGGTTTCGGTATTACACTATTTAAAAGTATTTCCTTTGTTATAGAAAAGGAAATGGGAAGGTTACACTTGCTGCTTTTCCCTTTCCTTTGTCAGACTCACAGGAGATTTTCCTGCATCCTCACAGTGAGAACCTGGTGGGGTTCCTGGATGGAAAGCTCAAGAAAGTGTGGGGACTCTCCTTTGATTGCAGCTCCCCGTAATGTGTCATGATCAAGCTATTTAGCACTCAGCTTACACAATTTGTCAAAATTATTAGCAAAGTAAGTGGTTTTACAACTTTTGGCTTCCATTGCTTCTGCTCCAGGTAAGTGAATCTCTAGTGCTGTATCTCTCTGGGTGCACCTGTCTCTCCAGATTTTGGAGTATCAGTTTACCCTGTGACCTCTGTTCTCTGATGGGTTCAAGAACAGTTGCTGATTTTCAGTTTGCCCAGCTTTTTCTCGTAATGATAGGAGTGATGACTTCCAAACTTCTTACATGTCAGAGCTAAAATGGAAAAAGCCATGTTTATCAACTTTAATAGGGAAAATTAGATGTGCTCCATTTCAGCCCTAGAGACTTACATACTTTGCATGAATTAAAAAAAAGACATATAAATTGAATAGTTAAACTTCTGTGTATAAGATATAAGAAATAATTTTAAAATCGATAAATTCATAATGTAATACAGGTTTGTGGTACTCACCAGAGGACTAAGAGACAATTTCAGAGTGGAGCTGGTGCAGGAGAGAAGTACAGGGTGACCCTTGGGAGGGTACCCTCCTCATGTGCTCCTCTTCCTTAGCTAACATTTTGAGTTTACATTGTATCTTAAACTCAAACTCTTATAAATAAAACCAAGGAGCAGAAAAACACCAACTTAAAGAAATAAAGCCTAACTCCAAAAGCACATTGAATCGCATGGGAAGAGCAATTGCATGGGAAAAGCACACTGGAGAACTGAAGAGGCAGCTCCTCTGCACCCTACTCACGGGGCATATATTCACAAATAAAATGTCTTGGTTCACTGATCTATAACATGCAGTTTAAATTTGTTCCATAGGATATTTTCTGACTAGAGGGTGTGTCTAGTTAATTGCTGAATGTGTCTTTGCTTGAAATCATAATGTTGAAATACCACATCTTAGAGTGTATTTACTTAGTGTCTTTTTAGGCAAAAAAGTCATTATGCCAAAAACAAAAAGGAGTTGTGTCCAGGAAATGGTATCTTTTTTTTTCAAGAGCTGTTATGGCAAAACATCATTAACTAAGTATTCTCTGTGTGATGTAATTCTGTAAATGGTCACAGTTTTGATTTCTTTGACGTCTGCAATCAGTTAATGAGTAACTTTATTTCCTCTACAGCAATGGAAAAATCATAGCACACTTTCATTTTTCTCAGCCTTGCCCCTGGCCTCCACCAATGCCCATGTGGTAACTACCTGGAATTTTAGTTTATATTGTTAAAATTATTTTTCATAACAAATACTTACTTAAATCTAACGAGGGCTCTCACTTCGTTGCTAACTCCTGCTTCCTTCTGCATTCATTTTCTTTCCCGATAGAGCACATCCTCTAATAAGTAGCACTTTCAGACACAGTCTATAATTTATAGATCTTCTGAGTCCAAACTCACTTAAATGACCATAAGTGTGAGTATGGGATTCTAGAATCAGAGTATTTTCTTTAGCACTTACAAGACATTACCCCATTACCTTCTTGTATCCAATATTGTTGATAACAAATCTAGTGCAGCCTGGAATCTTCAAGCAGGTTCTGAGGCAAAAAGGTAACTATAAACAGTTTATTTGGGAGGTAACCCCAGGAAACACCACTAAGGAAGTGAGACAGAGAATGGAAGGAAGCACAAAAAAATGTGAATTATCAAGCTGGTCACCACTGTGGGCAAATGGAGCTTAACTTCTCTGAATAAGTCCAGAAAGAATATGGAGACTTTGCCTCAGAATTATCCCACTCTACAGGTGAGAAAGCTGGAGTATTTGTACTCCAACCCTCTGTCACCCATTGGTTTAGGGTTGCTTCTATGGAGGCTCAATTCTTGTTTTCTAATTATTGCATTTACCACTACAAAGTAAAGAGGCAACTGATAGCAATTGCCATAGGAGGTAGCCTGTCCCCCCTTGGTAGGTGTTACGATTTTCTCTCTATTGATAATTCCTTCAGGTGTATCTGTGATGTATCATTTCAGCATTGGTGTTGGTGTTGTGTGTTTTTTAGTCCTGCTCTGTCATCCCTTGCAATTTAAGGATGCTCGTGTTTCTTCCAGTCTTAGAAATTCTCTGTCAGTTTTTGAAACATTGCTTTCCCCTCACTTCCTCTATTTTTTTCTCCAACACTTCCATTCTATCCTTATAATCATTTAGCATATTTAAGATTGGGTTGTTTTCTTATTATGAAATATTTGATATTTTTTATGTATCCTGAATACAAGTCATTTATTAGGTATGGGATTTGCAAAAATATCCTCACCATCTGTGGTTTGTCTCTAAACAGCATTATTCAACAAGAAGTTCTTAATTTCGATGAAGTCTAATTTAGCAATTTGTAAATGTTTTTTCCTTTTAATGTTGTATCTAAGAAAGCCTTTCTCCTACATTTTCTTCTAAAAATTTTATATTTTTAGGCATTATATTTAGGCCTATAATTCACTTTGATTGATTTTTTGTAAATAGTGCAAGATATGAATTAAAATTTATTTTTTGCATATTGATATCAACTTTTTCCAGCATTATTTGCTGAAATGATGATTCTGCACTAAATAGTTTTTTTCTCCTTTTTTGAAAGACAATCTCATATGTGAGAGGTCTACTTCTAGCTTCTCTGTTTTGTTCCACTATTCATCTATCTTGACTCTAATATCAAACTATTTTTATTTCTGTAGCTTTATAATAAATGTTGAAGTCAGGTAGTATAATTCTTCCAACTTTGTCTTTTTCGAAGTTGTTTTAGCAATTCTAGGTATTTTTCATTTCCACAGGAATTTTAAATTTCTACCAAAAAGGCTTCTGGACATCTGATTGAAATTGCATGAATCTGTAGTACAATTTAGGGAGAACTGACATCTGAATGATACTGAGTCCTTAGATGCATGAACTCTGCATACCTCTCCATTTACTTATATCTTTAAATTACTCTTAGTAGGAAGGAAAATTCCTCAACGTGATGAAAGACCTTCAGCTGACCTCATTCATAATAGTGAAAGGATGAATGTTTTCTCCTTACGGTCAGAAACACACATGGATGTCTGCTCTCACGATATTTATTTAACATTGTATGGGAGCTCTTAACTAGTGGAATAAGTCAAGAAAAAAGAAGTAGAAGTGAACAGATTTAAAAGAAATAGAAAGACTGTACTTATTTGCAGATAACAACACGGTCATCTAAGTACACAGTCCAAGGAATCTACAAAAAGCTTTTATGAACTAATAAGTATTTTAAAAAAGAAAAAGCAAGTCACACACTGGGAGGAAAACTGAAAAACATATCTGGTAAAGGACTTGTGTTCAGAATAATTAAAGGACTCTTACAACAAAATATTAACTAAAAATGCTTTTTTAAAAAAGGGGGCAAATGATTTCAACCAATACTTCACCAAAACGTGTATGTGACTAGATAAGGACATGAAAAGATGATAAACATCTCTACAAAATAGAAATGGAAATTAAAACCAGAATAAAATACTATTACATACCCAGGAGGAGGGTGAAAATAAGACGACCAACAATCTAAGTGCTGGCGAGGATGTGAAGTAAGAGAACTCTCCTATGTCGCTGGTGTCAACACGAAGTTCTACAGTCACAGGAAAGGAAGGAAGGAAGGAAGGAGGAAGGAAGGAAGGAAGGAAGGAAGGAAGGAAGGAAGGAAGGAAGGAAGGAGGGAGGGAGGGAGGGAGGGAGGGAGGGAGGAAGGAAGGAAGGAAGGAAGGAAGGAAGGAAGGAAGGAAGGAAGGAAGGAAGGAAGGTAGGAAGGAAGGAAGGAAGGAAGGAAGGAGGAAGGAAGGAAGGAAGGAAGGAAGGAGGAAGGAAGGAAGGTAGGAAGGAAGGAAGGAAGGAGGAAGGGAGGAAGGGAGGAAGGAAAGAAGGGAGGAAGGAAGGAAGGAAGGAAGGAGGAAGGGAGGAAGGAAGGAAGGAAGGAAGAAGGAAGGGAGGAAGGGAGGAAGGAGAAAGAAAGAAAGGAGGGAGGAAGGGAGGAAAGAAAAAGAAAGAAAGAAGTAAAGAAAGTTCAATACATTGAACTTTCAGAAGGAGAGAACAAACCTAAGGACACTAGAGATGGGAGAGGAGGGAGGGAGGGGGTTTAGGGAGTGATAGGTCAGGTAAAGGGCGTAAAGAAAAACCATGATTTCTAATACGAATATGCTAATAATAAATAATAAAAAAATTTTTTAAAGGAAAAACACTTGACAGTTTTTAATAAAGTTAAACATAATTTTATGAGTAGACTCAGCTTCCTTCTTCTGAGTACGTATTCAAGGGAAATGAAAACATATCTGTCAAAAATACCTGTACTCGAATGTTCATATCTGCTTTATGTAATAGCTAAAAACTGGAACAAAGGCATATTGATAGATCAATGGATAAACACCTTGTGGCATATCAACTCATGGAGTGCTACTCAGCAGTGTGAAAGTACAAACTGCTGAAATAATCATTGACATGATGAACCTTAAAAGCGTTACACTAAGTATAAGATGCCTGATACAAAAGACTGCATGTTGTAGTGAAACGAAATTCTACGAAAGGCAAAATTATAATGAAGCAAGCAATTCAGTAGTTGCCTTTGACAGGGACGGGGTAGGGAGGGGAGTTGACTGCAAAAGAGAGGGAGAGACCTTTTGGGGGTGGTGGAATTGTGCTAAGTCTTGATTGTTGTTGTTATAGGACTATATACATATATTTGCCAAATTCATGGAAATTTACATTTAAAATTGATTTTATGTATGTAAAATATACCTCAATAAAGCTCGTAATAAAAAAGAAAGGCTCAGAAATGATAGAGAAAATAAAGAGCCTTTTTTTCCTTTAGGAGGAAATAGTCTTAGCTGTGTTCTTTACTCCAGACCAAAATTCTTCTCATTTTTTCTGATTTCCTTTGTTTCCTTTTTCTTGAGGTTGAGAACCAAAATCTCCTCTTTCGGCAAGGGACCTTTAAATTTTCAGTTTTGATGTGAAAAGTGTAAACAAATCCCAGTATTCTCATTTCCCCATTTCCAGGAGGAGACACTATGGGAGTGGGAAGAGTCTGGGGTCGAGCTGGTCAAGTTCTTCCCCCACCCCTCAACGCACGGGTGTCAGCCACCTCCTTGCTCCAAGACTGATTGCAGAACCATCTGCCCTGACCTTCAGACTGAGTTCAGACACGAGCCTGTGGAACGATGGACTTTGTGACTCTCTCCGTCACTTGCCCTTAACAGCTGCTTAGGCCTAAAAGTTGTCTAGCTATAAAAGATCTGCAATGCAGCAGTAATTGTGGCCTCGAGACATAGCTAACAATCCCAGTGCCCAAGTAGAAAAGCAGAGGCCAGGGTGATCACTTTCAGTCACTCTTGTTAGCTGGCCATGCAAGTTTCAATGGCTTCATTACCAACAAGGGTCGCACAGAAATATTTAAAAGTTTACTTCTATTTGGAAGATCTTCGTACCGCACCTTTTACGGCTTTTTCATCTTCCATAACTGTCGTCTTCAGCAATTGCATCCTTTCTCAAGAGACAGAAAGAAAAATATGTTGTGTGCATAATACATAATGATTGAACCCTGCTGCTGGCATCACTCACTGGTGAGACGGGCAATCACAAGGTGTGAGTTATCCTCCACCTCCTCATGCACAGAGATAACGACGTAGAAATGCCATCCCAACATTTAGGCAAGATGTACGTGCTAAGAATGGTGGATAACAATAAATTGTCCCAGGATCTCCTGTATTCTTTCCACAATAAAATGGAAGAATGGACGGAAGCAACACAAAGTCTTGGAATAAAGTCACCGTTCCACCAAATTCAATCTTTATGTCTATTTGTATAAAAAAAAAGTCTTTCCGTGTTTTGAGTGTTCCAACAGCAAATACATCTTCTTGAACATGGAATGAGCCCAAAGCTGAATTTGCTCGAGGAATTGAGGGAACCCTGAGACTCTGCAAACTTTTTGAGCAACAGCTCTGTAAAAGAGCTCTGACTTTGTAACTTTGAGCTTGTCCTTCACCTTAACGTGCTTAGCATGAATGTTGGTTCCACAGCACCATTTATTTGTGTTAATGTCCGTGCACAATGGCCTGTTCCTGGATTTGAGCCTAGGACCCTCATTTAAATATTTTCTAATACTGTAACTTTGTATATTTGCAGCTCTGGAAATCACGACAATCAATTCTGGCTCTTATTTAAGACAAGAGCTGTTCCACCAAAGTTCAGCACCCCCAATTTGTAATTTCAAAGGAATCTGTGAAGCTGTGGTGTTAATATCCCATGAGACACATGTGAGAGTTATCCAGTAATATTAACTGCTCAAAGTTTTTTTCTCCAACAACATGTATCTCTTTCAAGAATGTTCTTAAAAACATAGAACATATTTCAAAATTTCTTGCATGTATCAGTCCTGTCATACATCATCCTTGCAAAGCAACGTGGGAACTTAAAACAAAACAAAACAAAAAAATTAAAAGATCCTTCCAGAAAGATTTTACATGTGGACTCTTGTTTGTGACAAAATCATTTTTCATCCTTAGTGAGACTATTAGAATTGTGCGGGAACTTTAAGGACTGTTAAGATGATGAAGAGCCATATTTAATAGCTGCTCCAGTAGCATCTTGACAAACATTTTAATTTTATATCTCTCAAGTAAGCCCATAAAACAGCATGATGTAAAAATTCTTAACAAATATATTAATAAAAATTTAAACATGCATGGATTACTTATGCTGTTTTGAGTTAATTATATTGTAATATTGCCTTGTATTCACCTTAATTAGATTAAATATTGATCAGTGCACTTCCCATTGATATTTCATTAACACACAATAACTGTCTTGTTATATCTATATGTAACTTTAAATTAATTAAAAAGTCTGCCTGGAAATGAAAAGTTATGGAAAGAAATGTAAAGCAAGCCCTTTTAAACAAAAAAAATTCAGCCTATGAATTAAAGCAGAGAAGAAAAATTAAGTTCTCCCTATTTTAGGGTTGTAAGTAATTAGATAGAAGGCAACAATCCACAATTTTTCCCCTCGTAGGATTTCAGTTGTAATATCAGTCACACTAAGTTCATCTATCATCCTGTGTTAAGGAAGAAGTTATGAAATATTACAATTATTCCCAAGGATTATAGTCTTTGTTTATTTCAAAAAGAACCTAGGTTTTAAACAGCATCATAGATTTCTTAGAATGTGATTAAGGCTGTTTATTTTCATGCTGATGAGCTGAGAAGAGCTGTTTCAATGGAGAGATGCTGTAATTTTCCCATGATCTGGAAAATAATTCATGGCACTTTTATGTTGTCATTAACTGTCACGTCTCTTGAGTTAAATATGAGCCCTGTCATTTGGAAGTCAGAAAGTGGCTCCTAAATTTCTCAATTTCATTAGCAATTGATTCAAATCATTTCCCGAAAATAGTCTGAATTGACACATGAATTGTAGTGGTTCCTCAGCTTGGTGATTAATTAATCAAGCCATCAGGTTCACATTAAACTATTTATCAATCTTACGATTTCCTGCTTTTCAGAAAAAAATTAAAAAGCACTCTCATGATATTTTATGAGTTTTGAGAAAAATTAAAATGGGACCAGAAAAAGTAATCTGTCCCTCCTAATTGAGAAGCCCCGTGATGTCAATTTCTGTAAGCCAAGACACTATAAAGAGGAGATAGAGCTGAAATCTACCCCCCAGGAAAGAAACTACTGTCATTTTGGTAGGTCTCAGTTTCTTCATCTGCAAAATAAGGAAACTGAACTAAGAAACTAAATAATCTCTCGTTTTTCTCTCACCTTTAAAATTATGTTAGTCCATTAAAAAAAATGCATGTAACGTTACTGTTACTTTTATTTTTATTAGTTTGATGTGTGCCCATTGTCCTTAAAAAACAAACTTGCGGTTATTGACAGAGCCTCAAATACTCCAAATTGAAAATGTAGTTGACATCCTTAGAGCAGCATTGGCCACCGTTCTGCCATTTACATTTGAAATACTATTTTCCACTAAAGGCCACATCGTGTGAGACTCTTCTATTGTGCTCTTGTAACAAGGAACTACAGTCATTGCTGCAGCCCGAAATGACAGTATCAACCTCTCCAAGATGGGCCACACCAGAAGCCGTTTGTTGGCTGAGAAAACTGCTGGCAAAACCTCAAGTTGTTTGCCTATGTAATTTCACTCACACTGCTGGGTTCAGTTCAGAGCTGGTTCTTTTGAAAATAAAGGACTAGCCAAGCGAATTCAGCCCCTTTTCTTTCACATTTGCTGTGTGTATGACCACAAAATGAATGTCTCATTCAACACAAATCCCTCTGTTATTATTTACAGAAGACGGAGGTTTCTCTCTTAAAATTAACCACATTGTAAGCGCTGGGCTTCCTCGGGTTCTCCAGCACAGGGAGAGGGAGCCGCCCAGAAACGAGCCATCGCACGCAGGTAGAGTGGACGTGCAAGGCTTTGTAAGTCCTGTCCTCCCGTCCCCTGCCTGCAGTGCCTGCAGAAACGCCAGAGCTTCTGGGGTCGAAAATGACACCGGCACTTCCATGACTGCATCCCCTCGGCCACCTCCTTCTCAGGAGGCTCAGGGGGATGAAGAGAAATGAAATGTCCGTCCGCCCCATGTCTTCTCACTCTCAGGGCAGATGGTGGCTGGTTTGCCCTGCACAGAAGGGGCCTCAGCGGACAGAGGACCACACGGAAACTGCCCCAAGAGAGCTGCCTTGGAAGCCCGTGTGGGGCTGCTCTCTTCCTTGGTAACAGAAAGAGTGACACCTCTTGTGCTGAGGAAATGGGGTCTGGGGTCACACCTGGGACCACCGCAGCTCTGAGAACCCCCAGCTCTATCCCTGCCACACACACAGACGCGCATCTTCCAGATGAGGAGAAAAAGACCTGGAGAAAAGAAGCAACTTGACCAAGAAAAAAGCTTTTAAAAAAAATTCTTATTCTTTTTTCAATGGACAAATAATAATTGTATATATTGATAGGGTATAGTGTGATGTTTTGATACACACACACACACACACACGCATTAGGGAATGATTAAATCGAGCTAATTAGCATATTTATCACCTCACATACTTATCCTTTTTTTAAACTTAAAAACAAATCTTATCTCTGTGGCTTTGGCCTATAGGGGAATGGGGTAGAAACGGGAAAGCAGAAAGGCTGTCTGCCACACGAACCCACAAAGGACCTCACATTTAGACTTTTTCTGCAAATGAGGTTATTCACATGATTGCTGATATGCATGACAGAATTGGGGAAAAGTGAATTTTATCATAGTCAAAAATTTGTGTTCCATTACAGAAAAATACTGTCCATAATCCCTATTTTATCAATTCTGTGATTATCTTCTGCCCAGAACAATAATATTGCATTTTATTGTTTTTAATTTAAAGAGTGAAATTGTTCAGTGTAATCATTTAAAAACATAACACAATTTTTATAAGAAATTTTTAAATTTTTATAATTTTTATAATTGTGTTATGTTCTTAAATGATTACACCAAAGAAATTCACTCTAAGTTAAAAACAGTAAAATGCAATATTATTGTTCTGGGCAGAAGATAATCACAGAATTGATTGTGTTCATTTAAAAACATAACAGAATCATTTTTACACAAAAACAATTTTTATCATTGAAATGCTATTTCAATATTTCTTCCTTCTTTTTTTTGTACACCAGGAACCTCAGGATACTGGAGAAGCCCAGGCCTCTCTCGACCTCTCTGAGGTCCTGCACGTTTGCACTGGGCACGCTTCATTTTAATCTCTGCAGTGCCAGAGTCCCACCGTGTGGAAAGACAAAGCCCTATAGTGAAAGGAAAATAATCTGTGGGAACGGCACATTACAAGTACCAAATGAATGACCTAAGCCCTGTAACAGCCTTGGTACATTGCCAGAAGACACCTCCAATTATGTTAGTAAGAGAAAGAAAAATCCCTCTCCTCTAGATCATATCCTGCTCCCGCTATTTTGTTATAATGCTCTTGTAATGCATAGCTATCCCAAACCCTTTCTGGAATATGCCATGCTTTCAAACTCCTGAGCTGGCTCCATGAGGACGGAGAGGAATTGCATGTGCAAATGTCAGCCTGCCTCATTCATCTCCCCTCATTCAAACAATATGCATTCGAGGTTCAGCAATCGGAGTTATATATTTTTCCTTAATGTTGTTGTAAGGTAATGGTTCTCTTATCTGAAATTCATCAGCCTGCTATAAATTTAAACTCCATTACTGCCAATAGAGAAAAGCTAAGCACCAAACCACTTTCAATAAATTTGCACTTATGCAGTTGAACTGATACGGCCTCAGAGGAAAAGGTGAAACTCGTCTTGAGATATTTAAGTTAGTCTGAGTCACTGCTTCGTCTGGTGTTAAATTGGATCCATCGAGAAATGTAGGGCAGCACTCATCAGCCCTAAGTTATAAGAAGAGATTTCAGGTTGAAAGAAAAAAAAAAATCTGTCTCCAGCATTCATTATTAGACAGAGTAATTCTAAGAAACCACTGGCTCACTCTGTTATTTGGCACAACTAAATGCTACAAATGGAAACCCTGATGGATGAATATTTTTATGAACAGCATTAATCAGGCACAGGCCAGCCCAAGCCCTGGGTATTTGTCATGTCCAGTCATGACGCTGTAAGTGAGGACACACTCAGGGCAAAGGGGGTAATTACTAACATTTGCACGGGACTTCACCATGCACAGAAAATACTGCTTTTAGTCTATATACCCACACTGGGTACAAACATTTTTGTTTACCATCTATTTCTGATGTGGAAACTGAGGCTCCGATGTGTGAAATGACCATCCTTCCTGAGTGTTTGGCAGTTGTGCCTGGACATCAGGTCTTCTGGCTCTGTGGTTTTGGTAGTGGAAGATTAGGAATGCACCCAACTCAGCAGTCTCGGAAGGCCTGACAAGATCTCTTGGTGAAGGAGGGCGTCCTAATCAGCAGCCAGAGGAATAAAATGAGTGACCTACAGAGTCGCTGCTGTAACTTCCTTGGAGATGAACCTCCAGAGGCTGCCCTTCTGAAGCAGTTCAGCGTCAGGAGTCAGGGGGGTGTCTGCGGGCCAATTAGACTCGGCTGTTTGGCAAGCAGAGGGCAGGGTAACCAGCAGGAGCTCCTAGGCTATTAAGGAGCAGGTTGGGAGATTTAGAAATTTAAGATGTATCCTATTTATGGTTGGAAAACTTCTCACATCATCTCTCTGTGGGCTCAATCATGGGGAGGTTTAACTCCCAGGATGTAATGAGCATGCCACAGGTTGTTGGGGCTTAGCTGTCAGCCACACATACACACACACACACACACACACACACACACACACACACACACACACAACACCACACAGTCCTCCCCCAGCCCTCCTGCTACCCCCAGCCTCAGTACCCATTGAAGGCCAGAACTGGCATCACATACCAGTTGCAGGGACTGAACAGCATTTGCACTTAATTGGGTGATATACATTATTCATGAGCCTTGAATCTGTGATGATTTTGGCATTCATTAGGAGGGAAACAGGGGGCATTAGTTTTCTTGGTACAAAACATTTCATATTAAACTTCATTTGCAATCCAATTTTCAATGTGAGGAATTAGAAATGCTTCTAAGCAAAGTTGGGGACTACGCGATATCTAGGAAAAAGCAGCAGCGACTTCTAAAGTTGCGGAAGAAAGGGGTAAGAGTGGGAACTTTTAAACTCTGAGTATAGGAGAGGAAGAGTCAGCCTAAAACTCAAACAGGTTAATAATAATAAAAAAAATTATAATAGTGATAAATGTTTGTATGGACATACATACACTTATGAATGTGTATACTATATATATACTATGTGAATATGTATTACATATTAAAATATATCCTCAAATTTTCTTTCAAGGCACTGGGTGAGTTGCGGAGTTTTCCTTCTTACCCCTATTTTTCCAAAATACAAGCTATCATCTCCTGAGAGAGACATGAATCCTAGTTAAGGGTTGGACAGTAAGCACGCTTCTTCATTCCGTTTAGAATAGATGTCAAACCTGCTGGAAGCTTTTGCAGACATGAGGTTGGATTTTGCTTAGTTTTCCTTTTCACGGTGTATCTGGAATCCCAGAATTGAAATGATCTAAATGTATCCCTTTATTTTGCAAATGAAGAAACTGAGGCACAGTGAGGGGTCTGGGCTCTCTAGTGAGTCAATGGATGAGACGTGGAGAAAACTGGGCAACTTTCTTGCACCTCCTCTGCCCACATGGCCATGGCTCCCTGGCAAACCTTGTAGTCAGGAGTTTTGAAGTCAAATAGGAGAATTATGGGCAAGTCTCTTTATCTTGTCAAAGCTTGATTCTTCAATTATAATGTGAAGGTAATTTCTTCATCTTTTATTTCTTCCATTGTAAAATGAATATAAATCAGGTATGTTTGTTACTAGGTGTAGAGCAGATAACTGCAGGCTGTCCCACAACAGTGCCTGGCATAGGCTAGACCTCCATTAGAGTTTGCTATGATTGTCTTGTGTTTTATTCCAGTCTGAACACAACCCACCTGGATATTCTTGCTATTGTTTTCTAGCTGTTGCATGCTGGGGACATTTGGCTAACTTCTCCGTTAGACACTGAGTTCCTTAGGTGGGAATCACCTTTCAGCCCTACTCTTTATTCCCCAGCACCTGGCCCTAATTCAACTAGTAGGTGCTCAGTAATGATACAAACTTTTTTTACATAGTGGAACCATTTACAACAGTCTTCTCACACATCCCTGCCAATGATGACGTACCTGCTCTCGGAAACCAGTGCTGAATCTGAGCTGTAATGTTGCAGAAAAATCCTGTTGATAATAATGTGACAATCAAAGTTCCCTTTATTTCAGCCGATGCTCACCAGGACTCGGGCAGGCGGGTACAACCACCCCCCATTGAACAGAGGAGGAGACTGAGCATTGGTGAAAATGGAGTGATGGGCCTGAAGTCCAGCAGCAAAGGGTTGGGGCTGGAACTTAATCTTAGGAGACCCATCCTACATGTAGCATGCATTTCATTCACCACTCATGCTCTCATTGCCTCAGTTTAAGCACCACAAAGTGAGGCCATGGTTTAGGGATGGTGCTTTCAGAAAAGTAGGGTGAATAGATCGGCTGGTTGCTGAGTATTTCATTTGAGAAGACCCCCCTCTCCCCCCAGTGCAGGAATAAAGTGATTATCTGTTACTGAGGGGCTGAAGCCTAGCTCCAAGAGGTTCATCATGAGAGTGAAATTTCTTGGAAGTTTCCCATTAAAATTCATGTCCATTCACATGCAACTCCAAGGTGGATATACGTGTTTATTTTAAAACACATTTACCCCTTAAATTTTCAAGTCCAATAGGCATCGCAAGAAAAGGTACCATATTTACCCTACAGTTCAGGATACCCATGGCCCACAGTTGTGCAGCTCAGAGGAGGAGGAAGGGGTAGAGGGGCCCTCTTTCTCTATGGTAATCCCCAGATCTCAGCTCAAGCCCCGGTGGGTGATGACCCCCCAGTCTATTGTCTCCAGGGCACAGCTAATGGACCTCAATGAGGGTGTGCCTGCGGACAGCTTCCGCATCTGTCAATTTTTCCTAAGGAACCACCGAGGATGCTGGCTTTCCCACAAAAGCCCTACGAGCAGCTGAACTCATTTCTCTTCTGTCTGTGTGTATTAATTCCTGTTGCAGTAATGAGATACAGAAGAGAAAAAGAGGAAGAGGACTGATGTGGCGTCAGATTGGGCCTGATGAGTTATGGAGCCTGCCTTCTCATCAGCGATGTAAAACAGCCCGGGCTCTATTTACTGCCGCTGTCAGCAGGATCAATAAATAACGTTTTCAGTGACATGAAGAGGGAAAGCGTGAGCTCAATGAAATGAGGGGAGCTAGAGGTAGAAGCAGAGCATGCCCTTTTTCTCTTCCTGCCCTGCTGGAGTCACCTGTTTGGCTAGCAGGGAGATGGGGGTATACATTTGGTTTGGCTTTTAAGGAAGGAGGACCCCTCCCTGGGAGTGGCAGAGGGGGCCTCTCTTGAGAAGACAGGCAGAGAAGGGCATGATCCATTGTGCCCATAACTTCCCTTCTCTGTAGAGCAACACCCTATCTGAGCCTATAAGCTGCTATCACCTGGCCCAGGTGATATTCTTGGCCACTTCAGAAGGAGGTATTTGCTTATACTTTAGAAACAGTCTGGGGCAAGGTGGACCCCAAAGGAGGCAAGTTTGTCTACCAGATGGCTGAGAGGATGCTGACCATGAAAGAAAGGTCTCTGTGGTCACAGGAGGTGGGTGGGTAGGAGGGTAGTGACTTAGAATGCAGGAGAATTCCAGTCCCTCCAACATGAGTTTGGAGTCAAGAAGTATCACAAACACAGAATTTCTACTTTGAAAAAATCTTTGAGGACCTCTTGCCCAACCTCCCACAAAATGTCAGCATCCCCTGTTTAGTATATGTGAGGAGGCTGACCCCACATCCCGGCCCAGCGAGGTCACTACCTTCTAAGGCAGCTCTTTCTGCTAGAGGCCCCCATGCTGCATGGGGTCGAAGCATGTGCTGTGAGTCAGGAGTGCGGCTCACTGCAGCCTGCCTGCTTTGTGTGCCCTGCGAGACGGGCAGTCAGCAGCCAGGCTGGGGTACAGGGACAACCAAGGTGTCCCCTCCCACCCTTGCATGTGGACAGCTGTGTAACAAGAGGCCTCAGCCAAAAGCACAGCAAGGAAACTCAGTTTTAAGGTTGGCGAACAAAATAACTTTGAGGGCTTCGTTTGCATTAATTTTTCTTTTCCCTCGACATTTTCTCAGCATGTTCATTTGGGCTAAAAACTGTGGGCGGTTGAGAGTGATTTATAACTCTTATCTCAGATTCTGTGGCATTTAAAAGTTTTGGCAGAAACTGATAGTAACAACTCCAGAAGCATTTAGGGGAGAGAGAGGAAGAGAAGAGAGGAAGTCACTAGGGTAGGAGTGGAGAACAATAGTGGGCAGAGAAAGGAGAGGAAAGGGATGGAAAGACAAAGGAAAGAAAAGAGGGAAAGTGGAAGATGGGGGAAAGGAAGAGAGAGGGAGAGAGACGGGGCTGGGAGACGGGCAAGGTGGGCAGCGAGGAGCGAGATGGTGCAGCGGACCCTGCTCTCCTCAGCTCTGCTGCAAACTGATGTGCGCTGACCCTGGGGAAGATATTACCAAAAGAACCTCTTCTTTATTTTTTATTTTTTTTATTTTTTTAAGTTTTATTTTGTCGATATACATTGTGGCTGATTATTGCTCCCCATCACCAAAACCTCCCTCCCTTCTCCCTCCCCCCCACCCCCCCAACAATGTCCTTTCTGTTTGCTTGTCATATCAACTTCAAATAATTGTGGTTGTTATATCTTCTTCCCCCCCCAGTCTTTTGTGTGTGTGTGTGTGTGTGTGTGTGTGTGTGTGTGTGTGTGTGTGTGTGTGTGAATTTATATATTAATTTTTAGCTCCCACCAATAAGTGAGAACATGTGGTATTTCTCTTTCTGTGCCTGACTTGTTTCACTTAATATAATTCTCTCAAGGTCCATCCATGTTGTTGCAAATGGCAGTATTTCATTCGTTTTTATAGCTGAGTAGTATTCCATTGTGTAGATGTACCACATTTTCCGTATCCACTCATCTGATGATGGACATTTGGGCTGGTTCCAACTCTTGGCTATTGTAAAGAGTGCTGCGATGAACATTGGGGAACAGGTATACCTTCGACTTGATGATTTCCATTCCTCTGGGTATATTCCCAACAGTGGGATAGCTGGGTCATATGGTAGATCTATCTGCAATTGTTTGAGGAACCTCCATACCATTTTCCATAGAGGCTGCACCATTTTGCAGTCCCACCAACAATGTATGAGAGTTCCTTTTTCTCCGCAACCTCGCCAGCATTTATCGTTCATAGTCTTTTGGATTTTAGCCATCCTAACTGGGGTTAGATGGTATCTCAATGTGGTTTTGATTTGCATTTCCCGGATGCTGACTGATGTTGAGCATTTTTTCATATGTCTGTTGGCCATTTGTATATCTTCCTTAGAGAAATACCTACTTAGCTCTTTTGCCCATTTTTTAATTGGGTTGCTTGTTTTCTTCTTGTAAAGTTGTTTGAGTTCCTTCTATATTCTGAATATTAATCCTTTGTCAGATGTATATTTTGCAAATATTTTCTCCCACTCTGTTGGTTGTCTTTTAACTCTGTTAATTGTTTCTTTTGCTGTGCAGAAGCTTTTTAGTTTGATATAATCCCATTTGTTTATTTTTCCTTTGGTTGCCCATGCTTTTGGGGTCGTATTCATGAAGTCTGTGCCCAGTCCTATTTCCTGAAGTGTTTCTCCTATGAGGCATAACACTACCTCACTTTAAGCTATACTACAAAGCCATAATAACCAAAACAGTATGGTATTGGCATAAAAACAGACACACTGACCAATGGAATAGAATAGAGAATCCAGAAATCAACCCACACACTTACTGCCATCTGATCTTTGTCAAAGGCACCAAGCCTATTCACTGGGGAAGGGACTGCCTCTTCAGCAAATGGTGCTGGGATAACTAGATATCCATATGCATGAGAGTGAAACTAGATCCATACCTCTCACCATATACTAAAATCAACTCAAAATGGATTAAGGATTTAAATATACACCCTGAAACAAGAACCTCTTCTTTAGACACTGTTGAAAAATGTCAAGAAATGGATCCAGATTTTTATATATATATATATATATATATATACACACACACACACTCATATCCATATATTCCAGATTGTGGTTCCAAGCATCCTTTAAGGAAATCCAATGAAATCCCTCTGACTTTTATGTCAGAATTAAAGTCCTTATCTACGCTCATAACATCAGGTGCTTACTAGATGCCATGCACTGTTCAAAGTACTTTGCCAGTATTAATGTGTCAAATCCATATGCCTGTGTATGCAATCAGGGCCGTTGCCATCTCTGTTTCACCAGGCAGCATAGAAACAGAGTAGAGTCTAGGGCCACACGACCAGGAGCTGTAGGAGCCAGGTTTAATCCCAGGCAGTCTGGCTCCACGTCCGCCTCTGCCTCGCGTTCACTTTGGAATTGCTCATTTATTCCACAGATGTTTATTGAGCCCCTACTATGCATCAGCCAGTCAGACTAGGAACTTCCCCCTCGAAGGATGCAGCAAGAACAGACATTATCAGCTCGAAAGGACGACTCTTCTGATGGGTGAGGCCTCACAATTGAATGGTAATTGCTTGGGCTTTGCCTCCACGCTCTGAAAAAGGTAAGTAAACTGGGGCATGAGGATTTGCATTTCTGACAAGCTCCCACATGACGTCAATGTTGCTGGTCTGGGTACCGAGCTTGGCACATCCCCGGGTTAGAGATTCTGTTCTAAGCAGAAAGAGTGGAAAGTGAGGCCTAGACTATGATTGAGAGATTTGCAGGTGAAGAGGCAGGAGGAGAGAACGTGTCCAGGCCTGGAGGCGGCAGCTGGCATGTGGTAAATGGAGGTAATGCCGAGTGGCTAGAGCATGAAGGATAAAGCTAGTGGGTGAAAGGAGGTGATGCCAAAGAGGCAATGCAGGGCACATGCATCTAGCAGAGCTCTCACCCAGTCCAGGAGAGGGCCACTCCCCATCCACGTCCCACGAGATGCTACACAGCAGATGCTCTTTCCAAAAAGTGAAGTCATCTTTTGATATGAAAGTCAAGTCAGATTTCTAAACATTTCTCTCTCCTTCCGCATCTTCTCTTGGAGAATCTGCTCTAGGCTGGACTGCCCTTGTGTTTCTGTTGCTGCATGAGATTAACAAACACACACAAGTCAATGATGTGTCTTGGTCTGTGATAAACGTCAGCCCTTTATAGAGGTGGCTGTTCCTGCAGAGGGTTTTCAGGAGAACTGGAAGGTCCCACTGTCTGCCCAAAATATTCCAATTTCCACTATTGATAGCATTTGTTTGTGCTAAGCTGTTGGACCAGGACAGGACTACTATTAATAAGCAAATGTGCACACAGGATAGGTAATTCATTACTACCATAATCCTCATGAATATATTCTTACAGAGGATTTTGACAGATTATCTAGTTGTTACCCATGGCCTAGGCTGGGGTTGGGGGAGAGACAATCTGTCTTAGCATTCTCTGATGGATGGCTCTACTCTCACAGAGACCCCTGGCCTTTACGATCACTAAACAGTGACAGATATGCATGTGCAGCTGTATCCAGGACCTTCTACACACACATCCAATTTGATATTCATTGATCAGTTTATTTCAGTCCATGTCACAATTGCCTGTGGGTCCATATAGATGCACATGCTTTCTCTCCAGAACTATTTTATGGCCCCAATCACAAAAGACAACAATTTTTAGGAACTGTGTCTCGGGTAGAATGTGAGAGTGGGTACCTCAGTGGGTGGTCAGAAGGAATAAGTGCAAATACAGAAGGAGGAAAAAGTGAGGGTGGAGCAAGCCCAAAGTAGAATGGAGGAGAGGGCGCAGAGAAGAGCGTAGACGGGGCAGCACAGGGATACCAAGTGCAGAACTCCTTCCCACCAGCCTCCTGGCTTGGGATCTGTTGGGAAAGGAGTGGGCTGACTGCATATGGATCAGGGAGCTTGGCTGTGGGCCCAGCAGAGGCACGATATTACTAACCTTCTCTCTAAGTGAGCTAGCATTCTGTTCTGGAATGGTGTCTTACCACAAATCTTCCATCAAGATTGAAACTGAAAAAGCAAAAACAAACAAACCCAAAACATTGAGAAAAAAATATTTTTTAAGCTTTGAAACACAGATTGCAGTTTGAATTTTTCTTTTCTTCTGCCAAGAGGTATGTGCTTCATTCACTGTCTGCAATTACGCTGGAAGGACATAGTGGGAGTGGGGCACGAGGAGAGAGCAGGATGCAGAGTCCTAATTCTCTCGGCCACCGCAACCACTGCTGGTTCAAAAAAGGGCCCTTCTTTTCAAGGTTTGGTTTAGCAAGACCCAACGAACGTTTTACCCTCAGCAAATGTTCATAGGAAGACTGTTAATGTTTTGTTTTGTTTTGTTTAACTCTCTCTCTCCAAATCTGATCTATGTCAGGCCCCCAGCTTGTTAACTGTTGATTTGGCCATCATTAATTCCTGCTTAAGCTGACTGCCCTATTTATCTTACCTTAGTACATATGACGGTATATTGGTATTCTTCTATTATGCGCAAGTAGCACATTGGAGCATGTTTCAATTTAAAATGACACACAAATCTAACTTTGTTCATCCTTTAATTTGACTCAGTGGTAACACTATATGGAAATAACAGACAATGTACAGTCTATCAGCAATTTTACAGTGAATCACTGTTAGAGTCTGTCATCTTGGTATTTATTTAACTGAGTCTCATATGGTCTACTCGAACATTGCATACATGACTGTATTTTGCTTCCTGACATCCTGCATAGAAAGCACATCTAGCACAGCATATGAAATATGCATGCATCCTCCCATGAAAATATTTATAAATAGGTGATGTTAATAGTCAAAAAATTAAACAAGAATGACACAATTGATTCTACTCCAATATGCACGGTTATTGCATTTTTAAACTCATTAAACAAACAGTCTGAAGAAGTGGCTTTAAGAACTGGGGACATTGCATCAGCTTTTATGTTTCTGAAACTCTTTCTGGGAGAGTTTTCAGTTGGCCACCAGACCATGGCAAAAACAACTTCATTGACCTTTATGAGATTACATGGCATCTTTTTTTTTTTAATTTGATGCTTAAGAAAATGAGCAAAAGAACTTTTGAGGAAATTCAAATTTGTCTAAAAGCACTACTAATTCAATCACAACAGCACTTACATTGATTTGAAGAATAACTATATAACCATATAATACACACACATATGCACACATACATACATGAGATAATACTATATCTATCATCCATATAGATGGGTTCTGCTAGGACCTCTGGCTGAATCTCCGGAAGAAGAAGAAAACATACCATCAATAGTGTTTCCTAGCCCAGGTCCTGATTTCAGTCCAAATTATCTTACATGCAGCCACATAAGCCTTTCTTAAGGTGACATGTGGTACAGTACACAGGGCTTGACACTAGGGTAAAATTAACTTGCGACAATGAAGGCAAGTTACATAATCTCTGTAAACTTAGAGTATCCTTTATCTGTAGCATAAGGATAAGAATATTTATTTTGTAAGACAATTGTGAGGGTCAATCATTAAGACTCAATTTCATGATTTGTACAGTGGGCATATAGCAATACCTTCCTAGAGTAAGGCAGAGACTGGCATTGCCTACTCAGTATCCAGTCTGTTCTTCTTGCTTGGTAACATAATTCTTGTTTCGGTAGGGGTAGCAACATGCCTTGATTTTTAAAAACCTCAGCCTTCCTTGAAGATAGAGGAGGTTAATGAGATATAAGTGGAAATTGTTTAGAGAGAAGCAGAGGAATCCCCTTAAAGGGGCTGCTGCAGCTGCGAGCCGTACTGTCCTGCCCTTATTCCTCTTTTCATCTGTAATTAGGATGTGGTGTCCTCAGCCTCAGCAGCTACCCTGGGTCCCTAAGAAAAAGATAAAGAAAATTGCTGAGACTTTGTCTCTGACATCCTTGAGCTGCTGAAGTGATGACAGCAACCTTTTGTTTCTGGACTTCTTGTTACGTGTGGAAAAAAAATGTAACCTGTAATTGTATACAATTTTTTAAGGATTCAAAAAGGTAATCACTCGTTGTAAAATCTGCAATGCTGAATCTAAGACACTTTGATGCTGGGTTTTGGTTTTTTTTTTTTTTTTTTTTGGTTTGGTTTTTGTTCTTACTAGAAGGTGTCAATGGAAGGTCTGCTCTCAGCTATATCTCAGCTGCCACCTGGCTGACAACAAATATAAACTGCGATTGATTTATAAGATGTACCCAATATCTGAAATGTTGTTAGGCTGGGAAAATCGTTTATCTTAGAATCAGTGAGATAGGATAATAATTATAGCTAACCTTCATAGAGTAATTCTTACTCGTACATGTAATAGTGCCTAACACATTGCCAGTCACGTGGCAGGTGCTTCTGCTAACGCTCGGGCGTGTCTGTGCAGGAAGGGGGCAGCCTCTTTCAACAATATATAAACAGCAATAAGTTCCAGGTGCACACAGGAGGTGGCCATAATGAACAGCACTTTCTTACTACAAGGAAAAGCCAAACATGAGTTTTGGAAAAATAATGAGTTTTGTAGCAAACTGTCTTTTACAGGGGATCTGACAAGGCTGGTCTCTAATTCCGGGTGGCTCTTCACAGTAGGTCTGGTTAATGGGCTGGAATTAGTCCTATTGGGACAGACCAGTTCATTGAAATATTCAGTCTCCCAATGTCACCCTCTACCCAGGCCTGGTGGGGAGGCAGCGTTTCCATGACAATACAGTACATTTAGTCAGCAGCACCTCCCGAGTAAACAGTAATCCTTCAGAAAAACAAGAAGGTCATTACAGCAACTTGTCAAATCAATGCAGAGGGTGTCGGGGCCGATTAAGGCATCTTCTCTCGCAGCTGACATAGTGTCAATAGCACTGGGCCACCACTGCTCAGGCAGATGATTGAAGTGAAGTGCCCATCAGTCAGGGCGTTGAGGTGGACTAACGATTCCCCGCGCTGCCTATTAGAGCTACATGACAACTCAATCCTGCTTGCTGGCAGAGAGAGAGAGACGAAGGGGGAGAGAGAGCGAGAGAGAACGGGGAAAAAATAGTGACCTTGTTGCTTTGTTTGAAGCTGAATTAAATTGACAAGAGCAGCTAATCTTTACCTAGGGCGATTAACAGAATTAAGGACCACAACAAAGGCAGCCAAGGTTTTAATGTCTGTGCCAGGGCTCAGGGATGAGGGTGAGGTGGCAGCTCTCCTTGGGTACTCAGGTACAATCCAGATATACATTCTGGGCCTAGCCTTCTCCAGATGAAGCGTGGGTAATCCCATTAACATCCTGCCGAGCCACGTGTAAGGAGGCGAGGCAGTCACCAGCAAGTCTACTCTTCCCACTGGCGCTGGCTGATTATTGTAGACTTATGAATCTGGCTGGGGAAAACCATAAATACACAGAGTTTTAAAAATATTTCCCTGGAAGAAATATTTTGCCTTATTTTGAATCTTCTAATTCCATGATTCCACAGCAACTTTTTCCAAACCGTCCAATGGTTCTGCAAAAGAAAAAAAAAAAAGAAGAAGAAGTGCTTCATGGCAGGAAAACAGAACTCCTGAAGAAGGAAATAAAGCTTGTGAGAGATTCTTGGATAGAAATTATGATATTTTAAAATCATTTACTGGAACTTTCTATCCTTGATGCAATTAAAGGCATGAGATCTAGCATGCCTTTTTCTCTTAGAACAAATTTGGAACAATGATATCAGGATGAAAATTTTACTTTTCTGTATAAAATTACATTTAGTATTCACTAAGAAAATTTCAATTTCCAAAAGCAGGGGTCCTCAAAACCTTTTCTTTAAAAAGACAGAGAGTAAATATTTTTGTGGCTTTGTGGGCTTTTTCATCTCTGTTGCAACTACTTAACTCTACCACTGCAGCATGAAAAAAAGGTCATAGATAAGATGTAAACAAATGGGAATGGTTTTACTCCGAGAACAACTTTTCTTTACAAAAACAGGCACTGGACTGGATTTGGCCTGCTGGCTGCAGTTTGCAACCCCTGACCAAAAAGAATACAGCAGTTCCATTCAATCCACTAACAGTCATGGAGGGCTTTCTATTCGTCAGACATAGGACAGCTGTTAGAGAAAAAATATGGAACAGAAACAGTCCCTGCATTTGAAGAACTTGCAGAGTAATGGAGAAGACAGCTATTTGGGTACATGACTATAATACAATACATTAGGTACTATGCTGAAAAAAACACAAATGAAAGTAAATTCTTTGCAGGGCAAAAGAAGTCAGAGAAAATGATGGAAAACAGGAGACTTTGGGGTTACACATTTAAGAATTTCTGGGTAGGTAGGTAAGGACATTATGGAGTCAGCGTGGTTAGAGTTGGTGTGCGTGTGTGTGTGTGTGTGCGCGCGTGTATGAGAGAGAGAGACAGAGAGAGAGAGAAACAGAGACAGAGAGAAACAGATAAGACAGAGGAAATGAGGGGGCAAGGACCAGGGACTAGGGAAGAAGACTTTGGGGGACGAAGTGGGTGAAGAAAAGACAGAAAGACATCAGGACCAGATGAAGGGATATGTATGTCAAGTCAAAGAATTCACATTTATAAGCCTGTTGGTAATAAAGAACAATTAATGACTTAAGCAGGGGAACAATGCAGTCAGATGGCTATGTGCAGACAAGGAAAGAGTAGGCAGAGAGTATTATAATAGTTCCAGGCAAAAAGAATAAAATCCCTGATTAAAGTTGGTCAGGGAATAGAGAGAAGGACAAAGATGTAAGACACGTGTTATAAATAGAATCTGTCAGGGCCTGCTCTTAGGGACGGGGCAAATATGGCTGGAGGGTCGCCACAGCATCTGTTCCAAGAAAGCTGGTCTTGGGGGAGTGTAGGACCTTGAGAAGAATTTGCACAGGGCTAAGGAAGACAACACAGTCAAGGGAGAAACGTAGTCTGAAGATAGCCAAGAATATCACCATGGAAACAGTCTCTAAGAGCCAAGTATGGAAGATAATCAAAGGTAAACGTGAGGTCATGGATCAGTGAGGTGAGAAGCTCGTGAGACTTGGTGAAGGTCAGAATGCAGAGCTGGAAAGAGGGTTGTAGAAAATTATTCAGGATGAGGTGAGCAGGAGATGGTCCCTGATGCAGTGCTGGTGTGGGGAGATTTGAAAATCTGTAGGCTCCTATGAACCCAGATACAATCAATAACACCAGAAATTATCCCTAGAATTCTAGCTGGGCCACTTCAAAGCAGGGCTGTGTTCACAGAGGCAGCAAAGACAGATGATGTAGGCAGAGCAATATTGGTTTACTCTTGGGCATTAGGCCTCAGAAGCACCCATATGCTAACAGGTGGCTTGCTGAATGTGGCTTGTTGACAAGGATGCAAGCAGGCTGTCTCTAAAACTTAATAGCCTTGGGGAAAGATCTTGTGGTTCAATGCTGACATTCTATTCCTAAACGAAGAATTTGTGTAAGTCCTTGAAATCATTTCAAGATTAGCTGAAGTATGAACTTTACCGCTCATTTCACACATAGATGTTCATTCCGTATGGAGCCATTTTTTGCCTATGTGCTGTAATCTGTTGCCAATAGTTATAACTTCCGTATTTTCCCCACCAATAAAAACAGGACAACTTTGATAAGAGGAGCCCCCTCCCTTTTTCAAACTTTCCCATGAAATCTTCCCAGCTGGTAATAGGCTTCAGAGCACTTCCCAACCTGGTCAGTTTGTGTTTTCCAGGCCGATCCTCACGTTTGGCTCTCAATAAACCTTCATAAAGTATTTGTGCCTCAGTAGCCTTAATTTTGGTTGTCAATATACACGAAAGAATTGGAGTTATAATTTTGAGACTAGACAGTATGTAGCTGTAGTTAAAGCCATGAGAATGGATGAGACCACCCAAGAAGAATGTGTTGGAGGAAAACAGGAAGAAAAGTAGTACGCTGTGAAAAACACTTCGGGAGAGGTAGAGAGCTGACTGATGAAAAGAGGCAGAGAGAGGCTGGTCAGAGAAGTAGGGAGAAAGCCGATGAAGAATAATGTTTCAGGAGTGGGAGGGTGGTTAATGTCCAACGCTACAGGCAAGAAAATTCAGGAAAAAAAAAAGAACAGAAAAGCCTTTGGCAAGTTGTTGGCAGTCCTGGGTTAGAAGAGTATTGTGGCCCAAAGCTAGATTATTCTGGGTTGAGGACTGTATGGGAGGCACTGTCAAGACTTTTGATGATAAAAAGAGAAGGGAGATATTGTGGTAACTTTAGGAAGATATGCAGCAGAGAAGATGATTTAATAATGAAAATATTTAAAGATATTTGAGGTCAGGAGAGAAGCTGAAAGAGTGTGAAAATACTGCAGGGGAGATACAGAAAAGTATAGAATACTGTTTCCTAAATTAGCCTGTAAATAAGAATTACTTATGAATCCTGGGCCCAAATCCAGACCTTGAATTTCCACCAGAGTTACCTAGGGACCTGAACGTTTCATCAACATCCCAGGTGACTTTTATATTCAAGCTGGTTTGGAAGAATGCTCTCAGAGTACTTGAGATTTGAGCAGTGGTCCACAAATTTGACCACCCGTAGAAACCAACTGATGAGCTTTAAAAATATATCACTGCCTGGATTCTACCCCCTACCCCACAGAGATGCTAATTTAATTGATCTGGGGTTCTGTTGAGTGTTGGCAATCTTAACAATTTTTTTCATGGGATTCTAATGAGCAGCCGAGTTTGAGATATAGACATGGGAAGAAGAGGATGAGTGAAAATAAGTTTGGAGGAACAAGGGAAGAAAATATGGTAGTTTCATGCTTCCTTGGCCTCTATCATATCAGAGAAGTAAAGGCTCCATCATCTGTCGAGAGTGAAGGGGCAGAAGTGGAGGGGTGGGCTTAAGGAAAGGGACAAAGGGAGTGGACAGGAATATGGGGGTTTAAGAGCACTAAGGACATTGCTGACATGATACCTTTTTTTAGCAGAAACTGAAAAATGAACAGAGTAGCTGGGTGGATCTGGTGCTGGGGTTGACAGGGCAAATGCAGCAATTTGACCAGAGAGAAGAGAATTGAAATAATGGGAGAGAGTTATACTAACATAATTTAAGAAGGAAGCTTTGTGGGAATGTAAATTAGTATCGCCGTTATGGAAAACAGTATGGAGGTTCCTCCAAAAATTAGAAATACAACTATCATATAACCCAGCAAGCCCTCCTCTGGGTATATTCCTAAAGGAAATGAAATCAGTACCTCATAGAGATCTCTGCACTCCCATATTTACTGCAGCATTATTCACAATAGCCAAGATATGAAAACAACCTAAGTTTTCAACAAGGAATGAATAGATAAAGAAATTGTGGCACATATTTACAGTGAAATATTATTCAGCACTAAAAAAGAAGGAAATCCTGCCATTTGAGATAACATGGATAACCCTGGAGGACATTATGCTAAGTGAAATAAACCAGACATGGAAAGAAAAATACTGCATGATCTCTTATGTCTAATCTAAAAAGAGGCTAACAGATAGAAACAGAGTAAAATGAGGGTTACCGAGGGTGGGAGGCAGGGGGCAGAATAGGGAGAGGTAGGCAAAAGGGCACAGATTCCTCGTCAGGTAGGATAAATACGTCTAGAGGCCTGATGCACAGCAAGAGGACTATAGTCAATAATATTGTACTATGAACTGGAAATTTGGAAAGAGAGTAGATATTATATGTTCTTACCATAAAAAGGATAACTATGTGAGATGATGGATAAGTTAATTAGCTTGAGTGTAGTAACCATTTCACTATGTATATGTGTGTCAAAACATCATACTGTGCACTTTAAAGATATACTAAATAAATAAATAAATAAAAAGAGCATGCCTACAGGGGAACTGCTGTGATAAGTCACGATTTTAGCTTATGATCTTGGAACTTCAAGTTAATAAAGCATGGCCACAGAAATGGCTTGCCTAGGTGGAGTGGAAGTAAATACCTTTAGAGTACAGTTGGTTCAAAAACTATGAAATTTGAGTTTGGCGATGTAGAATTGCTTAGTGGGGTTGGAGCTCTAGATTTATCAGATTTGGCTCTATTACTTACTAGCTGTGCCACATTGGATAAGTTAATCAACCCATGGAAGCCTTACCTTCTTTATCTAGAAAATGGGGAATCATAGTAATTATTAGAAAATTATATGAATGAGAGAATAATCAACAATGTCAAAGGCTTGAGAAAGATCTCACATGATAAGAAATAAAGAGAAGCCTTTGATTTGGTCAATAAGATGATTTTTGGTGATGACTATCAATAGAATTGTGAGGGCAGGAGGCAAATTCCGGGTTGCAAAGAAAGGTTGTGAAGTAGAGACTCTTTCAGAAAGTTTGGTGAAGAGAAAGAGATATTTTATGGTAAATTAGGTAAAACCTTGGCCCATGGAAGACAGAATTGTTGTGATGATTAAATTAAATAATGTACAGGAAGCATTCAGCCCAGTGGACACTTTAGTACCCAATAAAAGCTATCTATTATTACTGTTGTTATTACTACTACTGCTGCTATTATTAACAATACCACAATTTTGTGATTAACTAGTTTGGGGAAACAGGACATTTGCTTCAAGGGTTTGGTGAATGCATTGAATAAAGGAAAAATTTATGACATATGGCCTGAAGTGGAGAAAAAGATTATATTTTAAGTCAGTGGCACTGTAGCACACGTGATGGGCATGGTAGCTATGCAGACAAATTAAGTCCATTGGACGATGTCGTGACTATTTTGTTGTCACGCTTACTGCTAACATGAGGTTATTTTTCAAACTTGGGGCCATTCTAAACTTGTTTGATGAATGCCTTCATGTCTACATTATATTTCTGTGCAGCTCATCAGTTTTTATTACTGACCTACTCAATCAAATAGAACAAAATGCTGGCAGGGATGGGGGAGGGAAGGGGAAGAGTGAAAGAATCCACTCCAAAAACATCTGAATAAGAGAAAACATGAGAGAAAATCAGAAACAATAACTTTCTTTGCTGATTCTGAGCACTGCTTGGCACATGTCTACATCCTATAGCCAGATAATGTATTTTAACATCTAGAAAAAGAAACCACTACCACAGATGTTTACTATATGGAAGGACCGGGATTCTAGAAAAGATCTAAAATGGGGCATTGCTGAGAGGGGTCTGGTATACTTAGCAATCAGAGAAAAGCATCCCAACCTCTGTCTTAGGGACGATCAGGCATAAGCTAGTTATTTCCACAAATAGAGCCGAAACAAACTCCAAAACAATGAGTGCTCCACGGTCTGGGAAGAAAGGCTTAATGAAATACTTGGTTTTAAGTAACTCTAGTGAGCCATCAGCAATGGGACATAGAGTTATTGTAGTGACTTTTAGTTGGGAAAACTGAACACAGTAGGTGGAAGTTGAAAGGAGAGAGATGTCAGGTTAATATAAGGAAGGGCCTTTATACAGCCACAGATACCAAAGACAAAAATAGGCTTCCTGGGAAATAGTGATTCTGTATGTGTATGTGAATTTGGATACCCACTAGATGAGATGTCGGCCAATTGCTGGGGAACTTGCGGAGGGGGTTAAGCATCCAATGGGATGTCACATTCAAGTTTTCTTCTGACACTAAGTTATTACTTTTTATGTCTTGAAAAAATTAGGGCCATGTATAATACCCATGTGTGAAGATGACTTAACTCTTCCTTGTAGTAAGCCAGGATTGGTTTGCTCAAAGCTCTTTCTGACTACACAGGCAGCAGGATATATTGTGAGAACACTGAAAAAAGTTGTAACGAGACTTTTTTGGGGAAGAGGGACTTCCATTTATATTTTTTGAAAAATATCATGTTAGAGACTATACTACAGACTTTTGTTGCTTATCTCATTTAATTTTCACTAAAGAACCATGAGGTGAATCGTTATAATCCCAATTTGTTGGATAAAGATAATGAGGGGTTACAATAATTAAGTAAGTCGCCCACGACCACACTGATTGAAAACCAATATTTGAAATCAAATTCATCTTATCCTAGAATCTGGGCCATTAATTATCACACTATATTGTTCTCAGCATCTGTCACTTACTAGTTTCCTGATTTGGGGTATACTACTCATAGACTCAAAATTTTTATTTTTGATTATAAAATGGGAGTGCTGTTCTACGGTGATTTCATGGAGAACTTCTGAGTAGCTAAAAATAATAGCTGCATTCTAGGTCTACATCTTCCCAAATATCCTGTAAAAACAATAGAGAACAACAAGAAAAACATATAAAACTACACAAAAGCCACACTCTCAGAGCACCTAGAGGACAGAGAATTACCAAACTTAAAAATAATAGTTTGGGGCCGGCCCTGTGGCGCACTCGGGAGAGTGCGGCACTTGGGAGCGCAGTGGCGCCCCCACCACGGGTTGGGATCCTATATAGGAATGGCCGGTGCGCTCACTGGCTGAGCGCCGTGCAGGCGACACCAAGCCAAGGGTTGTGATCCCCTTACCAGTCACAAAAAAAGACAAAAATAATAATAATAATAGTTTGTAGTAGGAAAAATTTCCAAATCCCAGTGAGCTGTCACTCATGCCCCCACCAAAAGCTTTTTGAGATTAACAAGAGCAATATGAGAAACACTACAAGAAAAAGAAAAGATGGGAGTTAAAGGGGGACTTGAAATTGTCTAAAACCCCAGCCAGAAAGAGAAAATCTGTCTTAAGTATGAATACTAAAAATGTCTATGAATAGATGTAATTACTGATGACAAAAAAGTTCTTAAAAGTACACCTGACTTGAAATGGCAATCTTGGAAAGGCATGGCTTCAGGACAAGAAAGAGGCACAGAGACAAGGAGAGGAGCCCTCTGAAGAGTGAGTGGTAAAGGGGGAAAAATTAAAAGGAAATTTTTAGGGTCCTGCAGGACAGCAAACAAACAACCCCTCACAAAATGGAGGACATGGAAATCTGTCCCACACCAACATAAACACACACACACACACGCTCACACACAGACAAACACACACACACACACACGCACGCACGCACACAGACAAACACACACAATTCACTAAAGAAATTTGACTTTGCTACACTGGCAGAAGAGGGCAGCATTGAATTAAAAATATTCCAAAATCAGCAAATCATAAAAAATAAATAGAAAAAAATTAAAAGTCTATTCAAATTTCTTGAAAAAAATCAGAAAACAAGAGTCAACACATTTCAGCTGATGAAAATTCTCTCTCAAAAATTAACCATGAGGTAGGGAAAACCTGCAAGACAATACTGCAAAGTTAATTAAATATACTCAAGCAAGCATTTGGGAATATAAAGTCACCTTGAATCAGAAATTCAAAAGGCAAAACCAAGAAAAGACAAAAAGCAGGAAAAAAAATGAAAAGAGTTGATTGAATCGGGGAAAGAAAAGGTTAAAAAAAATCAAAATTACAAGTATTTCAGAAATAAAGACTAAATTAGAAGGTGCTCAGGGGAAAGTAGATTCAAATGAAAATTTAATAAGGGGCATTGAATATAGGTAGAAAATAACAAAGAGAATGGAAGTGCAATAAACCAAGAGGGAAAAAGGAGAAAAAGTGCTGATCAAGAAAGACAGGCAAAAAAGAAATAGCATACATATAATTGGAGAAGCTGACCGAGAAAAGCACTTCAAAAGGTCCATGGGAAAATGGAATTTTAAAATGATACAAATTTTTCCATGGAATTTTGAAGATGCTTTGTATCTAATATTTAAAATTGGAATTCAGTACCATTTTCCAGAAATAAAAGAAGACCTAAATGTATATATTGAAAGGGCCCCTCAGGCTCTTGGGAAATTAACCCAGGATGATAAACACTGAGACATATCTTGTAAAACTATTAGATTTCAAAGATAAAAGAAAAATCCTTGAGGCTTTCATGTGAAAAAAAAGGAAAAAAAGAAAGAAAGAAAATTAACTTACAAAGGTAAGAATATTGACAGGCATCAGAGTTTTCAAAGCAACATATGAAACAATACAACAAAGAATAAGCATTTTTAGAAGAATTCAGTGAGAGGACGTATCAATCAAGTGTTTTATTTCCAATCAGGCTGTCCTTCAAGTAAAAGACTCCAGAAAAACAATTTTAAATTTACCAGGACTCCGTGCATTCTGTAACCATTAGCACTCGTTAGAAGTCTATTAGAGTGAGATCTTTATTTGACCAAGAGAAGAAAACTTGGGAAAACTTATGAAAACAGACTCATGGTGACTATGAGAGAAAGAGGGGGAGGTGGTGGAGTTGAGGTTATAGATCCAAGACTTCAACAAAGGTGGAATGAGGATAAAAGGTAACTGCACAAATGGTATCTATTGTGACAAAATAAAAATAATACAACTAGAGAAAGGGATAAAAAGTGAGAAGGAAAGAAGAAAGTAAAATAAAACTCAATTTTTGCGTAGTCTGTAGGTGGATGTTAAAGGACACTATCAAAAACTGATTTAAAAGCTAGCTAAGAGATGAAGTAATAAAATTCGCAATTAAGGATATTAAAAATGTATGAGTAGAAAAATAACCACAGATGAAAACTGAAAACCTCCCTAAATGCCAAAACATTTAAAAAAATATATAAAAGCGGAAAATATGCATTAGGTAAAGAAATTAACATAGGGCACATAACATATTACACACAATTATAAAATATTATGATGATAATGAGACTACACATAGTTTGAAAAAGATCTTCAATTTGACTCACAAAGCAAATTTTATACACACGCTACACATAATACACTGATAACAGAGGATATACCTTCTAAAACACTCATTGGACCTTCACAAAATTGATCCGATATTAGGATCTGCTAGGTCACATAGGAATTAGTTTTATAAAGTAGAAATTTTTTAAACAATAATGTCTGATTACTATACAAAAGCAAACACTTAGCTATCACCAAGAAAATTTTCTAAAAAATAAAAAGTCCTCCTACCTGGAATTGAAAAACAAGTGGTATAAGGGGAAAATACAAATTTATAATACAGAATTTGTAAAATTTAATGATAATGAAAACACCACTTATCTGAATCTATGGATACATTTAATTCAATGACTGGAAGAAACAGAATCGCCATAAATACTTTTTATAAGTATACATGACAGAATGGAAGTAAGGAAATTAAATATTCAGCTCAACAAAAATCTAAAAAAGATACAAGAAAGTAAACTAAAAGACAGCACAAGGAAGAAAATAACAAATATTTAAATTAAGAAATGACTGTGGTAGAGAATGGGTAAGAGCATGGAGACACAGCACCCTGGGCACAGATACAGGGGAGACTGACAGCTGAGGGTGGAACAGGAGCACTGAGAATCATTTCCCCATGCCAGAGTCCCCAGCCGAAATGCACTATAGCTAGAGTACGTTAAAGGTAGCAATACAAACAATGAAATGCAAGTCAATCTCAAATCCTAACTAGATTGACTAATAACCTGAACTAATGATCCAACAGAAGAAGTGTGCCTATTTCCAGGCATAAATACTATTTACGTCAGCATCTACCGGATTACATAGAATGTCTGGCACTCAATGACAAGATGCCAAAAAGCAAAAAAATGCAATCCACTGGCAAGAGACAAAGCAATCAGCAGAACCAAACTCAGAGGTGATCCAGGGCCGAGCCCGTGGCGCACTTGGTAGAGTGCTGCGCTGGGAGCGCAGCGACGCTCCCGCCGTGGGTTCGGATCCTATATAGGACTGACCGGTGCACTCACTGGCTGAGTGCCGGTCACGAAAAAACGACAAAAAAAAAAAAAAAAAAAAAAAAAAGAGGTGATCCAGATGTTGGAACCATCAAACAGGGAATTAAATATGACTGTAATTAATGTGAAAGGCTCCAATGGAAACAGACAACATTCATAAACAGTAAACAGATGGGGAATTTTTGAAGAAAGAAACTATAAGAAATATCCATATGGAAATACTAGAAATAAAAAGACATGGCAACAAATATGAAGCATGCTCTTGATGGGCTCAGCAGTAGAGTCAACACAGCTGAGGAAAGAATCAGTGAATTTGAAAACAGATCAATAGTAATTATCTAAATTGAAGCACAAGTAGAAAAATGAGTGGGGGATGGGGTGGGGTGGGGTGGGGTGGGGTGGGGCACAGAATAAAGCATCCTAGAGCTGTGAGCCAATAGCAAATGATCTAATGATGTCAAGAATAGATATGGAGACAATTAATATACTAATATTCTGTTTTTGAAAAACAATAAAATATACATGACACTAATTGCTTTGAGCAAGAAAAAAAAATTGGGAACATGTTATAAAGATACAGAAGCCAATGTGAATGACTCCGAATGGCTAATTATGGACTTTTTTGAGGAACAAAATAAATAATAATAGCAATCAATTATACCTCATAGATTAAAATAAGAAACTATGGCTTTATATTAATTTAAATGAGTGACTGAATGACTGAAGGAAAGAACGAGACAGTTTCTCCTTATAGCATAATTCCAACTAATGCATGTAGAAGAAACAGTGGAAATAGAAAATCACCATTTGAGAAATATCACAGTAATAATTGTTTCAAATAAGAATCATCAGTGGATGCTAAAATTAGTGAGCAGAAGTATGATGAGAAACAGGATATTTATATGGTCTCAAAATATCTCTACATGAAATATTACTTAATTAAAGATGAGAAAACAATAACCACAGTGAAGATACCTGCATATATCCCCTCAACCAAGTGATGTTAATATTAGTAATGGCACAAATTAACATGTGCCTCTTGATACATACTTTGAGAAAAACACAACATCAATTTTGCAGTATTTTTGCCAAAAACTTGAATCAGAATTTAATCATGTGAAAACATCAGATAAACTCAAATTGAGGCAAGGAGCCAAGGGCTGCAGCCAAACTCTGCCTGGAAGCAGGTGAGAAAGAATGCCCAGGATCCTAGGCAAGGAGCCAAAGACTGCAGCCCCCTCCACCCAGGAACAGCCAAGAGAACATGCCAAAAACATCATTTCTATGCAGATGGCCCACTACAGCCACGTCTGCTGAAAAAGTGGCTCAACACCACAGCAGCAGCCACTTCCACTGTGCAGGCAGCATGCTGAACATTCAGCTGCATTGACACAAGGAGAGTCACCAGCGGAGACTGGAAAAAGAAGAGGATGTCTCTCTCCTGAAAGCCCACTCCAGAGTACTAGAAGAAGCAACTGTTCTACCAGATGACCAGACATCAACACAGAGATACTAGAAATATGAAAACCCATGAAAATATGACACAACCAAAAGAATACATTAATTCTTAAGTACCAGGCCTTATAGAGCAGGAAACCCTTGAAATGTCTGAAAAGGAATTCTGAGCAACAATCTTAAGGAAACTCACTGAGATATGAAAAGACTCAGTTAGACAACATAATGAAATGAGAAAAAAAAAATCCAGGATATGAAGGAGATAGTAATACCTAAAAAAGAATATAGCAGAACTCATGAAACTGAAAGATGCACTTGACAGCAACAATAACAGCAACAAACCCACAAATGACAGCTTAAGCAGCAGACTAGAACAAGCAGAGGAAAGACCTCTTCTGACCTTGAATATAGTCTTCTTGAAATAACCCAGGCAGACAAAAAAAAGAAAAAAGAATTTTAAAACATGAGGAAAATCTAAGAGAGCTAGCAGACAACATTCAGCACAGAAACATTTCAATCATGGGTGTTCCAGAAGGAGAGGAGAAAGGAAAAGGCATGGAAAAACCTATTCATGTAAATAATAACAGAAAATCTCCCAGGTATAGGGAGAGACACAAACATTCAGATCCAGGAGGCTCAAAGATCCCCAAACAAATTCAACCCAAAAAAACCCTCTCTAAGACACATTATAGTCAAACTGGCAAAGCTCAAAAACAGAGAATCCTGAAAAAAGCAAAAGAAAAGCATCAAGTCACCTATAAGGGAGCCCCTATCAGACTAACAACAGACTTCTCAACAGCAACTCTACAGGAAAGAAGAAAATGGGATGATGTATTCAAAATACTAAAATAAAAAAAACTGCCAGCTGAGAATACTATTCCCAACAAGGCTATCCTTCAGAAATGAGTGAAAAGTAGTGCATTTTCCAGCCAAACAAAAACTGCAGGAGTTCACCACCACACCACCAGCCCTACAAGATATCCTTAAGGAAGTCCTGCATCTGGAATCTGAAAAATAGTAATCACTACCACAAAAACACAAGAAAGAACAAAACGCACTGGTAGAACAAAAATGCAAACAAGAAAGAGAAAGAAGACTAAATCTTACCACCACAAAAAGCCATAGTGACAATGTAATAATGCCCCTACTTATTTCTGATTTTAGTAATTTCAGTCTTCTCTCTCTCTCTCTTTTTTTTTTTTTTTGGTCAGTCTAGATAAAAGTTTGCAAATTTTGTTGATCTTTTTAAGAATCAGCTTTTGATTTTGTTGATTTTCTCTATTTTTTAATTCTGTATTTCAATATTTCTGTTTTAATCTTTGTAAAATTCTATTCATATTTGCTTTTGGTTTAGTTTGCTCTTCTTTTCTATTTTCTTAAGATAGAAGTTCACAGTACTGATTTGAGATTTTTCTTATTTTTAATATAGGTGTTTACAAGTATAAATTTTCCTCTAAGCACTGCATGAGCCTTGTCTCCTAAAAATTTTGATATGTTGCACTTTTATCTTTATCTCAAGTTACTCGCTAATTTCTCTTTGATTTTTCTTTTTAACCATTGTTTATTTAGGACAGTGTTGTTTCATTTCCACAAATTTGTAAGGTTTCTTAATTCCCTTCTGTTACTGTGGTCAGAGGACATATTTTTTATGATCTTAGTCTTTAAAATACAAAAGAAAAATTTAAACAAAAAAATGTAATTTTAATAGTCTATATACTATTTTATTTTATGGTTGTACACAATATTTTTCCCATAAATCCTTATGTTTAAAAAAAAAGAAAGAAAAGATATAAATAAATGGACAACAAACAAAAAACTCAAATTGAGGGTTACTCTACAAAATAAATGTCTGGTGCTCTTCAAAAGTGCTGAGATCATGAAAAACAAAGAAAAACTGAGGAACTTTCCCAGACTGGAGGAGATACTAACTACTGCAGCATCATATCTTGTTTTATGTCATGGACCAAAAAAGGGGACATCAGTTGAACAATCAATGAAATTCGTACAAGGTCTGAAGGTTAGAAAATAGCATATTGATAGTATTGTATCAATTGTGCTAAGATGTAACTGTTAGGAGACTTTAGGTGAAGAATATAGAAAAATCTTTGCACTATTTTTGCACCGTTTCTGTAAGCCTGAAATTATTTTAAAATAACAAGTTGTTAAAAAAATTTAAAGCTAAAAAATAATTAAATGACATAAAACAACAGCCTGCTTCACGGTCATATATCCTGTCAATATATTTCTAATGCACAAACCTAACCATGACTCTCCCTTGTTCAAGATCTTCTAAGTTCCTGGCCTTTCTTGCCTGGTCCCTGCCCACTGAAAGAGACTCAGCTCTTGCCGTTCCTCAACACCTACCCTATAATCCCACCAACCTGGGCTCTTGGAATGCATCAGCCCCTCTTAGGCTCGCTCATGAGCATCAAGGGTCCCTTTCTCTGAGCCCATAGCAATAGTACTGTTCCTAATGTATTGGATATCCAGGGCAGATTTTTTAAAACACTTCTTTTCTCTATAAAATGAAATGATTTTCAGTTGAAATCACATAATAAATGGTAATAGTCATTATTTTCCTATTTTGTTCACTAATTTGAAAACAGATAACTCTCAATTTTAAAAGATGAATAATGTCAATTTACAAGGTACTCTTCAAATCTGCAAAATATGTCATGTGTGAATTAAAATATGTCCTTACCTAAACAAAATTTTTACCACTTGTGGTTGGTACTGTTTCACTGTTTTTGATGTAAACACAAATAAGTGGTCATATAGCATGAAGTAACTCTAGTCCTGTCATATTTCTTGTGGGGAACATGAGAAGAGGGGGGCTGAATATATAACTGGGAGCTCTCTGAATTAACTTCTGCATAGAACAAGATGTTTCATAAAGGACAAGAAGCAAAAATGTGCTAATTTCCGACTTACATATATATTATTCAAACTCAATATTGACCCCAGCAATTATTTAGAACTTAGACCAGCAAATGATTTTGGAGGGAAGGAGAATTTTATCACTGGCATTGTGTAGAATTGCCAGCACAAGTTTATAATAAAAAGAAGTCTAACTTTTAGTTGATTCCATTATTATTATTATTTTAAAAATTTTTATTGAAACATATGGATTATACATGTTTATGGGGTACAAATTCCTATATCGATACCTGTATACGATGTGTAATCAGCATATTCATCTTTGCTAAACCAAATCATTTCATTGTAATGTGCACATATGGTTTCCTCTCTCCTAGTCATTTGGTAACATGCAGTAAGTCATTGTTAATTATAAATTCCTGGGTCAACTGTACACCAATAGGACTTATTTTTTCTATCTAGCTGCAATTTTGTCCATAATGTACCCCCTCATTGCCTACACTTAGCTGCTTCTCTCACCAGCCCACCTCTGAGATGCCCCTGCACGGTACTATGAGTTTCTTCTCTCGTTAGCTCTATCACCCTGCTTTGTAATTGTTTACTGATATATCTATCTTTTCTAGGATATTGTGAGCCATTTGAAAGCAGAGACCATGCTTTATTTATTCATCTCTATATGCTCAACAATTAATGTGCAATAGAGTCTCAAAAACTGTTTGCTTAAAGAATGGTTTAGTGAATATATGCATACAAGAAATGGCCAGCGTCCCTGCACATATACCCCTGGCAAAGGTAAAAAACCTACCACTTTGACACTGCCCAGAGTCATAGGACTTCTCAGCTGGTGTCTGTGTGGACTTCTGATGAAGCAGAGGAGGTGATCCCATACAAACGGCCTTAACTGTTCAGCAAATATTACAGTAGTATTTGCAAAAACTTAAAACTGGTAACCTCGAAATTGGCGTCAGACAATGTTGGATTTATAGCCCACCTCTGTCATTTAACTTAGTTGCAACAGTTGTAATGTTTGCAAATTTGCTTGATCTCACTAAGATTCAGTTTTCTCATTAGTATGAGTGGGCATAATCCCTACACCACACAGGGTTCTTGTGGTATATATGCATGAAATGTCTTGGTTGTCATGTCTCTGGCATAGTCTGGCCATAGCAGGGGCTCAGTAAATGTTGGTTGCCATCCCATTCCTCTCTTTTTCTCTGGTGACTGGTGCTCGAACACGTTTTAAATTCATCTCTACTGCTTTTATAAAACCAAAAGGATGTCTTCTGTGTAGCATGACATGTCCCTTAATATAGGAAACATCTACTACAATTTGCAGATGTAGCAGTTGTAAATACTTTTCATCAATTACAGGAAGATGTGGTTCTGGAATTCCAGACTTCCCTTAACGCTGTCAGAACCATCTAGGATGCCCAGTGGGTGGCTGACAGAGCAGTAGGAGAACAGTTTCCTAAATCTCTGCTGGAGGTCTGTATAATACCAATTGGGGGCCATGGCATCCAAAAGCAAGAATTAACCAGCATCATGTTTTCTCTTTCAGTAGATTCTTAATTGGTGTCTGTTAATTAATGTGACTGGCTTCCAACAATCACAAGTTACTTTCCAATTTGACAGGCCACATTCATAGGAAGAGAAAGAGAAAGTGCACAGAGGGATAGACTTAACCATGAATAGATAATAAACATTTAAAATTGAATTTCAGATTTGAGCTTAAGCCTTTCACTGGAGATTCTATGTTAGATCTACTATTAGCAGAATAATTCTATTCTCTTTTTCTCAATATTTTAAATTGGCCAGCAAAAGAAAAGTGTGATGTCTGAACACATGTGTTTCTTGGGAAAAATAACTGAAATGATCGAAGTGATGGATTAGTCCTGTGCTACCTAATAGAACTTTCTACAGTGAAGAAAATGTTTCATTCTGTACTATGTAATATGGTAGCTACCAGCCACACGTGGTTATTGAGCACTTGAAATGTAGATAACGCAACTGAGAAACTGACTTTTTAATTTAATTTTAATTTAAAAGGCCACCTGTGGCTAGTGACTGCTGTGATGAAGAGCACAGATAAGAAACCACAAATAAAAGCCAAGCTCGCTGAATATCTTCATGCTCTGAGTACTGCTGTTGAGCCTACAATATTGCTGTCCAGCATGTACTCCCCCAAGTTGCTTTTAAATTGCTTCCACTGAACTCTAGCTATCATTTTCCGATATCTACCTTGTAAACTGTCCTTTGCCTAGTTTTCTAAGTCATCTTCAGTTGATTTACTGTTTTCTGCCTTGCACCCATTTCCCCTTTAGGAAATAGCTTCCCAGTTTTCTTTGGAATAATGTCTCTTCTCCTATACAAACTCAAGTGGTTTGGGTTCAGCTGACTCAATCCTGGGTCTTTGAAGTCAGTAGTCTGAACACAGCTGAGGAAAGAATCAGTGAACGTGAAGATATGTCCATAGAAATTTCCCAAGCTGAAAAGCACAGAGAAAAATAACTAAAATAAAATGGAATACAATATGTAGGAACTATGGGACAACTATAAAAGGTGTAAACGTGCACATAACGGGACTATTAGGGGAGAGGTAAGTAAAAAAGGAGAAGAACCAACCTAAATGTCCATTGATGGATAACTGGATAGGGAAAATGTGCTATATATACACAATGGATACTACTCTGCCATAAAAAAAGAATGAAATTCTGCCATTCTCAGAAACATGGATGAGCTTAGAGAAAATTATGTTAAGAGAAATAAGCCAGGCACAGAAAGAGAAATATCACATGACCTTACTCATAAATGGGAGCTAAAAAAAAAACAAATAAATTTTTAAAAGAAAGAATAATACAACAATCACAATAACTCAACGAACTTTCAAAAGGAGAGAACAGAACTGAGGCCACCATAGGTGGGAAAGGGGAAGGAGGAGGAGGAGTTAGCAAGAAATTGGGAAAGGGCCACAAAAAGTGATGACATTGTGTAATGTTGAGTATACTAATGATCCTGATTCGAGTGTCACATATTGCACACAGGTATTGATAGCCAATGCTGTACCCCACAGATATGTTCAATCAGTTATGTTTCAATAAACAAAGAAAAAATAATATTTTAAGTAATAATGACTGAGAAATTTCTAAAATTAATGACAAACAATAATCCTCAATCCAGAAATTTCAGAGAAAAACAGTAAATAACAGGAAACCTACAGCTAGGCATGTCATATTCAAATTTTAGAAAGTTAAAAACAAAAAGAAAATCCTGAAAGCCAGAGATTGGGAAAAACCACCTTACATGTAGAGAAACAAGGTTAAGAATTATGTGGCACTTTTCTTCAGAAACCACATGAGCAAGAAGAGAGTGAAGTAAAATATTTAAAGTGTTTAAAAGAAAAATCCCACCAAACTAATATTTTGTATTCTACAAAATTATCCTTCAGAAGTGAAAAAGAAATAAAGACTTCCTCAGACAAACAAAAACTGAGGGAACTTCTGTTTGGTAGACCTGCCTTGAAAGAAATTTTTAAAAAATTCTTTAGAAAAGAGGAAAATGATATAAATCAGAAACTTAAACCCACATAAAGAAAAAAAGAGCATTAGAGAAAGAATAAATGAAGGTAAAGTAAAATATTTTATTTTTCTTATTCTTAATCAATTTAACATACAACACTTTATTCAAAATAATAACAGAAAAAATGTATTCAGTGATCATTGTTTATGGATAAGTGAAATGAATGACCACAACGTTATAAGGAATGAGAAAAAAAATTGGAACAATTTTTTTATAAGGTATCTTTACCATCTCTGAATCAGTACAGTGTTATTTGAAAATGAACTCAGATTAGTTGTAAAGGTATGTTGCAAACACTAAAGAAACCACTACAAAATATTTTTTAAATTATAATTGATATGGTAAGATAGGAAAAAAAATGGAATCATACAAAATATTTAATTAAAAGCAGGGAAGGTAGAAATACAGTGGACGACAGATACATAAACAAAGAACAAGAGCAATAAATAGAAAATAGTTGCAAATAAGGTAAATATTAAGCCATTTATACCAATAATACTTTAAATGTGAGTGGTCTAAATACACAAATTAAAAGACAGAGACTGTCAGAGTTTATTGAAAAGCAAACAAACAAGACCCAAATATATGCCATCTGTAAAAAATCCACTTTAAATATAAAGACACAGATGTATTATGAGTAAAAAGTTGGAGAAAGATATTCCATGCTAACACTAATCAAAAGAAAGCTGGAGTAACTATAGTAACTTCAGACAAATCAGACTTCAAAGCAAGGAAAATTATCAGGGATAAAGAGAGACATTACATAATGATAAAGGGCTCAATTCTCCAAGGAGACATAACAATCCTTAGTGAGTATGTGTCTAACAACAGGACATCAAAATACATGAGGGAAAAATTGATAGACCTACAAGGAAAAGTAGACAAATTCACTATTGTGGTTGGAGATTTCAACACTATTCTAATAGTAATTGACAGATCCTGCAGTGCAGTCAACTATATAAAGATATAGTTGAACAGAACACCACCATCGATCAACTGAATCTGGTTGACATTTATGTGATAATTCATCCAATAACAGTAGAATACATATTCTTCTGAAGCTTACATTGAACACTTACCAAGACAAACCATATTCTGGGCATTCAAACATACCTTAACATAGGGTCATTTTATTTTTAGTTTTTTGGAGAAACTTCATACAGTTTTCCATAATGGCTGCACTAATTTACATTCCCATCAATGATATATAAGAATTCCCTTTTCTTTGCATCTTTGCCAGCATTTGTTATTTTTTGTCTTTTTGATAATAGCCATTCTAATTGGTATAAGATGATACCTCATTGTAGTTTTGATTTGCATGACAGTAATGTTGAGCTTTTTATTTTAATGTGGCCCATTTGTATGTCTTTCAAGAAATTTCTTTTCAGGTGATTTGACCATTTTTTAATCAAATTATTTGTTTTTGTTTTGTTACATTTCTTATATATTCTGGATACTAATCCCTTGTGAGATGAATGGTTTTGCAAATATTTTTTCCCATTCTGTTGGTTACCTCTTCACTTTGCTGATTGTGTCCTTTGCTGTGCAGAAGCTTTCTGATTTGATCTAATCCCATTTGTCTATTTTTGCTTTTGTTGTCTATGCTTTAGAAGTTTTCTTCATAAAGTTTATTCCCAGATCAATATCTTGGAGTGTTTCCCCTACGTTTTCTTCTAATAGTTTTATAGTTTCAGGTCTTCCATTTAGATCTTTAATCTATTTTGAGTTAACAAGTTTAAAAGAATAGAAATCATATAATGTCTGCTCACAGAACACAATAGAATTAAAATACACATCAATAACAAAAAGACAGCAGAAAATCCCAAAATACTTGAGATTAAACAACACATTTCTAAATAACACAAGTCAGAAAAGAAATGTCAAGAGAAATTTTAAAATATTTTGAACTACCATAAATGTGTGTTTTAGATTTTGTTGAATGCTTTTTCTGCATCTGTTGGTATGATTATATGATTTTTGTTTAACATGTTGATGTGATGAATTTTATTACTTGAATTTTGAATATCAAACTATCCTTGAATACCCAGGATAAATCTCTCTTGGTCATGGTGTATAATTCTTTTTATAAATTGTTGGATTTAGTTTGCTAATATTTTACTAAGGATTTTTACATCTATAATTATGAGATATTGCTCTGTAGGTTTTTTTTCTTGTAATGTCTTTGTTTGGTTTGGTATTAGAGTAATGCAAGCCTCATACAATGTGACAGAAAGTGTCCCTTTTACTTTTATTTTAAACACAAAATTGAAAATAATTGACATAATTTATTCCTTAAATGTTTAGTATAATTCACCAGTGAAACCATCTGGACCAGGTGCTTTCCATTTTCAATTTCTTTAATAGATATAGGCCTATTTGGGTTATTTGTTTCTCCTTGTGTGAGTCTTGGTAGATTTGTGTCACCTAGCAATTGGTCCATTTCAACCATGTTATCAAATATATTGGCATAGAGTTGTTAATGATATTCTTTTGTTTTCCTTTTAATGTCCCTATGAGCAGTAGTGATGGCTCCTATTTCATTTCTGATATCAGTAATTTGGATTTTCTCTCTCTCTCTGTCTCTCTCTCTCTTTTTTTTTAGTAGATCTGCTCTAGAGGATTATCAATTTTATTTATTTTTTCAAAGAACCAGATTTCGTTTTCATTGATTTTCTCTACTAACTTTCTGATTCAGTTTTATTGATGTCTGCTCTAATTTTTATTTTTTCTATTCTTCTGCTTATTTTGGATTTAATTTGCTCTTACTTTTATAGTTTCCTAAGGTAGAAGCTTTGGCTACTGATTTTGATTTTTCTTCTTTTCTAATCTATGCATTTCTAAGGTCAAGGAGGAGCCCCAAGATATGATCCACAGTGCTCTTCCATTATGCCATCTTTTGCATGTTTTTGTGTATGTCGTGAGTGGGAGAAGCTGGTGTCATTTAGAAAGAGTCAGGAACAAGATTGTCACATGAAATGGCACAGAACTCTTTCAATCAAAGATTCTCTGTGGTAAACATGCTGCAAAATCACTTGATGGGCACTTCCATCCCACTTCCCTGAAATGAATTCCATGGAGTATTTACATTTTCTTTGACATTTATCAAGTCAGTATAGTATAGTGGATAAGAGCAAAAGCTCTGAAATCAAATGACATGTTTTATTTCTGATTCCACCACTTATTTGCTGAGTGACCCTGGCCAAGAAGCACCATGTCTTATGTGCTTTCATCACCAGTCTATGACCTGATGGCTTTGCCAAGTTGTCTTGTGTTTCTTTTTATATAATACTCTTTAGGTTGATAGCCATAATCTCAGAAAACACTTTGGGAAATGCTGTTCTACGATTTAATATTTAATATATGGATCACCAGTTCTAAAATCTGCTTCTTGAAAGGAGCATTCCTTGGTCAAAACATTTGGCAACTCCACCCCCTTTCAGAGATGCACGAAACACATTGGTGTATTAAATGTGCTTATAAGTCCTGTAATAAGAAGTTCTTAACCACAGGTTTTCTAAATTTATTTGACTGAAATCTCTCTCTCTTTTTTCAATTAATAACAAATGTTTTTCAGAATATATGCTAATTAGAAAATACTCTGAGCAACGCTGGACCCCAAACACCAACCCTCTCCATGCCCCTTGTTTACATCCTTGTCCTTCTCTTACCATTGCCCACATGATCTAAATAAGAATCCCCATCCTTTTCCAATGGCCTCTATATTATTTGGCTCAATTTTCTCTTGAAGAAAGAGATATTTGGAAGAAAATGACCCTTATGTGTCATTCCTCTTATGGATAAGATTTTCTCTTGCTGTTTGCAATATTCCCTGCATCAGAAACCAACAACAAAAGAATTGTAAATTGCTGGGAAGATGCTCAGTCCAGTGTGGGTCTGCTCTGTGTCATGCATTGAGTGCTGGCAGACAGTGAATATTCTACAACAACAGGTACCAAATACCATATGAAACCACAGAAGAGCTTCTTAGCAAGAATGATTATGGGGTGCAAGTTCCAGGGCACTTAATTGAAAAATAAAGAAAGCTAAGAGAAAGCCAGCATTTCCAGAGCTGTTTCATTCCCCTTTCTGCTTAGAATAACCAATCACAAAGTGGCCAAGTTTCAAACAAACCGTAAAGAAACAAAGCAAATGAGTATTAGCAAAGCAATACTGGTATCAAAGAAAAGAAAATATTCACCATTTGCTTACTGGCCCATGGGGTTGCCTTTAAAAGGAGGTCCTGGTCTGAAGGATTGGATCCAGTTTCCAGAGCTAGGAAATATATACCAGACACAGCACACTATGAGACTGTCAAAAAGAATTAGAGCCCCTCTGAATTGGGAAAAGGCACTTCTCTTGGTGGCAGGAACTTGTCTTGCTCAATGGCATGTCTATATGACCACACATCATAGCATTTCATATTCTACAGACGAAAGACATTATGCCACCCAGGATGATACCAGTTACTCCCCCAAGTGAATCAGAGGAGATCAGACTCATATGGACATCATTTGTGGAGTGTTTATATGAAAACTATGACATTTAACTTAACAGGCTGGAAAAAATAATAAAACCAAAAAAACTTTTAAAAAGGCAAGCTTGAAAAAGAAGAGTACAAAAGGTTTATAGATTTGTCTTAGGAATGACATGTTTTCTCAAACTGTCTTCCTTGGAACACCAGAATTGAGCAAGAGGGTTTTAGAAAAAACTTTTTAGCTCAGAATCAGCTCAGAATAATCTGTAATCTTCAGTACCTATTAGAAAATGGCACATTAAGGACTTTGAAAGTCCTAGAATAAGAAAACAAAACAAAATTTTGTTTCCTTTTGGTTTATTCCAACTTTCCTCAAATGTATATGAGCACATATCCATTTTATCTTAAATTTCTTTTAAACTCATTACAGACTGGTAAGTAGTAATATTAATCCTTTCTTCTCTAGATATCAAACTCTGTTAATCTTTAAACAGGGTCAGACAACTGAAAGTTAAAAACACCTGCCCCCTCCTGATGGGTCAGACCAAGGAATACCTTGGGCAGGGAAGTGTTTCAGGAGGCTTAGAATATTTGTACAAATACATTTCTGTTACCATGTTGCTCAATGCCCAGGAAGTAAGTCTTCCCTGAGTGGTAAGACTAATTAGCTGAGTGAATCTATCTGGAATATGCCACCATTTTTAGATGCCTCAATAATGAGAGATTATTTTTTTCTTGAACAAAATATAGAGCAAACAAAAGATGATAAAAGTTATGATTAGACCGAAGGGCAAAATAATAAACTCTGAAAGCTTACATGACAATTCATTCATCCATTCAACAAATATTTATCAACCTTTGCATATTTAGGATTCTTTCTGTGAGAAGTGATAGAAACTCTAACCCAGACTGACTTCATCAAAAAGACCTGTGGCACCTTGCATTTCCAAAAATGGCCACAGTCCTGTTTCTGGTCCCACATCCTCTTCTGGAACATTGCTTTCCCCTTCTCTTGGACCTGAGCTGGATGAGTTCCCCAGCCAATGAAGGCTTGAGAAATTGGTGCTATGTGACTTTTCAGGCTGGGTCATAAAAAGGTATAGTTTCTGCCTGGCTGTCTCTTTTGTTGGGTTGGAGGTGAGATGCTCCCTTGGAAAAAACCTGCTGCCATAATGTGAAGAAGCCCAGATTAGCCCAAGAAGAAAGGGTGAGGGAAAAGACCTGTGTGGAGAGGAACTAGCCCCAGCTGACTGCCAGTATCAACGACCAAGTCTTCATATGACCCCAGCCGCAGCCCACAGTTCACCACAGTGGACACCTAGTGGAGGACATGGGAGCTATCCCTGCTGAGCCCTGCCCAAATTGCAGATTCGTGAGCAAAATACACTTGCCATTGTCTTAGAAGTAATTATTATGCAGCCATCATCACTGGAACAGGGCTTATTAAAGGAAGAGTCCAGAAGAGTTTCTGGCTCCCAGCATAGGTAGAACCAGGGCTCAAACAATGTCATCAGAGATCCAGTTTTTCCCTCTGTCTCCTGGTATGGCTTTCCTCCTTGCTGATGCTCTTCTCAGATAAGCTCCACCCTCCTGGAAGTGAGATAGATTTAGTTCACTGGGGAAAGGGCATCTTCCTCTGTCCCAAGAATTCCAACAAAAGCTCTGTACTACTTTCCTGGCCATGGTGAGTTCATGTATCCATCTCTGGCCCAACCATGGGACCAGAGACATTTGCAACGGTGATTGGCAAGACCTGATTCACAAGCCCTCTGGAAATGGGGTAGGGGTAGGGAGCTATTTAGCTCTGGAGAAATGGTAGAGGCTAAGATTTAGGATGAGATATGCTTTCCAAACAGAAATAAGGGGTTACTATTGCTAAAAGATTGCTTGAATACTACACACCCAGAAAAACAAGCCCAATTTGGGCCGAGCCCATGGCGCACTAGGTAGAGTGCTGCGCTGGGAGCGCAGCGACGCTCCCGCCGCGGGTTCGGATCCTATATAGGAATGACTGGTGCACTCACTGGCTGAGTGCAGTCACGAAAAAACGACAAAAAAAAAAAAAAAAAAAAAAAAACAAGCCCAATTTAAAAAAGGAAATTAAAATCAAATGATAACTATAGGTACCTGATGGAGTTTGGATGTGTTGTCCCCTCCAAAACTCATGTGGAAATTTGATTCCCAATGTGGCAGTGTTGGAAACTGATTGAGTTCCCTAGGTGGGGGAGTAATGAGTAAGTTCTCGCTCTATTAGTTCCTGTGAGAGCTGGTTGTTTATAGGACCCTGGCACCTCCTCTCTCTCTCTCTATCTTTGCTTCCTCTCACCATGTGATCTGCTTGTACCTGCCAGCTGCCTGCTGCTTTCCACCATGAGTAGAAATAGCCTGAGGCCCGTGCCAGATGCAGCTATCCCAGAATCGTAAGCCAAATAAAACTCTTTTCCTTAGAAATTACCCAGTCTCGGGTATTTCTGTTATAGCAACACAAAAGGACTAATACAGTACCTATTACAAAATTTTTAAAAATACATTTATTGAGTGCTTAACTTGGACAAAGCACAGTTCTAAGTGTTTTACAGATAGTTATTAAACCCCTGACAACTGCTATAAGGTAGATACTGCTAACCTCTACTGTTAATATCACCATTTTACAGGATAGGAAAATGAAGGTGGAGAAGTTAGGTAAATTGACCATAAGTCCCTTGGCTAGCAAAGAGCAGAGCTGGGATTCAAACCATAGTAGCCCAGCTCCAGAGCCAGCTTTTTAGCTATTTTGCTTTGGTGACTAGTAGTATCATCATTCTATAATGTTTGTAGATGCTAGGGACATAGACATAAATAAATGGTGTCTGCCTTAGAAAAACCTTTTACTACTGGAAGAGAAAAATATGTAATCAAGTAATTGCAATTCAGTGTGTCCATTTCTCTTTAAAAAAAAAAAAAGCAGAGTGCATAAAGTGCTTTGAGGCTTCAGGAGAGGGAGTGATTGCCTATATCTGGAGTAGAGACTACACCAGAGAGGAGGTGACAATGTGCTGATCCCTGGAATATAAATGGGACTTTTGCCTTGGGAGGCAGTAAGAGAGGAAGGAATATTCCAGGCAGTATGTGCAAGGAAACATGATGTGTTTTTCTAAAATCTATCTGGTTATTCATTCTTTCAAAACTTCATTTATTGAGCCCCTACTGTGTCCCAGGCACAATTGTAGGGACTTAGGTCACATCAGTGAATAGAACAGACAAGGATGCCAGTCTTGTGGGCTCCCAGCACACCAGAGATGCTGCCTATGCTTCCACAGGAAGATGCAACAGCCATCTCTTCTTGGCTAAGGGGATCAGGATGGGATGTCCCCTTAGCCAAGACAGCTAGCTCTGACATTATATATATATCACTATATTCCCCCCAAACGCTAACTTTGATCTCAGCTGTTGCTACCTGCAGAGAGCACAAAAACAACCTTGAAGGCCCAGTAAGGAGGAAAGAAGTAAAAACCCTTCCCCTTCATGCTGGCCCAGGCTGACACAAGCATGGAGCGGACTGGTGTGAGCATGTGTGTGTGCACATGTGTGGTCTTTTGTGCATGTGGACACTTGCTGGCAGGTGCATCGTGGGTGCCTGGTTGCACGTGTGCTATGTGTGGCAGGTCTGAGGGGCAGGGAAGGCAGTGGGGTTCCATTCCTCACTGGTGGCTTAGCAATTTAAAGCTTTGAGAGGCTGGCTGGGCATGAATAATGCAAGGAAGAGACGGCATTTTATTTTTCAGTAAATGACAAACTTTATTAGAGAAAAGGAAAGAAGCAGACACATCCTGTTCCTTCTCATAGTTCATGAGGCTGGCAGAGTTCAGTGAAAGACTGGAAAAGGGAAGAGCAAATATTCCTTTTCCCAGGGGTAATTGAAGTGGTCTCTACTGTTTTACCAAGAAAAAAAAATTCACCCTCCCAACTGGCATCCTCAAAATTATGTACTGAAAATTTCCAAAGAAAAGTCACACTACACAGCATGGATTTTAAAGATAATTATTCTTGTCATCTGTCCTGGAATCTGAGTTCTGGGATTTAATTCAAAACTTGAGTCTCAAAAAAAGAACACTATGTCTATTGGCTTTTTCTCCCTGAACCCTGAAGAGTTATACTCAATGTTCCTTTTTTAAAAATTCCCACCCATCACACAGTAATATCTTCATTCATTCAACAAACATGTGTTTAGCACCTGCTATTGTCAGGCACTGTGCTATGCAATAGAGCTACAGGATGAATAGAACAGACTAAGTCCTTGTCTTCATGGAGGTCACAGTGCAGTTCAACTTGTATCTGCAATGGAGCTAATGAAGACATGCTTGGGAGAAAAGAAAAGAGCCCTGGAGTGCATTAAACCTAGAGTTTTCCATAGGACTGCCACATGGCAGAGGCCAGCGCTAACTCTTTTGTCCAAGCTTGCAGCTTGGTATGCATTTTTCCTCCATCAAGCTATCCAAAGTAGTGATTTTAGCGTTATTTTGTCTGAACACTTTCTGTGGGAGTTGGGAGACTTCTACCCCGAGACGGAAGTTAGCCCAGACCCATAGCCTTGTTACCTGAGACCCCAGACTCAAGATCCAGATTACCTGGGATCAAACCTTGGCTTCATCATTTGTTAGCCATGTGACCTTGGACAAGCCACTTAATTTATATGTGACAGTGAATATTGTTTCTAATGTCATGTCCATTTTACAGATGAGAAAACTAAGGCATAGAGAGGTTAATTCATGTAAAGTATGTAAAGCAGTATCTAGCATATAAGCCCTTCATTTTTGGAAGATCACCTATAGACACTGGGAATCACTCACTCAAAAAAATATTTACTGAATGTCTACTGTACCTGGCATTGTACAAGACATTATGGAAATAAATCGAATACAAGACAGAGGTGATCCTTGTTCTTATGGAGCTCACATTATTCTAGTGGAAATGCAAAATTACAGAAAGTTCAAAAGTCATTATTGTTTGGAGTTTATTTCCTGGGCTTGAGGATGTCTTCCAAATGATGTTTCTTTACTGTATTGATTAGGGCTATGTCTTAGTTCATTTTCTGTTGCTATAACACAATACCTGAGACTGGGTAATTTATTTAAGTAAAAAAATTTATTTCTTACATTTCTGGAGGCTGGGAAGTCCAAGACTGAGGGGCCAGAATTTGGTAAGGACCTTCTTACTGAACCATAATATGGCAGAAGGTATCACATGGAGAGAGGTCAAGAGCATGCCAGCTCAGGTCTCTCTTTCTGTTCTCATAAAACCACTAATTACATCATGGGGCCCCACCCTCATAACCTCATCTAACTGTAATTACCTACCAAAGGCCTCACCTCCAAACATCATCAATATATGAATTTGGGGATTAAGTTTTCAATACATGAAGTTTGGGGAATGCATTCAAACCATAGCAGGCTACCATGGCTACCTGGGCTTCTCAGCAAATGAAGGCTCCAGGGCCAGGTTCTGACGAGAGAATGAGAGTGACTTTTAAATAGGTAAGGTGAGGACCCCAAGCTGCTGCCACCGGGGAGGCTCCAGGCACACAGAAAACCTGGGCAGCTGCCACCATTGTTCCTCCCCAACAGTGGTGAAGGCCAGGATGCTGCAATGCTGCTAATGGGGAGGACTTTCACAGCTTCCATGGAGGTGGTCCACAACAGCCTCCACCATAGCTTCTACTGCTGCAAGGATGGCTTGATGCTACAGTGAAATCCATGACTACCATGCAGATGGCCCATGACATATTGGACTTCATTCACACAAGGAAAATCACTCAAGGAGCCTAGAAAAAGAGGAAGATATCTTTCTCCTCAAATTCCATTCCATAGTAACAGAAGAAGCAACTGATCTAACAGATAACCACAAATCAATGTAGAGATACCAGAAATATGGAAAACCAGAAAATATGACACCATCAAAGGAATTTAGGAATTTGTAACTTTTAAGTACCAGACCCCACAGAACAGGAAACTCTTGAAATGGCTGAAAAAGAATTCTGAGTAACTATTGAGGAAACTCAATAAGATAAGAGAAGACTCAATTAGACAACACAATGAAATGAGAAAAAATATCCAGGATACAAAGGAGGAAATTTACAAAAAGAATGATACCTTATGAAAGAATGCAGCAGAACTCCTGGAAAAGAAAGACTTATGTAACAAAGTAAAAAACACAACTAAGAGCTTAAGCAGCAGATTACAGCAAGCAGAAGAAAGAATTTATGAACTCAAAGGTGGTCTTTATGAAATAACCCAGGCAGACAAAACAAAAAACAAAAGGAAAAAAAGGAGCTTTTAAAAAATGAAGAAAGTCTAAGAATTCTAGCAGATAACCTTAAGCATACAAACATCCAAATCATGGGTGTTCCAGAAGAGGAGGAGAAAGGAAAAGGCACTGAAAATTTATTCAATGAAATAATAATGGAAAACTTCTCAGGTATAGGGAGAAACACAGACCTTCAGATCCAGGAAGCATGAAGATTTCTAAACAGATTCAATCCAAAAAGATCCTCTCTGAGACAAATTATAATCAAACAGGCAAAGCTCAACGATAAAGAGATAATTCTAAAAGCCTCAAGAGAGAGTGCTGAGTCACTTATAAGGGAGCTCCCATCATACTAACAGCAGACTTATCAACAGAAACTCTACATGCCAGAAGAAAATGGGATGACATATTCAAAACATTCAAATGCCAGCCATGAATACCATATTCAGTAAGGCTATCCTTCAGCAATGAGGGAGAAATAGTGTATTTCACAGACAAACAAAAACTGCGGGAGTCTGTCAGAGCATGACCATCCCTGCAGAGAATTCTCAAGGGAGTCCTGCATCTGAAATCTGAAAAACAATAATCACTACCACAAATACATAAGAAAGAACAAAACCCACTGGTAAAACACAGATGCAAATGAGAAAGGAAAGAGAAACTAAATCTTACTGCCTCAAAAAACTCAACAAATATTGAAGACAAAAATTAAAGGGGAAGAAAAGAATAAAAAATATTTAAAACACCTTAACAAAAAGTGATAAAATGCCAGGAGTAAGATAATACCTCTCAATAATAACCCTAAATGTAAATAGATTAAACTTCCCACTCAAAAGACACAGACTGATGAATTGGATCAAAAAGCTAGACCCAACTAACTATATGTTGTCTTCAAGAGACTCACCTCACTGGTAAAGATGCAAAAAGACTAATAGTGAAGGGATGGAAAAATATATACCATGCAAATGGAAATCCAAAATGAGCAGGAGTAGCTATTCTTACATCAGATAAAATAGACTTTAAACCAAAAACCATAAAAAGAGACAAAGAAGGCCCCTATATTAAGATAAAGGGATCTATCCAGCAAGAAGACATAACAACCATAAATATATATGCCCCAACACTGTAGCACCAGATATATGAAACATACACTATCAGACCTAAAGAAAGAGATAATACCCCAATACTCTAATAGTGCGGGACCAGAACACTCCTCTGTCATCATTGGACAAATCATCCAGCAAAACATCAATAGAGAAACACAGGATTTAAACTGCACTTTAGACCAATTGGACCTGGCAGATATCTACAGAACATTTCATCCAACAACTCTATAATAAACATTCTTCTCATCAGCATATGGAACATTCTTCAAGGTAGACCACATGCTAAATCACAAAGCAAATCTCAATAACTTTACAAAGATCAAAATCATCTCAAGTATTTTTTCAGGCCATAATGGACTAAAACTAGAAATTAATAACAAGCAAAACTCAGGACTCTATACAAATACATGGAATTTAAACAACAGGTTCCTGAATGAACTATGGGTCCAAGAAGAAATTAGACAGGAAATCAAAAAAATTCTAGAAACCAATGAAAATAAACATACATCATAATAAAACCTGTGGGATACTGCAAAAGCAGTACTAAGAGGAAATTTTATAGCAATAAAATAATAGAAAGACTTCAAGTAAACGACCTATTGCTGCACCTCAAAGAACTAGAAAAACAAGAACAATCCAATCTCAAAGTTAGGAGACAGAAAGAAATAATTAAGATCAGAGAAGAACTAAATGATATAGAGACCCAAAAAACAATACAAAAGATCAATGAAACAAAAAGATGGCTTTTTGAAAAGATAAACAAAAGAGAAAAACCATTAGGCAGGTTAACAAAAAAAGAAAAAAGAAGACTCAAATAACAAAACTTAGAGATGAAAAAGGAGACATAACAACCAATACCACAGAAATACAAAGAATCATTAGAGACTATTATGAACAACTATATGCCAACAAATTTGAAAACCTGGAGGAAATGGATAAATTTCTGGACACATACAAAGCACCAAGACTAAACCAAGAAGAAATACAAAACCTGAACAGACCAATAACAAGCAAGGAGATTGAAGCAGTCATCAGAAGTCTTCCAACAAAGAAAAGCCCAGGACCAGATGGCTTTACTGCTGTATTCTACCAAACACTTAAAGAATAATTAATACCAATTTTCTTCAAACTGTTCCAAAAAACTGAAACAGAGGTCATTCTCCCCAACTCATTTTATGAGGCCAGTATCACCCTGATACTAAAGCCTGGCAAAGATACAACCAACAAAGAAAACTGCAGGCCAATAGCCTTGATGAACATAGATGCAAAAATCCTCAACAAAATATTAGCAAACAATACAGCAACATATCAAAAAAATTATTTACCATGATCATGTGGGGTTCATCCCAAGGATGCAAGGATGGATCAACATACACAAGTCAATAAATGTGATACACCACATCAACAAAATCAAGGACAAAAACCATATGATTATCTTAACAGATAACAGAAAAAGCATTTGACAAAATTCATCATCCCTTCATGATAAAGTCTCTCAGCAAATTAGGTGTACAAGAGAAGTATCACAACACAGTAAAAGCCATTTACAACAATCCCACTGCCAAAATCATCCTGAATGGGGAAAAACTGAAGGCTTTTCCTTTAAGAACAAGAAAAAGACAAGGATGCCCACTATCACCACTCTTGTTTAACATAGTATTGATACTAACCAGAGCAATCAAGCAAGATTAAGGGCATCCAGATTAGAAAAGACAAAGTCAAACTGTCCCTGTTTGCAGATGACATCATCCTTTATATGGAAAAACCTAAAGACTCTACCAAAAAGTCTTAGAGCTGATTCATAATTTTAGTAATGTTTCAGGATACGAAGTCAATGCCCCTAAATCATTTGCATTTATATTCTCCAATAATGAAACTACAAATCACTACTGAAAGAAATTAAAGAAGACACAAAAAGAAGGAAAAACATTCCATGCTCTTGAACTGGAAGAATCAACACTGTGAAAACGTCCATACTTTCCAAATGATCTACAGATTCAATGCAATTCTCATCAAAATACCAATGATATTCTTCACAGAAACAGGGAAAATAATCCTAATGTTCATATGGAACAACAAAAGACCACAAGTATCCAAAGCAATCATTAGCAAAAAAAATACATAAATAAAGCTGGAGACATAACACTACCTGACATCAAATTATACTACGAAGCTATAGTAACCAAACAGCATGGTACTGGCATAAAAACAGACACTTAGACCAATGAAGATGAATAGAGAACCCAGAAATCAACTCACAGACTTACAGACCACTGATCTTTGACAAAGACAACAAGAACATACATTGGGGAAAAGACATAATTGGTGCTGGGTAAATTGGACTTCAATATGTAGAAAGATGAAATTAGACCTGCACCTCTCACTATATACCAAAATCAACTCAAAATGGATTAAAAACTTAAGTATAAGACCTGAAACTCTAAAGTTACTAATGGAAAACATAGGAGAAACACTTCAGGAAGTAAATTGGGCAAATATTTTATTAATGAGATCCCAAAAACACAAGCAACAAAAGAAAAAATAAATGAATGGGATTATATTAAACTAAAAAGCTTCTTCTGCACAACAAAGGAAACAATCAACAGAGTAAAATGACAACCTACAGAACTGGAGAAAACATTTGCAAACTATACATCTGATGAGGGATGAATATACAAGGAACTCAAACAACTACACAGTAAAAAAACAAATAACCCTATTAAAAATGGGCAAAGGAGCTGAACAGACATTTTTCAAAGGAAGGCATACAGCCAAGAGGTACATGAAAAAATGCTCAACATCACTAGTCCTCAGGAAAATGAAAATGAAAACCACACTGAGATATCATCTCACACCAGTTAGACTGGCCATTATTAAAAAGACCGAGAATAACAAATTCTGACAAGGATGTAGGGAAAGGGGAACTCTTCTATGCTGTTGGTAGGACTGTAAATTAGTACAGCCATTATGGAAAACAGTATGGAGGTTTCCCAAAGAACTGCAGATGGAACAACCATATGATCCGACAATCCCACTATTGGGTATATACCCAAAGGATAGGAAATAATCATATCAAAGGGACACCTGCACTCCCATGTTCATCACAGCTCTAGATACAATAGCCAAAATATGGAACCACCCTAAATATCCACTGACAGACAACTGGATAAGGAAAATGTGGTATATACACAATGGAATACTATTCATCCATAAAAAAGAATGAAATTCTGTCATTCACTGCAACATAGATGAGCCTGGAGGAAATTATGTTAAATGAAATGAGCCAGACACAGAAAGAGAAATACCACATGTCCTGACTCATAACTGGGTGCTAAGAGAGAAAGTAGGAAAGAAAGAAAGGCCACAGTGGTTCGTTACACTTGCAGAGGGAGAGGACATATCTAGGACTGCTGGAGGTCAAGGGGTGGAGGGGGAGGGAGGTCTAGAAGAGGTTGGGTGAGGGACATGGGAAATAATTGCAATTTGTGGTAATGGGCATGCTGATAGTATGGATCTGATCATCACATCTGGGACACAGGTGGTGACAGTCAGCTTTGTGCCCCATGAATATGCATAATCAATAAAAACATACCAAAAAAAAAGAAATTTTGTATCTATCAAAGATTGCATAATTCACAAAAAAATTTTAAAAATCAATAGATGATCCATGGAGGGACAGGGATGTTGCCATGGCAATGCAGTGTCAGCAACTGGAAGGCTTTCCTCTTTTTGTCACAGAGACGTCCCTTCACCTCACTCTTGCAGTTTCTCTATATCTAAGGAACTATAAATACTTTGTTGTTTGGACTTGAGATTCCCCCAGAGGTAGACAAAGGGAGCCTGTGGCATCCACGGGGGTGGCCTCAGACATATGCCCTCCCTGAAGATTGTACCTCCCATACAACTGACAAATGTCATATATCACCCCTAGAACCCTTGGACCACAGAATCGGTGAACTTCTCTCAACCCAGCAAACCCAGCTTTGTAAGAAACATAAGACTAAAGGCAGGTGTCTGCTGTCTGTCAGCTTGACAGATATAGCAGGTGCTCAATAAATGTATATTAAATGAAGGATAGCACTGAATTTCTATCTCTGAGATCAAGATGATTTGAGAAAATACGATAGAAAACATGGAACACTAGATATCAGGAAATAGGATTAGAAAAAGAGTGTGACATCATAATATAGAGCTTTCTGGTTTTGAATCCTGCCAACTACCATCTCCACCTCTAATGCAGATGCATCTTATAACTAATAGCTATCAGACTTTGAGCACTTGTGAACCAGGCACTCTTCATACTTCATCTAATTTAGTCTAATTTAATACTTTATCAAATTCAATCCTCACCACCACTCCATGAACACATAGTTATGATTTCCCTCACTTTACAGATGAAGAAACCAAGACTGAGAGTAGTTTAATAACTTGCCTGAGGTCTCAGAGGTAGAGCTGGAGATTTTGATCTGGGTTGGCTTGATTCTGAAGTCCAAGCTCTTAGCCAACACCTGATACTCTTCACCCACCAGAAACAAGCAAAAGGGAGATGACAAGCTTTTGAGAAAGCAGTCACCAAAAAGGAGGCCAAGTCCGCAATGGTAGCAAGGATTGTGCTGTGATGGAAATCACAGAGCTGGGGTGAGAAGGCATCTTGAGCATCCTGGGCTTAAAAGGGAGTGGGGGATAAATGGCCCCCATCATAGAGGCCCTAAAGATCTAATCCATCAGCAAGTTCTCACCTAGCAATACTGTGGACCCACGGCTGTGCTGTGACCTGCAGAGAAACTGCCAAGTAAGGCCTACCCTCAGAGGCCTGTATACCCTACAAAATAGTTGGGAAAAAAGCTCCAAGCAGGAGGAAAAGGCCAAAGTTTTAGTCTTACCCTGTCTGTCACTTGCTGTACAATCCCAAGAAGACCCCTCTCCTCTTTGTGCCTTGGTTTCCATATGAGCAAGAGGAAGAACCCCAGCATCCTCTGATTCTATCACTAGTATGAATGAAATGTCAGTGACCAAATAAGTACATCACTGATGGAATTTAATGCCTAAATTGGATGATCTCCCACAGCTTTCCTCCATCTCCCTCAACAGCTTCCAAAATAAACAGGTTCCAAAATAAACAGCTTCTAAAAGACTCTGCAGAAAGTCCAGCTAATCCAAAAGAGTTCATCCCTTTCCGTCATGCCACTCCACTCCCCTGCCCCTCCCCCCAACTGCCCGGTCTCCAAAATAAACAACAAAGTAAACGACTTTAATACAGGGACCACAATAATAATGATCATAATGAGAACTAATAACAATTGAGGACAAATTTTGTTCTGTTTTTTTGCTGAATGTATTATATTCCTCAATTCATTGATTCTCATAACAACACTGCTATTATTATTCCCATTTTATAAATAAGAAAACTGAGACTTAAAACAGTGTAAGAACTTACCAAGGCCACCCAATTGGTGGTAAAGAGATGGGAAGAGGTGCCACCTGGAGTTTTGAGAACACCCTATTTCACTTTACCCCTTGTCAACCATGCCCCAGTGGCTTGAACAGCCCTTGTTCCACCTCTTGCTCCTCTCCCTTAGTCCTATGGGGATGCTGAATCAAGGGAAGGGTAAAAGTTGTAAAGATGACTATCTCTTCACTTGTTTAAAAAAATTTTGTCTGGACTCCATCCCCAGCCCAGCCAAGTGCATGCTGACCAAAGAGGCACCCTGCCAGAGAGGCCCAAGATCTGTGGAGACTATGCGCCCTGAAGTGCCAGCACACAACCCAGCAGGTAGGCCTCGCTGCCGCTGCCCAACTCCATCCCCAGCCCAGCCGAGTGCATGTCGACCAGAGAGGCACCTCCCTGGAGAGGCCCAAGACCCAAGGCAACCACATACCTGAGGCACCAGTGGGCGACCAAGCAGACACTGTGGTACCCATACCAAATTGGCAACCCCAGCAACATCTTAGTCAGACAATAGTGTCAAACCAGTGGATTGTGAAATCCCCTGCCACAATGACTAAACATCAAAGGAAAGATACCAGAAATATGAAAAATCAAGACAGTACACCACCAAAGGGTAATAACTCTCAAGCTCTAGATCCTATAGAACAAGAAGCCCTTGAAATGTCTGACAAGGAATTACAAGTGATAATTCTAAGGAAACTGAATGAGATACAAGAAAACTCAGCTAGACAACATGATGAAATGAGGAAAAGTATACAGGACATGAAAGAAAAAATGGACAAGGAAATAAATGCCCTGAAAAAGAATGTAGCAGAGCTTGCTGAGCTGAAGAATTCATTTGACAAAATAAAAAACACAACAGAGAGTTTAACCAGCAGGTTTGCAGAAGCAGAAGAGAGAACTTCTGACCTTGAAGATGGGCTGTTTGAAATAACACAGGCAGACAAAAACAAAAAAGAAAGAAAAGAAAAGAAAAAAGAATTAAAGGCATAAAGAAAATCTGAGAGAGATATCAGACAACCTGAAGTGCTCAAATATCCGAGTCATGGGCATTCCAGAAGGGGAGGAAAAAGGAGATTGCATTGAAAACATATTCAACAAAATAGTGGCAGAAAACTTCCCAGGTATAGGAAAAGACACAGATCTTCAGATTCAGGAAGCTCAAAGATCCCCCAAATGCATTCAACCCAAAAAGGTCTTCTCCAAGACATGTTATAGTCAAATTGGCAAAACTCAAAGACAAAGAGAGAATCTTAAAAGCTGCAAGAGAGAAACATCAAGTCACCTATAAGGGGAGCCCCTATCAAACTAACATCAGACTTTTCATTACAAACCTTAAAAGCCAGAAAGGAATGAGATGATATATTCAAAATACTAAAAGACAAAGATTGCCAGCCAAGAATACTCTACCCCACAAGGCTATCCTTCTGAAATGAGGGGCAAATAGTATATTTCTCAGACAAACAAAAACTGCGGGAGTTCACTACCACATGACCACCCTTACAAGAAACTCTCAAGGGAGCACCGGGTTTGGTACCTGAAAAATAACTGCCACTACCATAAAAACTCAAGAAAAATCAAAACCCACTAGTAAAATAAAAATGCCAATGATGAAGAGAAAAAAAAAAGTTTATCTACAACCCAAGGAACCAACAAATACAGAAGACAAACAGTAAATCAGAAAGAAAGGAACAAAAGACACACTTAAAACATCCATACAAAACTCAATAAAATGTTAGGAGTAAATCAACACTTTTCAATAACAACTCTTAATGTAAAAGGATTAAATCCCCCAATCAAAAGACACATACTGGCTGACTGGATTAAAAAGGAGGACCCAAGGATATGCTGCCCTCAAGAGACTCACCTCACCTATAAAGACTCACATAGACTAAGAGTGAAAGGATGGATAAAGATACACCATGCAAATAGAAATGAAAATCAAGCTGGAGTAGCTATTCTTATATCTGATAAAATAGAGTATAAACTAAAAACCATAAAAAGAGATAATGAGGGCCACTACATAATGATGAAAGGATTGATCCATCAGGAAGACATAACAATCATAAATATACACACACCCATTGTCAGAACAGCCAGATTTATAAAGCGAACTCTATTAGACCTGAAGAAGGAAATAGACACTAATACCATAATAGCAGGGGACCTGAACACCCCACTGTCAATATTGGACAGATCATCTAGGCAAAGAATCAGCAGAGAAGCACAAGATCTAAACAACATTCTAGACCAATTGGTCTTGGCAGATATCTACAGAACATTCCATCCAACAACCTCAGAATATTCATTCTTCTCACCAGTGCATGGTTCATTCTCAAGGATAGATCACATGTTAGGTCACAAATCAAGTCTCAACAAATTTTTAAAAATTGGAATTATCTCATGTATTTTTTCACACCACAATGGATTAAAATTAGAAATCAATAACAAATGAAACTCTGGAAACTATACAAACACATGGGAATTAAACAGCATTCTACTTAATCACATATGGGTCCAAGAAGAAATCAAACAGGAAATCAAAAAATTTATTGAAACTAATGAAAATCATGATACATCATACCAAAACCTGTGGGATACTGCAAAAGCAGTACTAAGGGGGAAATTTATCACATTAAATGCTTACTTCAGAAGAATGGAAAGTTGGCAAGTGAACAACCTAATACTTCACCGTAAAGAACTAGAAAAACAAGAACAATCCAAACCCAAAGTTAGCAGATGGAAAGAAATCATTAAGATCAGAGCAGAACTGAATGAAATTGAAACCCAAAAAATGATACAAACGATCAATGAATCAAAAAGTTGGTTTTTTGAAACAATAAATAAAATTGACAAATCATTAGCAAGGCTAACTAAAAAAAGAAGAGAGAAGACCCACATAACAAAAATTAGAAATGAAAAAGGCGATATTACAACTGATACCTCTGAAATACAAGGAATCATTCGAGACTACTCTGATCAACTATATGCCAACAAATTTGAAAATCTGGAGGAAATGGATAAATTTCTGGACACACACAAACTACCACAACTGAGCCAAGAAGATGTAGAAAATCTGAACAGACCAATAACAATAAAGGAGATTGAAGCTGTTATCAGAAGGCTCCCAAGAAAGAAAAGCCCAGGACCAGATGGATTCACAGCAGAATTCTACCAAACATTCAAAGAGGAATTGACACCAATCCTCTACAAACTATTCCAAAAGATTAAGACAGAGGCAATTCTCCCAAACTGATTCTATGAAGCAAACATCACCCTGATACCAAAACCAGGTAGAGATACAACTAGAAAAGAAAACTACAGGCCAATATCCTTGATGAATATAGACGCAAAAATCCTCAATAAAATACTAGCTAACAGAATACAGCAACACATATGCGAAATTATACACCATGATCAAGTGGGATTCATCCCAGGGATGCAAGGTTGGTTCAACATATGGATATCAATAAATGTGATACACCATATCAATAAAATCAAAAACTTGATAAAATTCAACACTCATTCATGATAAAGACTCTCTACAAGTTAGGTATACATGGAAAGTATCTCAACATAATTAAAGTCATATATGATAAACCCACAGCCAATATCATCCTGAATGGGGAAAAGCTTAAAGCTTTTCCTTTAAGAACAGGAACTATACAAGGATGCCCACCCTCCCCACTCCCACTCAATATAGTGTCGGAAGTACTAGCCAGAGCAATCAGAGAAGAGAAGGAAATAAAGGGCATCCAGACTGGAAAAGATGAAGTTAAACTGTCCCTGTTTGCAGATGACATGATCCTATATATCGAACAGCCTAAAGCCTCTACAAAAAAACTCTTGGAGTTGATAAATGATTTCAGCAAAGTTGCAGGATACCAAATCAAATCAACACACAAGAATCAGTAGCATTTCTGTTCTCCAATAGTGAACATACAGAAAGAGAAATCAAGAAACCTTGCCCATTTACAATAGCCCACCAAAAAATAAAATACTTAGGAATTGAGTTAACCAAGGATATGAAAAATCTCTATAATAAGAAGTATAAACCATTGCTGAGAGAAATAAAAGGGGACACAAGAAGATGGAAAGATATCCCATGCTTTTGGACTGGAAGAACCAACATTGTGAAAATGTCCATACTACCCAAGGTGATATACAAATTCAATGCAATCACCATCAAAATTCCAATGATATTTTTCTCAGAAATGGAAAAAAACTATCCAGACACTTATATGGGAGAACAAAAGACCATGCATAGCCAAAGCAATTCTGACTATAAAAAATAAAGCTGGAGGCATAACACTACCTGACTTTAAAATATACTACAAAGCTATAATAACCAGAAATCAACCCACACACCTACAGCCATCTGATCTTTGACAAAGGCACCAAGCCTATACACTGGGGAAGAGACTGCCTCTTCAGCAAATGGTGCTGGGATAACTGGATATCGATATGCAGGAGAATGAAACTACACCCATACCTCTCACCATATACTAAAATCAACTCAAAATGGATTAAAGAATTACATATACATCCTGAAACAATAAAACTTCTTAAAGAAAACATAGGAGAAACACTTCAGGAAATAGGACTGGACACAGACTTCATGAATATGACCCTGAACGCATGGGCAACCAAAGGAAAAATAAATAAATGGGATTATATCAAACTAAAAAGCTTCTGCACAGCAAAAGAAAAAATTAACAGAGTTAAAAGACAGCCAACACAGTGGGAGAAAATATTTGCAAAATGTACATCTGACAAAGGATTAATATCCAGAATATACAAGGAACTCAAACAACTTTACAACAAAAAAACAAGTAACCCAATTAAAAAATGGGCAAAAGAGCTAAATAGGCATTCCTCAAAGGAAGATATATGAATGGCCAACAGACACTTGAAAAAATGCTCAACATCACTCAGCATTCGGGAAATTCAAATCAAAACCACACTGAGATACCATCTAACCCCAGTTAGGATGGCTAATATCAAAAAGACTGTGAGTGATAAATGCTGGCGAGGTTGCGGAGGAAAAGGAACTCTCATACATTGTTGGTGGGACTGCAAAATGGTGCAGCCTCTATGGAAAATGGTATGGAGGTTCCTCAAACAATTGCAGATAGAGCTACCATACGACCCAGCTATCCCACTGCTGGCAATATACCCAGAGGAATGGAAATCATCAAGTCGAAGGTACACCTGTTCCCCAATGTTCATCGCAGCACTCTTTACAATAGCTAAGATTTGGAACCAGCCCAAATGTCCATCATCAGATGAGTGGATATGGAAAATGTGGTACATCTACACAATGGAATACTACTCAGCTATAAAAAAGAATGAAATACTGCCATTCACAACAACATGGATTGACCTAGAGAGAATTATATTAAGTGAAACAAGTCAGGCACAGAAAGAGAAATATCACATGTTCTCACTTATTTGTGGGAGCTGAAAATAAATACATACACAAATAAACTGGGGCGGGGAGGGAAAAAAATTTTTTTTGTCTGTCTTTCCTTCTAATGGAGAACTCAAGTTTTCCAGGAAATTAACTATATCACCATCTTTAAAGCAAAACAAAACAAAGCTTTGTGCAATTCATGCCAGTCTACCAGTACTCAGGTGTTGGGGGATAAAGGAGGTATAGAAGAACTTTGTTCTTGGTAAGAGCATGTTTTAATTATGGGGTGGGGGATCTTGGCCAAAAGTAGGAGTGAGATCACTTCTGTGCCAGTGATAAGTGACCCCAATGAACTCACAGTAATTGTGGCCACGTGGGGGAGTATCGGTGTGACCCCATCTGCAATATCTGTATCCTGGCACATTGTTTCTGGAATGCAGCTTGCTCTAAAAGAAAGAAAATTAGTTTTAGAATCCCAAAGGGCTAGATTCAATCCCAGGCTGACCATTTATCAGCTGCCTAACATCAGGCAACTTATGTAACATCTCTGAGCCTCAGTTTCCTCATCTCTAAAACGGTCCTAATAAAATATCACAGGATTTATGGGAAAATTAAATGTGGTAGCATGGCTGGCACAGAGAAGAAGCTCTTTACTGGTTCCTTTCCCGTGCTTGCTTGGGCCTACAGTAAACATTAAGATAAGATATGGAGGCAAAAAGAAACCACAAGCTGGCAGGTCTGAGAGGCTATGAGAAATGCAAAGGACCCAGTCCACCTTTGTGTCTTGGTGATGACTTGTGGGAGGTATGAGTCGATGGAATCTTTTCATCACCATACAGAGGAAGCCATCTCCTTCGGTTTTCCTGCCAGCATCTAGCAATCAAAAGCGGGCGTGAGGGGGTGGGTGGGTAGGTAGGGAAGGGTAGAAATGGTTGGAGTAATCCAACTGACTGATATATGGGTCGAACTGGGCAGCTCTAGTAGAAGATCCTATCATTTCTCTTCTGTCCTATCCCTAAGCCTTGGTGAGAAATGCTTAAATAAATCAGGACCCACAATGAATCAACAGCTTTTATATTCGAGTAAATCACATTTAATGTCCTTCATAATTGTCACTTCCTTGAAGGATAAGAGTTAAATGTTGATTTACAACACATTACTGCTCCTCTCTCATAATCCAGTGCTGTTTGTAATCTAATTTCTCATCTTAACACTAACATGATTCTCTGAGGGAGTTGTCAGACCAGGGCCCAACAGCCTGCACTTACAGAGGACAATTGGTAAGCTCCTAGCCTTCCCCAGGCGAATTCCTTGTACGTCAGCTAATGGATTCTGACCAGCCAGGCCATCCTGACCTGCCTGTGCTTGACTCCATACTAGGCTCTTCCCACAGCTGGAGCCATGGGTCTACCACCTACTTGGGTTCTCAGCCCATTCCTGTCCTAGGTCAGGAGGTAACTAAGGAGCTCACATTTGATGTTCAGAAAACATGCTGGCTCCAAGTGTGGGTTTCAGTTCCAGTTACCTCTCACCTGAGGCCACATGACCAGTTCCAATGACTGGGTCTTGCCTTAATTGTGGCAAAGCTCTATTAATCATCTTGAACTGCCATAACAAAATACCATATACTTAGCTTAAACAATAGAAATTTATTCTCTCACAGTTCTGGAGGCTAGAAGTCCAAGATCAACATGCCAACATGGTCGGTTTCTAGTGAGGGCTCTTTTCTTGGCTCCCTGTGTCCTCACATGGCCTTTCCTTGGTGTGTTGGTGTGTGCATGCAGAGAGAGAGAGAGAGAGAGACAGAGAGAGAGAGAGATCTTCCTTTTTTTATAGGGCCACCAATTCTATTGGATTAGGGCTCCACCATTACAACCTCATCTAACCTTAATTACCTCTTAAAATTCCTAATTCCAAATACAGTCGCACTGGAGGTTAAGGCTTCAACAATATGAATTTGGGGGGGACACAATTCAGTCCATAGCAGCAGCTACGTCCTAGTTTTGCTGGGGCTCCCCCAGCCGTGTATGCAGAATGCTGATTCTGTGGCTACTCTCCTCTCAGGTGGTCTCCTCACCTGGCTCACTGTTTGGCTCTTCCTTTACCTCCTGTGAGCATACTCCACCTGTTCACCCCTGGGAATATGCAGACTCTTCCCTGGACCATCTCTGGTGCTGACACTGTGAAGTTAGGGATGCTCCATTTCACCACCCGCCTGAACTTCCCACATTAGAGGTCATGGTCTGACCCAGCTGTACCATCTTACTGTACTGAGCACTACAGGGGGTTCTATAAGTGAAGAGCAAGGACGAATGGTAGGAAAACTTACCACTGAAATTAAAATGAACTAGATAGAATCTTGGTCTAAGGAGGAGACAAAAATGGGAAGAGAGATTTTATAGCTACTGCAACAAAGAAGGAAAGTGAAAACCTTATTTTATTTTAGCTAATCTATAGTAGAGACGAAATTCTAAATGAGCAGGTTATAAGTGAAAAGGCTAAGGTAAGGTAGGACACTGCAGGCAGAATGTGTTGGGGCACTAGATCAGGAAACAAAAAGAAAAACTCTGACATTGATAATAAATGAAAATCACTTTGTATTCATAATTCTTAGCTAAGAAAATACATGTGTGGTGCCATCCCTCAACAAAACTTGATGAAACACCTACTACGTATGAAGCCCTCTGTCAGGTACTCTACTCACATAAGACACAGATTTGTATGGAAATAAAAGAACATAGAACAGCCCAATCAGAGACAATCAAAGTACACTTTGGAATAGACAGAGAGTAGTAAACAAATGGTAGGATTTTAAAAATGCTAAAAATTCACTTTTTCTGCCTTTATAAGGCCCACATTGCTTTATTCAGTGACAGTAGCTTTGCAAACAGAAAAGAAACAAGTTTATAGTAATTTTCATGGCTCTCATTTGTTCCAAAGCCACATTTTTAGTGGCTTCTTAATGCACCAAGCTCTGGAAATTAAAATGCTTGTTTCTGCTGGAATGGATAGCTCATGATTGCTAAGTTGGTGCTGACTTCCCTTTGTTTTTAGTGAATGCTGAATTCTTATTGTCTCAAGTTCTGGTGGGCTCACGCCTGGCTCAACCCAGATAAATAAGGCGACTCAGCAATGGGGATCTAGGACTGCGATGGCCATAAACCAGGGTGCTTCGTACGGGGCTTCCAACTTGGAACAGATGGTTGAGTATTTCACCAGGTTGGGTGCAGCCCCGACCACAATCATTCTCCCGACTTGTCTCTGGCGGTGAAGCGCTGGACAGGACTCTAATGGCTGGCTAATGAGCATGATTAAAACCTGGTAATTACTCATCCTGGGAGAAAATGTTCAATCCTGCAGAATACATTCTGCTTTATTATGTGTGAACTTCTCGCTGATGGGGACTGAAGATTGACGGACTTCCATTATGCGGAGAGTCCCTGGTTTGCCGGAAATGGAAGGTCCTTTCACATTGTCACTGCCGGAGACTTGTGATGTTCTGTGGACAGGAGGGCCCCTCCCAGGGATGTTCAAAAGAGCACTTCTTTTCTTTCTTTCTTTTTTTTTTTTTTTTTTTTTCCCCCTTAAAGCTCCAGCCTCTGATCTGGCAGGAGAAGCAGTCGTTGAGTCTAAACAGAAATGCGTTGTTTTCTGCATAGATTTGATTAACACTGTGCTGTCGAGTCTTTACGGTCAGGGCAGATTATATTACAGTCATGACAAGTAGCTAATGAATTTACATTGACTAATCCATACAATGCTAAAGATTTTCCTGTCAGGATTAATATCCGAAATGTGCAGGACACTCTGTCTGATGCACAGCCCTGCTCCTCGCGCCGTTGTGATGGGGGGCTGGTGTTCAATGTCCCATGATCAGTGCTAAGTGACAGACAAGAGCTGGACACTGGGATTCAAGATTGCTTGGAGAATTTTGTAAACAAGTGCCAAGGCTGGTCTTATTCCTCTCTGACGGTACATCTAATACTTTGCTTTCCTTTCCTCTAGGAGCCAGAGTAAGCACCTTTGAGAATCCCCACAGGGCCCGTGACATTTCTGGAAATGACTGTGTATTTTCCTTGCTCTTGTCTGGCCACCTGTCTTCTAACTACTGCTTGATCTGGATCTTTGTTTCCTTACTGTGTCTACTTAGCATGATTCTGACCTCGAGTCTTGTGTTGACCTTATGTACCTGCCATTCTCTCCATCCCAATTGTGACACACTGCAGACTGCTCACCTCTTCCAGAAGCCTGGCTGAACCTTAACCACGACTCACATGCCCCTCTAGCCTAATTTCAGTTCTTCTATCCACAGCCTCATTCCATAAATACGAGCCCTGTTGATGGCTGTCACTTAGTGCTGGTGGATGGCTCCTATTTACCCATCTGAATGGTAAATACCAAAGTATAGTGAGAATAGAATCACCTGGAGAACCCATCCAGCCTGCTAATTCACCACCCTAGCCACTAGATCTGCACCAAGTCCTGTGAATATGCTTCTTATCAAGTAGCACAGGGATTCGTCAGTCTTGATAAAAAGGTGCTCATGGCCCACACTTCAAGGATCAAGGATGCCCCATGACAGTTCATCTCCAGCAGGTCCCTGTCTCCTGGCAGCTGTGTCTGTACTAACAAATTTATTGACAGGGTGATGTGGGTAAATGCAGCCATTGCAGGATCAACTCTGAGAGTACAGTCTCCCAATACCATAAAAATTCTGCTCCTTCCCACAGCTTGATCTAGACCTACAAATATCAATCACAGGCTCTCTGCACACCCACATTCTGGTGATTAGGGGTGATAAAGATATATTCTATTGACTAAATGAAAGCCTTTTCAGGAGAGACTCCAGAGGGAAATTGGCAGGAGAGAACGAAGGGTGGACTAATCGTCCCCGCGGCCGGAGTCTCCACTTACTCATTTGTGGCTCAATTAGCTACAAATCTAAGGCTTACCTGAAACTCACACAGGTAGATGAAGTTTGGTTTATACTGCACACTAATGAAATGGGTAGAAAGCAAGGGAACATCACATGGTTTGGCGATGATGAAGAGTAGTTGAATTAGGTCTACCAGCAGTCATGCTTCTGGGACACTTCAGGAGGGTGCTAACCTGTGCCGAGCACTTGCTAGGGCCTGGGGCTCACAGGCCTCATTGCTTTTGCTCTTCACAACATTCCCCACTTGCAGATATTCAGATGCAGACAATCAAAGTAGCCCGCCCCAGGTTACACAGGTAGTACTGAACCAGAATCCAAGCTCAGGTCAGCCACTGCAAGATGCTATGCCTGGAGGACAGCGAAGACATCCATTTGATCCAAAGCTGGAGAAGCTCTGAAAGACAATTTCACCACCGTTAACTCTCACCTTCAGATCTTCCCTTCTGGGGAGCAATACGGTGCTTGTCAGGCCTCAGTGGGCTTCTTGTGCGTGGCCAACCCAAGAGTATTGAGATGGCTCAGACAAGCGTACTGACTAGCATGTTGCCTTTACACTTAATGTTTATCAAAGACCAGGGCCTTAAACGTACCATGCTTTTCTTCCAAGGTCAGCACTGTAACTATGTAATCACTGTGTATTCCTTCTCAGAGCCTTTGAAGGCTGGGTGAAGCTTGTGCTAGCTATTTTCTACTGTCACTTCTCTATTTAAATTTTAGTTCGAACACCTCCTCTTCCATGAAGCCTTCTTGGCTTTATCTCTGAAGTGTGTAGTCTTCCTCCCTGTCCTTCACCACATCGTCATGTTCTGCCATTGCCATTGTGTGGGTCTGTATCCATAGGCCCCCTCCAGACTGCACATGCCTAAAGGGAAAGAGTTGAATTTTATCCTTTTTTGTTCAAAGCCAATATTCAGTAAATGATGATTAAATTCACATGCGGGAAATAAACCGTATTGCTAAAGTAGATTCTTTGCCCAAGGCCTCTTACTTAATATGAGCCACAAACCCCTGGTCTTCCAGATTCTGAGAAGTGAAATAATCACAAATATGCTTGACAAGGGGTTGAAAGAGAGCCCAGTGTTGGGAGAAATGCCGATGAGTACGTCAGCATCTCTGCCCCCGCAGCTAAGTCCTAACCAGCCCAGACCCAAAAGGGCAGATCTGGTCAGCTGGAAGGCTGAATTGTCCACATTTCTCTCTTCCACAAAAGGCCTGTTTTTGTTTGGTTAAACTGGTCAGTGGGCATCTTCTCTCTTATTTCACACCAAATCCGTGACCCCATGTTTGTCTTTCCTCAGGAGGGGTCAGGCCCACTGCAGCATTCCCACCCTGTCTTCTCTGAGCTGCCCCCAACTGTCTCAATGGTATTTTCCACTCTCCTGGGGCTGAGCCATGTCCTGGAAGAGCCTCCAGGTTCATGTCAAAGCCTTGTCTCAGCCTGTGAATCCCAGACACGGGCCTGGAGCACCACCAGGCTTCCAGGAAGGCTCATAAAAGGGACCAGTGTCACAGTCACACTCCCTCAGAACACATTCTTTGTGTCCCGATTAGTTTTGGCAGAGAGGGTGGTTAGCCAAGAATGAGGAGGTAGACACATGTCCCAAGTGCCTCCCATGTGACCAGGACACTGTAGGGAACTCTGCAGGAGGCCTCCCTAAAGGCCTTCCCAAAGCGACTCTCTCTGGCCTCTTAGCATTCCTGGCATTTGTACCCTTTAAAATCATTGTCTCTGGAAGTTTTGGGATGTTTGCCTGTTTGGGACTATTTCTCCCCAATTTGCAAACTCTTTTTGAGCCAGGTTTTTAGTTTTTTTTTTAGAGTGGAGAAATTTCTGTCCTCCTTCAAGAAGAGTTGCTGAAAGATCTTGCCCATCTATGAGAGGAGAAAAACATCAAAACAGAATTTTTCTTCAGGCTTGGGGTGGTTGGAAAAATGCTAGTTCTGGGTCTAACTTGGGAATCAGCCTTTAAATATTTACTCTTTTGACTCGAAGTTATTAAACACTCCCACATTTGGCATTGGACTTAGAGGGCAAGGAAATGTGCTAGAAAAGAAAATGAGATTCCTACTCTTGGGGAACTTCCAGACAAGTTGCAGATGCAAACTCTTCACCCAAGAAACAGTAGGAGAGTAATTTCCAAGCAATGAAGGACACTCTACATGTGGGCTTTTTATGTGAAATCCCTGCAATCCCAGGGTCAGTGAACAGGATTCTACATGTAATAGTACGTGTGTGTGCACATGAGCTTGTGAGATGTTTACTTGCATGGAAACACACATGCCTTTTTTTTTTGGTCTGGGGAGAAGAATTTACAGTTTACTGAGATCCTCACAGGGTCCCTCAAATAAACCCCTCTGTGTTAGAAGTAATTTCCCACTCGTATGGTGGAGCTCGTCTCCCCATCTGCCTCTCCAGGCTAAAACAGGCTGAAGTGAACAAACCTATCCTGTCTCTCTCCTTACCTTGTACCCTCCACCTTCGATTCTGACAGAGGTTCTGTGCACCGATTGCCCTTGCTAAAGTCTTACCAAGCTCCACATTAAAAGGCACAAGAGTATGTTTAAATGTGGAAAGACAAACTCTCTCTCTTTGTGGATAGGATTTTGTTTAATGAGCATTTCTCTCCAAAGAAGCTGCAGTATCATGGGTAAACTCTCTCTTTCCTGGCTTGACGAGGTTAGGTTCATTTTATTTCATATGAGATAATACATAATGCATTCCCCGTACAACTGCGATGGCATTCGATCATAAGAAGACTGTCTTAGCGACGTCCTCTCCCTAGAGAGAATGTCCGTTCCCAGAAGAAAGGAAGAGCTATATTTTAAAGTGTTTTAGCATCCAAAAAGTTCTGGACCGAAGAGAGCCAACTTTCCATCTAATCATCATAACTGGTTATGATGATTAATTAGACCTGCTCTCCCAGCCCCCGCTGGGCCATCTCTGGTGACCGGGCATGTTATAATTTTGGAGACATCCTTGCTGACGGGGATGCTGCAGCACAGAACCACAATGTCAGTGGCACTTTCTGGAGTTATATAAGGTGCCACATGGTGGCCCAGACGTAGCTATGAGAAAGTTCTTCTTTATTCCACCTCACTGTACCCTGCACTGCGTCCTCTAGGACCACCAAGAACAGGGTGGGTCTTGTCTGTGAGGAGAACCCTGCCAGCATGAGGAGCTTCAGCTTGGGCCTGGCACCATGGAGGGCTGAGGGAGCAAATGACAGGAGAGTGAAGGAGTTTCTCATTGAACCTGTGCTGGGAATAGAGAGACCATGGAGAATGACTGACATCAGAGTGACCCAGAGCTCAGGGCTGCTGGGAAACCACTCTTAGTTCACTTCCTTTTACCTCTGGTCTCTAGTGTCCAGGTCTGTGGCTGGTTAGCCTGGTGGGTAGAGCATTCATACACTGTCAGTAAAACCAGGCTCTCAGGTGCAGTCCCTCCCCAGGTGCACTTATTACTGTCACAGTCATTCTTTTACTTGGCCATGGGTTATGTGCCTTACTACTACCAAAAAGATTTTCCCCTGCCTTTCTAATGCAGAGACACACACTTCTGACCCTAAATTTTGTTAAAAAGAGGATAGAGTTACAGTAAATACAAGCACAGGACCTAAAATTTGGAAGGAAACCTAAAAGCAGTTCAGTCCCATCTCCTATATGACTCACACAGCCCTTTTGTGATGTCCTTGACCTGTGTCTAGTCAGCCTGATGATAACAATAGCTATTCTTACTGTAATTTATTGACTATTATGGTGCATGCATTATCTCATTTAATCCTCACAACCGCCCTGTGAGATTAATACAGTTAAAATAAACATTTTACAGATAAAGGAGCTGTAGGTGAGAAGGATTAGATAACATTCCCAAGGTCATGTACCTTTTAAGTAGAAGTGGCCAAATTTTATCCCAGCTCTGCCTGACTCCATAGAGTCCAAATCTTTGTCACTGTTCTCTCCTATGCTATCTTTTTATCCACCTCCAGTGACAAGTCTTACTCTCTTTCAGTGGTGCTGACTGTGAGAAAGTTCTATCTCACCCCAGTGTGTTTACCTGTACATACATTCCTCCATCCAACAGAAATATACTGACTACTCTGTCCCACATACTGGGCTATATGATTCCACACACACGGGTCTTTCAGACTGTTTGCCTGGGGTCGTGTGACAACTCTATTTCCTCTGGAGGCAGCTCAGCTGAACCTGTGAAGTTTATTCTTCTTTGGTCAAAATGTCCCCATCTCTTCAAAGCTTTTCATTTAGGCAGTCTCTGTCCACTTTCCTCTTACTGAGTCCCCTCTTCCACATGCACTTATCTTCCCAGCAGCCACGTTACGGACCCGCAGACCCATTCAGAACCTGCCTCTGACTCCTGCTGGGGCAGGCCCATCAGCTTCCTCAAGGAAACACTCCAAGTACAGGGGCCTCTGATGCAATCATTTCCAGTTAATATCCTAGTTTAGTCACAGGTAGTAACAAAATTGTCATCGATTGAGCACCTACTATATACAAGCTGCTATTTCAATTGTTTTATTTGAATTAACTCATCTTATCTGCACACCGCTACTATGAAGTACATAAAATTATGGTACCCAATTCACAGATGAGGAAAATGAGGTTCTGAGAGTTCAAGGAGGAACTGGACCCATCATTCAGATAACTGAACCCAGGCAGGCTTGTTCCAGAGATCACACTTTACCTTTCACTACATTTTTTATTAATTCAGCAAGGGTAATTCCAAGGACTATTGTCAGCCAGCCAAGCCCAGCCACCCTCAGCACAGTCCCTTCTGAGTGCTTGCCTCTCCTTACAGACGGCAGGCGACCTAAGCTCATGACACACTCCGCAAGTCAGTAACCCTAAGCTCTGCCTCTCTCTGCTTCAGACCCAAATCCTTATGAAGCCCATCTCTGCATCCCAGACCCAGTTTTTCCTCTGCTTCTGAAGGCACAGGGCACCTTATCTAAAAGGATGTCTCTGTCCTACTCCCCCAAATCCTCCATTAAGGAGGAAAAATGCAAAAATATTACTCCTTCAGTAATCCACTTTCACAAGGAGAGCTTATGAACCCTTAAGCTCTTGAAAACATGTGTTTTTAAAACAGCAGATATTTTTTAAATGTTAGACCATACCTATTTTTTAGTATCTGCCACAAGTCCTTTTTATAAGCCATTAGTTAACATTTAGTAGCTCTGCCATTCTCAATAGGAAAATGTTTTTGAACCTCCTGTTATATATGGGCAGAATTTTCTCCCCAAAGAGAAAAACTACACAAACTTAAAAGCTCCTTTATTCATAATTTAAAGATGATTCTTTTTTCTCTGAACATGTATAATTTATGTTTGTGCATTAATTCTGTAATTAATGGTTATAAAATACATCAAATATGTAAAGTGCTGCATAAGTGCTTAATTAAAATAAAAACAAAAAAGTGATGATAATTAATCGTACATCCCAAAGGCTAGACAGTATTATAGTTCACAGTGACTATCAATTAATATTCCTATTGTTAATAATAAGCTCAAATTTTATCTAAAGTAGAGCTTGTTAAAATTTCCTGATTAAACACTGAGTCAAGAGAAAAAAGTTCCTTAAAAATATTTTCATCATATAAAGCCTCTGTGGGAAAATAGTTTTCAAATTCTGCATTTTAAATCCTTGGTTAAATTCAGTTTCATTATAAATTTTTTGACTCAGAATTATACTATTATAATATCCCCAATTTCAAGTTCTTATTTCTCCCCAAGGAATCCTGAAAACACAGCAAAACCCAGGCAGAGTGATCTTAGTTATAAATATAGGTTCATTAGTGTTTTAAATGGCTAATATGCAATAAGGCACGTAGTATGGAGAAGATACTGTCCCAAGCGATTTGGAAGAATTCTTTCTGTTTGTCTGAAAAATTTATGGCATACCCACTGTGTGCTGCACACTGTGCTAGGGGCTAGAAATACAACAGGGAATAAAAGCTGCCTCACTTTCAACCCTCCACGGGTGCTCACGATCACGGTTATCACGAGGGAAGGACATAAAATAAAGCAAAACTTACAAACATATCAAAGGTCACAAGGAGTGAACATTCCTATCTTGCATTCTGGTTCTGGAGGTTAGGCAATTGCCATATCAGATGGTAAACAACTGACTATTGTCGCTTAACCTTCCCTACGTTTTTCTAAGTCAGTTTATTGAGGTTCCCTGCTTTTTAAAAATATCTTCATAAGCAATCCATCTGTTTTGTTTAATTAACCAAGAAAACATGAATAAATCAAATGGGTATTATTTTACTTACTTGACCTAGCAGGTCAAGTCACTGAAAATAGACAGACTAATGTGTGTGCATGGAGAGCTTCTCATTTACCAGGTGTCCTTGTAAATTCATTGTACTTGTTCAAGCTTCCCTTGTTGATTGCACACAGCAGCCATGATTGGCAGGTCACTGGATCTGCCCACTTTTGCTTGGCTGGCTGGGGTGGGGTGGTGGGGATGGGGATTAGGGGCACACAACCTCTGCCTGGAGAAGTCCAGTTTCCTTAGAACCAGTTTCTGCTACCTATTCTGCCAGCTCATCTGACTCTCACTGCTTATGTCCTATCCAGAGCAGTAGGCCATTAAAGAGGGACAAATAATCTTATTTTGAAAAGTGAAATATAACTTCTTGTCACTATGCTAATGAAGCAATAAAGCTAGAATTCATAAAGTATTGTACTTAATGAAAATACTGCCAAGAAAGGATTTAAGTGTGGTTCATTTTAGAATATCCACCCACACAGAGCTCTTCCTTCTTTTCAAGCTGTGGCATTGGATCTCATACTTTTTGGTCTCAATACTTTTAACCCTATGATAGAAAACTCCTGCTCTCAATTGATTAGCCCATCTCATACTTGGAAGACCTGCTGGACTTGCTGGCAGGCAGGTGTCCGTCTCTCCACATGCAGATATAGTGCCACCTCTTTAGTCAGCCGACTTGACCCTCTTGAGCAGGAATTTTTAATTTGAGGTTCATTGATAAGCTTCAAAGGATTAATAAATGCAACATTTTTCAAACCATGGATTTATCTTGAGAGAGTTTGGATTCTTTTTATTTGATTCTCAAAATGCTCTATTGATATTTTTAAAATATTTAAAACCCAATGCTCTTTCTAGTCTCCTGTGGTAGATTCCACTGATGGCACAAATTCTTCACTTTTCCTCCCATTCATACTTTCACCATGTGATTTTGCAGTTCTTGCTACTGAAGAAGTGAAGTCTGTGTTTCTATTCCTTAAACTTAGGCTCAGTCCTGTGTCAGCTCCATGTGTAGGCCTCAAGAGACATTGTGTGATTCTGTTTCGTCTCTTTAGCTTCTTCCATCCCCAAAGGAAAGATGTGCCTGGGCAGGCCTGCTGAGCTCCATAAGAGGATGAGAGAACCCTGAGCTGCCGCAGCTAAGGTGCCTCAGCTAAGTCCAGCTCAGAGCAGAGCTCCTACACAACCTTCAGACCTGCGAGCAAGCCCGCCTGCAATGAACCCAGCCCAGACTCCATCAGGAACGCCCAGCTGACCCACAAATATGCAAACTGTAATAGTAAATGATTGTTGTTTTAAGTCACTGAATTCAGGATACTTTTTTACACAGCAATAGCTAACTGATCCAACCCCCAATAATTGAGGAGATAGATTCCTGGCCTACTATAAAATCTCTGGAAAGTTTGTTGGGATCTGAAACTTTTATCAATGCAGACATCTTCAAGTTTAATCTTCGATAACTTTTCTCTATGTCTGCCCCCTGAGTACAAATCTTGGGGATAATGCCATTAATCTTTCCTCCAGAATTGTTCTGTCAGTGTCCCGTGGTGAGCTCACCTGACCCCCTCTGCCTCATGTCCAGTGATTACTGTTCATGTATTACCATAGACAGGATTCATGAGATGTTAAGCCTTCTATTAACTCAGCTTAATATCGGGAGAGGACATTAGCAGGATGAAAGTGAGACAATAATACAATATAAGTGCTACTGAGTTACTAAGGCCAAAGGGCCAAAGGCATAGCAAGCACACTGGCTATGGTTAATGGGAGAGTAAATGCTTTGATATGTACCCATTCCATCGTTTAATTCTCCTTAGGATTTTTCATTGTGTTAAAAGCAAACTATCTCTGGCAATGCAGTCCTTGGAACACATTCGTTACATGACTTCTTCACATATGGCAGAAATACTTGGCGGGGGGAGGTAGGTCAATTTCCCTTTGTCCGCTGGCCTTATGAGATAGCCCACAGTCTACGTTCCATCCTAAAAGAAGACGTTACAGTATCCCAAACACACATTTACACCTCCTCCTCCCAAATTCCCACTATTCTCTTCTCTTGTAGCTGGATGACCTTCAGCAAGTCCCATCATCTTTCTGGGCCTCAGTTTCCACATTTGCAAAACTAGGAAACTAGATCACTAGATGGTCTTTATGGCTTTTAGTCATGAACTTCTCCGACAAGTCTCATTGGCTCATCCAGATTCACATAAACATCAATTTTTAACTTTGCAAGGAAATTTCCAAACTATCCATCCTCAACACATTAATTTATGAAAGAAAAAAACGGAGCTCCAGCCAGACAAAACAATTTTCCTGGGCCCACCCAGCAAGTGAGGAGCAGAGCTGAGTCGGGAGCTTGGGACCCCTTCCTTTACAACATTGTCTCTTATTCAATTTCCTTGAGGACAGGGGAATTTCACATGCATCCTTTTTGTCTTCAGCCACACCGTCCAAGAATTGTAACCAATACTTAATAAATCTCAGTAAATATTTGTTGACTTGAATGGGAGCCTGTAATCACTGGTTACCCAGCCAAAGCCAAATTTCAGAGTCTGTTCAGCCAAGAGAACGCGACCGCCACATTCCCTGGAGGTCTTCTCCCTGCGTGGCGGGAAAAGTATGATTGTGAGGAACTAGTTTCTCAAGTTACATTTGTGATCAAAGAGCCAAAACAGTTCCTTATCAGCACGAGGTTGACATCACTGGTTCTTCAAACACCGGCACTGCTCACCATGAAGGCATGGCGGGCAATTTACACATAATTTCTCAATCACAGTTTAGGCTTTGAGAGAAGAGATAGGCTACGGGCAAGAAAATAATGGACTGGGTTTAGGCAGACAGCCACTAAAAGTGCTTATTGTTTCAGAGGGAACTAATGTTTCCCTGAATAGAAAATAATGTGTAGTCATGAGGAAGATAAAACAGAAAAGTCAACTATCGAGGACAATCAGGCTCGGATTATTACTTGTCACAGTCTCAAATATTTTCTTCTCTCATTTTTGGAAAGGTGAAAGGTTGAATATGGTGTCTTCCTGGGTGGCATTACTGTTGAAATGAAAAGACAGAGAACCACACATCATCCTCGCCTGCACTCTTGGGAAACCTCATTAATAAAGCTCAGCTTACTCCCAAATCAGGCATTTAAAGCATTCCAAGGGCACCAGTTCTGCATGTTAATAAAGGTACCATAAAAAAGTGTCCTACCCTCAAACATGTTCAGGAAATTCTCAGTCAAAGGATTTTTAAAGGTTTATTTGTTCTCATTAAAAATATGTGTTATTTGATACAGAGAAAGAACACATGGCATATATGTTATGAAGCTTAAGAGTAAAATAAATATTCATGAACTCCAAGCAACTTAAAAATGAGAACATTGCTAGTAATCCTTGAATCCTCTTGTAAACTCCTCCCTGATTCTCTCAGCTTCTCCTGCATATACATGTATAAACACACACACACACACACACACACATTACACTTATATGTATGTGTGTACATGTGTGCATTAAAGACATTATTTAATTTTGCTTTTTTGTAATTTTATATGAATTGAATCATATATACATAGTCTTTGGTGATTTTTTTCATTCATCATTGTGTGTCTAAGATTCATTCATATTGTTGTGCAAAACTGTAGATCATGGATGTGTTAATGTTCCATCATGTGGATATTCTATAATTTATTTACCTGTACTCTTATAGATGCACATTTAGTTGTTTCCCATTTTTAACTATTGTGTGTGATGCTTCAATGAACAGTCTTATTGAGTCCTATGACAAAAAAGTAAAAGATTCTCTAATATGTACATCTAGGAGTAGAAATGCTAGGTCTGTGCACGTTTAAGTTTACAAGATAAAGGCAAATTGTTTTCTGAAGTGGTTATATTGATGCGTTCTCTACCAGCAGTACCTAAGAATAGCACCACCTTTAGACCCAGGCAAGAGGTCTCTGCCCAGGTCTACAGCACAGTGGGTGTGCTTTGGACCGCCTTCCTGAAAATTTTCTAAACCCCCTCTAGTGCCTAAGTGTCTGGGACCAGGAGTGCTCTCTGTGCAGAGTATCCTAACTCTTATTTCTCCTCTTTGGGGTGCTCTCTGATCCTCTAATCCCCTCCCAACAACCTTGCCACACACACAGAATTTACCAAAAGCCCTGGGGAGTTCCCACACCTTCATCTATGGGGCTGTCCTGGGACCCCATGTAGAGTCTGTATTCCAGGAGCTGGCCTGGCTACCATGTTGCTCCCGCTGGTCGAGGCAGTATTTCTTTTGCAGGATTTCATAATATTGGGCTGCCGGAATAGTGCTGTCAAGATGATTTGGGGTGACTAATTATTTATGTGGACGGAGTCCCCGAAAAATATATTTGCTGAGAAGCCCACACATCCTAGGGGTGGCCGTGTGTAGGACACCCAGTAATCCACAATCGCACCACCACTTTGTACTATCAAACTTAATTTTTGCAACCTTGTGGGTGTGGCATTGTATCTTATTGCAGTGATTTGCATATCCTTGATTACTAGTTAATTCAATCATTTTTTATATTTTTATTTTCCATTATAACTTTTCTGTAAAATGCCTTTTCAAGTCCTTGAACTAAATTTTTTAAATTGTGGTAAAATACGCATGATATTTACCATCTTACACATTTTTAAGTGTACAACTCAGGAGTGTTTAGTTTATTCACATTGTTGTGCAACCAATCTCCAGAATTTTTCATCTTGCAAAACTGAAACTCTACACCATTAAACCACGACTGCCCATTTTCTCTTTCCCCCGGCTGCTGGCAGCCACCATTCCACTTTCTGTTTCTGTGAATTTGACTATTCTAGATACCTCATGTAAGTGAGATCATGCGGTATTTGTCTTTTGGCTTATTTCACTTAGCATAATGTTTTCAAGCTTCATCCATGCTGTAGCACGTGTCAGAATTTCCTTCCTTTTAAGACTAAATAATATAGCATTGTGTGTATACACCACATTTTGTTTATCCACTTTTCCATCAGTGGACACTTGCGTTGCTTCCACCTTTTGACTATTGTGAGTAATGCTGCTATGGACATGGGTGTGCAAATATCCCTTCACGATTCTACTTTTAATTCTTTTGAATATACAAGGGTACTCAAAAAGTTCATGGAAAGATTTATATTACCTTTTAATTCTATCTTTCCCTGAACTTTTTGAAGTACCCTCATACCCAGAAGTGGAATTGCTGGATTGTATGGTAAATCTACTTTTAACTTTTCAAGGAACCACCACATTGTTTTCCATAGCAACCATACCATTTTATATTCCTACGAACAGTGCACAAGTGTTTCACATTTTCATCTTTGCCAACGCTTTTTTTGTTTGTTTGGGGTTTGTTTTTTCTTTTATAGTAGCTATCCTACTTAGTGTGAGGTGATATCTCATTGTGGTTTTGGTTTCCCTAATTATCAGTGATGTTAACCATTTCTTTTCTTATGCTTCTTGGCCATTTGTATATGTGTTTAGAGAAATGTCTGTGCAAGTCCTTTCTGTCAGAATAATGTCTATTTAAGTCCAACAACTAATCAAGTTATCTGTTGTCATTATTGTTACTGAGTTGTATGAGTTTATAATAAGTTCTAGGTATTAACTCTTTACCAAATATATGATTGGCAAATATCCATTCCATATGTTGCATACTTACTTTGTTGATTGTTATCCTTTGATGCACGGAAGGCTTTTTAAAAATTATTTTGATGTAGTCAAATTTATCTCTTTTTACTTCTGTGGCCTGTGATTTTGATGTAATAGACAATAAATCATTGTCAAATCCAATGTTGTGAAGATTTTCTTCTATGTTTTCTTCCAGGACTTACATAGATTTACATATTTAGGTCTCTCTTTGATCCATTTTGGATTAATTTCTGTATATGGTATAAGGTAAGGGTCCAAATTCATTGTTCTACATGTGGATATCCAGTTTTACCAACATTTGTTGAAGAGAAAACTATTTAACCATTTAGTTGAAGATTTATTTCTGGGCTCTCTATTCTATTCCATTGGTCTATATGTTTATCTTTTTGCCAGCATCACATTGTTTTGATTACTGTAACTGTGTAATAAGTTTTAAAACTAGGAAATGCAAGGTCTCCAACTTTATTCTTCTTTTTCAAGATTGCTTTGGCTATTTGGGGTCCCTTGAGGCTCTCTGTGAATTTTGGGATGGAATTTTTTTATTTCTTAAAATAAATGCCATTAGAATTTTTTTTTTGAGTTCAACATATTTTTTTAAATTTTATTTTGTCGATATATATTGTGATTGATTATTGTTTCCCCATCACCAAAACCTCCCTCCCTCCCCTCTCCCCCCCTCCCCCCCAACAATGTCCTTTCTGTTTGCTTGTCGTATCAACTTCAAGTAATTGTGGTTGTTATATCTTCTTCCCCCCCCCCGGTTTGTGTGTGTGTGTGTGTGAGTTTATATATTAATTTTTAGCTCCCACCAATAAGTGAGAACATGTGGTATTTCTCTTTCTGTGCCTGACTCATTTCACTTAATATAATTCTCTCAAATCCATCCATGTTGTTGCAAATGGCAGTATTTCATTCGTTTTTATAGCTGAGTAGTATTCCATTGTGTAGATGTACCACATTTTCCATATCCACTCATGTGATGATGGGCATTTGGGCTGGTTCCAACTCTTGGCTATTGTAAAGAGTGCTGCGATAAACATTGGGGAACAGGTATACCTTCGACTTGATGATTTCCATTCCTCTGGGTATATTCCCAACAGTGGGATAGCTGGGTCGTATGGTAGATCTATCTGCAATTGTTTGAGGAACCTCCATACCATTTTCCATACAGGCTGCACCATTTTGCAGTCCCACCAACAATGTATGAGAGTTCCTTTTTCTCCGCAGCCTGGCCAGCATTTATCGTTCAGAGTCTTTTGGATTTTAGCCATCCTAACTGGGGTTAGATGGTATCTCAATGTGGTTTTGATTTGCATTTCCCGGATGCTGAGTGATGTTGAGCATTTTTTCATATGTCTGTTGGTCATTTGTATATCTTCCTTAGAGAAATGCCTACTTAGCTCTTTTGCCCATTTTTTAATTGGGTTGCTGGTTTTTTTTCTTGTAAAGTTGTTTGAGTTCCTTATATATTCTGGATATTAATCCTTTGTCAGATGTATATTTTGCAAATATTTTCTCCCACTCTGTTGGTTGTCTTTTAACTCTGTTAATTGTTTCTTTTGCTGTGCAGAAGCTTTTTAGTTTGATATAATCCCATTTGTTTATTTTTCCTTTGGTTGCCTGTGCTTTTGGGGTCGTATTCATGAAGTCTGTGTCCAGTCCTATTTCCTGAAGTGTTTCTCCTATGTTTTCTTTAAGAAGTTTTATTGTTTCAGGATGTATATTTAAATCCTTAATCCATTTTGAGTTGATTTTAGTATATGATGAGAGGTATGGGTCTAGTTTCATTCTCCTGCATATGGATATCCAGTTATCCCAGCACCATTTGTTGAAGAGGCAGTCCCTTCCCCAGTGAATAGGCTTGGTGCCTTTGTCAAAGATCAGCTGGCAGTAAGTGTGTGGGTTGATTTCTGGATTCTCTATTCTATTCCATTGATGTGTCTGTTTTTATGCCAGTATCATACTGTTTTTGTTATTATAGCTTTGTAGTATAGCTTAAAGTCAGGTAGTGTTAGGCCTCCAGCTTTATTTTTTTTGCTCAGCATTGCTTTGGCTATGCGTGGTCTTTTATTATTCCATGTAAATGCCTGGATAGTTCTTTCCATTTCTGAGAAAAATGTCTTTGGAATTTTGATGGGGATTGCATTGAATTTGTATATCACTTTGGGTAACACTGACTTTTAAAAATATTTGGCCTTTTCATACATGAAGATAGGATACCTTTCCATTTTTGTGTGTCCTTAATTTCTTTCAGCAAGGTTTTGCAATTTTCACTGTACAAGTGTTTTGCCTCCTTGGTTAAGTTTATTCCTAAATATTTTATTATGTTTGATGCTATTGCAAGTGGACTTGTTTTCTTCATTTCCTTTCCATATTCTTCATTGCTAGTGCATAGAAATGCAACTGATTGTTGTGTGTTTGGTTTTGTATTCTGCAATTTCGCTGAATGTCCTTATTGGTTTTAAAAGGTGTGTGTGTGTGTGTGTGTGTGTGTGTGTGTGTGTGTGTGTGTGCATGTGTGTGTGTAATCCTTAGGGTTTCCTTTAAACGTTTAAATTTTTATTTAATTTTTTAATTGGAGAAGTTCATGTTTTTCAGTTGCTAATCCTTTATTGATGGCATGCAACACAAATACTTGTTGCACTATATGGCTTGTCTTTCATTGTCTTTATGGTGTCTTTGGAGAAATAAAAATACTTATTTTAATGAAGTTAAATTTAGCTCTTATGGTTAGCAATTTTTGAGTTGCATTTAAGATATTATTTCCTAGCTCAATTTTATGAAGACATTCTGTTATATATCCTTGTGAGTTTTAATTGCCTAATGTTTATATTTAAGTACTTAATCCATCTGGAATTTATTAAGTGCATGGTATAAGGTAGCTATAAAATTTTGTTTATTTTTTCATAACCAGAACTACCTGTCCCAGTAATGTTTACTTACTATCTGCTTCAGTGATGAGAGTTGCCACCTTTAGCATATATCAAGTGTTTACATATATATACATATTATTCTGTCTGAACTCTTTACTTTTTTCCAAATTAACTTTTTTCTGCACAATAGCAACATTACATTAATTATTTGGATAAAAAATAGGACCTGATATCTGCTAGGGAATTTCCTCTCATCCTATTCATTTTCTTTAGGAATGTCTTGCCTAATGGAGGGCATTTGCTCTTTCAAATGTATTTTGGAATTAACTTATCAAGTGTCCTAAAAAAAACTCATTAAGAATTTTTACTGGAATTGCTTTGAATCTGCAAGTCAATTTCAGGAGAACTGATGACTTTATTTGAGTCTTTTAAATCTTAGCAAGGAATGCTCTATTTATTTCTCTTTCTTTTCATACATATTTTAAACTCTTCTCCATCAAGGAATTGTAGATCATTTGTTAAATTTATTCCTATGTATTTATTTTTTGTTGTTATTATAAAAGGTATATGTTTATTTAATTAAGTCTTCTAAATGTTCACTACTGATAGAAGGAAATGCAATTGATTTTTGTATATTGATCTTATATCCAGTCACCTTGAAATGCTCTCATTAATTTTTATAATTTATCTTTAGATTCCTATGAGTTTTCAATGTAGTCAGTTATATCATCTGTGATTAAATTATTTCTTCTTTTTCATCCTTATACCTTTTACATCTTACCCTTTTCCTACTACACCAGATGGAATTTCCATTACAATGTTTGATAAAAGTGGTGATATCAGGACTTCTTTTTTCCTCCTGATTTCCTAGGTAATAATTCTACCTTCACTATTAAGCATAATATTTGGTGTAGTTTTTTGCTAAGTACTTTTTGTAAAGTTAAGCTAAAACACTTCTATTTCTCAGATTTTTGGTTTTTCATTTTTGTTATGTTTTCATTTGCTTTTTGTTAATAGCTGTAGAGTTTTATCAAATGATTTTTCTATAGCTAGTGAGATAATCAAGTATCTTTCTTTCTAATAATTATGTATTTAATCTTTAATGTTTTGTGTTACATTTACAAGTAGTTTGATTTACACTATCCTTTCATTTCATCCTTCCATAAACTCATTTATCATAATGTATACTTTTAAAAAAAATATACTATTGGATTCAAATTAGAATATTTTCTTTAGGATTTTTGAGAATTGCCTATAATTTTTTTTCTTTTATTATCCTTATATGTTTTTACTATCAGGTTTATATTAACAACTTTTTCTAGTCTCAAGAGGATGTATGTTGTAATAAAGTATATTTTTAAAATTTTGAAATACTTGGGTCTTGTATTATTTTGGCTATTGATTAAATATATTAATGGTTATAGAAATATTGTCTGTTTTGAGACAAATTTGGTACATTATATTTTCAAAGAATTTATCTCTTTCATCCAATTTTTAAAATTGTCATATGCTTGTTTATAGTAGTCTTATGTATTGATCCCATGCGGTATCTATGATTATATTTCCTTTTCATTCTTCTTATCAAAAGTTTGATCTGCCTTTTTCCAAGCACCAATTTTTGCCACTGTTGATCTTCTAATACATCTTTGTTCCCTAGTTTATTAATTTTTATTTTGATCTTTATTGTTCTTACAACTACTATCTTTGAGCTTATTCTTGTAACTTCTTAAGTTGAATAATTACAATTCTAATTTTCTAAATTTTAACTAGAATTCTGACATCACCAATTATACAAGAGGTCTTTAAAAAGTTCATGGAAAATGTGTATTATAAAAATCTATGCATGAATTGCAAAATATTTTCATGAAAATAAACCCACACTAACTTGTTATAACATGTGTGAACAGAATCAAGTTTGAGGCACTAAGAAGGACAAGACATCAGTCTGAAAAGAGCCCTTATCAGAGCAACATGAATTCTGATAAAACTGAAGTAAAAACAAGCATCAAATTTGTGATGAAACTTGGGTGAAAGCATTGTCAAATTATTGATGCTTTACAAAAAGTTTATACACCATGCTCCAAAGAAATCAGCAATTTACAAATGGATAACTTGTCTTAAAAAGTGGCAAGATAAGATGATGTTGAAAATGAATCCTGCAGCAGCAAGAGCAAGAGCAAACCTTTCCATGGAAATTTTAGACAAGGGGGATCAAGATCCTGAAACATTTTTTTTTTTTTTTAGAATTGTAACAGGAGATTAAACATGGCTTTACTGGTACAATCCTGAAGACAGCACAATCAAAGCAATGGCTACCAAGAGGAAGAAGTGGACCAGTCAAAGCAAAAGTGGACTGGTAAGAACAATGGTTATAGTAACAGTTTTGGGGGATGCTTAAGTCATTTTGCTTGTTGACTTTCTGGAGGGCCAAAGAACAATATCTGCTTAGTATGAGAGTTTTTTGAGAAAATTAACCATGCTTTAGCAGAAAAACACCCAGGAAAGCTTCACTAGAGAGTCCTTCTCCACCATGACAATGCACCTTCTCATTCCTCTCATCAGACATGGACAATTTTGCAAGAGTTTCGATGGGAAACCATTAGGTATCCGCCTTACGGTCCTGATTTGGCTCCGTCTGACTTCTTATATTTTCTAATCTTAAAAGAATCTTTAAAGGGCACCTATTTTTCTTCCGTTAATAATGTAAAAAAGATCACATTAACATGGTTAAATTCCCAGGATCTTCATTTCTTTAGGGATGAGCTAAATGGCTGGTATCATCACTTACAAAAGTGTCTTGAACTTGTTAAAACTAATGTTGAAAAATAAAAGTTATATTTTTTACCTTTATCTTTTAATTCCATTTTCCATGAACTTTTTAAAGTCCCCTTGTATACCTTCTTCTTTTCTAATATAAGCATTTATGGCAATAAATTTTCCTTGAAATGTCACTTCTGCTACAATGCACAAGTTTTGAGATGATATTCAGTTCTATGTGTTTCTAAATTTTCATTATGAGTTCTTTGCCTGATGCATCACATATATATACATACGCTTTTAATTTCTAGAAATATGAGGATTTAAAGTTTTTGTTATTGATTTATACAATAATTGCATTACTTTCACAGCATGGTGTATGCGCATTATTATTACTGAAACTTTGTGAATATCTGTTTTATGGCCTAACATGTGGTTAGTTTTTGGATTTGTCCTCTTTGAAATTAAGATAAGTGGGTATTATCTAATTATTGAGTGTAGGGCTTGCCTATGTCCATTAAGACAACTTGTTAATAACACTATTCAGTTCTTTCTTATTTTTGCCAAGATTTTACGTTTGCTCTTTCTATCAGCAATTGAGAAGACTATATTTTCTACTGTGATTATGGATTTGTGTATTTCATCCTATAGTGTGTATGTAAAGCTTTATATTTTAGAGTTCTTATATTTTCTTGGTAAATGGCATCTTTAAAATTATAGAGAAATCCCTTCTGTCCTTAATACTATTTTTATCCTAACGTCAATTTTGTATATTATTAAAATAACTATCCCCAGTTTTCTTTGATTAATGTTTTCATGGTATTCTAAGTATTTTTTAAAAACATTTTTGATGAAAAATTTTCACAGACCCCAAGAAGACGAAACATAATCAGTTGCCATAAATTTATTACATAATTTCAACAATTACCAATATTTTGCAAATTTTGAAATATATTTTCCAGTTTTTTGTGTTTAACTTTTTGGGGTCTTTATGTTTTATGTGTATTTTATGTTTATTATTTTTTAAATAGCATATAGCTGGATTTTGCCATTTTTAACTGTTAGTTTAATCTTTTCTGTTTTTTAAGTGCTAAGTTTAACCTGTTCATATTTATTGGGATTACTAATCTATTTGTAATTACTTCAACCTCTTATTTTGTGCTTTCTAATTGTCTTGCTTTTTCTATGCTTATTTAGCCTTCTTTCTTGCTTTTAAAATTATTCTTTTATTTTTATTTTATTTTTCATACAATTTTAATGTAATTATTGTGGCAATTCTTCAAATTTAACATAACTTTAAAATTAATTATCTTAAACCTCTTTCCAAATAATAGATAAAATTTAGAACATTTTTACTCCAAACATCCCTCTTCTAATTCATGTGCTATAATTTGACACCATTTTATTTCTGTCCTACTGTTTTAGACCCCATAAATCTCCACTAGTATTATTACTATAATGAGTATTTTATAGAGATGCTATTTGTTTAGAATTATTTATATTTTTAATAATTTATATACAAGTGATTCTAGATATAAATTTGTCAAAGAACTTTTGGAAGTTCTTTGAGTAAATCTTTGCTGATGGAAATTGGGAATTTTTCTCTCTCATTCGTATTCTGAAAGATGATTTTGCTGGGTACACAACTCAGCAATATATATGTATTAACCATCATCTTTTGGCTTCAATCATTGCTATTGCTTTCATCTCATGATAATTTTTAAGTATCTGATTTTTCTCTCTCATTGCTTTTGAGATATTTTGTCTTTGGTGTGAGGCAGTATTATTATATTATTTATTATTGGTGTTATTGCTGTCTAAACTTTATACCATTTAATATCATATTAAATATTCCTATATCTGTGAATGTATTATTTTGTGGAGGTTTGGAAAATTCTCAATCAATACATCTTCAATTTTTTTCTTTTCCTTTATTTATTTTAATCTTTTCTTCTGAAATTCATAGTTTGAAGTCGAGTCCTTGATATTTCATTCTTTATGTCTCAATATCTCTTTTATGTTTTTCATCTTCTTGTTTTTCTGCTCTGCAGTCTGTGTAATCTCCTCAGACCTGATTCCAAATTCACTAATTATTTTATCTGCTGTTTAATCCACTTTTTAATCAATTCATTGAGTTTTTTTCATTTCAATGGCTATATTTTCATCTCTAATTTAATTTTAGTCATTTCTTCTGCATAATCATATTTGACAGTGACTAGTTCCCTCATTTTAAAGCTCTTGTCTTTCGATTATTTAAACATCTTACATCACAGTTTTATATCGTATATCTGAAAGTTCCAGTATCTTTTAGTCTTTGATGGTCTAAATCAATTGTGGGGGGTTTCTTTTTCTGCTAGTCATTTATTTCCTAATTTCCTTCATATTTGGTGGGTTTAAACTGTGAATTCACATTTCATTGTACTTAATCTGAGGGAATCTGAGAAATAAATAATATATTCTTTATTCCAGTGAGGATTTGTGATTGTTGCTGCCAGTGTCTGTGGTGCTACCAATAGGTCTTTGAGTTAATGAAGATACCTCAGGTTCAGTTTTCCCTCCATGCTGAAAGCCCAGTCACAGCACTGACATGGGCACTTTGGGGTTTGCTTTTTACTCACTCTATTCTATTCTTGTGTCAGTTTCTATTTTCCTTCTGAAGATTTAATTTACTTTCAAGTGAGCCCACATATGCACGCATTAAATTTTTATTTCTGATACTTCGATGGCCAATTGATTTTTGACCAGGATGCCAAAACTCTTCAATGGGGAAAGAATAGTCTTTTCAATACATGGTGCAAAAGAATTAAGTTTAACCCCTGCCACACACTATGTGCATAAAATATCTCCTAATGGATCAACAACCTAAAGACCCAGAGCTGGAACCATAAAATTGTCAAAAGAAAATATAACAGTAAATCTTCATAATCTTGAATTTGGCAATGGATTCTTAGATATGACGTGAAAAGCATAATGTGAACTGAATATTTGTGTCCCCTCCCCCTACCCCCCAATTCATATGCTGAAGTGTTAACTCCCAGTGTGATGGTATTTAGAAGTTAAACCTCTGGGAGATAATTGGGTTTAGATGAGTTCATGAAGTGGGGTCCCCAAAACGGGATTAGAGCCCTCATAAAAAGAGGAAGAGAGTTCACCTCTCTTTCTCTCTCTCTGTCTCTCCCTCTCTCTCTCTCTCTCTTTCTGCCATGTGAGAGGGCATAGTGAGAAAGCAGTCATCTCCAACCCAGGAGGAAAACCCTCATCAAGAATTGAATCTGTTGTCACCTGGATGATGTTGGACTTCCCAGCTCCAGAATTGTGAGAAATAAATTTCCGTTATCTAAGCCACCCATAGTATTTTATTATAGCAGCCCAAGCTAATTAAGACAGATTTGGGGGTGTTGCTGTAACAAACACCTAAACATTTAGAAGTGACTTTAAAACTGGGTAATAAGTAGAGTTTTGAGGTGTGTGCTACAAATCCAAATGTTAAAGAAGATTCTGGTTAGGGCTCAGAAAGAAAATAGAAGAGCTGCATAGAAAGTGTTCATCTTAGAGAATACATTAATAACCATAAGTAGAATGTTTATAGAAATACCAAACATTAAGGCTAATTCTCATGAGCCCTTGAACAGAAATGAGAAACATGCTATTGGAAAGTGTAGGAAAGTCAATCCTTGTTATAAAGTGGGAAAGAACTTGGCTGAACAGTGATCTAGTGTTTTGTAGAAGATAGAAATTGCAAGTGATGAAATTGGATATTTAGTTGAGGAGATTTCTGAGCAAAGTGTTGAAGGAGCATCTTGGTTCCTCCTGACCACTTACAGTAAAATGGCAGAAAGAACATGGAATTAAAGAAGGAATTGTTAAGGAAAAAATAACTAGAACTTAAAGATTTGGGAAATTCTCAGACTGTTCATATTGCAAAAAATAAGTGAACACCAGGGGTATGACTGGAATATCACTTGTTGAAGAGAAGATGGGATTATGTCAGCAAAAACAGTACCAGTTTGAAATAAAGGGGACAGAGAAATCAGGATGGAATAAAGGAAGGCTATCAGACTTCTTGGATTCTGCAAGATGGAACCATACTGTTAATTTGGCTGTGAACATGTGCTATTCCTCAAAAGAAAGGGAAGAATGACACTGAAGGTGATTTAGAGATCATCAGAGCTGCCACTTCCACCACAAGTCCAGAGGGCAGGGCTGGTTTGTATTCAGTTTCAAACGGTAGGATTGCCTCACTGGCTTCTGTGGGCCAGGATGCCCACACCTAGTGCCTCAAGTGTGGAGTGCTCTCACAGAGAGCCATGTGGGTAGGTTGTGGGGGTAATGCTGCCATCCAAATGGGCTTCAAAGGTTTTCAAGATGGCGGTGGCTGCAGCTGGCGCGGAGTAGCTGAGGTGGAAAAGGCGGCCACTGGGCCTCAGGCAGCCGGGAAACTTGTGGACCTTCCTCTCGCCATCTCTTAAGGGAGGACCACTGCTGCTGGCCGATTGTGGGGGGTGACCGCCACTTTGCCCCCGGCAGGAGAGGCTGCCTAACTTACAGGCAACAGCTTTGAACTGTGGAGCAGGAAAAGAACTGTTTCTTAGCTGCAAAAGCAAGTCTCTAAACAGGGATCACGGCGCCAGGGCTGCTGTGGATGCAGACAGGATCCCGGAGGCCGGGGCCACGCTGAAGGCGGCCAGCTGCCCTATTCAGGATTCACGGTTTCAGGCTGGCATTAAAGAAGATTCCTGGGAGCGCCCGAGCCACGCCACGACTGAACAGCCCGAGGCGGCAGCGGCCGAGAACGGGGAAGGCAACAAACCAGAGACAGAGAGTGAACACCCGATCTGGCAAAACCCTGTGAGTGACCCCTGGCCCAGCTCTGTTCGGGGGGCGGATGCCCACCCGGCTCCCGTCTGCACCACCAGGCCACTCACCACCCCGGGGCTGCCTCCATTTTCCCAGGTGCGGGAAGCTCCGCCCAGCTCGGCCGTCACTGAGCCTTCCCACTTGCTTGGCCCGGCGCGGGGCTTTCTGGAGCCTGCGGGCCGGCCTCCCCTCCCATTCCCTCCGTGGTTCTCTGGCGGGGATGGTGGCGGGGGGCGTCCCCGGTCAGTGTCGGGAGGGCAAGGAAGTATGGGCGGGCCGACTGTCACACCACCACACCCTGGACTCCAGCCCCCGGTAAACTTCCTGTTACTGGGAGGCAGATACCATCTCTGCGGCCACCAGTTTGGAAAAAAGCCTAACGAATTTCTGGTTGGGAATAGTGTGGTAGGAGAGTTCCCAGGGCCACTTGAACCTGCCGGAGACCAGGCTGCAGGCGGGCGCTAGACTCGGTTTATACCGGGGGGATACAAAGGTGAACAAGACCCAAGAAAGATCTACATAGTGCTACAAAGGCACACAGAGAGACCGGTCATCTGTGCCCAGCAGAAACCTGGTAGACTTCTTGGGCGAGGCGGTGCCAAGCAGGGTCTTGAAGGCCCAGCTGATAGACGAGGGGTGCAGAAGACACGCCCCAGCCCAGCACAGTGCGCACAGAGTGGGGAAACGTGCGGCCAGGGAGGCGGAGACTAGACAGAAACCAAACACCCGGTGGGGTCGCCACTGCATGATCTAACAGCCTGGGCCAGAGCACACGGAACGGGGAGAAGTCCTGCACAGGAAGTGAAAGCTCAACAGAGATCACACACCCTGAGGTACGTGATCCACCAACCCAGCAGAGTCCAAGCTGACCAGAAAGGTGGCTCCCCGGAGAAGCCCAAGACCTGAGGAAACCACACACACAAGGTACTAGAGGCCAACTGAGCAGTCACGGAGGGAGCCATACGAAATTGGCAACCACAGCAACATCCTAGTTAGTCATTAGTCTCAAACTGGTGGACTGTGAAACCCCCTGCCACAATGAATAAACACCAAAAAAAGATACCAGAAATACAAAAAATCAAGAAAGTACACCACCAAAAGTTAATAAATCTCAAACTCTAGATCCTATAGAACAAGAAGCCCTTGAAATAACTGACAAGGAATTTTGAGTGATAATTCTAAGGAAACTGAATGAGATACAAGAAAACTCAGCTAGACATCATGATGAAATGAGGAAAAGTATACAGGATCTGAAAGAGGAAGTGTACAAGGAAATCAATGTCCTGAAAAAAAATGTAGCAGAACTTGCTGAACTGAAGAAGTTATTCAGCGAAATAAAAAACACAACGGAGAGTTTAACCAGCAGGCTTGTCGAAGTTGAAGAGAGAACCTCTGAACTTGAAGATGGGCTATTTGAAATAACACAAGCAGACAAAAAGAAAGAAAAAAGAATCAAGGACATGGAAGAAAATCTGAGAGAGATATCAGACAACCTTAAGCAATCAAATATCCGAGTCATGGGTATTCCAGAAGGGGAGGAAAATGGAGATTCTACTGAAAACATATTCAACAAAATAGTGGCAGAAACTTCCCAGGTATAGGAAAAATCACAGATCTTCAGATCCAGGAAGCTCAACGATCTCCAAAAGTATTCAACCCAAAAAGACCTTCTCCAAGACATGTCATAGTCAAATTGGCAAAACTCAGAGACAAAGAGAGAATCTTAAAAGCTGCAAGAGAGAAGCGTCAAGTCACCTATAAGGGAGCCCCAATCAGGTTAACATCAGACTTTTCATCACAAACCCTAAAAGCTAGAAAGGAATGGGATGATATTTTCAAAATACTAAAAGACAAAGATTGCCAGCCAAGAATACTCTACCCTGCAAGGCTATCCTTCCGAAATGAGGGGAAAATAGTATATTTCTCAGACAAACAAAAACTGTGGGAGTTCACTACCACAAGACCACCCTTACAAGAAATCCTCAAGGGAGTACTGGGTTTGGTTCCTGAAAAATAACTACCACTGCCATAAAAACCCAAGAAAAATCTAAACCCGCTAGTATAATAAAAATGGCATTCATGAAGAGAAAACAAGCAAACAAAAACGCTATCTACAACCTAAGGAACCAACAAACACAGAAACCAAACAGCAAATCAGAAAGCAAGGAACAAAAGACACCTAAGACAACCAAACAACCAATAAAATGCTAGGAATAAATCAACACCTTTCAATAACAACTCTTAATGTAAAAGGCTTAAATTCCCCAATTAAAAGACACAGACTGGCTGACTGGATCAAAAAGCAGGACCCAACTATATGCTGCCTACAAGAGACCCACCTCACCCATAAAGATTCACACAGACTAAGAGTGAAAGGATGGAAAAAGATTTACCATGCAAACAGACAAGAAAAACGAGCTGGAGTAGCTATTCTTATATCTGACAAAACAGACTTTAAACTAAAAACCATAAAAAGAGACAATGAGGGACACTACTTAATGATAAAAGGACTGATCCATCAAGAAGACATAACAATCATAAATATGTACGCACCCAATGTTGGAGCAGCCAGATTTATAAAACAAACGCTATTAGACCTAAAGAAGGAAATAGACACTAATACCATAATAGCAGGGGACCTGAACACCCCACTGTCAATATTAGACAGATCATCTAGGCAAAGAATCAGTAGAGAAACACAAGATCTAAACAAGACTCTAGACCAATTGGAATTGGCAGATATCTACAGAACATTCCACCCAACAACCTCAGAATATTCATTCTTTTCATCAGCACATGGATCATTCTCCAGGATAGATCACATATTAGGTCACAAATCAAGTCTCAATAAATTCAAAAACATTGGAATTATCCCATGTATCTTCTCAGACCACAATGGACTAAAACTAGAAATTAATAACAAACGAAACTCTGGAAACTATACAAACACATGGAAATTAAACAGCATTCTACTTAATGACATATGGGTCCAACAAGAAATCAAGCAGGAAATCAAAAAATTTATTGAAACTAATGAAAACAATGATACATCATACCGAAACCTGTGGGATACTGCAAAAGCAGTATTGAGGGGAAAATTTATTGCATTAAACGCTCACTTCAGAAGAATAGAAAGATGGCAAGTGAACAACCTAACACTTCACCTTAAAGAACTAGAAAAACAAGAACAATCCAAACCTAAAGTTAGCAGACAGAAAGAAATCATTAAGATCAGAGCAGAACTGAATGAAATTGAAAACAAAAAACAATTCAAAAGATCAACGAATCAAAAAGTTGGTTTTTTGAAAAGATAAATAAAATTGACAAACCATTAGCATGGCTAACAAAGAAAGGAAGAGAGAAGACTCAAATAACCAAAATTAGAAATGAAAAAGGTGATATTACAACTGATTCATCTGAAATACAAGGAATCATTCGAGACTACTATAAACAACTATACACCAACAAATTTGAAAATCTGGAGGAAATGGATAAATTTCTGGACACACACAAGCTCCCAAAACTGAACCATGAAGACGTAGAAAATTTGAACAGACCAATAACAATAAAAGAGATTGAAGCTGTTATCAGAAGGCTCCCAACAAAGAAAAGCCCAGGACCAGATGGATTCACAGCAGAATTTTACCAAACATTCAAAGAGGAATTGACACCGATTCTTTACAAACTATTCCAAAAGATTGAAATGGACGCATATCTCCCAAACTCATTCTATGAAGCAAACATCATCCTGATACCAAAACCAGGTAAAGATATAACCAAAAAAGAAAACTACAGGCCAATATCCTTGATGAATATAGATGCAAAAATCCTCACTAAAATACTAGCAAACAGAACACAGCAACAAATACGTAAAATTATTCATCATGATCAAGTGGGATTCATCCCAGGGATGCAAGGTTGGTTCAACATACGCAAATCAATAAATGTGATACACCATATTAATAAACTCAAACACAAGGACCATATGATCATCTCTATAGATGCTGAAAAAGCATTTGATAAAGTTCAGCACTCATTCATGACAAAGACCCTCTATAAGTTAGGTATAGAGGGAAAGTATCTCAACATAATTAAAGCCATATATGACAAACCCACTGCCAATATCATCCTGAATGGGGAAAAGCTGAAAGCTTTTCCTTTAAGAACAGGAACTAGACAAGGATGCCCACTCTCACCACTCCTATTCAACATAGTGTTGGAAGTACTAGCCAGAGCAATCAAAGAAGAGAAGGAAATAAAGGGCATCCAGATTGGAAAAGATGAAGTCAACCTGTCCCTGTTTGCAGATGACATGATCCTATACATCGAACAGCCTAAAACCTCTACAAAAAAACTGTTGGAATTGATAAATGATTTCAGTACAGTAGCAGGATACAAAATCAACACACAAAAATCAGTAGCATTTCTTTTCTCCAATAGTGAACATGCAGAACGAGGAATCAAGAAAGCCTGCCCATTTACAATAGCCACCAAAAAAATAAAATACTTAGGAATTGAGTTAACCAAGGAGGTGAAAAATCTCTATAATGAGAACTTCAAACCACTGCTGAGAGAAATTAGAGTGGATACAAGAAGATGGAAAGATATCCCATGCTCTTGGATTGGAAGAATCAACATAGTGAAAATGTCCATACTACCCAAAGTGATATACAAATTCAATGCAATCCCCATCAAAATTCCAAAGACATTTTTCTCAGAAATGGAAAGAACTATCCAGGCATTTACATGGAACAATAAAAGACCACGCATAGCCAAAGCAATACTGAGCAAAAAAAATAAAGCTGGAGGCATAACACTACCTGACTTTAAGCTATACTACAAAGCTATAATAACCAAAACAGTATGGTACTGGCATAAAAACAGACACACTGTTCAATGGAATAGAATAGAGAATCCAGAAATCAACCCACACACTTACTGCCAGCTGATCTTTGACAAAGGCACCAAGGCTATTCACTGGGGAAGGGACTGCCTCTTCAGCAAATGGTGGTGGGATAACTGGATATCCATATGCAGGAGAATGAAACTAGATCCATACCTCTCACCGTATACTAAAATCAACTCAAAATGGATTAAGGATTTAAATATACACCCTGAAACAATAAAACTTCTTAAAGAAAACATAGGAGAAACACTTCAGGAAATAGGACTGGACACAGACTTCATGAATACGACCCCACAAGCACAGGCAACCAAAGGATAAATAAACAAATGGGATTATATCAAACTAAAAAGCTTCTGCACAGCAAAAGAAACAATTAACAGAGTTAAAAGACAACCAACAGAGTGGGAGAAAATATTTGCAAAATATACATCTGACAAAGGATTAATATCCAGAATATAGAAGGAACTCAAACAACTTTACAAGAAGAAAACAAGCAACCCAATTAAAAAATGGGCAAAAGAGCTAAGTAGGCATTTCTCTAAGGAAGATATACAAATGGCCTACAGACATATGAAAAAATGCTCAACATCACTCAGCATCCGGGAAATGCAAATCAAAACCACACTGAGATACCATCTAACCCCAGTTAGGATGGCTAAAATCCAAAAGACTATGAACGATAAATGCTGGCGAGGCTGCGGAGAAAAGGGAACTCTCATACATTGTTGGTGGGACTGCAAAATGGTGCAGCCTGTATGGAAAATGGTATGGAGGTTCCTCAAACAATTGCAGATAGATCTACCATACTACCCAGCTATCCCACTGTTGGGAATATACCCAGAGGAATGGAAATCATCAAGTCGAAGGTATACCTGTTCCCCAATGTTTATCGCAGCACTCTTTACAATAGCCAAGAGTTGGAACCAGCCCAAATGCCCATCATTAGATGAGTGGATATGGAAAATGTGGTACATCTACACAATCGAATACTACTCAGCTATAAAAACGAATGAAATACTGCCATTTGCAACAACATGGATGGACCTTGAGAGAATTATATTAAGTGAAACAAGTCAGGCACAGAAAGAGAAATACCACATGTTCTCACTTTTTGGTGGGAGCTAAAAATTAATATATAAATTCACACACACACACAGACACATATACAAAAACCGGGGGGGGGGGGAGAAGATATAACAACCACAATTATTTGAAGTTGATACGACAAGCAAACAGAAAGGACATTGTTGGGGGGGAGTGGGGGAGGGAGAAGGGAGGGAGGTTTTGGTGATGGGGAGCAATAATCAGCCACAATGTATATCGACAAAATAAAATTTTTAAAAAAATTAAAAATTAAAAAAAAAAAGAGAGATATGCAAAATAATAAATAAATAAATAAATAAATAAATAAATAAATAAGTGGGCTTCAAAGGTGGGATATCAAACCAAAGAGAATTATTCTCAAGCCTTAAGATCCAGTGGTATTTATCTTTTAGCTTTTGGACTTGCTTGGGACCTGTCACTCCTTCCTTCTTTCCTATTTCTCCTTTCTGCAAAGGGAATGTCTATCCTATGCTTGTCCCACCATTAGATTTTAGATGCATGTAACTTACCTGGTTTCACTGATTCACAGCTGGAGAGTAAATTTGCCTCAAGATAAATTGTATCTGAGTCTCTCACCCATATCTGATTTAGATGATATTTAAATGAGACTTTGGACTTTAGACTTTAGAGTTGATGCTGGAATGAGCTAAGAGTTTTGGAGCTATTGAGATGGAACAAATGTATTTTGAGTGTGACAAAAGAAAAATAGATAAATTGGACTTTATCAAATTTAAAACTTCATGCATCATCAAAGGACATTATCAAGAAAAGACAACCTACAGAATGGAAGAAAATATTTGCAAATCATATATTTGATAAAGATCTATTATCTAGAATATGCAAACTCTCTTATAACTCAACAATAAAAAGGCAAAGAATTCAATTAAAGATACCACTTCTTACCCACTAGAATGGCCATAATAGAAAGGAAAAGGACAAGTGTCTCAAATGATGTGGAGAATGAGTGTCCTGGTAAATTGCTTGTGAGATTGTAAAATGTTCCAGGCAGTGTGGAAAACAATTTAGCAGTTTTCAGAAAGTTAAATATAGACTTACCACGAGATCGAGAAATTCTACTCCCAGGTACATACCTCAAAGAATTGAAAACAGGTACTCAAGCACATACCTGTACATGAATGTCCATTGCAGCTGTATTCACAGCAGCCAAGAGGTAGAAATAGCGCACATGTCCAACAGACGAATGGACAAGCAAAATGTGGTATATAGGTACCCACAATAGAGCGTTAGCCGTAAAAACCAATGACAGTGTAGATGAACCTCACAAACACTCTGCTAAGGGAAAGAAGGTCACGTACTGTATGATTCCATGTATATGAGATATCTAAAATAGTTCAATCTGTAGCGACATAAAGCAGTTGGTGGTTGCCAGGGACTGAGGGGCGTGGAGAACGGGAATGGCTTCCGAATGAATGCAGGCTTTTCTCTCAGGGTGATGAAAATTTGAAACTAGATAGGCATGGTGGTTGCAGGACATTGGGCATGTACAAATGCCACTGAATTAAACACTATATAATGGTTAGTTTCATGTTATGTGAATATCACTTCATTAAAAAAATTATGTATGGTAATTTTCCCAATTCTAGGTTTATGTTAACAGGTGTGCTTATTGGTGTACCCAGTTCAAAGTATTTGGAATTAGAAGCAGCTCTGTTTTTTCAAACTGCAGAATCTTTCAGATGCTTTAATGTACGAATATGTATTGACACCTTCCAAGTAAGAGCTAGAACATGCGGGACTTTGGGGGGCAGATTCTGGGAACACAACTTTAAAGAGAGTCTGGGGTATGGTGGCGGTAGGAGCAGCAGTCGCATGGCAGTGTCAGCACCAGCAGTAGTGGAGGTGGCAGCAGGAGTAGCAGGAGTAGGGGTGGCTGCTCTGTCATAGTAATGGCTAACACTGAGTGTTTCCATCATACTTTGTTCTAGGCACTTTATAGTTGTTAACACTCATAATACTCATAGCAACTCTATGAGGTAGGTTATATTTTTATCTCCATTTACACATAAGGAAACTGAGTCCCAGATATTAACCCAAATAGACATGGGTTCAGTCTAGCACTTTGATCTGTCCACCAACAAATACTCATGCTTCAGAGTTCCCTTAAGGTGAACGTTTGCAGCTAGTCAGAAGCTCCGGGTGGGCATAAGCACTGACAGAAAGGTGGTCTGAGAGAAAAGCAGCTGAGAAACCCCCGGACCATTTCATCCAAACTCCACTGGGAGGTTATGAGTACAGGGAGTGGATTTCAGGTTTCCAGATTCTTCCTCCTGCTGAGGAATTCCTTGCTCCAGAGCCCATACTTTTTGCAACTCATTGACCCAGTTCAATCCAACTGACTCTTACTACCTTTTAATTATAGCGAGATGTGTGTGTGTGTGTGTGTGTGTGTGAGAGAGAGAGAGAGTGTGTATGTGTGTGTGTGTAACCTCTAACAGGACCACGATCTATATATGAGCCCCGAGTGCATACTACTTTTGGGGATAAATGTATGCTTTTGTGTTTGCTTTATTCAGTATGGGCATTGTACCAGGAAAGGAGGTCGACTGGGGATTGAAGAATTTTCCTCCTGTGCCCACCTGGAGCCTGCTCCTCAGCCTCCTCTCTGTGGACTCCCGTCACCCCATGCTCCATCCATCAGGGCTGCAGCTCAGCCTGGTGATGTATTACACTAACATATCATTAGTGCAATGGCAGAGCAAGGAGCTTTGATGATGTATTGGGGCCATACATCATCAGAATGAGTCACTCTGATGATGCATAACTCAAAAGATGGTACTATCCAGGGAGATGTGGACATACCATAAATCAGGGACAATGTTAAAGAAGAAAACCCAGGACAGCCTCTGAAGGAAAATAAAGGTTCAGGGGTCTCCTGCAATAGGGGTTGAGAGACAAAACTAGTAAATTCTTAACAGCTCAGATTGAAGCTTTCTGTTAGCTGTGGCATTCTTAATGACTAAAGCAGGTCATCAGCATCCCAGGGTGACACTTGGATTTCCTTTCCATCTGCAATTCAGTTTGGCTTCTGCTTTTTTGCAAAGCCCCTCATCTTGATGGAGATGCAGAGACCAGCAGATCAAACAGAAAATGCTCCAGGTCTATGCTCCATCCGGGTCCACTTGGATTCGTCATCCATAGAGTGGATCAAGGGGGCTTTTCTGTCTATGACGGTTCAAGCCTGCATCCTCTCAGAAGGTCTCAGCCATTGATTACTGAAATTCTTAGGCTCACAGAGAAATGTGGATTTGACATCAGATTGTAAAAAATAAAGCCAGGGGAACCCTTGGTTGGCCCTAAGAGTTATAAACTTTTACAACATAGTTGAGGATTTCTATTTGTCAGCAGGCTAGATCTTGATGAAACTTTCTTTGCTTTTCTTCAAAATAACAGAAAGGGGAGGAATCTATATAATGTTTTAGGTGCACACATACACATACACACACACACACACACATGCACATACACACACAAAAAACCTGATTCAATTTTTATGCTGCCAACTACTTGATTGAACTAGAAATGCTGACATTTGGGTATGGGGCCTCCGGTGAGATCCCTAACACTTCATTCCCCTACCTTTTCCGGCTCTCATCCATCCCCAGGGAGATTAATTACGGAAAGTTGTCAGCCTTCCTTTAGTATCCTCAGATGGGGATGTGTGTGGCATTTTCATAGTCAAGAGCATAAACCTCTTTGCAACTTTGAAAACTGATAGATAAAGAAAGTTAAGGAAAGGGAGCTGAGAGCCATAGGGCACAGGGGGAGGTGAGACCACACGCAGGCACACTGGGGGAAAAAATTAACGTTTGTGTTTAATGCTTTATTTAATGCTGAGCTGTCAGCTTGAGATCTGAGGCCCAGGCATACCGATTCCATCCGTCCACCCACCTAAAATAAAATAGAAATCAAAGCTTAGGTGCTTCGGGACTGGAGAATATCAGAACTCAGCCCTTGGCATATGGGATCCATTACAGGCAAGTCTTCCTCTGGGGGTTTCTTCCCCTGGACCCCACCCACGCTCCAGCAGGGGAGGGGGCAGCAAGCAAAGGCTCTCCCAGTCACCCCTGGTCATGTTGCTGTGACTCATTGCCTTTGTTTATTGCAAGCTCTGCAGAGGGCTCTGTCCTGGAGGGCAGCACAATTGGAGGACCCTCCTAGAGGGTGCAGGAGAAGGGCCTGAGCCAACCATTAAACATGACCGCCCCTCCCTCCCTTCCTGTGGGAAGGTCAAGGGGGGCCTCACCACCTGAGCAGCAGTTAAGAGAACAAAATGCTTTTTTTTATTGTTCTCAAATAGCTGTGCCTTCAAAGGCTTTTAAAAATTGAAACAAAACAGATCTTGCCTCTGCTCTTTATTTATTTTTTGGTGGGGGGAAGGGGAGGAGAATGAAGTTGCTGATAAAGCCAGCACATTCCTTGGGAGTTGTTTATAAAGGAGCCGGTACTGAAAGGGGTCCTCTAATGCCTTAGGAGCGCTCTGTTGAACGGGGGTGGCAGTGACCCGCATCTGTCTGCAAGGCCTCCCTCTGTCTGTGCAGTAAAGGGCTGTGAGGCACGGGGCACTGGGCATGAGCAGATGGGAAAGCCAGGGAGTTGGCCAGACAAGGCCAAGGGTTGGGCTGAAGGAGCAGTTGGGACCTACAGGACAACACAACTCCATGGTCAATGGTGGGACAAGAAAGAACACAGGGAATTTGCCAGAACTACAGCTCTAGCTGCTAGTGCCAGTCTGTTTCCTTCCAGAGTGGCTTGGGTCAAGCTTTGAGTGGCTTGCATATCCGGTTCACCGAGCCTGCAGCTCGGGTCAGTGCTGTGGGTCATGCTAGATCCTGAGAATGTCAACAGTAAGAGTAGTGGTGGCAGCAGCAGTTATGGGTACCACAACGATTACACACTGATTGTATATGAGCACTGTGTTAAGCACTTGACTTATATCATATCTCATTTAATCTTCACAATACCTTGAAGGGGTAGTTTTATGCACCCCATTTTTAGATGACGAAACCAAGGTTAGCCTCATTGCATAGCTGTTCTGCAGTCAGATGGCTAGGAAATGACAGAGCAAAATTTCAGTCCAATTTCCTTTGACTCCTAAGCTTTCACTTGTCAGCTCAATGCAGCGTGCAACTCAGGGGCAGACGGGCAGTGCTGTCCAATCAGGCCCTGACCCTCTCCTCTGCTTCATCCCCTTCTCAAGCTGCCTGCCTTTGGGGATGGCTCAGATTCCATTCTAAAAGCCAAGGCCAACCTCTCTAAAACTTGGAACCAGAATTATTCTATCTCAAACCCCTTGTGATTTTGTGCATGTACTGAAGAGCAGAGAAATAGTCCTAAAGACCAGAGGCCACTTCCCTAAAGGCACAAAGGAAAAAAGAAAAGAGTGAATTGGGTGGATCTGCCCAGGGAGCTGCTCTGTGCTTGGCTGAGGGCCTGGGGTCTACTGCAGGGGTCTCAGCCCTGAGAACTGGCTCTCTGACAGCATGTCCACTCCTCCCCTCCCTTCAGAGAGAGTGTGCCCCGGAGTCCAGAGAGGGGCAGAACCACAGAGAGATAAAACAATTTTAACCTTTCCTAAGATATCTGACTCTTCAGAGTATATAACAATAACAATAAAAATACCCTTGCTATGTTATTTTGTGCCCCCCCCACTTCAACATAATAATGCATGGTTTTAACAAGATGGAGGTGCAAAAACTAATAAAATATATGGTTTAATTAACTAAACTTATGCTGTAGTCCACATTAGAAGGCCATGATTTAGTATGCGCTCTCATCCTCAGGACAGAAGAATGCAAACAGCATAATTAAAAGTTGATGAGAAGTATATTTATTGGGCACAGAGAAAGAAGAGACACCGAGATTTATGATATATAAAGTAAACCTTTAGTTTACAATATAATTAATATTTTAAAAATCACAGCATGCACATAATGCAGCCGAAGAGTCTGCTCCCGCCGAAGGATAATTTCTTCGGTGCTGATCTTGGCCCCATTTAATAGTAAATTATGTTCCTGCGCGTATACAAATGTAACATGATCTATTATGATCTAGAGATGACGCTCGTTGAGATGTCTGCGCTGTGATAGATCATGGCTGTGCGTCTCCGAAGACATGGAAGATGGCTGGAGGGCCAATTATTTATCTGTGGCACAAATTCCATGGCTATTAGTCACACACACGGTGATGCAAAATGAGGGTATGCCACTACATTTTAATCAATCCCTACTCAAGAAAACCCCTCGTTAGCACACAGCTGAGGACATCTGGAGTTTTCAGGGGAAGAGGAAAGCTCTAGAAAAGCAGGAGGGTTAGGTGAGAGGGACAGGCAGAGAGTCACAGAAAGGCCCCAACATCTGCATTGGCTCTGAGAATTCACCAGCGTGATGAGCTCGAGCTACGGGTTGGATTTCATGGGATATTCATAACAACCTTGTGTGCTAGGGACTGTTTTGATCACGCCTACTGTGCAGATGAGGAAACTGAGGCCCTGAGAAATCACCATGCCAGTAAGGGCAGAGCCAGAATTTCCAGTCAGCAATGGTCCAAGCCAGAATTCCTGACCAGGTCCTGCAGACTCGCTCTGCTCCACTCGTAGAGGAACTTGGAGAGAGGTAAGTAATATTTCTCTATGGTCCAGTCCACACTAATCCTCAGGGCCTCGGAGATCAAGGGTTCTTCTCCTGCAGAGATTGTCTGTTTCTCCTCTCACACATCCCGCCCTGAGATTGCCTCTCGGGGGCAAGCATGTGCCTTTCCCTTCTTATCCCAGAGGCACTAGTGATCCTGCCCACTAGAACCTCACCCTTGACCCCAGCCTTATGGATATTCCAAACAGGGTCATGTTTGCTACCATTTAACAGATATATTTTTCTTTAAAAAAAAAAAAAGTCCTGACATACAATAAATAAGTTAATTACCTTTCTTCTCTCCTTTCTATTTTTCTTTCCTTCCTTTCCTCGTTTTTTTAATTTAAACCTGGGGATTGGGTTTAAAAAATATACTTGTATTTTATTTTTACTGAAATAGCGATACTATATATTTGAAAAAGAAAAAGAGAGATAGCTTTTGTACACATTTGCTAGTATCCATCCTGTCTAAATTCCCCAGGCTGACGAGGCGACCCCGCCCTGTGAGCTGTAAGGACGGCAGACACAGTGCTTACTAGAGCAGTACCCTTTCAGTTGTCTATCCGCTTTGCTTATCCTATCATCTGGACCATTACTATGCAAGCCACTGAGGAATTTTAAGAAGAAATACCGAGCTAAATTCTTTTATCCAGTCCATATGCATCGCAGGTCATGGATGGTTAGGAGCGTCTAATGGAGAATGGACAGAAAGTGGTCAGGCACATGGCAGAAAGGTTAGGAGGCACGAGTGCCTGGACTTTGAACTTTGGATCCTGTGGCTTCAGCCATGTCCTTCCTAGTCTGGTTCCTCTCACCCGGTATCATAACCACATACAGGAGGAGTCCAGTGCAACACGGGCCACGCTTCCTATCCCACGGTAGCCCAGACTCGAAGTGGAAATGACCGTGGCTTCCTTAGCCCCAGGAGGGACCCATTTGGCTTGGAGCCTGAGTGACACCAACTTCCTGGCAGGGGGCAACCATGTCCTCAGCATGAGCTTTGAACCCTGCTCACTGGTGGTGTGGACAGAATACCATCCAGCTTTCAAATCAGGATGTTTACCAGGTTTCAAGGGAACTAAGTGAAACATTTATCTAAAATCCTAATGTTGGAAACACTCTCAGCCAAGAGGCATGCAAAGGCAACATACAAAATAAATTAAGTACAAAGGAGATAAATAAAATAATACAAGTTCTTCATTAGCTGGTTCATTACACTTTTTAGTGCTTATTAAGATCATCGTTAAGTGATTTGATTTTGTTTGGGGGAAAAAGGAAATAAGAGATTAAGGAGATAAAATGCTGAGGTTTCCATTTTGGAACTGGTTGCAGAGCTAAGCTACGATGAGAAAATTAATTTGTAGGTCTCTCTGGGGGAGAAGTCAACACAAGGCACCACAACACATGCAATTTGCCTTATTTTTTGCTTAATTGGCATGACCTTCTCTGGGGAGAGCTCAGGCTAAGCCAAGGAAGAGGATAAATCACCTTTAGTGTGGCCCCTTCTGGGTCACGGATAATTTTTCTGACAGCCATGTCAGATCACGATGCTAATGTATCATCTAACTACGCCACAAACCAGCACTGAGAGTGTAATTTCCTTCCTATCAGCATACATACACACACAAACATGCTCCCCGGGGTGGCTTAACGAAGGTTCCCAGTACTGACTTGGGGAAGAAGAGTTCTGAGAAGACCTAGGATGTTCTAGGCCAGGGCAAATGACAGTCTTGGCATAACCACATTTATGTCCACATCACGAGGGCTTATTTTATCCTACCGGGGACTTAGTATCTTTTAGTTGCCCTGGATACCCTGAGACACATGCCTATGTATGATCTGGTAGGTTTGTGATGGTGGCAGTTGTCTCGAAGAGAGAGAGGTCTTGTGTTTTTACGGCAATTAACACTGGAACACATTGTCTTTAACAGGTAAAATATTGGGAGCTTAACATATGCCTTTAGGACACCATGCCTGAACCTGCATGAATAACACCAATGATGGAAATGTTGAGATTTAAGATGAGTTCATAGGAAGGTATCAGGAAAGGGGAGATTGGTATGTTCTTCAAAACATAGCACGTGGACCACAACAGACCCAGATAACTTTACTAACTGCAGTTTGGATGTCCTGGAGATGACTCCAGATGCTAAGAGGTCCAAGTTTGGTCTTATGAAGTCTTTCTTCAGGAGTGGGTCCTCTTGGGCCTTTAGATCCCGTTCTGGGGTCACCAGATGTCAAAGTGCAATCCTAGGCAAGGACCTAAATAGGCCCATGAACTTCTGGCCTCAGCCTACTTTCCAATCTCACCTCAACTGTGACCACCCTTTTGTCCTAAGTGACAGCCACACCCAAATAGTTGATATTTCCTGAATGTTCACTTTCATTCTATGTGAAGGCTTCTGCCCCCAAGGCAAAGAAAAATCCCCCTTCTCTGTGTGTGTGCTTGTTTATCACAGCACTGACCCCAACCAATGAGCACTGCTTATTTGTGTAATATCCTTCCTCATCAGGCTGTGAGCTCCTTGAGAGCAAGGACCATTATCTTATGCATTACTAAGTGGATATTATAGATGTCTTAGTGTCTGGCACATAGTCAGTCCTCAGCAAATGTGGAGTGGATTGAATATGATATGACAGACTTGTCCCTCAAAAGAAAGGAGAAGAGACAGAAGATCACACCACTATTTCCAAGGCAAGCTAGAAGGTGCCAAGTCCCTTGAGTGGTACATGTCATAAAGGTTGTGGAGTTTAATGGAGGAATGAACTGAGAAGAGCTGTGTCGGCTTGAGGGCCTCTCTCAGCTCTGAGCATTCGTGATCCTGAGATGAGATGCTGTCACCATGGGGGCCTGACACGGGTCACAAGGGTACCAGGTACAGGTTCCCAAGCCCTGCATAAAGGCTCGCAGAGGAAGTCCTGGGATACAGAACATCTTCTCTTTGAATTCTAGAAATGGGTTTTTACTTTTCTGCCCAAACCTGCCTCTACAATATCAAGTCCTTTCCCATCCCGTCCTCAGTCCGTGCCTTGTGGGAAGACCTTTAGGAGCCCGGCCAATGCGTAAAGGGTCTCCCATCAAACAACTGTGAGTGCTGAGACTGACAATCGTGACTCAAAGGAGGAAAATTTGGGCCCTTTCCTACCTCTGACAATGGAGAGAAACTGGTCAGACAGGCTGGGGGCCTAGAAAGTCCTTGGCAATGAGGACTGAGCATTCCTCCAAACAGAGCATCTGACAGTTCACTGACAATCCATAGTAGGTGCAGGGAACTTGCTATGTTCTCTGCTAGACATACACTGTGCAGCCACTCACATCTCTTCTGCTGCTCAGAGACTTCTCCCCACAGCTCAGTGTGAGCGACATCTTTAATCAGAGTCAAGGGAAGGGAGCTGGCACTGTCCATTGGCAGAGGCAGAGGAGGGCTGTGTCCATGCAACTGAGTAGGGCTGGCCTGGGCAGGTGCCAGGGATGAGCTGAGCTCAATCTTTCCTTAATCCTGATGCTTCCCCTCCCAGGAGCCTTCAGTCTCCACTACTAAATCCTCTGCAAACTGCAGCGAGGGCGAAAAGCAAGCCTCTGCCTTTCATAATGGGTTCGGGCGTAAATGAGGATTGTTCCTGGGTAACTCACTCTGTCCTACTTTCTCTCACCTGCTTTCTAGCAAAGTCAACCAGAGAGCCAACACAGTTGTGCTTTCAAAGCCTGGGATTTAAAACAGAAAAATTCTCCCTTTCAGGATACCTGTGCTTACAAATATGTATTCCGTATTTATGCAGCATATTAAAACCCAAAACCTACAGTAATGCAACATTAAAGTCAAGAAATGCAAAAGTGAAGGGTTTATGGCATCGTTACTTGCCCACGTTGTGCATTCTGCATAATGAACCTCACCTTGAAATTCAAGCCATATACCATGTGGCTGAGTTAACCCCACCAGGCAAACCTTAAACCTTTTGCATTTTGTGAATTTCATTACCTCAAATTGCAATATTAATAACTGAAATGTGCAGCAGAGAAAATGCTAATTTTCTGCTTTTCCTTTCCTTTCTTTCTTCCATCTATTTTCCTCTCTAATTAAAAAAGTGGGGAAGGTAAAGAAATAAGGAGAAAGGGAAGGGGAAAAGCCAGTGAGGAGAAACCTACCACACAAATCGTAGTGTTAGACAACATCATGGGAGGGGAAACTGAGGAAGGGGGGATGTGAGTTGCCCAAGGTTACTCAGCTTAGTTGTGGCCCTAGAGTAAGTGTTTCTCTGTAAACTGAGTCTTCAGCTTCATTTTCCTGCCAATCATTTGATGAGGCCCCACATCCAAATGGGGAAATGGATCCAACAGCAAATAAGAGAGAGGCAAGAGCCAATACTTCCTTGAGCAGCTCGAACTGCTTTTCGTCCTTTTACACTATCTGGTTTATCATCACTTAGCATCACTCTGATCTTAAAGAGTACAGAATGACTTTACAGCACCAGCATTCAAAGAAGACTCAGGTTGCAAACAACGAAAGGGACGCATTCTCCCTCTGCTTGTGTAATTCCCAAGGAGAAGGATAATTTAACTCATAAAGTAGCCTGCGTGGACAGATCCCCAGAGGCCTTACGTTATAATCAGCAATATTCCTTTTAGCCCAGTGAGCTGGCACTCTTACAGGGATGGCTGTTCCCCAGGTCTCCCGGAGAAATAGATACAGAAGTCTGAGATGGAAAGCCTGTTGACAGCCCTGGCTTCCTCTTGAGCAGCCTGTTGTCTGGACAGTCTTGGGTCATCTGGAAAAGAGAAAGGGTCAGTGTGACCTCAAGTAAGATTTCTCACTGAATTAGGGCCAGAGCTGCTTTGGCGTTTGGAGTGCTCACAGAGTCAGCAAAGAATTGTATGGAAGGATTTTTTTATTCTAAGAAGTTTGACCATATAATGTGCATCTGTCTGTTTCTTAGCTAGAATGCACCCAAAGGCAATGTCAATTTGGTGAGTGTTGGCCCCCCTGAAAGAAAGAGGAGGGAGATGAAGATGAAGCAAGTGCATGTCCCCAGCCCTAGGAAGAGATGCTCCTAGGTGCCAGGCATTGACTTCTAGAATGTCCTCCACCCAAGTGCACTGAGGGATTCTCTATAAGGAGAACCTTTCAGTGGAGACCTCACTATCTCATACACCTTATAGACCTGGGAGTCATTTCTGTTTTGTGAACTTGTTTGGAATCACAGTGCATTATTCTGTGCTGAAAGGCTGGGGGCCCTTGTGCCTGGGTCCTTGCTCCACAGAGGTGTTTACGAGGAAGGGTAGCAACAGTTTGGCAGTGGTGCAGCGTCTACTCCGGTCCCTGGGGCAATGAGAACCAAGTGGTCAAAGAAGGGGGTGGGAGGAGGAGAGAAATGCCCCCATGAAGGTTTTGCTTAGTTACAGGACTCCTTTACAAATGGCCCAGAAACCCAGTGGGTGGAGTAGAAACATATTTAAAGGGGCAGAAGATGGGGAAAAGAGGAAATATCTAAGAGTCAGAAACTAATGCCCATCAAACAGGAGACAGGAGGAAAAGAAATTTTCCTCACTCCATCAAACTGGTTGAGAAGTGGCTTACCCTTTCCTGGCCAGTTTATTGAATCCAAAAGGTGCATACTCCAGCCCACAGCAGTCTGCCCTCCTGTACCTCACCTCTCTCCTCAAGCCCCTGCTGTTCTCCCAACAGATGGTAGCATGCACGAGCATTTTTTTATTTTTTGCTTCTGATGCTAAGCATGATTTACAGGCTTGAGTTATTATTTATCATTATTCATTTTCTGTCAGCAGTGCATTGAAGGTTAATAGAAATGCCAGCATGCTCACTGATTTACTTAGTAAAATATTTGTTCCAAGGTTTAGGTCATATGATTGGTGTCTGAGTGAGCTTCAGGTTTATGCATTATGAAAAGCAAGATGACTTGACCTTCAGCCACCAACACTAGCACCATATATTACTTTAGTGGGTGACCTTCAGAGACCCAAGACACTGTAGATGTATTCAACACATGTTAGCCTCCTCCATATTGCTGGCATTGTATACATACCAGCTGAGGTTATGCAATGTAAGCTGAGCCCTGGAGCCCATCTAATGAAAGGGAGGCAGATGAGATGTAAACTCAGGCTAAACCAGATCCTTTTCTTAAGATAATAAACTGGCTTTGCAGCCCAGCTGCACTGAGACTGTGTATACACTCAGGGACTAATAGCTTCACATTGCTTCCTGCGCTTCTTGCAGCTCAGCAGAGAGAATAGTTAGACAAAAGGACAGTTCTAGAGGAAACTGGTCTTGGATGAGCAATTAGGCAGGGGCCCAAGAGGAGAGTGGACTTGAAGGGACCCGCCATGCTGGTCACTGTGCTGTGGCTGCAGGCTGGGGATGTCAGAAAAGGAGATGGCAAAGAAGGAAGAGACATGAGCCTTGGTCTCTACAAGCTTGGAGCGAGGTTGGTAAAAGGGACCTAAATAGCATTACAGTGATGTAGAAATAAGAACTATGTTAAAAGCAAAGCATGAATAATTAATTTCTAAAAGGCCAGTTCTGTTACTTTAGAGGTAATACAGTATTGCAATGTAGTGAGTTCAAGTCACAGGCCCAGATTTAGGATGCATGAGTCCCAGCTCCACGGGGCATGTCACTCCACCTCTTTAAGCCTCAGTTTTCTTATTCAAATGAGGATAACAAATATACCAACCTCTTCAGGTTGTTGAGAATGTCAGTTGAGATAATCCATTTAATGCACCCAGCACAGGGACTGGTGCATTCACCAAATGTTCACCATTATTGTAAGTTCTGTGAATAGATAGTGAAGAGATTGCTGAGAACATCTTTGAGAGCAGACTTGATCTGTGCATGGAAAATAAAATGATGTCAGTTGGTGGATAAAAGTGGGACCTGAAAGAACACAAAGCCTGCTGAGTGCCAGAGACAAGTGACAACCCTGGAGCTAGGAATGAAGGTCAGAATATCTGAGTCCAACTTACTGTATTCTGTTCCGAAACTATGTTCTTTTCTTAAAGGTCTCTAAAGAGGCCATCAACGTTCCTTATGAATAGTTCACTAGATATCATTTACTTTCAAATCCAAAGAAATTTCTTTAGGCCTCTAGAATTGCCTTGGACATAGCTCTCAAACTCAATCATCAACTGACATTCTCCAGAGAGTCTTCTCAATCCCTCCACCAATGCAGCCTTTCCCCTCTTTGCTGTTGGCATGGTCCACCACCAGCTGGACTTTCCACCTCCCAGGTGACACATGTTATGTCTAAGTTCATTCACCTGGATTTCAGTGACTGGGTCTGCTTCAACTATTCATGACAATGGGAGGGAGCAGAAGGTTTGTTCCTTAAATTACTGCCTTCGTGCCTGAGCAGATAGTTTTAATATCCCAGAACCCTATCCGGTTCTCTGAAAGTGGCATGACCCCTCTTTTCCACACGTTGTAATACTAAGAGAATAGCCCTTAGTGGGCAAGGGCCAGAGAAGATGGCTCAACGTCCAGTGAAATTCCCTAACCAGGAACTAAACACAAGGCAGACTTCTTCAGAGAGAGCAAACATTGGAAAGGAACCCAGAGATTTCTTGCACATCTGCACAAAGGAGGAAGCATGATTGTATTTAAAATAAGAAAAATTATCCCTCACTAGGAATGCTGTAATGAACTAGATCCAATCCACAAAGAATGGAAGACTGCCCGCTGGTTATTCATTCACCCATTAATTCTAGATGTTAAATTTGCTGGGGAGGAAGATGAGTTCCTACCTTCAAGGCATTTGCTCAGCAGTCTGGTAGCCAAAGTCCTCAGAGTCATGACCATGAGACTGGGACTCTGTTTTTCATTCTGATCATTATAATAGAATTACAGAGTCTAAGCACTAGACAGGATCCGAGAGGTCATTGAGTCTAACCTTTTCCTTTTGCCAGTGAGAATTCTGTAGCCCAGATTTGTTGATCTGTGATTGACAGTAGCAGAGACGGGCCTGGAACAGAGATCTCCTGGCTCCTGAAGGTGCTCTTTGCCTTCTCGGCACATGGCCTCTGTTGCAGAAAACTCTTCTCCAAAACTGGCCCTAACAATGAGCTGACCAGGCTCCAGCTGCCCAGACTACAAACCCACTCTCAGAAGAGCCACCCTTCCTCCCCTTGGACAAGGGTAGAGATGCCAAGAAACACGTGGCATGTCAGAAATGTTGATGGTAAAATACTGCAATGTAATAAGAAAGGCTACCTTCAGAAGAATAAGGAAACAAAGCAATTTAAATCTCATTTAAATAATTTTCCCTTCTTCCCCCCATCTCTACCCCAGACTGTTCAATGAGCCCATCTGAATTCTGAGGGCATGTTCATTCTCCCACAATGGAGGCTGAGTGCTGGAAACGTCCTTTCATCTAATTTCCAGTACTAGCTAAATTATCTATTGCCACAATCTGTGATTGATTTAGTTTTTATTGCTCTTGGCTGCAACAATCTATAAGGACCCAGCTGATTTTCCCTTTTTGGGTTTTAGGCTTTATTGCTGTCATTTTAATGACAGATATTAAACACAGAGAATTCTCATCTGTATTTTCTCCAACAGGCTGAGCTGTACGCTGCATTTGAACGTGAAATTATCCCAAGAATGGGTCCTTCCAAAGTCTCCTTCCTCTACTCCTCCATGCAATCATGCGAGGACTATGACAGTTCTGAAGAAGAACACATGTATCTTCAGGCTAATTTCATTATCACACTACCAAATAATATAGTAAAAATCCAATACATATTAGATGAATGAATTAATGAATGAAGACTTCATTAATACTTTGGGATGTGAACTTTTCCATGAATCTGCCATTAATCCTCATTTCCAAATACTAACTGAGCACCTACTGTGTGCAAGGAAATTAGATGTAAGAAAATTCTAAGAAGTACATGATCATACTTTCCATGAACTTGCAATTTACTGATAAAAAACAAATGTGAACAGAAAAAAATCAATATTATAAAGTATGAAATGGGTTACACTAAATAATAAGTGGGATTGCAAAATTCCAGGTACGTACAAGAGTGAGCTATTTCCATGTGTTGGGCAAGGCAAAAGAAAAGAAGTAGGAAGGATAAGTTAAATGGAAAAGGGAGTCATTTGATGTTCTACGAGGTCTTTTTCAGCTGCCAGAGAGAAACCCATTCCAAGTCAATTTACTGATTCGCATAACTGGGTGCAGACTCTGCTGGGTTAATGGCCGATATGACATCATAGGAATCTGAAATGTCAGCTCACCGCAAGACCAGAGGAATAATCATTTCATTCTACCCTCCTTTTTATAGAATTTCCAGCTAAATGCTTCTTCCTTACTCTTCAAACCTGGACACAGTTTGTTCAGAATGGGAAATGTAAAATTTCTAAATTTGGTTTTTGAGATTCTTAAGTCTGAAAAGTACATGTTCAACTCAGGCTGAAACCTCAGAGTAGCAGCATAGACGAGTCAAGTAAGAAGCTGGCAGATAACCGGGTCGAAAATCCAGAATTCAGCTCTGCCTTCTGTCTGCCAGTGGCAGGCACCACGTGCACAGTCACAAGAGGCACTGCTCAGTGACATCCCAGCTCCCGCTCATGGGTGCTGCTCCTCATGACATGTTCATTTGTTAATGGACTCAGGTGACACCATGGGGTGTCCACGCACAGAGCTGATTCTGTCAGGACAGAAAGAAATCTATTTCTGCTCGACCATTGTGGGGTTATTTCTGGAGGGTGATGGTGCGAAAGGGAAAGTGAACATCTAAAAAAAGTTTTATTATTATTATTATTTTTATTAGCATATTCATTATTACAAATCATACTTATTCTTTATGTCCCTTATCCAATCTCTCTCCTTCCCTATCCCCCTTCCTTTAATAACCCCACAGAACTGGGTTTTTGCTTAGTCAGGAAGTACAGAAAATATGCGTAAGTGGTAATCAATATCTATATTTAACGTAAGCACATGCAGAAGTATTATATTGTAGGTGACTGAAAAGATAAGTTTTCAAAATGTTGTCACGGATATTGTTTTTCTTGTATAAAGACTTGAATGATGATGTAACTTATCAAATCGATAGAGAACATAAATTTGATGAAGGAATCTACATTTGAAGAGATACATACAATGCTTTTTTGGTTAGTCCCCAAAATTCAGAATGCATATGACGTACGATGTACAGAAATGGGTCTCAGAACAATGAAAAGGAAATAAAATATTAAGTTCCTCCTTTTTCTACAGCTTCTTTCTAATCCTCCAAAAAAAGTAATTTTAAGTTAGCCACCAGGAGCCTACGTTTGTAGCAAGCCTAACAGACAGAGAGACGTTTGAATTTCTTCCCATAAGGATAGAGCTTAATGATCTGACAGAATTAAATTTAACCTGAAATTTTAGAGGTTGGAGTTTATTTTGTACTGGGAAACTTGGTTTTCCTCATTTGGAGAAAAGAGCTCTTTGAGTATCTGAAATTTCAAAGAGCTCAAGTTAAATCAAATTCATTAACTCAGTTAACAAATGTTTACTGAGTGTTTTCCATGTGCCATTTACTGTTCTACAAGACAGGAACACCCTGGCAAACAAAACTGATACCAGACTTACAATCAAGTGGACAGAAGTGAATTTCGAACATACCAAGAAGTACCTCGGCATGTTCACCTCTGCTGGCAGGGCAGTGAAGTGGGGACAGAGCTGGGAGCTGGGGACGATGAGAGATGCTGGCTGAGTAGGCGTGGGAATGAACTCTGGGGACTTTCTAAATTACACACACACACAAATTGAGAAGTTTAGTAAAAGTCCAGTACTCGGTAGCATCATTAATTCCCATGCTTGGTTTTTCCACCTACCTCTATGCAGAAACTCCACAACCAGCAGATCCACCAACCCCCTCCCTAATCCTCTGACCAGAGGGAGCCTGAAATCGGCAGGGGTGTTGAGAGCCCATCTGGCCCCGTGGGAGGGCCCTGGGAGGAAGAAAACCCCAACAGAGAATCCAGATGTCTCAAATGAATCCAAAATTCAACCAGAGGACCTAGTACTGTCATCCAATTTGAGCAATAAGAAAACTAATAATCACAGATTACTGCATACCAGTTACTTTGTGCACATCATAGAGTATTTTCAACATGGGCTTTAAATTCAGAAAATGGGTTGGAATTCCAGCTATGATAATTTTTAGCTGTGTCTTGAGTAAGAGTTAAAACATAGTATCTTCTACTATTATTATTATGACTACTACTCCACAACTACTGCTTTTACTACTGCTATAACTACTATGATGACTGCCTTGTAGAATGTTATATAATTCTCCCTAAAACCTTATAAAGCAGATATTAATATACCCATTATATTAAGAAGGAAAAAAAGTAAACAAAAAGCAATAAGCCCAAGAACTATTAAATAGTTTGTTCCAGGTCATATAGCAAGAAAATAGTAGGACTAAAATTCAAATCCAGGTTTGACTCCAAAACCTATGTGCTTATTAAATAATCTACAGTACCTAGAGGGTGGACGAGAATTCAGCTTCTTTAGGGCCAAGGAAAAGAGAGGCAGAAGAATGTCTTCTGAGACCCTAAATAACAGGAAAAAACTCTCATCAGAGCCAGAAGATCACAAAGAGCAAGGCTCTGGACACATGTCAGACACCACCCAAAAAGACCACCCTAGGTCCGAAGGCTGTTCATATGCCACACACTCTTACTGTTGGCTTAACAATGAATCTTGCTTTGACCCGCTCTTTGCAAGCAAACTTTTGCTGGACAGATCTCTGTTGTACCACCTTCTTAGTTCTACTGTGGGATGTATATCTCTAGAGCAGCCAAATGGTCCAGGATGGTTACCATTTAAAATATGCAGTCCTACTCTTTTATCAGTCACTGAAATATTCTAGAAATGCTGATGTTTATGTGTCCAAAACAGTCTTAGCCTGACTCTTACACTTAGAAATAGTTGAAAAAAAATGCTGAGCTTATTTTTAATGTGGAAAGTACACCTGCTACAACAGGACCCACATCCAGTTCAGCTTGCAGCACCTCTCACTGCTGACCTTGCAGCAGGGCTGCTGCCCCCCGAGGGTGGGCATGGCCACATCCAGGAAGCTCCTCAGGCTACCATGAATAGCACCACCAAGGGAGGACTTCCTGTTACATACCATTTGGCATCAGATCTTCATAAACTCCTTGTGAGGAAGGTCAGGGGTCTCACAGAGGAGAAAGGGAATACAAAAAGGGAGGGAAAGGGATTTTGTATCTCGTGGGCAAGTGTTTTACCTGGGCTGGTTCATTTTCTCCTCCCTCAGTAGTGGCAGGTAAAGGTGAGTTATTTTCTCTCATTTACAGGTGAGGAAATTCAAATTCAGATGGTTGAGGTAATTTGCATAGGGTCGTAAAGTTAGCAACCGCCACCTGGATCAAAGGATTCCAGCTCTTTCCATGGATCTACACTGCCTTTCTCTCCCAGACCTACAGGTGCAATGACCCCATTCCTAACAATCCACATCAGGGGAGGCGGGTCCTGCACCCTCCCTGTAGAGGAGTAAAACATTCAGGTAGACCAGGAAGGCCTCCATGTTTGGGAGTATGTTCTTAAGCCCAGGTGGTGTAAGGAGTTCGCACCCAGAGGCAAGCCAGTGCCCCCACCGAGGAAAGCCCTCCCCTACATCCTCAGCATCCAGTGAGGGGGCACAGGTGAGAGCAGATCCCTAGCACTTCATCATCCGGAACAAGCGTCTCTGGAGGACTTGTCTGCATGGAGCAGCAGAGTTTCTCACTCAATCGTCCTCATCTCTTCCAAGCATAAAAACTGGGACTTGAGCCTTCTTTCCTCTTTGGGAGAAATCAACCTCAAACACAGTCTCCTATTTGGGGCAAATACATTTTTGCAATCGTAAAGTATTTTACCATTTTATCAAATTCTTCCTACCATTTTTATCAAATTCTTTCTGGGTGCTCACTGTTTTAAATACATGTCTTTATTTTATCTTTGCAACAACTCTGTGTGGTAAGTACTTTCATCTGCTCATTTTATAAAAGAGAAAACCGAGCATTTGCGTTTCACCCCCTCCTGTGAGGGTCTTTTCACAGGAAAGTAGCCAGGCTGGGATTCAAACTCAGGTCCTTCTGGTTCTACAGCGCTGCACTTGGGGCGCCCTGGCACCCTTCAGAAAGGCTCCCTTGCTGAGGTTGCAGCTGCAGCCTGGGTATTATGAAACTTTTCTGCAGGCACTTGTTCCATTTCTACTTGGGACAGAGGGTGAGGGGGTATCACCACAGCTTCAGCCATTGGAGTGGTGGTTTGGGTTTATAGGACTAGAGTTCGGTTCACCCACCTTCCCTACTGACTGTCACTTGCTGAAGAAGCTGGACATATTCCTGGTGTTATTGCCATGAGATCGCTCAGATCCAGGTGAAGGGAATTGAGAGAGTCTTGCCTGTGTCCAGTGAAGTGGAAGGGGAGAGGTGCTCTCTAGATGCGACCACTTCTCATGCTCCACTGCCCCTCCGCTCTTCCTACCTAGGATGTGGCATTCTGCAGGACCCAAGGGGAAATGGCAGGAGTGCAGAACACGAGCCATGTAAACTCAGCAGGATCCTTTCCCACGTGGTCAGCAGAACCCACTGGGGACCAACTGCCAAGCACCGGGCAGCAGTCAAACTCCCCCAAATGCAAAGACCCTTTGTTCTCTTGAAAACTTGCCTTTGTTGGTGAGGTTGTTATTGTTGTGGTCTTGGGAGGGAGGAAAATGCCGACATCTCCAGTTTTTAATATGGTAAATGTCAGTGTTTGTGCCTGCACGGGCTGGCCTAATTATCCTGTGTCCTCTAAAATCTTCTCCTGTAATTACCACTCACCGTGGTGACACCTACTGCTGAAGGGAGAGCCCTCCGCAGCAGGAGCGCAAAGCCAGAGCACACTCAGCAAACTGCCAGCGACACCAGCAGCTGTTGCTGCTTTCCAAACGGTGGGAGCTTCATGGGCCATTTTCCCTGGTCCCTCCGGAGTAAATGCCACCATGGTTGAAAAGTTGGAAATGTTTGTCAGGCCCAGAACAAAGCTGTGAATGAATACTACAGTAATTTGCCGTCCCACAATCCTCTTTTCTCTAAACCAGCCATGGAGGCAACTGATGGGGCTAGAGCAAAGAAATAGAAAGGGGGGGACTATTAGCACCAGAGGTATCTTGTATGTCATTGCTATTACGTGTATAATAGCCTTTGTGTTATCTACATACGTACTGTAATGCACGGAGAACTAGCTGGAGAGCTGAGACAGCTCAGGAGAATGGCTTTTAAGCAAAACACTACGTTAAAGGGACTGATCCTTCTAAAAAAAAAAAAATGCCCATTAGCACACATGGGCGGTATTGAACCGTGTTTGCAGTGTAGGGGGAATAGTTTGGCCTGGCTTTTATTCCTGCAACTGCACAGAACAAGGAGGGGAAGAGAAGATGAAGAAAAGGAGAAAGGGAAAAAAAAATCAATAAATTCAGTGTAAGCAAAGTCACAGCAACCTTTAAAATAATAAGACAAACTCATTTATTTCACAAATGTCTTCATTTCCAAATGCCATTGTTTGGGGCACTCTGCTGTCATTGTCCATGACATTTTCGAAAACTTGGCTCTTAATCATTTAGGTGTAGCCAGAGTCCTCCTGCAACAGCCACGTTAAAAGATTATACATTCACCCCACCGCTCTGGCAGGGAAGATCGACTTTAACAGCCTTGTCCTGTGGGGTGACGGAGGGAGGCTGGCGGTGGGGGCAGAGGCTTGGAGAAAGACAAGGCTTAAATATGGACAGAAAGGCTCAGCTGTATTGCTATATACAATGAAAAGTAATTACAGAGAAAAATGAAAGCTGTTTCTTGCTGTTAGCAGGAAGAATAAGAGAATTCTGTACCTTTTTAAAGCTCTGAGTCCATTTTGATGTAATTGGTTCTGGAATTATTTATGACATTAATTGCTGCGCTATCGACTGCCTGTCAGTGGCTCTGGCAGTTAGTCCATCTTTCTTAGCAGAGACAGCCTGCTCAGCCCAAACTAGACTGACAAGCTAATTATACCCATCTTCCCCTTCAATGACAAATGCTGCTCATCGGAAACCTTTCTAGAAATAAGCTCTCATTCACTTCCCTTTTTCCTGAGCCAGACATAACGGATATCTCAAGGTGCAGATCGCAGCTAAAACTCAGCTCACAGGGCTATTAGCTCTGAACATCTCACTTGAGCCAAAAAACCTAAGCATCTTATGTTATCAAACTGTATGTCATTCCCTGACGCTAGTTTTCAGAGGTGAGCAAGGGCCCTGCCTGTCAGTCACAGCAGGGCAGAGAGAGCCAAGCTGACTGAATTAGCCAAGCTCTTCTTAACCGTCCACTGCGTGTGACTCGGGTGTGATCAGGAGGCTGGGAAATGCCCTCTGTGTTTCGCACAGACACAAATATAGGGGGCCTTTGGGGGATGTTCAACACAGAGGCCCATTTGGGGGAGGCAAAGTGGGGAGTTCCTCTGGACACCTTGTGGCTTTCTACAAGATCCCCTTCGTGGCTGAACTGTGCAAATGCTTCTGGTGTTTAAGGCTTTTCTTGTATGCAATTCTAGCAGACCTTTTTAGGGGCATGACACCTACTCTGTCAGGCATTGCTTTGCTAAGTGGAAAGCCGTGTATGTGAGACGGTAGGCAGAGGCACAAGAGAAGAAATGATGGGATTCTCTTGCTTCAGGAGTGTGCAGGCTGGTTTGGAAGACAAATCATGCCCATAAACACACACCTGTACAAGAATGAGGGAAAACATAACAAAAAGAAGCAGCTGTCCTTTGGAAATACCGCCTGGCTTATTCTCTGCCATGATTTTTTTTTTTTTTTTTTTAGCTCTGTTTTGCAAGGTCCAAAATAAGTCAGAAAAAATAAATTATCTTTTTAAATGATCAAGGCACCTCAGAAAAGAAAGGCTCACCTGTGCCTTGCTGCTCATTTGGGAGGAGAGTCAGGAGGCTAGAATTCAAGTTCCCTACTTGGGCCTTAGACAAAACACGAACTCTCAAAATCCAAACTTGTATCATGAACTTAATAACCTCATCCTCCCTCTCAGGCAAGATCTGGTAGGAGTCAATTTAGAAAAATTATAAAGAATCTGGATAAAGAAGAAATCTGTCATCCAGCTACAATGTGTCGTGATGAGAACAAGGATGAAATATAGACACCGGATCAGAGGGGTCGCTGGACGGCTTGCTGTGAGGAAGCTCTTGGAAGGCCTTTGAGAGACTGTGACCCCGAGGGCAGAGGTAATGCATCAGATTCTTCACGTAATTTTGCCGTTATTTTTATTTATGATCGAAAGGGATGTTTATGGATGTCAAGTAGCCAAGGGGTCGACTGCAGTGGATTTCTATGGTATGTACTCAGCTAGAGTAGAGCTCTGTTTCCCACAATTTCCTTCTCTGAATAGTTCCAGGTTCATGTAAGAACCAGGAGGTGTTTATGTGAGATCTGGAAGGCCGTGTTCCCTGACTCTCGGGAGGTCACTGGAGGCAGCTCACACAGAGTCACTTAGCAGCTGGCTCACTAGATGGGCAGGGGCAGCAGTCAGTGTGGCTCCTCCAGCTCCTCTGGATCTTTCGCTTCAGCTTTTCCAACCCCTGGACCAGGTTCTCCTCAAGGCTGGAGGCCTGGGGATGCCCACATGGGCTCCACAGTGTCCTCGAGTGCCAGCTCTGCCCTGTAGGTCCTGCCTCGTCCCTGCTTCCCCTATTTCGTGTCTGTCAGGTTTTCTTGCTTTCTGCTATGGACTTCAGGCCCAGCACCAGTTTCTGTTTCTATTTCTATTTATACATGTATATTTATTTTTATATTTATAAAATCTCCTAGTGGTTCTACTCCTTTGCTGCAACACTGACTGAATAAGTTCTCTAGGGCAGGATTAGGTGCCTCAGGATTAGTCATTGTCCAACTGGCACAAGACACCTAGAGGATGAAGATTCCAGTAAAGACATGGAACATTTCTTTCCTCTGCTCCAAAAGAGGTGGACATCAGGTGCCTCACAAGACCTGATGTCCAGGTCAGTGTAAGGCAAGTGAGAAAAGAAAAATTGTGCAAAAGTTGAGCTCTCTCTTTATAACCCTAAATACCTAAACTCCACCTGATATTTTCTCCCTAATATCAGATCCTTGTGTAACTAGAAAGTGAACTTCTTTTTCATGCAGGGGGCTGATATTCTATAAATGTAGCTTAGTGAGCCAGTGCATAGCACAATGAAACTTGTTCTACAAAGGAATATAAGTAGGATAACTAACTGTTCCAATTTTCTCAAGACTGAGGGATTTCATGGGACACAGGACCTTTAGTGATAACACCTGAACAGTCATGGGCACACTAGAGGGTTGATTACCCTGAGTGTAAAACAACTTTTCTGCCATAAGCATTAGCAAGCCCAGCACAGTGATGCTTTTAGTCTCTCTGTGTCTGCTCCCCTACCTTTAAAATAGTTTTTCTAAGGGTAATTTTTTTAAACATATATAATACACTTACTATTGTTCATGACAAGTAGCAAACACTAAATATATAGTTACTAATAAGTAGTAAATAGTATTATCAGAACATTGATATACAAGAATATATAAAAATAAGACAAAAATCTACATGTGATGTAATGAGTGTCAAGAGATGCTTGTGCTGCCACGTCGATGGGGAGATACAACATGGTGGGCAGAAGTTTCTTGCATTCATTCATTCAGGGGGAGTACCTGCTCCGTGACAGGCACCCAGCTAAGTGCCAGGTTTAATTTGGTGAACCAAGTAGATATCGGCTCTTTACCTTCATGGCACTTTCATTCTACTGGGAGAGTCAGATATGAAACAAAACACAAGCAAAAAAAAAAGTATATGAGTATTAGGGGAGAAAATGATTGTGTACCCTGAAAGAAAATTTGGGGGTGGAGGGATCTAATTTAGATGGAGTGATCACAGAGGGGTTCTCTGATGAAATATCATTGAGAATGACTCCTACAAGATGAGAAGGAGCCAGCCAGACAGAAAAGCAGGGGAAAGAGCAGCCCACATGCAGGGAAGAACAGGGTTCAGAAAAGGTATCACGGAAGAGATGGGATTTGAACTGGGTCTTGAAGAATAGCTGAAGTTTCAGTGGACACGGAGAAATAATGTCTATGTCTATCATAGGCACTTATTGATGCTGGGAAAATTATTTTCATCTCCTGGCCTCAGTTTCCTCTTCTGTGAAATAAACAGATCCGATTGAATGATTCCTATGAAGAAAGTATGTTGATATATTGAATATGCCCAAGAAGAGGAACACTTAAGAATCAAAAGCCACTTGCCATCAACCATGTCACTGCCCATTTACTGAGCGGCCTAAGGTGCCGGGAAGACTTGAATAGTTGCTGGGGGTCCAATTAGGCCTCCCCGGGAGTGCATCTGATGCATGTGCTGGCCTCTTTAGGAGGAATTTTCGCTTCTTATTTTCAGTGAATGATTCCAGTAGGTCAGAGAAAAGGAGTTTCTCTTTATGAAGTCCCTTCCTCACTAGGAGGAAGAGGATAATTGAATAGCTAAACCATGGCCATTTTACACTATATATATATATTTTTTTTCTCCTGGTAAACTACTTGGAAAAACCCACATAAATTTAACATGAAGCTTTAAAAATTGGTTCCTTTAAACTACTCTCCGCCTATAAATTGTGTGGTGCTGAGGGCAGCTCTCTCAGGCCATTCTTTTCAGCAAGTGCACAGAGCCTCTGAAATAGGAGCATCAAGAAGATTATTCCGCAAGCCCCTACCCTACGCGCAGGCAGCCAAGGGTTCGTATCTGTGCTTCTCCCTCAAAATTGCCAGAAAAGAAGACAATTAGGACTTCCCCGAGGACCTTCCGTTAAACCATGAGCCCCAGGAGGGCAGAAAAGTCCTTTGCTGTGTCCCTGACTCAAGGCACAGAGTCTGGTCCAAAATGGGAACTCAGGAAACGTCAGTGGAGTGGATGAATTAACTTAGCCACGATCAGGTCTGATATGATCTGGCTCACGTGGAAATTGAGGAATAGCAAGAAGACTGGGGAAGCATTTAGGGGAAGAGTAACGTCCTGACTGTTGGCAAGAAAAATAGACTCTCAATCACGCTGTTAAGAGGGGCCCTCAGACAGGTGACCTTGACCCAGGTGACTTTTCTCTTATCTGAGCTCTGCAGGTGAAAACTTCTCTGCTAGGAAAAATGTCCATTAAAAAAAAAAAAAAGCAAACTTGGCAAACAGTCTTTCAAATCTGTAGCTTAGACTTTTGAATATACATTTTATAACTATGGCATAAGCTTAGCCCTGAGGCAAACAGTAGTTACCTAACAATTGCAATAAAAAATATCAATGGTATCTTATAGTCACTAAATGTATCACAGACTCCAAAGCCCTTTTACATATATTATCCCGTCTAAAATGGCACAACTACAACTTACGCTTCAGCATGGGTAGGGTCCAGGTTTTTCTTTTTTTTTTTTTTATTTATTTATTTATTTTATTATTTTTTTTTTTAAATTTTATTTTGTCGATATACATTGTGGCTGATTATTGCTCCCCATCACCAAAACCTCCCGCCCTTCTCCCTCCCCCCCTCCCCCCCAACAATGTCCTTTCTGTTTGCTTGTCGTATCAACTTCAAATAATTGTGGTTGTTATATCTTCTTCCCCCCCCCGGTTTGTGTGTGTGTGTGTGTGTGTGTGTGTGTGTGTGTGTGTGTGTGTGTGTGTGAATTTATATATTAATTTTTAGCTCCCACCAATAAGTGAGAACATGTGGTATTTCTCTTTCTGTGCCTGACTTGTTTCACTTAATATAATTCTCTCAAGGTCCATCCATGTTGTTGCAAATGGCAGTAGTTCATTCGTTTTTATAGCTGAGTAGTATTCCATTGTGTAGATGTACCACATTTTCCGTATCCACTCATCCGATGATGGGCATTTGGGCTGGTTCCAACTCTTGGCTATTGTAAAGAGTGCTGCGATAAACATTGGGAAACAGGTATACCTTCGACTTGATGATTTCCATTCCTCTGGGTATATTCCCAACAGTGGGATGGCTGGGTCGTATGGTAGATCTATCTGCAATTGTTTGAGGAACCTCCATACCATTTTCCATAGAGGCTTCAGCATGGGTAGGGTCCAGGTTTTTCTGCTTATTGCAATATTCTCCTCACTTCAATAAACGTATTAATAAATATTTGTTGAAAAAATCAGTGACAGTTAGGAGGTGCTAAGGCTTAGAAATGCCATACAGTTTTCCCAATGTCAAATAGTTCGTAAATGGCAGAGCAGTTACTTTTCAGCACAGGTAGCTCAGAATGTCTCTCCAGGTGTGCTCCTAACTCAGCCTCTGTCTTACTCATGATGGCAGGTAGATTCACCTTCAGCTTCATTGATAACAGGTTGTGTTCAAGTTGAAGAACTAGAGAAAATTTTAGATTATAAAAAAAATTTAGAAAAACAGCAACCCAGTGAAGATCATTTCATAGAAATTAGCTTACAAATCCACAAGAAAATCAGGTCTCATTATAGCTTTTTGGTATATTATGCTTATCATGTTATATTAGCTTATCATGCTGTGTGGGGTGGTATTATAAGGTCAATAAATAATTTTCTAGAGTTCATTGGTGTTCAAGTAATGTTTCTCATTCCTAAATGCTTTTGAATTTTCTGTAAAACTATCCTTAACTAAAATTTAGCAATCATGCAGATGATATGCACCTTTAAGAATTATATTTTGGAGCACTCTACCCATGGATTGTGGACATCACCTTCTGGATGCTTCTGTGCTGCCTCCTGCAGAGGAAATCTTGCACCTGACCACCTACCAGTCTTCAGGAGGGGCAGAGGAGGGGATCTTTACACCCAGGGAAGAGCAGAAAGGTCGCAGTACTGAACTCTGGGGAAAGCTCTGTATTCAACGGCGCTTTCTCTTTTTAACTTCTGAATTTAAGGTTGTAGTTGAAAGGAAGACAAATACAGAAGCCCCTTTTTCTGTCAATAAGCTCACATCAGCTTTCCCAGTACTCACAGACGTTCTCTTCACTCGGGACAGGTGGCAGAAGAGGTGGTTTGCCACCTCCTCACCCTCTGTTCCTTCAAGTTTCCAGCATTTTCAAGACACGTGTAGAATTTTTTTTCAGGTGGATGCCGCAAGAGATCTAATAGAAGATGCATTTGTTTTTGACTTCTAATTAATCAAGATAACATCTCTCTCAACCATTAGACAGTAAAATCAATACCTCAGGCAGCTGCTCCGCCGGTTAGACTTATACACCAGTACCTAATATTGGCAAATCAGTGATGTATTTAACCATGTTGCACTCTATCATTTTATAACATGTGGACAGTGTGGCTATGCTGAGGGTATAGAGAGGGCGATTTGTGTCCCTGGAACCAGTAATAGGATTTCTACCGCACCCCCAGCCCTGGTCCACTGCAAGACGACTCACTCATCGTCAGAGACACCAGAATCCCAGGATGTGAGAAACACAGGTAGAGCAAAGTTCCTGGATAAAGAGTGGGAAAACAACCACGAGAAATGTGCATGTGTCCAGGGCTCCTTTCTTCAACAGGCAGCAGTGGCCTGGAGGGGTTGGGGCACATCTACTCTGAGGCCCTGCTGTCCAAATGAGGAGGCATTAGGGTAGAGAGCAGAGGGAAGGGGGCCGTGAGGTCCTCTCGGGAAACAACGTAAGGAGGATCTCTGAGGTCTAGCTGAGAGGACAAAACGAGTTTCTGGAGGATTCACTGTAGGATTTGCATAAGTGACACCTACCCTAGTCATTGTAAACATTCTTCGAGGTAGAAACCACCAAATCAAGGGCTGCGTTGTCGTGGGAGGACTTTCCCCTTGAGGAGCCTGTGGCCTCCTCTTGACCTGGAGCTAGACGACTGCACGCTGCTGTGTTCCAGCAGTGGGCAAGGCACTGAGACACTGTGGTAGACCAGGGACGCCTACAGGGCACATGATTGTCCCATGGCCCCACTTATAGTCATGTCAAGTCCCTCAAGCACTGAGTCACCACTGCTCTTTACTGGAGTGCCCTAAGTCTCCATCACCCAGAGTGTTCATCTAATTGGAAGGTATTCTGCAAACACGACTCTCAAAGGCACGGCAGTTCTTGGGGTCCTGTGATCAGAAGACCCTCTCACTTAGGCAAGGAAGCAGCTGGCAAAGTGGCAAGACTGTAGGGGCTGGATATAGGAGCATGCCAGGACAGTGAGGCACACAGGAACTAGTGCTAACCTTGACCCAGGGATACTCTCTGACTGATCCTTTTCCAGAAGTCACTCTTGACCTCCCCAGCCTCCCCTTCTTTGCCTAGCTGTACTCAGAACCCCATTCCTACCATGCTGTCACAGTGAATGGCCTTTGTTTCTTGCCTTGTCCCTGAGTGACTGGGAGCTCCATGAGTCTCGTTCCTGTCTGTTCCTGCAGGGCCACGTGTAGTACTGGCCTAAAGGGGAGTTCTGCAAAGCATAGCTATTTTGTTGTGGAAATTCTGCTGCAGGCAGTGTCCAGCACCAGAAGCTAGCCTGAGTGCAGCCGGGCTAGAGAACTCTGCATCAGTTCTTTCTGTAATACCTTCTCAGGGGGAGGCCGCGCTTCTGTAGTTCCTCTGCTTTAGACAGGATGGTAAAAATAGAAAAGGTAACAGGAACAACAATAACGTCTATCATCGGCATTGTGTGTGTCCTTCTGAGGCTGATTTTAATACTCTATCATATTGATGAGGAAACTGACTTGGAGAGGTCAAATAATACCCCCAAGACCACATAGCATTTGAACTTGAAACCGGTGCTGCCTTTGCTACACTACACTACCGGCCATATGAAACTCTGAAATGATATTTCTTCAGTTCTCATGGAGACATTTTTACTTTTTCCTCAACACTCAGCTTTTCTCCCAGACCTGGTGGAGTTCATGCGCTTGCTGGTCCTCTCATTGGAAAGCTACACTGGGGAAGTCGATGTACATAGAAAAGTAAATGTATAGGGAAACAATCATGCTACCAGGGTGCATTGTTTTGACACCAAGACAGTGGATCATAGACGCTGCTCTGAAGACTTAACATGCACAAGCCCCCACACATGGGGGATAACCAGCAGTGTGTGTGCTCTGCTGTTCTGCCGACACTGCCTCTAACCTGAAGCCCCCAGTTACGTGCCCCAGATTGTTCCCCAGTAACTTGAGCTGTGGGCTCAATGAAAGATTCTCTTCCATTCCCTGTGTTATATCCAAACTGATCGCTGAGTGTATGTTTCTCTTTCCGTGGGCTTGGTTAAATTTCTCGTTGGAAAGCTTTTGCTTAAACATGTGCTTGGGTGGAGGCTGAAGCTATAATTTGCAGCACGAGTGTGTGTGAAATGGGGCATAATGGTCTCAGTTTTCATGGCATTTCCCTCTGAGTGACATTATTTTCACACTCCAACCTCATATTGTTTTGAGCTATATAGTCTGTCCCATTCGAATAGAATGTCCCATATCAACCACAACATGCAACTCAGCGCATTGCCATAGGTCTGTGGAAATGCACCAGGGTTTTGATTCATTACCTGATGTCTTAGCCTCAATGTCAAATCTCACCCTTAATGTATTATCATGTGAACATGCATTATGGATTACAAAACCGCTCATCCACACAGGAAGTTGCTTGGCTGACATTTTAATTTTACCACTTGTCAGCACCATGATACAAGAGACAAGCCATCTTTTGACAGAAGCATTCTGAGTTCTCCTAGAGATTTGTTGATGCACCAACCCCTGCTGGGCATCTCCCAACCATATTTTCGATCCTGAGTTCACACTTCAAACCCTGTTGGTTTGAGTCCCCCAGTATTAGTCAGAAAAGTCACTGGCAGGGCTGGTCTTCCACAAAACATGGGCCAATCTGGTGTGTCTTTGACACACACTCTCTTCTGGTACCCTGTTCATTGTATGTCTCTTCTCTGCAGTTCCTGGGACCTCAGGTGACTATAATACCAGCCCCTTCTTCCCTGCATCAGGCTGCACCCAGACTTCTGCTGTGATCCAACCACCAACGTCAACCATATAAGCTTTCTTGCATTGATTCTTTATTTTTTCATTCACTCATTCATTTCTTTAACAAGTGTTGGTTGAGCATCTACTATGTGCCAGGTACCCTGCTAGATGCTAGGGATAAAGTGATGCTTATGATTGGCATGGTCCTTATATTCATGAGCCTTAGAATTTATTAGGGGAGACAGACAGTAATCAAGTACATAAAAATGAAGATGCAATGATCAACCATAAGTGCCAGGCAGGAAAACAAAAGCATGCGATAAAAAGAGAATAACACGGGACCTGCTTGAGATGGGTTGGTGGGAGTGAGCCTATAGATTCCTCACTTCATGACCAAGGAGCACTTACTTCCTCTCCTCCTCCATCCTGGGGGAATTGCCCTCAGCTGAAAAGAGTTGACCCACCCAAGAAAACACACCGTTCCTGGGCTCTTGAATTTAATGACCGGTCCACGAGGGGGTGCAAGGGCCTGGCCCCCTTGTCTCAGGACAGGACAACTGTGAAGACCATCCCAGCTTGAGAGCCCCCTATGGGGTCCACTGGGCCTCTGGTGCAACTGACTCAGTTCAACTTCCCCCTCTGGCCAGTCCTGCTGCCCTGACTCCTGCACGGGACTTGACCAGAGGATGCTCCCCAATAAACCTGCATGCAGATCTCAGAGCTTGGTTCCCCCAGCATCTGACCTAAGATGCAGCCTGTACCAAGAGGTGGCATTTAGCTGAGGCTGGCAGAAGGAAGAATGGGGAAATGGCTCTCCAGGCAGAGGGAACAGCACATGCAAAGGCCTAGAAGGAGAAAGGGGGTGGAAGTAGTCACAGGCCAGAGGGGCTGCTGCTGGAAGGGGGCTGTCCCTCTCACACTGACGTCCCGGGTCCTTGATGGCACCACCTGGCCTTTCATGTTCCTCCTCGTCCACTTCCCCGCACAAGCTACACAAGCTGGAGAAGTCTCCTGCCTCCTCTAAGGCCCTGACTGTGGACTTCTTCCAGCCTGCAAGGCCTTCCTCTTCTCTTATCAACTGCCCTCTCAATTATTTGTTTATTTTTTTTGAAAACTTAATTCCAAGATGATTATTCTCCTACCACTTAGTGCGTAATTATTGATCATTCTGTATCACACACTGCTTTATTTTGGCTTTTAAAAATGTTTTGCTCATATATCTCTTCCAGCCCCTGTGAGACTGAAAGATTTTCATGGAAAGAATTGGGATTTTCTATGCAGTTTTCTTTTGCCTAGATACAGGGCTGAGGAAGCAACAAAGCAGGGTGCTAGTGAGGGTTCTCGGTTATGGACAGCAGCACCCAGTCTGGATAGTTTAAAGAGGAAAGAAATTTGTTAGAAGATATTATATCACTCAGAATGTCTTAGAGAGCCAGAGAATCAAATTTGGAGGCTATTCGGGGAAACACTGCTCCCTTTGTGGGCTATGGCAATAGGGACATCACCGCTACTCGGCCCAGACTTTGTGGCTCACACACAGCCCTTATGCTGAGTCAGGAAATGTCAGTAGAGTCTCAGTTCCTGCTGCTCCTGGGATGTCTGTCCCACTGTCCCCCCAGAGTGGAGTCTGCAGGGCATCTGCTTCACCGACGCAGAGGCTCACACAGGGGCATCTAATTAAGGAGCCTCAGTCACCTGTCTGCACTGCAAGAGAAACTGGTGAACCACGTGCCTGGCTTCTACTGTACGGTGGTGCGGATTCACAGGAGGAAAACTGAAAGCTTAGGAGAGGTGTTCAAAGGCAATGAACAGCCAAAAATAGCGACAAATGTCCACTGGACACAAGAAGGATGATGGAGATACAGCTTAAGGGCCTCTAGTACCAGCCTAGGAAGGTGACCAACATCCTGGTGTCATCACTGACCCCTGTCTTTCACTCCTCACATCCAATGCCTAGGAAAGACCTTCTGATTTACCTTTCAAAGATCTCTTAAAACCTTCTGTATCCCTTACCTTTGTCCTAGTTCAGGGGTGAGAAAACTAAAATCCGCAAACTAAATCCAGCTCACCTCCTGTTCTTATAAACCAAGTTATATTGGACCACAGCCACACCCAATCACTAATATGTTGTCTGTGGTTATTTTTACACTAAAACAGCAGAGTTGAGCATTTTTGCTAGAGATTTTTGCTGACAAAGCCTAAGATATTTACTATCTGGTCCTTTGTGGAAGAGGTTTGCTGACCCCTGTCCTAGTCTAAACCACGATCATCTCTTACTGGAGTACTGCAAGAGCTTCCCCCAAAACCTCGCATTTTCTATTAGCTCCAACAGTCTGATGTCATACTATAGCTAGAGTACTTGTTGCAAAACATAAACGTGATCACATCACTCCAAGACAAATTCATTCAATAAACTCCCTTCTAGTTAATGTAAAGAGAAATAACCTCAATATGTCCATAAGACCATGCAAAGTTTAACTTGTGTCTAAATACATGGCTGTCCAGTGGGGCAATGATATTGAGTGAAACACAGCAACAGACATCATCAGAGGACATAAGGTTTCTTTGACGGTCAAGGATAAGAGGTGATGTTCTGATGGAGCATGAGATGATGGCTTGTTCCTAGATGCCAGATATAGGGAGGGGCTTCCTATTCCCCAAGTTCATCACAGAACAAGCAGCTGCTGTAAATCACAGCCCATGGAATGAGGAGTCAGACATCATATACCTACCTGCTTCCCCTCCCCTAATGCACCTGTCTGGTGTGAAGTCTCTGGCTGTGGCCCTGCTTGCCCATCTGGCACAAGCGATGAATGCTTGACAGGCATCGCAGCACATTTCTCTCTTCTGCACGACTAGATAAGTAAATGGTTAATTTTACAGTTAGGGTGAACTCTAGCAGGCCCATGCTTCCATTCCTAAAATGTAGCCCCTGACTAACGATAAAATATTCTTACGGTATTATTTCAGCAGATTTAGTTTTTTAGTTTGGTTGGTTAGTTGGTTTGGATTTGTTGTTTTGTTTCTGTGTCGTTTTGTTTTGTCTTTCTAAAACATCTTTTTTATTACAGGCAGTCTATAATTACCACTTAAACTACACAATGAAGGGAAAGTATAGTATCAAGCAAATGAATCAATTATTTTGTCAGTGAAGTAATTTTCCCATTTAAAAAAATTATTCCTTACTATATTTTATCTGGCCCTTTTGACAATAATGAATAGACTTACAATATTTCACAGGTGACTTGTAGTCAGTTTGGGCTGCTATAACAAAGTACTATAGACCAGGTGGCGTAAACAACAAATGTTTATTTCTCACAGCTCTGGAGGTTGGAAATCTAAGATCGGGATGGCAGCATGGTTGGTTCTGTGAGGGCCCTCTTCATGGCTGCAGATGTCTGCCTTCTTGCTGTATCTTCATATGGTAGAAAGGGAGCAGGATGGCTCTCAGGAGATTATGGGCACTAATCCCGTTCATGAGGGCTCCACCCTTATGACCCAATTACTTCCCAAAGGCCCCACCTCCTAATAACATCAGATTGAGGGTTAGGATCTCCATATATGAATTTCAGGAGTATGCAAACATTCAATCCTTTACAAAAGGTTAACCAATTCTAATAATTGTAAAAATAGCTTTTTCATTTAATAAAGCCTCCAGTTGTTACTGTGGAACAACTGGACAAACTTCTTTTTAGGCCAGTTATTTATACTATTTCCAGGAATTGATGAAGATCTTGCTTTGTGGTAACATCAGAGTATTCTCCACTGCCCCAAATATGTAATAAGTAATCTCCAAGGAGCCCTAGGTATCTATCTATTATCTCTCTCTCTCTCTCTCTATTCACCCATATATTTATCTAATCTGTCCATCATCATCTATCTATCTGTGTGTTTATTTACTTGACTAATGTACAGTATTAGAAGCCAAAATTGGCTCTAACAGTAAACAGTAATTACTCCAAAAGGATTATGTGATGTATATGGTGGCAACAGACAGATTTTTTTCTTTAATTTTAGAAATTTTCAGTAAGATTCTTATTGAAATAAAATGTACGTGCAGAACACTACACAAAATATAACAGAGTAGAGCTCAATGAGTTTTCCACAACATGGACACAACCATATAACTGCCACCCAGATCCAGAAATACACATGACCTGCACCACAGAAGATCCCCTGTGGTCCTCCCAGTCATTGCCCTTCCAAAGGTAGCAGCTATCATGACAGCTATCACACTGATTAGTCTTTGCTGTTTTTGAAATGTATGTAAATGAAATCATAAAGTATGTACTTCTTTGTGTCTGGTTTCTTTTGCTATCAGACTTGTGAGATCCCAACATGTTGTTGAGTCTAGCAGTAGCTTGTTCAATCTCGTTGCTTTATAATTCATTAGATATATCACAATTTATTTATCCACTCTACTACTGATAGACATGTTGGGTGTTTTTCAGATTTGGTTATTATGACTAGTACTTCAATGCACATTCTTGTACATGTCTTATGATGCACATACATGTATATATTTCTGTGGATATAGATCAAGGACCAGAACTAGATTATGTATATTTTCATTAGATCCTGCTAAATGGTGTTTCAAAGTGACTGTACCAATTTACACTCCAACCAATAGTGTATGAAAGAGATTTTGGTCTTTCTTATTTTAGATACATATTGCATAAAATTTAAATGTTGCTAGAACTCACCGGTGAAATTATCTGGACACAGAGTTTCTTCCTCTGCCTCCTTTTTTGTCCTCCTCACCTCCTCCGCATTCTCTCTCTTCAAGGTTTGTGATTAAGATTTCAACCACTTTAAAAGGTAAAGAAACATTTAGCTTACTGTTTCTTCTTGAGGGAGTTTTGGTAGTTTTTGGTTTTTAAGGAATTAATCTATTTCATCCGTGTTGTAGAATGTGTGGGCCGAGATTTGTTCATAGTATTTTCTTATTATAATTTTAATGTCTGTCAGTCTTTAGAGATGTCCTCCACTTCCTTGCAGATGTTGGTAATTTATGACTTCTCTTTCTTTTCTTCTTTTTGGTAAGTCTGGTCACAGGTTTAGCAATTTATTGATCTTTCCAAATAACCAGTTTTTCTCTTGTACCTTTGTTTCATTCATTTCTAGTTTGATTTCAGTGTAGTTTAGAAACATACGTTGCATTGTTTTTAATTTAAGGTTTGTTTTGTGGCCTGGAATGTGGCTATCTTAGTAAATGTTCCATATGCCCTTGAAAATAACATAGGAGAAAAGTTGTATAAATGTTAAATTAGTTCAAATTGTTGATAATGTTATTCACATTGTTTATGTCTTCACTTATTTTCAGTTCTATTGATTACTTAGAGAGGAGTATTGAATTTTCCAAAAAAATAATAATAGTAATAATAATGTGAATTTTCCTGTTTATTCTTTTGGTTCTGCCAGTGCATTAGTTTCTAGGTAGGGCTACTATAACAAAGTGGATGAAGACTTCAAACAATTGGTATTTATCCTCTCATAGTTTTGTAGGCAAGAAGTATAAAATTTAAGATGCTAGTAGAGCCATGCTCTCTCTGAAGTCTTTAGGGGAGAATTCATGCCTTTCTCTTAGCTTCTGGTGTTGCTAGCAATCCTTGGATTGTAGACACATCACTCCAAACTCTGCCGTGTTGTCATGTAGTGGTCTCCCCTTGTGTCTATGCCTGTATCTACTCTCCTCTCCCTTTGAGGACACCATTTATACTGGATTAGATCTCACTCAACATATTTTTGAGGGGGAACAATTCAAACCTTAACAGTCAGTTTTAAAGATCTGTAGTTACTTGAATACCTATTTGGGATTGTTGTCTTCTTTGTAAGTTGAATCTTTTATCATTGTGTCTATCTTTACTCATGGTATTTTTTTTTTTTTTTTGCTCTAAATCCTACTTTGATATTAATTTAGGCATTCAGCTCTCTTTTATTAGTGTTTGCAAGGTATATCTTTCTTTCTTTACTTTTAGCTATATCATTACACTTCCAGTGAATTTCTATAGTTTCTTACACTTCCATTTCTGTCAGTTATGATGATCTCTGTTTTATAACTGTGCATTTATGCCATTAATATTTAGTGAAAATGACTATGTTTAGGATTAAGCCTACCATATATTGTTTTTTCTGTCTTTTTGTTGTTTTTGTTGTTGTTTCAGTCTCTTCTTTCCTGCTTTCTTTTGGGTGATTTAAACTTTTTAGTATCCTATTTTATCTATTGTATATTTCATATATTTCTTTATATGGTTATGATTAGTTATTGTTCCAGGGATTATACAATATAATCTTAACTATTAATAATCTACTTAAAATCAATATTTTACCACTTCATGTGGGATGTAGAAAGTGTACCACCATGTAGCTCCCTTTACCCTCCCTTCTCAGTGTTACACTTGTTCTATATATTACATCTATATACGTTGAAGACCCCTGGGGTAATGTTTTAATTTTTTATCTCAATGAACAAATATATTTTTAAAGAGCTCGATAGGAATAGGATAGTCTGTTATATTAACCCAGATATTTCCCATTTCTGGTGCTTGTCTATCATTTCTGTAGTTACTCAGTGAGAGAGACAGCATGGGGTATATTTACCCCATGTAACCTGGAAGTGGAACCTGCATATATAAACTTTCTATTGTTTTTCTTTCTTTTAAAAAAAATGTATAAGTCAATTTGGGGAGAACTGATATAATGCTAAATAGAAGTGGTGATAGTGGGCATCATGTCTTGTTCCTGGACTTAGAGGGGAGGCTTTCAACATTCAACCATAAAGTTTGGAGTTAGCTGTAAAATTTAGTTGGAAGCTCTTAATATGTTAAGGAATTTCCCTTCTACTTACTAGATTGATTTTTAGAAACTTGCATTTCTTGCATAAACCCAACTTAGTTGTGATATATTATGTTTTTAAATATATCTTTAGATTCAATTTGCTAATATTTTCTTTAGAGTTTGCATCTTTCTTATGATCAAAAGTGATCTGTAATTTTCCTTTCTTGTAATATTCTTGTTATGTGTTTGTGTCAAGATTATGCTTGCCACACAAAACGAGTTGAAAATCATACCCACTTTTTCTCTTCTCTTGAAAAATCTATGTAAGATTATTGTAGCTTCTAATTTACATTTTTGGAAGAATTCTCCAGCAAAGCCATCTGGGCTTGAAGTTTTCTTTTGAGAAGATTTTAATCAAAAACTCAATGTCTTTATCAGATATATGAATCATCAGATTTTCTATTTCTTCTTGTGTCAGTTTTGGTAATTGCTTTTTAAAATTTCCTTTAGCTTTTCAAATTTACTGGATGAGCTGTTCATGATAGCCTCCTTCTAATGTCTACAGGATCTGTATTTTTCATCCCCTTATTCATTTCTGATATTTTTAATTTGTATAATTTCATTTTTTTCTTAATCTTCCTGGGGGGGTGGTTCTCAAAAAAAAAGACTAATTACAGTGATATACAAATTAATTGCATGCAGGTCATTGATGTACTTGTCTTTGTGTGGACATATGTTTTCATTTCTCTTGGGTAGATCACTAGGAAAAATACTAGGTTGTATGACAAATTTATCTTTAAAATATTAAGAAACTGACAAATCATTTTACAAATTTCCATACTATATTACACTCACTTCTGCAATGCATAAGGATTTCAGTTTCTCCACATTCTTATCTATACTTGGAATAGTCTTTCCTTTTGACTATTGCCATTCTACTGGGTGTGTAGTAATATCGTGATTTTAATTTCCATTTATCTAATAAGGTGATGTTAAGCATCTATTTGGGGGCTTATAAGCCATTTCTATATATAATAAACAACTATTCAAACATTTTACCTATATTTTAATTGCATTGTTTGTATTTTTATTGTTGAGTTTTAGGAGTTATTTATATATCCTAAATGTGAGGCATTAAAAATCCAGGTTGTTTTCAGTCTGCCATGGGTTTTATTGTCCGTCAGTCCCTTTTGAGTCCCAAATCATGGGTGCAACCACAGGGTGAGCCAGGCATGGGAGACTAGCTTGAAGTTCCTCTGTCTCCAGGGAGTATGTATGTGCTCAGCTAGGAATATGCTTGCCCCAGTGAAGACAACAGCTTCAGGCTACAGGAGTGGAGCTGCTGGCATTCCCACTTTTGTGTCTCAGAGCAGTCACTTCCGCTGAACATGGGCATTTCCCACTGCCCCAAATACAGTGAGTCCCCTTTAGCTGTGTCAGAAAAGTTGTTGGTCCTCATGGCTTGCCCACCCTGGCAGAACGTCCACATCAGCTTCTGGGAAGTGTGGTGGTAACAGGAACAGTCCCAGATCCAGGCCTGAATACTACAGACTTCCATTGTTCTTACCCTACGTTCACCAGTTTATCCGCTTGGTGTGTGACTTGGGTAGAATTCCAGGTGTGATGACATTATATTTTCTGTCAGTTTTGTCCAGTTTTAGAGTTATTTTGGGGGAAGAGGATTTGCCAATCTTACTTGGCATAGCCAGAAGTCCAGACCTTCATGTACAGTATTTGACTTTTATCCTTTCTTTTTTTAATGTATGCATCTAATTCTACATATTTCTTTTTAAGAACAGCTTGAGCAGCATTGCATACATTTTTATATGATTTATTTCAGTATACCGAAATAACAATTGTCCCAATTTAACAATTGTCCAATTTAAGATTTTTTTACTTTGCAATGGTGCAAAGGTGATACGTACATTTAGTGTGCTCCGCAACTTATGATGGGGTTCTATGCCAATAAACCCACTATAAGTTGAAAATATCGTAAGGATATATAGACATGACTAATAAGCACACAAAAATATGCTTAACATCATTTTATTATAGAGATGAAAATTAAAACCACAACGAGATCTCACTACACACCCACCAGAAGGCGTTAGTTGTTATGCATTTAATTCTGCGTATGTGTTTTGAACCACAGAAGACATTGTCATTTTGTACTGTCAGTATGCATTTGGGGTTACTTACCTGTTTGCTTTTCCCACTGTGCTCTTCATTCCTTCCTGCAGACCCTTGATTCTGTCTGGGATAATTTCCCTTCTACCAGAATACTCCTTTGTATTTATTTAGCCAAGGTTAACTGGCAGCACAATCTCTCAGTCTTTGTCTAGAAATTGTCTTTATTTTTGTCTTCACTTTTGAAAGATATTTTTGCTGGGTACAGAATTATAAGGAGCAGTTGTTCCCTTTCAGTAATTTAAATATGTCATTCTGTTGTGTGTGGGCTGCCATTATTTCTCTTGGAACATCAGCTGTCTGTTCTACTCTTGTTCATTTTTAAGGTGACATGTCTTTAAGCCATGGAAGTAGATGCAGAGACGTTTAGGCAGACAGTGCTAGAATACTTGATGATCAGAACATGGTGTAGATGGGAGTATGTGTGTTTGGGGTAAGTACTTCCTCTTGGATCTTGTAGATACTTTGCCACATGGGGAGGGAAACTGTCTTAGCTCAGCCTGCTATAATAAAATATCACACATTGGGTAACTTAGACAACATACAGTTATTCCTCACAGTTCTGGAGGCTGGAAGTCCAAGATCAAGGTGCCAGCAGATTTGGTTCCTCGTGGGGATCCTCTTCCTGTCTTGCAGATGGCTGCCTTCTCACTGTCCTCACATCATAGAAAGAGAGAGAGTGTTTTGGTCTCTCTTTCCCTTCTTAAAAGGCACTAAAGTATCATGGGTGCCCCTCTCTCATGACCTCATCTAAACTTGATCACCTCCCAAAGGCCCCATCTATAAATAGCATCACACTGGGGAGTAGGACTTCAACATATGAATTTTGAGGGGACAGCCATTTAGTTCATGACAGGTACAGTCAGAGGAAAGCCAGAGCAGGGCCCTCCAAAGAGAGGCTAAAGACATGTATCCTTTTATTTGAGTCTAATAGTGGTTCTGATGCTAATTATTGAGTCTGTAACAAAGACTAAATCATAACATTAGGAGTAAAAGTTAAATAAATTGTTGATTAGGATAACAGTATAGAATACAAATAATACATGCTCAATAATACAGAAATTACAAATAAAAATTGAACAATGAAGGGAAAAAGATGGGAGGTGAAAAGTATGCTGATTTTCTCATCTGTATCAGCTGGAAATCAAAGAACACCATTTATAGCTCACGGATCAAGTACAGTCTTCACGATGCATATTTTTGTTACTTAAATTGGCTCATATGTGAAGTGAAACTAGTAGTGATGATGCTGATATACTGTGGATGTCACTTTGATTCATGTGTGACATTTCTCACATACTAGCATTTCAAGCCACTAGAGACAGTGGGTGAATGTAGCAAGCCCCAGAGTATAGGACTGTGCACAGTGCCCACCTCCTACGTTTCCCTTCTCGGCTCACTTTATCCATGTCCAATGTCTCTGAGGGTCCGTTGTACACGGTTTCTCAATCGTTGTGCACGTTGCCCTTGTTTCCAGAAGTCAGCAGATGCAGCACTTCCTTATATCTCCTGCCTTCAAACTACCTTCATATTTGTTCTTAAAATACTATATTCATGTTTATTCCTTTATTACAAATTTAACATTTTTTAAGCTGAGCAAGTTTTTTGTTGGGATTATAATTGTTTTATCTCTGATAAAGTTGCATGGGTTTTTTGAATAGTCTGCTCTTAACCTTGTTTTTCCCAAAATTCTTCTGTAGTAAGAAGACAATTTTACAGAAATAAGGGTCTTGTTTTACAGTACACATGCACACTAAACTTTCATAACACTAGGGAAAGTACATAATAATCATAAAGATAGACAAGAAGGAGGAGGATACAGAAAAAATAAACTAATTTATTTAATGCCCAATTTAGGACAATGTATCAGTGAAGATTCAACCAGAGAAACAGAACCAGTGATAAGACATATAAATAGATTCACTGCAGAGAATTGGCTTACATGATTGTGAGGCTGGCTGGGCAAGTCCAAAATGTGTAGGGCAGGATGGAAACTTTTGGCCAGGAGTTGATGTCATAGTCCACAGGTGGAGTTTCTTCTTCCTCTAGAAAACCTCAGGTTTTCTACTTTTAAGAGCTTTAAACTGATGTGATCAGGTCCACCCAGATTATCAAGAATAATCTCCTTTACCTAAAGTCAGCTGACTGTAGATGTTAATCACATCTGCTAAATAATACCTAGCATAGTGTTTGTTGGAATAACTGGGTACTGCCTGACCAAGGTGACACATAAAACTGACCATCAAGAAACTAATAATTTCCAGGCTGGCCAGTTAGCCCACTTGGTTAGAGCATATGCTGACAACACTTATTGTGCTGCCAGTTAACCTGGGCTAAATAAATACGAAGGTCAAGGATTGAGATCCCCATACCAGCCAACTGCCAAAAAAACCAAAAAATAAAAATAAAATAATAAAATAAAAAACCCCAAAATTTCTAAAAATACATGATTAAGGGTACAGTATGTAGTTATAGGTATGAAAGTATCATCTGTCAGCAGTACCAGCCTTCCTAAATATCAAGAGAAAGAGCAAAGAGCACACATTGAAATATTTTCAAGTAATACAAACAAAAAAGCAAACCATAGAATAATACAGGGGTACTTCAAAAAGTTCATGGAAAAATAAAATTGAAGGACAATACAGATTCTTCCACAAACTTTTTGAAGTACCCTCATATGAATTAAAAGCAAGTATATGTCATCAATATTTTCAAATGAACTATTCTGTCTCTGAGACAAAGAATTTCAGGTTGAAATCAAAAGTAAAACCCATGGGTGTTCACTGTAAAAGTCTTTCAACTTTGCTGACTGAAAATTTTCATAATAAAATGTTTGCACAAAAATATTGATGAGGAATAGTAAAAGCAAAACACATGTATGAAACATATGTAAAACAGAGCAACTCAGAAATTTTTAAACAACAAAGGCAAATATAAACAAGGAAGGTGTAATTAAAAAATGAAAAAAGTGAGATAAGTAAATTTAATAACACATAACATTGAATTCAAGTCCCAAATCCTTAAAACAAAGAAATTCTCCTCATAAGGCTAAATAGTACAATACACAATGAACACAGATCTGTGATAATTATGTACGGCATCCACACTTATCAGTCACAACTGTGAGAGCAAAATGGATAAACAGACACATGGTGGTCTTCGAGTTTCCTTCACGCCTCTTTTCCTACAACACATAGACCTAATAGCAGAATTGAGTAGGTATATTAATGGAGACATTTTGAGCTTCAAACAAGGAAAATAAAAATATACCTTCTTTTCAAGGTATAGGATATTCATAAAACTTGACCATGTATTAAGATTACTTGGAAGCCCCCAATACATTTCAAAGAGTTAAAGTAGTACCACAATATGCATTATGCTTACAAGGAAATGGGACTAGTGATTAGTAACAAAACAGTAACATTAAAAATGTACCAAAAGGAGCTCTTTTATCAAATACAAATTTGAAATGGAAACCTCAGAATATCTAGAAGAGAACAAATTGAACACTCTAAAGATCAAATCTTGTACATTCACCTGATAGAAACACACATGGAAAGACATGACGGAAAGCTCGTATGTAATTTCAATGGTGTTTCCAAATTATCCACTGTTGTGTTTGTATCAACTTTATTCTTATACTAAAAACTTTCAGGTAGATAATGTCATGAGAAGTCTGGCAAACCTTTAATAAAGAATAATTTTTAAGCTGCATAAGTCATATTAGACAATTAATTCAAGGAGAAATTCATTTTATGAAGTAAGCATAACATTGGTATCTTAATCCAATGAAGACTGTACAATAAGAGAAAAACACACAAAAGCTCACTCATGTATATAAATTGAAAACTACAAAATTAAGTAATTTCAGACCCAATTCATAAACATACTCATATTACAAGGACAGTACAATATGATCATGTGGAATTTATTCCAGAAATACAAATATGGCTTAATATTTAAAAGTATAATAATATAACTTATATTACAGAAACAAATGTTAGGATTATTTCCACAAATGCTGAAAAAGTGTCTGGTCATTAAATATTCCTGATTCAGTAAAAATGATATGGATTGTTAATGTACAACTAAAATTTATAATTTAACAAAAATGTCAAATACATAGAAATCTAACCAAAGATATGGAATATTTTACAAAGAAAAATATAATATTTTTGAAAATTATTTAAAAGAAGGATCAAATAAATTGAATCACTGGGGATTTGAGGATATACTATGTTAAAGATGTCATTTCTTCCCAAAGAGATACTTAGATTTGATATAAATCTAATAAACTTCCAGCAGGCTGTTTTTGTAGAAATGGATAAGCTAATTAAAAATTGGCACGGAATTTCAAAGGGTCAAGAAGAATGAAAGAATAAAATTAGAAAACTTGCTTGAATGGATATCAAGTTTTTATACAGTTACATTAGTTAAGATGACATCCCAGGATGAGTTATTTAATAAATAGTGTTTAGTCTTTGGATATTCATGGGTTAAAAGGAAAGGAAAAAATAACAAAAACAAAAAAACTTGCTCGCTACCTGATGCTATACAAACACTGCAGTCTTCATTCTCAAAATGAATTATAGGTCTAAATATAAAAGGCTAAACAATAATGCTTCTAGAAGATAACATCAGAGAACATACTTGTTATATTGTGGTAGTAAAGATGTTTTAAACAGGAAAGAAGAGCACTATTCACAAAAAATAGGATTAAAAATTTGGGGTACATGAAATTTGGTATTTGTGCTCATCCAAAGACACTGTTAAGAGGGCAGAGAGACAAGGCACAGAATGGGAGAAGACATCTGCATCACATAAAACCAGCAAAGGCCAAAGTAAATAATAGTTAATAGGGTACTGAAAAACTAGTTAGAGATTTATCCTATTTTATGCCAAAACACTTAATAAAAACTGCAGTAATTAAAATTGTTGGCCCAGGGATAGACAAATAAACAAACAGAAGAAAATAAAGAGCCTAGAATTAGTGGGGAAAGAAAAATGGTTCCCACTGTTTTCCCATATTAAAAAAATTCAATTTGTATCTCATGTCAATCTGTTATAATCACAATCATATGGTAGATTAAAGACATAAGAGTAAAAAGCATAGTTTTCAAACTTTAGAAGAACGTATGAGACCATCTTTACAATCTCATGGTACAAAAGGATTTTTTAAGAAAGATAAAAGAGCTCGGATCACGAAGAAAGAAAATAGATAAATCCAACTATATTAAGAATCTTCTATATTGGAGAAGACCACAAAAAACGTTAAACAATTAGATATAGAATTAGAAAGTAAATTTGCAAACATAAAACTAACAATGGATTGGAATCCAGCAAATATAAATTATCCTTAACAGTTCATAAGAAAAAAAAATCAATCTAGTACGAAAGTGGGCAAAGGATATGATTATATAATCATAAAAGAAGAAATATAGAGTGTTAATAAACATTTGAAAAGTTCCTCAATCTCACTAGTACTCAGTACTAGTAAAAAGGTAATCAGTACTCAGGAGAATGTAATATTAAGATAGCTTTCAATGTCTGTTACCTGGGAAAATATGAAAAAGTATGATAACATGAAGTGTTGATGTAGATGTAAAGTACTGGGAAGTATACAATCCTGGTGGTGGTATAACATTTTCCTAGATATTTGGCAATGTTAAAGACATAACAGCCCACATGTGACCCCAAATCTATTTCTGAATCTGTATCATAAAAAACTCACACATGTCAAGGACTACAAATGAACAACATTATTTGCTACAGTGTTACTTTCCATGATGAAAAACTGGAGATAAACTAAATATCCATTAATAGGAGAACCCTGAAGAATTTTAAACTTGAGCTATATGCATTAACATTATCAAATTGTACAAAAATAGTGCTGGTTGACAAACGCAAGAATAGAATATAAGTTCAGTATGACAGCATTTAAACGAATCTAAACAGTCTGCAAAATGTTATACTAAATATTTATTGGATACCTATACATATAAGTACGTCATAAAATCATGTACAGTCATGCACCACATAACATTTCAGTCAATGACAGACCACATACACGTTGACGGTCAGAGAAATAAGTTATAGCAAACATACAGCCTGGGGGTGTTGCAAAAGTACACTGTGATGTTCACACAACGATGAAATCAACTAATGATGCATTTCTCAGAATGCGTTCCCATTGTTAAGTGACACATGACTACATAGGAATTGTAAACACCAAATCAAGGACAGTAGATTCCTCCGTGAAGAGATATTGGGAAATAGAATGCGGAAGGAGTACTTAAGATGTTGTACAATAGTTTGAATGTTTTATTGCACGGAACAAAGACATTGGAAGTAAATAAATCAGAATGCGTAAATTTGCTAAAGTTGGGTATTGATTATATCAGACTTGTTATGTGTTTTTCTCTATTTCTGAAATACATTTTTACAAAAATATTTGTGATGAAATATACAAACACATAAATAATGGTTAAAGGTGGAAAAAAGACAAAGGAATCTCTGATTTCTATCGTAGATAAGGAAACTTTATTAGTCCGTTTCTGTTGCTTGTAACAAAATAGATGGAACTGAGTAATTTATAAGAAACTGAAATCCGTTGCTTACAGTTTCAGAGACCGGGAAGTCCAAAGTCCAGGGAACACATCTGGTGAGGGTCTTCTTTGGTGATGATTTTACAGCAATGCAGGGGTCTCACAGGGGTCTCACATGGCAGAAAATGGTGGAGCAGAGAAATAGCTCCTCATGTGCTCTCCTTTCAAAGCCCTCAGAACCACGCTCCTGACCACCATTATTAATCCACTCACTACAGCATGGTCCTCCAATCCAATCACCTCTTCAAGACCCTGCCTTTCAATTACTGCAATAGGATTTCCCACCGGCAACAGTTAACACTGGGAATTAAGCTTCAATGAGGTTGGAGTGGACGGGGGCGGGCATCCAGTCTACAGCAGGAACTATGTCTATAAACATTGTGGGAAAAGATAAGACCTAAGAACATAAAAATGAGGCAAGTTGTTATTTAAGCAGAGAAGCAAGCAATGTGAAGAAATTTTCAAATATGACAGGACTTGATCATATAGGACCCGTGAGTCCTTTCTGGGGGTGGGTGCAGTGGGAATAAAACTACCCAGTGATGCAATGTCTGAGACTTGCTGATGAAGTGGAAGTGTGACCTCAGCAACAAAACACTCAGAGAAGGCAGCTCTGAAGTTCTTTGTGAGAAAAGTACTCCAAGGTCGAATCTAACCCAGCAGGAAGAATCAAAGCAAAACACTCAGAAATGGAGAAGCTCCAGAGAAATGACAGTGATGAGCAATACATTAACTTAAGTAAAAAACTAAGACCATTCAGTTCTGGGCATTATGATGGTGGAATGTAGATGTCATAACTATTGGTAAGTATATTTGGGAGGTGGGGGTAGGGGTCTCGACAGGAAGGGTAGAAGGGACACCTACTCAGCTCCCTTAGTCTGAATTCTATCACTGCTGATTAAACTCAAAGTGGAATTTTAAGAAGTATAATATTTCCACAATCTCTTAAAGTTGGAAGTTCATATTTTTTTAACCATGAATAATTTAGGCATTTCTCTCTCTTGTGATAAAGAAATTTAGCTGAAGTTAAGCAATTCTTTTAATTTTCATTGTTTTTTTTCCTGCTAAAATCAAATAAAATTACATTTAACAGTTTTATTAAAATAACAGAGATAGCATAATCCTGTTTTAATCACATTTATTTTCCATCTATCCATGCATTTACCTGTCTATGTGCATGAAGATCAGTCTAGAAGTCATCTAATTTTATGAATTATTTATGGGCATTACGATTTTTACATTTTTTGTTTTGGTTGTGTTTTTCTTTCTTCATTGTGCTTTGTCACATTGTTTAAAAAGCTCACGACGAGCATGTGTAATTTTGAAAAACAAACTATGAGAACATTTTCTCAAAAATCAAAATAGAGAGCAGATGGAGGTTTTATGTAAGAACAAGTCTTGATAAATGCTTGGTTATGGAGAGCAAAGGAAAAGAACTTAAAGTTACTGAGCTTTAGAGGCTGGGCCTCCAGGATAATGACGTAACTGCAAACAGAGCGGGGAACCCAGCAGAAGAGAGTGGGGAACCCAGCAGAGAACAGGATTGATGGGAGCAAGCAGATTCCTTCAGCCCAGGATGTACGCACTCACAGGTATTGTCAGCGTAGACGTGCAGGGCGAGAGCTTGGAAGGTAGTGCCAGTCAGAAAGACCAGTACATGTTTAGGAGTCAATGCCGTAGAAATGTGAGCTGGAGTCACGGAAAAGGATGAGATTTCAGGGAAGGTGTGTGCATGGGAGAGGCCGTGGGTCCTGACACAAGCTGACACCATCACTGCATTCACGCAGGCCCCCCAGAAAGGGGATCTTTTGTTGAAAGGGTCATCTGTAGTCACCAAGCACAAAACCAGGGCGGACAGTGGCTGAAGCTAGATGCAGCAGCATCTGTGGCCCAAGCTTAGCTCAACACCCCCCAGTGCAGGTTATAATAAATATATCTATTCTCAGCCCCGGCCATGCTCAAATTTCAGGCTCAACTCAGGTCACTGTAGAATTCTCTTTCTACTTCAGCCCTGACTCGTGGCATTTGGAGAGTGAGACCAACACCGTCGTTGATTTATCACTCTGCCTGGGGCTCCAAGAAATTGGAATTTTCAGTGAAAACAAGACTCAGAGCCTACATGTGCCATTGACTTTTTTATCAAATAATATTTTGTTGGATTTTTTTTTAATGAGTGCACTTATCAAGTCCTTATGCTATTCAAAAATGCTTAACTACACACCAATGTATTAAGAACTATTAAATAAGTACCTCCCCTCTTAGCAACCTGGAAGGCCGGATTAAAGATTACACACACATCTGCCCTCATCCGTCATTCCTTAAGCCAGTGCACCATCACTTCTTGGCGGAGCTAATCAGGCCGGCTGTCCCACCAGGTGAGCTTGCTTACCACCTGTTACTTCGGCTGGGTGAGAGGCCTAGCTACGGATTGTTATTCAGCAGAAATATTTGACTTTCTCAGACTTAAAAGAAGTAATATTTCAAAATAATGCAATAGAGCAATATTTATGAAACTATTTGCACAGTGTTACCACGAAGCTAGCTCTCCTCTCCCATTATAAATCACTCACCAGCCGGGTCGTAAGAGCAGGTTTGCCAAATATTTAGATCCTGGAGGATCTGCAGCAGAGATGGTTATATTAAAAGAATAAGAACCATCAGAAGTTACTGATGGGAGAAAATGCTGGCTGCACAAAAATTATACACAGAAATGTGGAAAAGAACTGGCGGATCGAAAGCCTTGACTTAGAGGGCAATGCAGAGAACAAGGAAAGAGCAAACAAACTCACAACAAACTGGTGTGAGCAGTGCTGCCTCCCCACTTGGCCCTCTCCAGCTGGAGCACACCCACCCTGGGTGGCTGATCCTGCGCCACTGAGGCTTGGCAACCTCACTTGGTCAGGAATGGATGTTTTTAAGTTTTCTGAACACTTCCTGCTGGCTCTGTCCATTTGTAGATACCATTCTGGAGTTGGGGCGTGACAAGGATTGGAACTGACATACACCAAACTCTGCATGTCCTGGAGCCAGCCTCGATGGCTTTGCCACTGTCATGTCAGGCTCCATCCCTCGTGGCCACTCAGCGGCTGCGCCCATGACACCTGTCAGAAACTTTCAAGTGCCTGCTCGTTTCTTCATCAGGATTGCCTGCGAAGCCTGGGCAAGGAAGGGGTGACATTTGGGATGAGGGAGGGACGGGTAGTGCCTTCCCCTTTCTGCCTCCTCCAACTGTCAGTTTGGGTTTTCTCTCAACATATCAAAGTTTAGACTCAGTCGCCTTGTCATTTGGAAATGCATGCAGTGGTAACCAGGTTTGAAAACAATGTGGGCGAGGGAGAACTTGAGCACGTCTCCTTGGAGAATGATGCATCGCAAGGAAATTAAACAAACTAAAGAGGCATGGCGCGAGGCTATCCCTGCCCTTTGGAGACACGCTGCTTTGGGAGATGGGTGGATGCACTCAAGCCATCTACACACATGAATTCCTTTGCATTTCTTTGCTCTTTCCAGCAAAGTGGAATAATTTGGCATACGAGTTATCCAAAACAGCAGAGGTTTTGTTGGTACGAGGTTTTAGTTGTCTATTGTTTTTTTCGTTTTCTTTTTAATACTGCTATCATTTTGATAAAGGAGTAGGGGCAAAAAATTTGGGTCTTAATAAATGCTAAACTTTTTTTTTTTTTTTTGTTGTTGTTTTTTCGTGACCGGCACTCAGCCAGTGAGTGCACTGGTCAGTCCTATATAGGATCCAAAACCGCGGCGGGAGCGTCGCCGCACTCCCAGCGCAGCACTCTACCAAGTGCGCCACGGGCTCGGCCCAATAAATGCTAAAGTTTCACAGTGTTGTGAACGCTATGTGGTTGCACGTCTGTAATTCACTTACCCCGTTAACATAATTTGGACAAATGTTTAGATTAGGAAGTGCTGCTTCTGGCCCATCTAATTTTTTCCTAGTAGCTTTAACAGGTAGTTCCTGGCCTTTTACCAGGACAAAGTGAGTGTTTTGTTTTTCTTTCCGTCCGTATATGCCAAATTTTCACAGAATTAAATTGTGTCACTCAACTGTTTCATCTTCCTTTAGTTTCCCATGGGCTTAAACTCTGGCTTTTACCACCAAAATGCCACCCAAACCTTCTGCGCTTCCTTTTATTTATTTTATATAGATTTTTAAACCACACAATAAATAATTCTTTCCATTTACTCAGTGCACATTCCTTCTCGAGAAGCTACAGCAAAGCAGGGCGTTTGGCTGGAGCTGATTTGTCTGGCTTCTTGGGGACAGCTGATCACTGAGCTGTCCCGGTGGAGAAGGCGGGGTGGGGGTGGGGGGGTGTCTGTATACCCAGAAAGGCAGCAGAAGATGCTTTGGAGTCACCTATGATGTCTGAGCCCAGTTCTTCTCCAACTCTTTTCTAAACCTGGAGCAGATAACTTCACCATTTTGCGCCTCCGTCCTGTCCCTGCATATAAAATGGGAAGATAGAATCATAATTGGCCTACTCATGGGACTGTTTTGAGGCCCAGATGAGATAATGGTTATGAAATTACTTTGAAAGGAATAAAGGTAGTATTAGTACAAAAAAAAGGGGAGAGTTTAGATAATTAGTACAGATGTACCTTCTAAATACTGCAAATGGGTTCTGTGACCTGATTTCCCTCAACAAGCACGTGTAACAAGCAGATGGAAAGTGGAGCCACATCTATGGAGCGGTGCCGGCTGACCTCTGGGAGGAGTTGACGTACAACCAGAGTAGGGAGTGTTGTAAGACGTTGGGTGTACCTTCATTGTTCTGCGCTGGAACAGGAGATTGGAAAAGCTTCCAAGCACTCAGAAGTTGCACAAGATAGAACTGTTTGTACCCAGAAACGAAGAGATAAGATGATCAAACTGGGTAATGGTGAAAGTGGGGGAGACTTTGCAGGCCTCCTCTTATGGGTAAAAAGGAAATTGACAGAGAAAAGGCATAGAAATATGTATCTCTAAAGCTCCCTCCGCTACAAGTGGCAGGACCAAGGGGCATGTTGCAGCAGCATCCATCTCCCCCTGCAAGTTTGCCTCTCCTCATTCACACCCCCAGGGCAGCACAGCACAGCTTGAGGACACAACTTCACGGAGAGAAAAACAACCCATGGAGCAGACACCTCCCTCCATGTCCAGGTGTCTGACATCAAGTCATGTTAGGCCTCCCAGGGTGTGGGATCTCAAGGAGAGGGAACAACGTGTCAGGGAAGGATGTCAGCAGTTCCCAGGCTGAAGTCTGCACGGTCATCCCCTCTGTCAGAAACACAAGGCCACTGGCAGAGGGGTGTGGCCGCAGGGCCATGTGGGTGGACAAACAGGTCACCTGGGAATAGGTTCCTGCCCCCACATGAGCCAGTGTCGTCCTGCAGCTGACAAGGGTAACAGGACTCAGGCCTACTTGTGTAAGCAGGGAAAAGGGAGGGAGCCGTTCTCTCCCTTGCTCAGTCTTCCTCTTTGGCTCAGAAAAATGGAGATGGTCACTCTTCAGAGTAGCACCTCTACCCACCCCCAGGGAGCCGTGCATCTGACATGTGTCATCAGGACTCCTGCGGCTTCAGCATGTGCAGCTCCAGATTCTCTTTCTATGCGGCCTGCCTGCCTGCCTGCACTCAGGACATTCATTTTACATTTTGTCTGGTTGCCAAGAGGTAGGCGAACTCACAGGAGCAGAGCACCTCAACTCTGCAACTGGTGAACAGGGTGCATGGTCTTGACCCTGGCCGTATCACATTCCTAAATTTAATTGGACCATAATAGAGCTGATATTTGTGTCACTATCTGACTCCTATATCTATTTTTAATTGTTTTTTTGACTCCTGGAGGGAAGAGTTATTCAAAATCTTAACAGGAGATTCTTGCCCGTATATCCTTGAGTTAGGGAACATTGACATCATCGATGGGACTGAGGGAAGTGACTAAAAGTGGATGTGAGGAGCTCTCAGAGGCCATGTGTGAGATCCAAACCATGCAGCGACCCTTGAATCATGCTCCCCATGGTCCTAGCAGAGACTGCACTATTGGAATTGGCTTGTGTTAGAGCTGGGAGCTTACGCCAACATGTAAAAATAAAATTTAGTGAATATAATTGTGAAGTTGTGAACTTAGTTCTAAAAGTCAGACTTCACCAATACGCAAGGAGCGAGTGTAGCTACAAATAAAGGGAGATACGCCACATGTAACGAAAATTAGGGTTTTTACAAACTAGGGTTTGAAGACTCTGAATGTGAATGCCAGTGAGAAATTTAAACATTGCGATTCACGTCCCCATCCTATTCTGCCCTCATGGAACCACTCCTAGTGTTTTGAGATGAGGCAGAAGGTGACACTCTGAGTAGGACACAGGGAAATCTGGAGCAGGCTGAAAGAGACACATCACGCGGAAGAGGAAGCTGGCTCATTCTGTGTGGCTGGAGGAGGACTAAGTGGTGACTACAGGCAAGAGTTTTCTAACAATCAGATCTAATTGAAATAGAATGTCCCCCTCCCCGTCACATGGTGCATTCTTAGTTGTCAGAGTGTAGCACAGACAGAATATATGCATTAGGTAAGAGTTGGATGGGGTGAAGTATCATATAGGTATCCAGGTCTGATAGTCTATGAGTCTAGAAATTAACTCATATAAACCTTATTCAGCACAGGCTTGAATTACTGTAACACTCTAATTCTGGATGTAGATTTTTTTTCTCCTTTTCATTTACTCATTCACTTATGAGGCTAACCTAGTGCTTTCCACTTGAGCACTTGATAAAGTGAATAGGAGACACTCAAATGTTTTTGATGATGGTGATGATATGCTCAATAATATTTGACTAGCAATTCATAAACAATGAAAAATGTTAAGTATTAGCAAAGTTATTTTTATTTTAGTACTAGTAATTTGACACAAGCAATCTTTCCTGATTTGGTAACATTTCCCTTTAACCATTTTTTACGTTGTTGAACACAATATACCGAATAACTTGGAAGCATCTCCCAGTTTGAAAAAGAGCAATATATTTTACATTTTACAAAGAACACTCGTATTTGTTATCACTTTATAATCCTCAAAACAACTCTGTGGTTGATATTTTCCAAAGGAGAAATGCAAGTCCAGAGATGGGAAAGGACATGTTCAAGGACACAAAGCCAGTGAGTAGCAGAGCCTAAACCAAAGACAAGGTCCGCTAATTCTAAGTTGCATGACCTTCCTGCCATATGTCAAATACCTCTGACAAAGGCCCTGCGTAAAATGAAGGAAGGTTGTGGGCTTCCGTATGGTCAAGCTGACCAGATGCACTTATGCCTCATTTACTCATGGGTCTCTCTTCCTGGAGTTCTGCACTCAGTAAAGCTGACTGTTCACAGAGGAGATGGCTCTGGTTTGCCTGGATGCTGTGCTGATGGTGATGCTATGTGAACATGACCACGACATAACTTGTCTTTATAAATATCCATTCCTCGCAGGCTTGTGAAACTACTCGCTTGAAGTCTGAGTCTGTTTGGCAGGAGGACAGGGACAGGGCAGCTGTAGGTTGGCATAGTTACCCTAGGCTAGTCCATGGCAAGCCACCTCATTTAAAGGAGGACTAGAAGCTGGTGTGGTGGTCTAATACCACGACTGCTGGCAGCTCCCACCTTGTGACCTGATATTGCAAGGTGATCTGTGAAAAGAGGCCACAAAATATCATCAGGTATGCTCTGAGGGTATGCTTGCTGCTGCTTAAGTGCTCTGGAGAAAGCTCATCTATTACATGCATTCAGTGTTCTTTTTATCCTCTTCAATTATCTTTCACTGATTTATTTTTCTTCCTCCTTGAAGAAACAGTAAAAAAGGGACAGGTTCTTATAATTATCAGATAAAGTTTCCTTGCATTATTTAACTTAAAAAACATGAGCACCTATGATGTGGCTGATGCTGGGCTAAATTCTGGAAATACAGAAGTGAAACACACTGTTTATGCAATCAATGAACCACAGTCTAGACAGAAAGACAAAAATTAGGCAAGCAAGTAAAATAAAGGGTTATTAGTACTATTATTGAGGTATTTGCAAGACGTTATAACTGGGATTCCTGAAGAAGTTATAAGAATCCATGTAATATATATGACAATCATATGCATAATAAAAAACTTTCTCAAGCTGCATAAGAGTGTGCTTACAAAAGACTTACCATATATTAGGTAAATTCATGAAAAGAGACCAACATTTAATAAATTCTAAAGAAATTTAATTTGTTTAGTAATTGTCTTAGTATGAATAGATTTGTAGCAGAAGCAAATAGTGACCATTTCTAGAGAAAAGCTTCTCTTCCTAAAGACCCTTATTATTGCTTAAATGATTTTGATTGTGTAACTGTTGTTCATTATAGAACAAAGTATTACCATTTAAAAAATGCTTTATATTTTCCCTGTAGTTTCTAGTTGCCTTTATTCTACTCTTGAAATACGTTTTTATGACCTTCTTTAGGATTTTACACAAATATCCTTCTGATTTTTCCTTTGATAACTCTCAAGTTAAATAGACTGGTTCTTCAAAGCTTCCTCATAATATTCCACTACAGATTATTGCCCAGACACTGGTCACATGGCCAGGTGAATGCAAAATATAATTCAATTCCTCATTAATTAACACAAATCCTCAAGCTCAAGTAGCCTTCTATGTCAGTTTGGATTTGGTCCAGCTGCATATGAGAATAATCAAAAATCAATGTAACTTTAATAAAATTTTATTTCTCTATCACAAAGAGAAATTTGGAGGCAGGCAGTACAGACTTGTTATGGTGGCCTCGTTGTCATCAGGGACATAGTTTCCAATCTTTATTTTCCATTAATCTCTGCCTATGCCTTTCATTTTCAAGAAAACCATGGACTAAAATGAATGTTAGTACCCCAGCTACCATGTCAATATTCCGGGAAATTAGAAGGAAGAATTAGAGGGGAGCATTCCTTCCCTTTAAAATACAGCTCCATAAAACCCCCCTCACAACATACCCACTACAAATAATTAGCCAGAACATGGTGACATAGCCATCCATAGCTGCAAGGGAGGCAAAGAAATGTAACTTTTAGCTAGCTGGAATGTGTCGAACTAAAATTTCTTTCCTATTGCTGAGCAAGAAAAAGGATGGATCATTGTTAGAAACAGATTTCTATCTCTTTCATGTCTGAAAATATATTCATTTACGTTTATCTCACATTTACTTCCTGTATTGGCAAAGTATAGAATTCCAAGTTGAAAATCATTTTCATCAGAACTTTGAAAGTATTTCTCTACCATTGTATAGCATTCAGTATTATGAATAACAGTTCAGTCCTACAAAGGTATCATATTTATCTGATATATTTCATTTATTTTAGTCTCTGTAGGCTTTTAGTTATCTACCTAAATGTTCTGAAATTTACACTTATTTTTCTATTTATTTCCATTTATCATGTTGAATATTTGATGTCCTTAAGTTCTTTGAAATTGTCCCATTACTCATTTGAATATTTTCTTTCTTTTTTTTTTGGAAGCTGACCAGTTCAGGGATCATTCATTTTCTATATCTTTTCTTTCTGTAACTTCTGTTAGTTGATTGCTACACTTCCTGCGTTCGTCTTCTGTCATTTATTTTTTCTATCACATTTTTATCTCTGTTTTCTTTCTATGCTACCTCATAGAGGAAGGTATCCTAGAAATTTTTCTTTCAGTCCTTTAACTCGACTTGTCTACTGAATGTTTTGTATTTTGATCATCAAGATCTCATTCTTTTCCTCTGACTCTTCCTTTCTCATAGCATCCCGTTACATTGTGCATGCAATATCAGCTCACGTGTCTCTGGGGATACTAAACAAGGTGTTTTCCCTCCTGTTCTTGAATATTGCTATTTCCCCTGGCATCTTTTTAAAAAATTTACCTTAGAGTCAATCTCATGTCATATTTTCTTCTTCAAATATTTAGTAATTCTTAGTTTTCCATTTATATTAAAGAATAAAGTCATACAGGAATTTCAGTTAATATAGTGCATGAAGCAAACACATACACAAATGCTCACACACTCTTGAGCTGGAAAGTAAGAAAGGAAAATCTGCACCTTTCAAACATGAAAAAGAACTCAAAGCCATAGCAGAGTACAAAAATAAAAATCAAGTGGCCCACAGGGACATCAGATTTGAATGTTAGCATAAATGCGTAGGGGAAGATGTTTTAGGATTCTCAATGAACTGAAACCGAACTCTTGAAAAATACTCTGGGTCCGGAAGAAGACGGCCTTGAGTCCAACAAACGTCTCTGAGCAATACGTGATAAAAGATTCATCCACGAGAAATTGGAAACCCAAGTCGGTGCAGTGGAGGACACGGAGTCAACATTTGCACTCCACTCCTAGGGAAGGAATCATACTCAGAAAATAAACATAATATCTGCTCTAGAACTGGTAATACCCACAGGAGGAGGAGGATGGGGGGAGGAGCGGGACAACAGCAGCAGCAGCAGCAGCAGAATGAGATGCAGCAGCAGCAGCAGAATGAGATGCAGCAGGTACAGCAAACAGCAAAATCGTACCCGGGAACAACAGGTAATACACCAAGTGAAAGAAACTTTTTTAAAAAACACATATCTGGGGGAAAATTTTGTAAAAATGAAAAACATAGCTTAAAATTTTCAAATTTGATAAAAACGACAAACCCACAGATTTGAAAAACTCAACAAACTCCAAAAAGAATAAAAAAAAGAAACCACATCACGGCACACCATAATCAAATTGCTGAAAACCAGTTATAAAGAGAAAATCTTAAATGCTGCCAGAAAAAAAAAAGGCACATTCTATACAGAGGAATAAGATTCGTATGATCACTGATCAGGAATGATGCAAGACAGAGCATGGTGAAAAGACATAATTTAATGTGCTTAAAGGAAAAAAGTGTCAACCTAAAACTCTATATCCAGTAAAAATATCCTTCAAAAATGGAGGTGAAATAAGGCTATTCCCAAGCAAGCAAAAGCTGAGAGGATTTATTGCAAGCAAAACCACACTAAAAGAAATGTTAAAGGAAATTTTTCATGCTAAAGAATAATCTTTACAAATGGAAACTTGGATTTCCACAAAGAGATGAAGAACAGTAGAAATGTTAAATATGGGAATTAGAAAAATATGTGTGTGTGTATAAAGCTTTTCCTTTATTTTTAAAATTTCTTTAATGTATAATTGGCTATTTGAATAAAATAATAAAAAGTATAGTATGCATTTGATAAGGATGTAGAGATAAAATAATAAAATATATAACAATAATAGCACAATGGACAGTAGGGGGAAATGGAAATATCTTGTTATATCACACTATATTGCATGGGAAATGAATATTAATTAAATATATACGGTGATAATTTGAAGATGCATATTGTAAACCCTACAGCAACCAAATATGCAAAAAAAGGTAAACTGGAATACTAAAAACACAAAATTAATCAATGAGAAAGCAGGAAAAGATGACATAGGAATAGAGAACAGAGAAGACACATAGAAAGAACATAGCTAGATGTTGAATTAAAATCAAATGTTAATAATTTTATTACATACAAATGGTCTAAACATTTAATGTGAAGTTAGAAATTATTTGGCTGGATTTTTATTTTTTATTTTTATTTTTTATTACACATACATGTGGGGAACAATGTTGATTTTCAATAATTGTGTGGAATGTGTGGGGGTTCGATCAGTCGGTATAGTTAGCGTATTCATCATTACAGTACGCAGTCATTCTTTGTGTCCATTGACCAATTCCTCATTAGTCCCTCCCCTTCCCTCTCCCCTCCCCATTTCTACCTCTAGTTTTCTAAAACTTCAATGTATTACTGTGACTGTTGTTTCTTTCTTCCTTTCTCTCTGTCACTTTTTATTGTTCATTTGTTTATTTATGGATTCAGCTCCCAGTTAGGAGTGAGAACATGTGGTATTTCTCTTTCTATACCTGGGTTATTTCCCTTAGGACAATTTTCTCCAGGCTCATCCATGTTGTTGCAAATGGTAGAATTTCATTCTTTTTTTATGGCTGAGTAGTATTCCATTGTGCATATATACCACAATTTCCTCACCCAGTCATCCATTGATGGACATTTAGGTTGGTTCCATCGCCTAGCTATTATAAATAGAGCTGCAATAAACATGAGAGTGCAGGTGTCCCTTCGACCTGATGTTTCCCAATCCTCCGAATATATCCCCAGGAGTGGGATTGCTGGGTCATATGGAAGTTCTATCTGTAGTTGTTTAAGTAACCTCTGCACCGTTCTCCATAATGGCTGTACTAATTTACAGTCCCACCAACAGTGCAGTAGGGTCCCTCTCTCTCCACATCTTCGCCAGCATTTGTTATTCTCTGTCTTGTTTATAATAGCCAGTCTGAATGGGGTGAGGTGATATCTCAGAGTGGTTTTGATTTGCATTTCCCTGATGATTAGTGATGTTGAGCACTTTTTCATATACCTCTTGGCCATTCATATGTCTTCCTTTGAGAAATGTCTATTCAGCTCCTTTGCCTATTTTTTAATTGGATTATCTGGGGGGTTTTTGCTGTAAAGTTGTCTAAGCGCTTTGTATATTCTGTATATTAATCCCTTGTCAGATTCATTTTTTGCAAATATTTTCTCCCATTCTGTAGGATGTCTTTTCACTCTATTGATTGTTTCCTTTGCTGTGCAGAAGCATTTTAGTTTGATATAATCTCATTTGTTTATTTTTTCTTTTATTGCCTGTACTTTTGAGGTGTTATTCATAAAGTCACTGCCCAGTCCTAAATCCTGGAGTGTTTCCCCTACTTTTTCCTCTATCAGTTTTAAAGTTTCTGGCCTTATATTTAGGTCTCTAATCCATTTTGAGTTGGTTTGGGTATATAGTGAAAGGTATGGATCAAGTTTCATTCTTTTACAAATGGATATTAGTTTTCCTAGCACCATTTATTGTAGAGGCAGTCTTTTCCCCAGTGTATGTTCTTGGTGCCTCTGTCAAAGATCAGTTGGCTGTAAATATGTGGGTTGACTTCTGAGCTCTCTATTCTGTTCCATTGGTCCACGTGTCTGTTTTTGTGCCAGTATCATGCTATTTTTGCTACTACAGATTTGTAATATAGTATGAAGTCAGGAAGTGTAATGCCTCCAGCTTTACAGCCAGCCCATTTACAATAGTTTCCAAAAATAAAAAATAAAATAAAATACCTGGGAATAAATCTAACCAAAGAGGTGAAAGATCCCTACAGTGAGAACTACAAATCACTTCTGTAAGAAATTAAAGAAGACACTAAAAGATGGAAAGACATTCCTTGTTCATGGATTGGAAGAATCAATGTAGTAAAAATGTCCATACTGCCCAAAGCCATCTACAGATTCAATGCTATTCCCATCAAAATACCAATGACATTCTTTACAGAAATAGTAAAAGCAATCTTAACATTTATATGGCTAGATTTTTAAAAGGAAGATGCAACTATTTGCTATGAATAGGAAAACAAGTTTAAATATTAAGATAGGTTAAAAGTGAAAGGATGGAAACGATAAATCATACAAACACTGAAATAGCTATATTAATAACAAGGTAGATTTCAGAATGAGGAATATTATCCAAAATATGGAAGGACATTTTATGTTTAAAAATGACGAATGCATCAAAAATATATAATAATTCTAAATGTGTAAGCAGTATCTAACAACAGAGCTTTAAAATACATAAAGCAAAAACTTACAGACTAAATGGAAAAATAGGAAAATTAAGAATTATAATTGGAAATTTCAACACTCATCTCTTAGTAATTAATGAAAATGTATACATAGAGTCAGTAAGGATATAATAGACTTGAACAAAAATAAAAACCAACGTGTGTTAGTTCACATGTATAGGACACTACACCCTAAAACAGCAGTATACATATTATTTTCAAGTGCACATAAAACATTCACCCAGTTAAACTATCAGTTAACCTAAAACATTTAGAAAGATAAAAATTATAGAGTATATTCTCTTATCACACATATATTAATTTAATGGGAAATAAATACCAAAAAATTAGGAAAATTCTCAAATAATTGGAAATTTAAAAAGCCACTTTTAAATAATTTATAAACCAAAGTAGATAGCACAAAGGATATTTTTAAATATTTTTAACTGAATGACATAAAAACCACTACATATCAACCATGTAGGATGA